>NC_044328.1:48196060-48886477 GCF_007399415.2 Gopherus evgoodei
AAAAATTGGAAGGGATTGGCATGCAATGAGGCCAGAAGTCCAGCACATTTGGTGAGCTAGGAGAATTTCCTCATTGTAAATCTCCTAGTGGTTAAGAGCAAATATAGCAGGTCTAAACCATCCTCTTCCCTGTACAGCCATCAGTGTAAGAGGCATAAGCAGGAAAAGGCGGCTTGGACAAAGGGTGTCTATAATCCAGCTCTTCATAGCTCTCAGAATGACCCTTGGGAGAACTAGACCATGCAGGTCTGACCTGAATGCCCAGCTAAAGCAGAAAGTGTATTTAACAGTCAAGAATCCCACACTAATAAAGTCAAAAAAACAAAAATTGTCTGGGTTTTTTTGTTTGTTTTTACCTTTTCAATGTCACATACATTTCCTGTAAATTTTGACCATTGGCTTGTTCTTGTTTAATCTGAACCCACAGCTCTGTTCAAAGGCATTATGGAACAGAGGTTGATGGGTTGGACAATGCCAACTCAGTTTTTCTAATGAGTTTGCTGCTACAAAATGTAATATCTTCAGATTGCTACAGTTACAGGCTAAGTTTCCCATTTACTTATTGGGCAAATACTACAGTCTTTAGCAATGCTTTTATTAGCCAGTACTCAAGCAACTCATGATCCATTTTCATTACTCAGCCAAACATCAGTCTTGTCCTTCCCTATGCTCTTACCTATTTTCTGATCTGGCTGCATATCTGCAACAGTTTTGAGAGTTTACCGTTAACAAATGGCATCATAAGTAATACACTGCATATAAGCTCAAGTCCTGCTTTGCTTTCACATCCAAAATTCACGGTGCACTTTGGGTTCACAAGAAACATTTGTGCAGAGTTCTGAAGCAGTGTTTAATCTTCTATTTTGCAGTTTCTCTGTCAATCCTTCAGTTCTTCCCTGGGGTTTCCTTCAAATCTCTCTGTATATTGATTTTTTTTTAATCATTTGTGCTTTTTTTTTAATCTGTTGTTGTTGTTAGCAAAGAGGCATGTTAGATGATAAAATTTAACAATTGGACAGAACCTACATTACAGCAGCAATTCAGAAAAGTTCATGTCATTCCAAATACTGACCAGGTGGTTTCCTCTCTCCAGCTCCACTCCAACTGAGAGCTATAGAAAGGTTTATGAAATGCACATTTATGTGTTGCCCAAGGAAAAGTCATTTTGTTGTCAGGGGAAAAGGTGAGAGGATGGGAGGAAGGTCTGAGACCATCACTATGCACATTTCCCCAGGAAATGTTTTACTAAAAATCATATTTTTCTTCAGCCTGCAAGAGGACAGAATATAATTATGGGAACTTTGCTCTGCAAAATTCTGCCTGGAGCTGAATGTTCGTGCTATAGGAAGGTCATGAGAGATCTAGGGATTGAAAGGAGGAGAGATTTTATTCCACTCAGAAGATACCAGGATTCAGTTTCCAAAATTGACCTGTTGCTTATTTTAATTATTGAAAAACTCAAAACTGCTAACCTGCCATTATGAAACGTTTGGATTCACTTCAAGTTCCCTGTAACTGCTATTTAAATCTCTCTGGGAAATCTTAGTGTTTCTCCTACATTTTTGTTCACTATTTTTAATTCAAATTGGTTTGTCCAAACTTTGATGCAATTCCTAGCCTTGGCCCTAAATATTTTGGTATGATGCAGCAGATATTCTGGGTGCAGGGCACCATTTCCCACTCACCCACCCTATCCCCACTGGTAGCACTTT
Source organism: Gopherus evgoodei (assembly GCF_007399415.2). Taxonomy (NCBI): domain Eukaryota; kingdom Metazoa; phylum Chordata; order Testudines; family Testudinidae; genus Gopherus; species Gopherus evgoodei. The sequence continues at coordinate 48,197,773 of NC_044328.1, forward strand.
CTGCCCCATTCCTGCTTCCCTAATATACACCTCACAAGCGATTTAAAGCCTCTAGTCTTCATTTCCTAATAAACAAAATTCTGAAAGAATAGCTAAATGCTCTGTGTGCTCATTCACTTTCACGGCAACAAACATTCATTAAAGAGTAGACTAATATGAAACTAGATATTAAAGGACCAGTCACTTCTTTCTACTGTATGGTGTGAGGACGGGAAAGGAGAGGAAATTCTAGGGAGAGGAGTCAGAATTGTCAGAAGTGGAAATATGAATGCAACATTGTATGCTACCCTCCTCCCCCAGAGGCCAGAGACAGGGCCCCCCTTCAGGGTCTGTCTGAGAGGTGAAACCAGGGAGCAAGTGCTCTACATGGCATGTTCTGCTCTGAAATTAAACACTCTTTGAAAAAACACACCCCTGAGTGCAGCAAGTTTAAGCGCTGTAAAGTTTCAGGGCCTCAGCGCTGGGAGCCATGCTACCAGTAGCCCCTCATGGAGGTGGGTTCTTTAGAGTGCTGGGAGTTGCAACACCTCTTTAATGTTGCCAGTGTTGACAAGCCCTTAAGACAGTTGTTTGCACAAAAGTGAAGAAGCGAATGCAGCTCAGATCAGCATTAGCTTCTGATTGACACTACCCAGAGGTGAAAGTAAGCCAGTATGGTCTGGTATGGCATATCAGCAAGAGCCAGTATGCCGTGCCGGACTGGACTGGCTTCCATGGTGGTGATTTAAAGGGCCCAGGACTCCAGCCGCTGTGGGGAGCCCCGGGCCCTTTAAAGCACTGCTGGAGTTCCGGCAGCCGGGCTCGAGTGGGGATTTAAACGGCTTGGTGCTCCTGCCACTGCCCTGGGCCCTTTCATTTACCCATGAGCCCTGGGGCTCCCAGCCGCCTCTGCAGCTGGTAGCCCTGAGGTGATTTAAAGGCCCTGGGGCTTTCAGCCACAGACAGAGCCCCAAGGCCTTTAAATCTTGAAACGTCCTGCCTCTTCCAGTTGAGGCCATGCCCCCGCTCAGGACTCTGGCATACCGATAAGTTCTTCAAGTTACTTTCACCCCTGGCACTACCTCCTTGATGCCTGATCCAAATCCCTTTGATGCCAAATGAAAGAGTCCCACTGACATCTATGGGCTTTCTATCAGAAGCTTGGAAAGGATAGAACACATAGGCATAGCAGAGGAATCAATCACATCCTGGTTCTGTAGAGATATACAAAATGCCAGTTGTGAGCCAAAACTGCCTACCTAATGGAATCTCTTTAAATTAGGGCTCCCTTTGTGCAGTGGTGCTTCCATGGCAGAAGACAAAGAATTTATTAAAAGAGTCTTGACAGAACAGTTTATTCTGTGCATTTGAGAGAGAATAAAATTATAATTGTTGATGTCTTGTATGTCAATGTCTTTGCATTTGTATTGGCTGGAACAATATGGTATTTTACATTTTTCCCTGGCAAAATGTTGCCTGCAAAAATGTTTGTTCATATGAACTGGTTGACATTTTGTAATTTTTTTTTAAATCAAGCACATATTCACTGGAGACAGTGTTTCAATGGTCATTCACTATCAGTGCATGTGAACAAGTTCTGCTTCTCAATAACAGTTATCAAGATACCCACAGATGCACAAATATTTTAATAAGAGTTTCATTTTTTTCTTATACTAGTTGTTTACTTCAATGTATTCAAAGTGCATGTGAAAAGCTCTAGGCACCTTATAGTCCTTATTAAAAGATACTAATATTTAACAGGAAAAGAAAATCCCTCAATCCCCTGCAAAATAAAATCCACTCTCAACCTTCCTCATACTACAATTTTATTAAGCATGATTAAAGTGAGTTGTCTGAAGCACTATGAATCATGCAATTTGTAAAAAAAAACAAAAAACAAAGCCTATCTTCATAGAACACTCCTAAAAAAATGAATCATACATAATTGCTGTTTCCAGGGTCTGCTTACACCATAAAATATCATGTGTCCTTTCTGTGATCGGAGAAGAACACCATCCAAAAGGGATACTGGGAAGTAATCCAGTTGCACGTGAGATTTCTACAGGACATGCAGGAACAGCAGTTTGGAGCAGCAGCAGCAGAGCCTCTTAGGATTTGTCTTCACTACAGCACTACATCAATCAACTAAGCTTATGTAGTGCGTCTGGTGAAGACATGCTATGTTGATGGGAGAGCACTTTCCAGTCAATGTATGGCAATTACCCACCTCAATGAAAGGCAGAAGCTTTGTCACTGGGAGAGCGTCTCCCACCTACATAGTACGGTGTAGACTCTGCTTTAAGTCAATGTAACTTACGTCACTCAGGGACGGTGGTTTTTTCACACCCTTGAGTGATGTACTTTACATCTACTTAAGTGGTAGTATTCCTCCCTCGTACCTTGATAGTATTCCTCCCTCATACCTGCTGAATTGCAGAGTCAAGTCCTTAGGTGTTTTGAAAAACCTAATATAATCAAAAATATTTTCATGACATTTGAAAAATTATTTTCAATGAAAACTGTTAAAAAGCTAAAGACGATAGCATTGTGTCAGAGTGAATGACAACTGGACAGTGAAACTTACTGAAACTGACTCCTTACCTTTCATTGTCCAAGCTGAATGGAATGCAAAAATGTCAACCGTGTAAATGGTATAGTGTATCAGGGTGTGTTGAATTCAATGGGAAGTTTGCATGAGAGAGGACTGCATAATGGGACTTGAGGCCATAGCTTTTAGCTAAGGTCCTAGACTGATAGCTGCATTAGAAATAGCACAGACAGATAGAACCCAGGGATTAACTGAAAAAAAAAGTGGCCAACATGCAAAAAGTAATTAAAATTGTGTATTTTAGAAAATGATAAATTAGAAAACCTTGATGAAATCTGCCACTGTGGCCTTCTTACAGGAAAAGCTGAAGTTTGGGTAGGGGAAAATCTAATACCTCCAAGGCTACCAGTGAAGCAAAAAATTGTATTAGCTTTACAGCCTGAAGCATATTTGTTAGTATTTAACGAATTATGTGCTTCATTTAAATACTGTTGCCAGTAGCCAAATATATTAAATTTACCTCATTAGGTTTTAAGTCAATCAAGTTAAAAAATTAAAAGAAGCTTTTCTTGCTTTATGCCTAGGTACTTCTGTGCTCATTCAATAAATGCCAAAGGGATTTCTATGCCACAAAGGTCTTTTTCCATAACCATTTGTCTGAAGGTCTCTTGAATTTAGATTGTAATACGGAAAGACAAGGCATTCATGTGATTTCAGAATATTGCCAATGTTCCACAATTAGAAAGTTAGCTGTAATATCAAATATGTGAGAGCTGAGCCACTTACATTGCAAAGATACATATGTTCCTCTGGTAAAAAGAAAGAAATAGGCACAGAAAAGGCTAAAGAATGGACTTTACTACGCCAAATAAGTTGCATCGAGCGGAGGCTGTATGGTCACATGAGGAATAATGATGCGAGAATCTGGACACTTAAATTCTATTCCTAACTCTTCCTGTGCCTTCATTTCTCAGCTTGTAAAATGGAGATATTTAGCCTCTTTAAGCAAAGGACTTTAAGCTGTAGAGATGAAAAGCACGATATAAGAGCTACTTATTATTAATACCCATCATGCTAGTTAGAACCCGTTCCTGTATCTCTCAGTCAAGAAAAAGCCCTATTTCTGTTGCCATGGCTAGAATCACCAAAGGCACTGTGCTGGGAAGAGGTACAGCACTACACCCCTATGCATATGGCAGCATCTGTGGTACACAGTAAGGTATACAGAAGTCCTGGTATATATGAAAATATAGCAAACTTTTCCTGTACCCTTGAAGAATGAGATGACTGCTATGCACCCCCAATATTTATGGCTGGTTGTTGTATGGTTAAACATCTACGGAAACATTTAAAATTTGCCACATCATGGTATAAATTTCTGCCAATCATAAGTTAATGCTGCTTGGAATAGCAGTATTGAAACTGTTGATAAAAGAAACAATTGTTGACTATCCTATTTAAAGAGTCAAAAAACTCATCAAATACATTATTTAACTAATATAATTGTGATTTACTTTGCCTTTCTCTGGACCTAATTCAACAGGATATTTAAACATATGCCTAACTAGAAGCGCATGAGTAGTCACATGGATGTTAATAGGACTAATCAAATGCTTCAAGTTAGACTTGTGGTTGAATACCTTGCTGAATTGAGGTGTATAAGATGACTGAATAATAGTGGAAGGAAATTATTAACTTGAGAAACATCACAAAATTCCTTGAATAAATTATTTGACTAGGTGTAATCTAACTTGATCTTTTTAGAATGAGTTTCTTTACTTAGAACGGGACCCTGATTCTTTTTTTCCCTAAAACTGTACTTAGGTTTTGATGGCTGGTTTTGCAGGTCAGCACTACTCAAACAAGTTTATAACTAACTACTTTGACAGCCAGTTAGAAGGCTCTGATGTGTTTGACAACTCATCCATCACTGACCATATGGTGTGAACTAGAACACAGCAATCAGCAGCAACAGCAGTGCCAAGTGGGAGACATTCAGAAGAAGCTTTATCACAACAAAATCCATAAGAATAAAAAAGGTAGGACTTCATTAATTGACTATAAATAAGTTAATTTTCAACGTTAAACTTCTACTAGGTAAACTACTGATATAAAAATGTTAAATTACTTGCTATTAGTATAAAAGCCACTTGTCAGTTAGAGAGTAATTTATTTCTGTCTCACTTGTCTGCTTATTCCACCATAGAACCCTTTTTAAATACAGAACTTCCAATTCGATCAATCTTTTCATTTTATTATAATGTAAAATAAAGTTCACTATGATCTGAACTAGAAGCATCTAATTCACTGCAGTCAATCTGATCAGACTCCTCATATGTTGCCCAGGTCAACAAAGGCAATTTATAAAATGTTATACTGAAGGTACCAGTAATGAATTATTGATCTATCTTTTTCTATCTTTTACTTAGGAGGTAAAATAAAGATGTATTCAAACAGAAGTATTTCAATTAAATTTAACATCTCTCATAGTATATTTAATTTTTAATATCAGTTCTCTAATTTCTGCATCATCTGAGGATTGTAAACTGATGATATCTAGAGTGCCAATATAATCAATGCCATTTCAGTGGATTTTTATTGGTGTATGATACAATTATTTATTGCAGAGTCTGAGTTCAGTCAGATCTTGCCAAAACTCAGATTATTATAATCAGAATTGAATGTGAATGAAAAAAACAAATTAACAATGTGTTAAGTCTATGAAGAAACCAAAGCAAAATGTGGTGCTCACAGCTGACCATCCTACCTGTTTTCTTTCTCTGTAGATGGGGAAGGAGGGAGAACAACTGGCTCTGTATGGATGGGGAAGCTGGGATCTGAGGTAGGAAGAAATTCTCCTCCAGGGCATGGAGTGACAGCAGAGCTGCCTTGCAAATGCTAGTGCAAGATCTCTAAACTGCAGTCAACTGTGTTGTGCCTCCAAATCCTCCTTTCTCCCTCCCTCCCGACACATACAATTAGGTTGGGAAATGGACTATGGAGCTCCATACTCAGGGACCCACTGGCCCCAAACCCATTCCTCCTTGGGCTTCTCATCTAACCCAGCCTGAAGACAACCTCCAGAAAGCTGGACTGTGCATTGCACAGAAGATGTACTATTTGTATACCAGCAAAGAATCCTGTGGCACCTTATAGACCAACAGAGGTTTTGGAGCATGAGCTTTCGTGGGTGAATACCCACTTCGTCAGATGCATGTAGTGGAAATTTCCAGAGGCAGGTATATATATGCAGGCAAGCTAGAGATAATGAGGTAGTTCAATCAGGGAGGATGAGGCCCTGTTCTAGCAGTTGAGGTGTGAAAACCAAGGGAAGAGAAACTGGTTTTGTAATTGGCAAGCCATTCACAGTCTTTGTTTAATCCTGAGCTGATGGTGTCAAATTTGCAGATGAACTGAAGCTCAGCAGTTTCTCTTTGAAGTCTGGTCCTGAAGTTTTTTTGCTGCAGGATGGCCACCTTAAGGTCTGCTATAGTGTGGCCAGGGAGGTTGAAGTGTTCTCCTACAGGTTTTTGTATATTGCCATTCCTAATATCTGATTTGTGTCTGTTTATCCTTTTCGCCCCTTCTCTACCTACGCTACATTGATGACAACTTCATCTTCATCATCTGGACCCATGGGAAGGAGACTCTGGAAAAATTCCACCACGATTTCAACAGCTTCCACCCCACCATCAACCTCAGCCTGGATCAATCTACACGGGGGGTCCACTTCCTAGACACCAAGGTGCACATAAGTGATGGTCACATTACCACCACCCTCTACCGAAAACCTACCGACCGCTATGCCTAACTTCATGCCTCCAGCTTCCATCCCGGGCACATCACACGATCCATTGTCTACAGCCAAGCACTGAGGTACAACCGCATCTGCTCTAACCCCTCAGACAGAGACCAACACCTACAAAATTTCCACCAAGCATTCTCAAAACTACAATACCCACACGAGGAAATAAGGAAACAGATCAACAGAGCCAGACGTGTACCCAGAAGCCTCCTATTGCAAGACAAACCCAAGAAAGAAACCAACAGGACTCCACTGGCCATCACATACAGTCCCCAGCTAAAACCTCTCCAATGCATCATCAGGGATCTACAACCCATCCTGGACAAGGATCCCACACTTTCACAGGCCTTGGGTGGCAGGCCAGTCCTCGCCCACAGGCAGCCTGCCAACCTGAAACATATTCTCACCAGTAACTGCACACGGCACCATAGGAACTCTAGCTCCGGAACCAATCCATGCAACAAACCTCGATGCCAACTCTGCCCACATATCTACACCAGCGACACCATCACAGGACCTAGCCAGATCAGCCACACCATCACTGGCTCATTCACCTGCACGTTCACCAATGTAATATACGCCATCATATGCCAGTAATGCCCCTCTGCTATGTACATCGGCCAAACTGGACAGTCGCTACGGAAAAGGATAAACGGACACAAATCAGATATTAGGAATGGCAATATACAAAAACCTGTAGGAGAACATTTCAACCTCCCTGGCCACACTATAGCAGACCTTAAGGTGGTCATCCTGCAGCAAAAAAACTTCAGGACCAGACTTCAATAAGAAACTGCTGAGCTTCAGTTCATCTGCAAATTTGACACCATCAGCTCAGGATTAAACAAAAACTGTGAATGGCTTGCCAATTACAAAACCAGTTTCTTCTCCCTTGGTTTTCACACCTCAACTGCTAGAACAGGGCCTCATCCTCCCTGATTGAACTACCTCATTATCTCTAGCTTGCCTGCATATATATACCTGCCTCTGGAAATTTCCACTACATGCATCTGATGAAGTGGGTATTCACCCACGAAAGCTCATGCTCCAAAACGTCTGTTGGTCTATAAGGTGCCACAGGATTCTTTGCTGCTGCCACAGGATTCCTTGCTGCTTTTACAGATCCAGATTAACACGGCTACCCCTCTGATATTTGTACACCATACTTGGGAGTAAATAAATCATGGCATTTTCCCCTGCTGCACACCCCCCTCCACCCCAGCACATTCACACCACCACTGCTCCCCTTTCCAGTCTGGCAGGATGATCATTTTCAAATGTGAATGACTGAGCAAGCATGCGATCCCAACAGGACAGGTAACTAAGAGGTCATTTGCTATAGGCCACACTTTATTCAGTCTTAACACGGCCAACAATAAATAACCATAGATAGAACAGTAGTTCCCTAGCAGCATACCTAAATGACCATAACCATTTTTTTTCTAAACTTATTACTGAGGCGAGTGAACATTCCACCCCTCTTTTGGAACAGAAGGGTTTCTCTTACTGTACAGAGCAGCAAAACAGATTTCAAATGAAGAAAGAAGGATTCTGCTAACTATGTGATGCCAGAGAAATTTTGTTTTCTTAAAGTCTCTACTGAGTCACAGTTGGCAATGTTAGTTAGAATATTTTATAAACTATCTCTCGACAAAATTAACTGTAGTTCTGAGGGTGACCTGCACTACTCCAACATCTGCTTCTCCCTCACCTTTAACAAGGACCATGAGTGGGCGATCAGAAAACTCATAGAAGTGATGTACTCAGGGTCAGATTCTGATCTTGCTTGTTACTGTAAAGGTATAACTCCATTCAGTGCCAGTTGAGCTACTGCAGTCTAAAAGTGAGATAGAGCAATATAGTCATAGCAGTGCCCGATTGCCAGCTCACAGATAGAACTGCAGAATGATTTAAACAAAGGACAACATCCTGTGTTCTTAACTCCAAGTATGTAAAGGTAAATTGGGAAGATTATATGAGAGGGAACAGGATAAAAACAAATTAAAATTAGGGCTGTCGATTAATAGTAGTTAACTCACATGATTAACTCAAAAAAAGTAATTGAGATTTTAAAAATTAATCGTGACTAATCACAGTTTTAATTGCACTGTTAAACGATAGAATACGAATTAAAATTTATTAAATACTTTTGATGTTTTTCTGCATTTTCATATATATTGTATTCGGTCTTGTAACTGAAATAAAGTGTATATTTTTATTAGAAATATTTTCACTGTAAAAATCATAAACAAAATAAATAGTATTTTTCAATTCATCTCATACAAGTACTGTCGTGCAATCTCTTTATCGTGAAAGTGCAATTTACAAACGTAGATTTCTTTTTGGGGGGGGTACATAACTGCATTCAAAAACAAAACAATCTAACACTTCAGAGCCTATAAGTCCAATCAGTCCTACTTCTTGTTGAACCAATTGCTAAGACAAACAAGTTTGTTTACATTTACAGGAGATAATGCTGCCCTTTTCTTAGTTACAATGTCACCAGAAAGTGAAAACAGGCATTTACATGGCACTTTTGTAGTCGGCATTGCAAGGTATTTATGTGCCAGATATGCTAAATATTCGTGTGCCCCTTCATGCTTCGATGACCATTCCAGAGGACATGTTTCCATGCTGATGACGTTTGTTCAAAAAATATTGCATTAATTAAATTTGCGATTGAACTCCTTGGTGGAGAAATGTATGTCCCCCGCCCTGCTCTACAGAACCCAAACCACCAAAAAATAAAATCAACCTTCAGCTGGTGGCATCTGACTCAGAGGATGAAATGAACATGCATCAGTCTGCACTGCCTTGGATTGTTATCAAACAGAACCCATCATCAGCATGGACGCATGCCCCCTGGAACAGTGTTTGAAGCATGAAGGGACATGAATTTTTAGCACATCTGGCATGTAAATTGCGATGCTGGTACAACAGTGCCATGTGAATGCCTGTTCTCAGTATTAGGTAACATTGCAAATAAGAAGCAGGCATCATTATCTCCTGCAAATGTAAACAAACTTTTTTTTCTGAGCGACTGGCTGAACAAAAAGTAGGACAGAGTGAACTTGCAGGCTCTAAAATTTGACATTGTTTTGTTTTTGAATGCAGTTTATTTTGTACATAATTCTACATTTGTAAGTTCAACTTTCATGATAAAGAGATTGCACTACAGTACTTGTATTAGGTAAAACAAAAATACTATTATTTTGTTTTCTTACAATGCAAATATTTGTAATAAAAAATTAATAGTAGTACTGTACACTTTGATTCTGTGTTGTAATTGAAATCAATATATATGAAAATGTAGAAAATATCCAAAAGTATTTTTAAAAATGGTATTCTATTATTATTTTAAAGTGTGATTAATTGCGATTAAATTTTTTAATTGCAATTAATTTTTAATTGCTTGACACCCCAAATTAAAATGCATATACTTTGTATTAGCACACATAGAACAAATACCAGTTTAATTATGCTTCTAAGGGGCATAATTAAATTGATTTCATATCATTCCCTAAGTGAAACGAGTGAATGTACCATATAGATACTTCAGGCATTAGTATTTTTGTCAGTTGATGAGAAAGCATTTCACATGAAAACTCATTGATCAGCAAAATGTAAACACAACTAATGCATTGCCTGTCTATTTTCATTTACCATGCAAAGTTTTGAATTATTAATAAGATTGCAGTCACTGATGTAGCTTCTTTAAATAAAAAAGCCTTTTTAAAATGTTTAAATTAAAAAACCCTGCTAATTATGTCCTCTAGCAAAGGCTACTAGTGTGACAAAATAATACACTTGGATAAAATTAAGTTGTCATTTAGCACAAGAAATACAGAATTACAGCTTTGACTTTCATTCAGTAAAATCATATACTCTGGACTATATTGTGGCTCCAGAAATCACAGCCAATTTGGGGAGGTGTTGGAGATACATTGCACCAGCAGGAATGGCTGGAGGCAACCTCCATTTGGAGGACAAATAGGTAAATTTGGAGGACAAATAGGCAGATGCAGGCAGAACTCCTTCAAAAAGATGCTAGGAGGAATAGTTCCTATGCTCCTTTTGGAGATGCAAAGAGTTCTCCCTCCAACATGAGCCTAAGATTGGTACTCTGAATCTGACTCTAGCCATGACCCCTTTGGCATGTGTAGCACCACTGCATGGAGTACAAGTACCAAGAATCTAGCTGTTCCTTGTACAGATGTGCTAGGGGTAATGGGGGCACAGTGCCCTGTATCATCTCTTAACCCTTACACACATGTGCAGAGGCCACCACTGAATTCACCATGCAGCAGCTCACTTTCTAGTACCAAATATATACATGGTATTAAAGGTGGTAACATGGACTTCTGCCAAAAAGGACAGCCAAAAAGGGTAGCAAAGGTCATTTCTTGATTATTAATCTCCTTATTCAGACAAATCTTATGACGTGAATAAGAATGCAAGAGTTGGGTCAAAATCTTAGAAATAAAACAAGGCAATTTAATACACATTTCATGATTTACTTTCTTTCCTAATCATGTGTTTTGAGGAAGAAAGATCCTTCTCATACACACACAAAACTAACAAGTTCTTATTAGTAATAAATAATAATAAAATGGACTATTATCAGGTATAATCATTCTCCAATATGGAATACACAAAAGTTCAGTTGTAAATTTAACTCAGGATTTAATAAATCTTATGGTCTATAATGCAACTTCCCAATCCTGCAAAGCCTTACATTCATACCTAACTTCATGCATCAAGAAATAATCCTATTAATTTAAAAATAGTGCAACAAAGTTCTTCCTCTACCTTGGTGGGTTCTGCGCTTATTGGCGGATTTGCTCGCCTCACAGATTTACCCTGTAGGTCAGGAAACAGCCCAGAGACCTTCCCCTCTGGTAGGAGCCACAGTCCAGGTCAATTCCTGCTGTGTTTGATCAGGAATTGGGAGGTTTGGGGAGAACCCGGGCCTGCCCTCTACTCCAGGTTCCAGCCCAGGGCCCTATGGACTGCAGCTGTCTAGAGTGCCTCCTGATACAGTTGCACGACAGCTACAACTCCCTGGGCTACTTCCCCCTAGCCTCCTTCCAACACCTTTGTTTTCACCACTGGACCTTCCTCCTGATGTCTGATAACTCTTGTATTTCTCAGTCCTCCAGCAGTATGCCTACTCACTCTCAGCTTCTTGCATGCCTCTTGCTTCCAGTTCCTCATACGCACTTCCCTTCCTCTGGCTCCCTAGCTCTCCCTTGGCCTAACTGGAGTGAGCCCTTTTATAGCATCAGAGGGCTTTAATTAGAGTCAAATGCTTAACAGCCTCACCTGACTCTTAGCGGTTAATTGGAGTCAGGTGTTATCACCAGCCTAGAGCAGTCCCTGCTCTGGTCACTTAGGAAACAGAAAATTGCTTATCCAATGGCCAGTACATCTCCCTTCTACTACTGTGCTGTTCCCAACTGGCCTGGGTCTATCACAATAGACAACTGACTTTATTGAAATTACTCACCATGCATAAAGTTAGGCACATGTGTAAGGCTTTGCAGGATTGAGGCCTATGTAAATAGTCCATAGTTCAAGTTATTTGACCTATAAAGGATTTTGTAGGATCCATATATCAGAGAGAGGGAGCTTTGTGAAAGTCTGGTTGAGAAGGTAGGGGTCTTAAGTTTTGTTTAAATTATTGCTCCTGCCTACAAGTTTTCAGCAATTGGAAGAGTCTGTTTATTCCATTGTATGTTTAAAATGAGTGTCAAAGGCCTCCAGAGCCTGAGATGAGCTTCTTGAAAAAGTAAAAAGAAGTTGATACAAACCAAAATAAATATATACTTTTCATTCCAGAGAAGCAAATTATGTGCTTGGAAACTTTCAAACAAGAGTGTTTACCTTAACTCAGCAATTTAAACAAACAAACAAACAAAAACCCAAACTTGAGATGCATGATTAAAAACATGAAATAGGAAGTGTGCCCTTTAAATACCAACTTCTAATTGCAGAGATATTAATATGTAAATCTAATTACATACATTTAAGGATTAGGTATTTCATTAAATCTGCCTTGATGTAAATTGCACAGTCAGTTCTTTTATTAAGACTGATCATCAATTTCCATTCTGGTATTTGTTAATAATAACTGACAAAATATCAGAGGCTAACCCTTGCTGCAAGCATTTCAATGATGGCTTTACAGCACACTAAGTTAAATACCGTTATGCTCAGCTCCAGAGCATTCATGATGCTATATTAATGTCTTACGTGACATGAATAAAAAAGCTTAATTTTAGCCAATATATATTATATTTATTGGCTATTCAAGGGTGCATATAAAATCCAATTATCACAGATTTGAAATAGTTTTGCACTATTGCCCTCTGAGCTGGCCCAAGCATTCTTTTTAACTATTGACAATCTAACATAAATCCAGTCAATTGTATACAGTTCATGGAAGATATTTCCTTATGATGCATGAAAGTCAGTTCTCTGTAGTGGAAAACATGAGACACTAAGTGGGAAGTACTGGGTCTCAATGCAACTCCCACCGAAATCAACAAGAGTTGGGGCCTTCAATGGGAGCAGAATAAAGTTAACTGATTATACATAAAAGGCAAACAACAAGGGGAGACTACAGAAAGACTCTTTCCCATGCATTCCTATGTTCTCAGGTCCAGTAGTTTATGTTCTCTAGATAGTTGGGGTGGGGGAGAGGGATGTGTATGCTTATGGCAAGTCAGGATTATTTATCCATTGAAAAGAGCAGAGCTAGGTTAAAAAAATGCCAATTATTTTCATGGGAAATTTAGGGGGGAGGTGACTCTTTTCATCTCAAATTTGCCATGAAAAAGTGATGGCTTTCCAATGAAAAACAATTTTTTTTTCAAAACTATTCTATGTTTTATTTTTTAGTCTTCAGTTTCCATTTTGTGGTTATGTTGTTTTTTAATTAAAAACAAAGGTTAATTGAAAATATATTTTCCATGAAAAAAATTCAACCAGTTCTACAAAAGAGGAATAAAAACTTACAGTGCCAGATCCTTAGCTGTTATAAATTGTCAAGGCTAAGTTCAACCATAGCTATGTCATAGGGTATGTCTAGACTGTATATACACCAAAAAAAAAGTGTACTCAACCCAGGCTAGCTTACCTAAGGAAGCTAACAAGATAAAATAGCACTGAAGATAATGGTAACTTGGCTTTTACCTCTGGTTAGCTAGAGTTCAACCTCAGGCTGCGCTATAGAATTGAATTTGATCTGCTAACTCAAGTTAAAAGACAAATTCCCATGTCTTTGCTGCTATTTTAACCCTATTTAGCTAACATGGGTTAGCAAACCCAAGTTAAAACCCATTGAACACCTAGTCTGACCTCCTGTATATCACAAGCCATTAAATTTCACCATGTACTGAGACCAATAACTTGTGTTTGGCTAAAGCATATCTTCCAGAAAGGCATCCAGTCTTGATGGGAAGACATCAAGAGATGGAGAATCCACCACTTCCCTTAGCAGTTTGCTCTAGTGGTTAATCACCCTACTAAAATGTGTGCCTAATTTCTACTGTGATTTTGTCTTCCAGCTACCACCCATTGGCTGTTGTTACACCTTTCTCCACTAGATTGAAGAAGCCTTTAGTACCTGGTATTTTTTCCCCTTGTTGGTACTTCTATGCCATAATCAAGTAATCACTCAAAATTCTTTTTGATAAACTAAGCAGACTTACATCTTTAAGTCTCTCACTATGAGGCATTTCTTCCATCACTCAAATCATTTTGTGGCTCTGTTCTGCACCCTATCCAAGTTTTCAACATCATTTTTATTATGTGGCCACCAGACCTGTCCACAGTACAATCCTCATCATGTGAGGAGCCAGCTCTATAGAATCTGAAATTCAGCATTCTGGGGAGGAATTTTCAATAAACAAATCTTCATTTTAAATTGAATGAATGCCAGAATCATTAGTATGTTTAGACTACTCTGTGATGCTCAGACAATACAGTGCAGCTATAATCCCACTTTAATCAACCAGTTAAAAAGCATTTATCATTGCTTTGCATTGCAAAAGCAGTACAAAGTGGCCAGAACGTATCAGTGAATTTGGCTTATTATTTTTCTCCTCTGACTAATGGTGGATGAACCATAAAAGATCACTTCCGAGAAATATCTAAACAAATGGATCCTCATCTGAAGTTCACCAGAACTTTTCCATACATCTTTGGTCTCAAAATTACCTAACAGAGCTACACTGCCTTATACAATTTCTTAGCTTTTTCCAAGTGAGACGTATCAGAACAGTTGTAATTCATGAGTGGTGTTTTAGTTCCACATCTGGGGATAAATCCCCAAGTGGTTAAAAAGTGTAAGCAGTTAACTCCATAAGATTCCTGTTATGGGAGTTTCCTCTTCATAGTCCCCTCAAAGGGAAGGATTTGAGGAACTGTGCCAAGAGCCAGAGCCTGCAAAACACATAAAGTCCTAGACTCTTCTAGGGAACAAGATTTCATCCACAAGGATTTTGGTGCACTAGTGCATGAAGGTTAGGAAGGTGGTCACTGGCCTCCAGGACCATCCTGATTAACGTGGCTCCTCAGAAAATTGTACTACCTTAGGCTTTACTCAAAGCCTGGGCTTTTACCCTTCAAGGTATAAGTAGTTAATGCTTTGTCAAAAGGCATTAAGCACAGTGCAGGTATCTGCTAAGAAACCAATGGGCACGTGAGGGGACCATGCCACATAGAGCACATCCCCTCATCTCAGGCCTACCTGAGAAAATTTATTGGTGGGGTAGATAAACATCCCAGAGAGGTGCCATCTCCCCTTTTGCAAATGCTGAAGGTCTTCCATCCCTTCTTACACAAAGGATTCAAAACTCACAATGCAGACAGACATGGAGCAGCACCTATGAGATAAGTTCCACCCTCCACCCCTATTCCAACGAAGGCCCTTCAGGTGGGTATTGGGGAAGGGGAGGACCACTGAGACAAAAAGGGTGGAGCTGGAGTGCAGCCACTCTATGTAACATAGTCCTCTGGCAACTTGGCAGAAACCTCTAGCAGAAATCTATGTGGAGTTAATTTTTCTCTCCTTCTACCATGGCTTTGACACCTTTAGAGTTGAGCGTAGCAACATTTTTGCAATGGGGAGCAGATGGCAACATGACTCACTCCTATGTGACTTGTGTAGGCAAAGGGAGTGGATTCGTTGAAGATTAGAGGGCTGGTGATTAATGCAGATCCCCTGGAATTGATGGGAACCAAACTGGATTTGCCTCACAGATTGAAGTACTTTTCGCACTCTCCTGTCCCGCTCGCCTTTTTTTTTTTTTTTTTTTTGAGGAAAGGAGAGTTTAATCCCTATCTTGTTCTTCTCTTATCTAAGAAACTAAGAAATAAAGACAACTGGAAATTAAAGATATCAATCTAGGAGTGGGAAATCATTCAACCTATGAGACCATCAGTACCTCTGAAGTACAGAAGTCAAAACTCCTTTGAAGAAAAAATAATCATCTACCTTAAAGTCTATTTCTGATATACAATGTTGAGCCAAATTGTATACTGTTATATACAAGGCCTCATCCACAGGTGATGTAAATTATGGTAGCTCCACTGATGTCAACTGACTTCAGTGTGACTTGCGTGCATGTATGTGAAGGCAGTATTTCACCCACTGTGTTTATGTCTTATGCATTGAAAAGGCTAGTGGTTATTTGGGAGGGTTTGTTTTTGCTTACTCTGCATCTGTAGTCTTAGGTCAAAACTCTGTTCAGATCCACACGACAGATCTGGATTTCAAAGTTCTGTTTTCCCAATCCATGTAAATAGGGCCCAGTTCTGCAGTCCTTTCTCAGGCAAAACTCCAATTGATATCAACAGTGTATTTCTCTGTGGAAGGAGGAAGCCTGTGGAGAAAGCCAGAATATTAGAATGTAGAGCTTCTGAAATTCATGAGTATTTTGCCTACAAAATTTATTTATCAGTTAATAAATATATTTGG
Organism: Gopherus evgoodei; assembly: GCF_007399415.2. Classification (NCBI taxonomy): domain Eukaryota; kingdom Metazoa; phylum Chordata; order Testudines; family Testudinidae; genus Gopherus; species Gopherus evgoodei. The sequence continues at coordinate 48,214,087 of NC_044328.1, forward strand.
CTGCAGCAAGGAAGAAATACTAAGAGAAAAAGGACAAACATTTATGCTGGGTATTTTTGGATGAAGCTAGGGGAAATGTATATGGAATGTTAGCAGTATAGTGGGATGCTGTGCTTTAAACTGGGTTACATTCAGACAGGCACACAAGCAACAATAACTGCTGGTACAGTGACAGGCTTTTCTGCTGGCTGGGATTTAATCACAGAAGCTTCCTGCTGACAACTGTGGGTCAAGCAACTTAATCCAGCTCAATAATTCTGAAGCTTCTCATTCCTCTTTCCCCGACATTCATTCTGGTACACATCCAACATGTTGACATACCTCTAATTTAAGTTTCTACCCAAATTAATGATGGTATTCTCACTTCACTGCCCTCAAATGCAGCTGAATTAAGACACCAGGGTAATTAATGGGCCACCATATTAACAATTATGTTTCTTCTCATTCCACAGAGCAAAGCCAGACTAATTTTCATGTGGAAGTCACACTGTTAGAAGACTTCATTCCTATTAAAAAAACAGTTAAACATTAATTAATAGACATTTAAACTTTTACTAGGACATGTTTAGTGAAAAATGTTTCTTTGGCAGAATTCTAATTGGTGTTCTAAATATCACAAGTCTTTCAAAAATGATCCTGTCTACGTGCACTCTCTATTGTGCAACAGTTTCACTCTATCCCTCTTTTAATACATATACACATACATACCTATATACTTATCTACAGACAGACAGTAAAACTATTACTTCCCATGTTTCATTAAAAACCTCATAAATTGGATTTGCTCATTTCCTAACAATGTCGAAAATTCAGAGTAGCAGAAATGTAAATGGAAATTCTAGTCACCTTTAAAAGAAACACATGAAAAGATTGTTAATGTTCAGAAATTCACTGACATTCCAAAAGAAATAGTCATTTCCAAGTACCCTTTCCAAAAGTGAAAACATAATGGGTAAATTAAGTTTGCTGTTGCCTGCTTCATGCTACTATATCTCCTCATTTTGAAAAATCAATATAGGCTATTAATCATTTCACTCAGTGTCCAGAGACTCTAAATGCCTTAAAGGTGAACAGCAAAGGTTTGTGAAGAAAAAAAAATAGGAGAAGCAAAATTGCCATATAAACACATTAATAAGGAGACATTTCACACCAATGTCTGAATTATATACTGTCTCCCTCCTTTTACAGATCACAGACTCCTCACTCAGCTGAAACCCCTCAGTATACATAAAGATGGTGATTTTACCACCCCCACTGACCAGTCCAGGAGGAGATAAAAGGTAAATCTCATTTTATTCAATAGCATACAGCTCTTTCAATTGTTCTTTTGCTTTGCTTTTATATGTGAGGAATGAAAACTATATAATGCTGAACAGACACCTTCCATTTCTCCTTGGGCAGACTCCTTACTCCAGCACAGATCAGTAAATACTGGTGTTACCAACTCAGTGCATGTGGGTTCACTGCAGCAGACCAAAAATTTTGCAGTAGTCAATCTGCCACTTCACAAAGCTGTAAAGCGGGAGGGGAAGTTACACAGGAGAGAATAACATTTTGAAATGTACCCAAATGCTACTAATTGGATTTACTTGGCAATTCTGTGGCAGATTTTATTCTATTCTACATAGGTTCTTTTACCACTCTCATCACATAGTATTTGAGCAGATCCTGGTGTAAATTGTCATATCTCCATTGACTTCAACTGAACTATGCCAGTTTACACCAGTTGTGGACCTGACTCTCTGTTGTTTGTAAGGAAGATGTTGAATAACCTTCCAGTGCATCTTAAGTGGAACAAAGTGAGCATTGACATCTGTTGGAAAATCACCATCCCTCCCTCTCTCACACACAGAGCCACCTGTACAACTAACCAGATTGCAGCATGAATGTAAAGAGGAGCACACACCACCAGTGCTGTCTAGTGGTCAGGCACGGTGTGCAGCAGGTTGTCTCCCTCCCTGACATCCCTCCCTTTCAGTTATAATCCTGTCTTGTGGATCTGTCCCGTCTTTTGTGGCTCAGTTCTCCAGCCAGCTCACATGTTCCAGTCCACGTCTCTCGGGGCTCTGACAAAAGGGCCCATCACAGAGAAGTCTTTCAGAATCTGCATGAGCTTCAGGGCTTTCACATTAGTCCAGTGACTTGGGCTCTGGGCCCCTAAACATCCAGAGTCTTCCCCAGCTGGATTCTTCATGGAGGTAGAAACTAAGGTCTGCACCTTGGGTTGCTGAGCAGCTGCCTCCCTGGATCACTTCCCACCTAAGTCCCCTTTGTACCCGCCATCAATTAAAGAATCACAAATAAAGTCTCTGACTGTGCAAGTCAGTCACCAGTCTCTCCTTTGTAGTTGGTATTGCCAGGCCTCAGGCAACAAGAGCTCCTGGGCAGTACTTCCCAGAACTAAGAGCACAGGTCTGCTCCCTTCTATCGCCTGCCTCCCCTGACCAACCCTGCTTCCCTTTGTAAACTCCACCTCCAGCGTGTGCAGGCTTTGCAGATATGGGTGGGTGGGACTACCTGGGCCCAGAGCTGCTCCTTAACCCCTTGTTCTGTATTAAAAATTAAATAAAAAAGAAAGTATTGGAAATATACTTATCTCCTAGCACTGGAAGGGACCTTGAAAAGCCACTGAGTGCAGCCCCCTGCCTTTGCTAGTAGGACCAAGTATTGATTTTTGCCCCAGATCCCTAAGTGGCCCCCTCAAGGATTGAACTCACAACCCTGGGTTTAGCAGGCCAATGTGCAAACCACTGAGCTATCCCCCCACCAAATTGAGGTAACACATTTCAGTTAAAAAATGTGCATGACAAATTAAGATACACAAAATTGAAATCATGTCTCAGAGGTGGCTCAGGATATAAACTATTAGAGAGCTGGAACCATTACAGAAAATTCTTTAATAACATTTTTATTATTGAATATATATTGGAAAAAATTGCAATCTTTCTCTGTTACTGTATGACCAGATTGTCAAGCACCACATCTTAGAATAAATGATAATTCTAGATACATACCTTTTTACATTTTAATTTTAAACACAGAATTTATCTAATACCAATGAAAAGGCTATTTGTCTATCCATAAGACATAATGACCCCATCACTGTCCTATCTTTAAATTAATGATACATTTATTTTGGTATAGTGCAGTCTAATTAAGGTGTTCACATTTTAAACACTTTTTGATTTATCTGATTTATGAACACAAAGAAAATGTAAGCAGTTGAAATATTATTTGGGTATTTCTTTCTGTTTGGGATTTATTTGAAAATCCTTCTTTCAAAGCATAGATGGGCAAAGCCTGCCCCCTAGAGTATTGTCTTCCCCAGTGAAAAGAAGCATGTCTATACAAACTCATTCATACTCAATATCCAGCAAAGAAATTTGAATTTGTGGTATAATTGTAGTCCTTGCAAGTGACAGAATTTCAATTAGAAGTAATTGAACTCCTGAGCAAAAAGCATTTGCAGGCTCAATGTTAAGGCATGAAGAATTCTCAATTATTTGAGAGGAAAATTTTGCACTTTGGCAAAATTTATTTAACAAATTAGAACACGATGTTTTAGTACTACTTGAGCCTCCAACAAAGGAAAAGAAAAAAATACATTTCTCAGAGAGACTAATAGTCCCATCTGAACTGTTGATATCCTCTCCCCCATAACCAAATGCTTCAAAAGAAAACAAATCTCTCATAATTACAAAATTTCTATATATATTCATCTGAATTAATCTGGCACATAATACCAGTTACAACACATGCCACACATTATGCATGTATTAGGATTATGGTTATTTCTCTGACCGTGCACTACCACAGTGTTCAATACCTCCTGGAGCTGCCTGATGCACAAGAGAAGCACAAACCAGCTGCTACATCTCATAAGGGATGAGGATGTATTACGTTATGTCCTCTGCAATTAGGCAGGTATATTGGCTGGTGTGTGTTTTGGGGGGGAGATTATGGCATTATGGAATGCCATTTCAGTATTTCTGATACTTCCAGTAGTGATAGTAGTGGAAGTGAGGGTTACATCAGATACATTCACATCATAACCCCTGTTAATCTCCCATTGTAACTAACCAGGGGAAAGACAAAATCTGACAATATGCACCAAGACTGCCATAGAAGCCAGACATAGGTGTCGACATAAACAGCCCCTTTCAGGACCTCAGCCAAAGACAGTACTTAAAATCATCAATTTCTGTGTGGAGGGATTTTCTGCAGAGAAGGCTGGCTTTCTGTCTGGCATGAAAGCAGACATTATGTGCTTGCAAAAGCATGCAATTACTGCAAACATTGAAAGTAACATCTATGCCAGCACAATACTTATACGTGACAAAAGACTGATGAAAAAACACCACTCGGACTCCATGGTATAATGGAATTTATCATGGTTGAACTCAACCAAATAGCAGTAGCTTCTATTTACAAACCACCAGGTGAACAGCTTGCACGTCCAACCAACTTTCCCTCATGCCTTATTACAGGTGCCTCAACAGCCACAAAGCCATCTGAAGATACTCCAACGATGACAACATGTGGGGAAGAAATTGAGAAGTGTGTGGCAACAAACAACATGACCCTGTTGTGTGACTTCACAGACAAATGTACCTTCCAAAGCACATGATGGGAAAGGGGGTACAATTTTAACATAGACTTTATCACCTCTTAAAATGAAGGCAACCTCAGAAGGGAGGTTATACCAGTAATCCCAAGATCACAACATAGCCCAGCGCAAGTGGCTACAGTACAACCCAGGAAAACAAAATGCCTTCTGAGATCCAACTTCAGAAAGGCTAACTGGGAAAATTTTATCTCTGAATTGGCTGATTCCATCTGTAATATTACTCCAACACACAAGCACTATGGAGAATGTGTTTCCTGAGTCTGGAAGACTGCCCAAAAGCAATAATATGTATGTAGTATTCCAGAAAACACAAGCCAACAATGTAAGTAATATTCAGAACTATTTGACTGATTCCCTTTCATGAACAAATCACTGGGCTCAGGAAATGTTTATGAGAAAAACTGGAAAAATGTGGCACAATCGCTGAGGGAGCTGACTGAACCAACAAACCTGTGCCACAATAGCAAAAAAGCATAGGCCACTATTCGTAAGCTGAACCATGATGCACAACAACGAAAGCACATTGCTGCAGTCTCTCCCAACAAAATCACAGCAACTCATTCTGAATGGTAAACCTGCTCACAAAACTAAAACACAGAATTCTTTTCACTCCTTAGAGTCCACAATGAGCAGCTGATAATAGCCATGAAAATCCTGAAATTGGAAAGACAGCTGGACTTGATGATATAGCTAATGAACTATTATAGTACACTTTTGGAGAGAGAGCAGAAGTACCTGCTTGATTTCAATTCATGCATGGAGACAGGCCAAAGTGGTTGTACTACTCACAAAAGCCCTAATTTTGCAAAGAATTACCACCCGATACCCATACTTTGTTCAACCTGTAAGCTATATGAGCAGAAGATAATAGGAAGAATAGCACCAAAAGAGGAAGGGCAGCTGACCGATGACAAAGTTGTTTTCCACCCAGGATGTTAGAGTTATGGCCAAGTTGTTAACCTAACTCAATACATCAATGATGCCTTTAAACCTGCAAAATTATGGAAGCTACACTGGCTGATCTGTAAGCTGTTTATGACACCATGAACCACCATGCATGTCTACTGAAATCAGAATGTCCTCTCCTCCCTAGTGAAGAATCGGCAGTTCTTTTTCAAGATGGATGGTCAGAAAAGTTGAGGGCGTACTCAACAGAATAAATTGCCCCGCGGTTCAGCACTATCACTCTTGCTGTTTAATATCTGTATAAATGATCAACCAGAGTTTCCCAATGTGCAAAGATTTGTTTATGAAGATGGTATTTGCATTGCTGCCCAATCTGAAGGAGTTGAGGACAGAGCGTGCCTAGTAACTGGCTCCCTGAGCCTACTTAAATACTATTTCAAATGATTTCTAAGTGCCAACCCTAACAAGACAAGTGTGCATGTCCTATCATCAGGCCGAACAAAAACTCCAGGCAGATCGTGAGCACAATGAACATCTGGTGTATCTTTGGGTCATGTTAGACCAAATGCTGACATTCAAAGGGCACATGAAGAAGCTGAAAAAGAAAGGGAACTCCAGGAATTGTGTACTCCAGAAACTAGCCAATACGAAATGGAAGCTGACCGAAACTCTCTGAGCAACTAGTCTCACCCTGTGTTACTCAGTTGCAGAGTACTGTACCTCAGTATGGTCACACTTGAGCCAGGCTCACAAAATTGATATTGAACTCAATCAATCCTATAGGACCATCACAGGGACTTTGAAATTGCCTCCCACATCATCATTATGCCTCCTTGCAGGATTACACACCATCAGTAAAAAAGGAAATACAAAGCAGATGTACAATTCAAGACATTCACTGTATGACCGCATTCCACCATCTAAGAGGCTGAAGTCAAGAAAGACCTTTGCTTCTAAAAACCTCTTACCTCAAAATACCACTGTGGAAGACTAAAAAGTAATAAAATTGTGGAAAATGTTGATGAAATTAGAGAACCCAGTTCCCTCAGAACAACTCTCTCCAAGCACCGACCTCAGACGAAAACACTGGCATACTTTAAATTGAGCAAGAGCCGGAGTGGCAATATGACTAAATAGATGCTCAGGAATGACCCCAAATGTGAATGTGGAGAGTCTAGGCAAACACTTGAACATTACCTGACACAGTGCCCCCATCAACATCCTGTACTTTTGAGAAATTATTTGAAAGAAGTTGTAACACCCGGTCTTGGCTGATGAGTCTTGAGTCTTGATGACTCTTGGATGATGAGTACTGGAAGTAACAGAAGTGCATTCAGCAGTGTTGAGCACTGTAGCAGTAAGTTGGATTGTGTAGGGTCCTGAGAAGGAAGTAGTGCTGTGGAGATAAATTATGGCAGTCCCACCAGTCCCTGCAGAGAAATGCTGACATGTCATTTAAGCCTACAATGTATAGTGGCCGATCTGAGAATAGGGAGAGTATCTTTTGGCTGATGTATTTTGGGAGACTATAGAGGATTTATTTCTGGTAGATGACAGGGGTGGCAACATCAGCACAGAATGAGCCGAAATTTTGTAGAATATCACAGTAGCATGCTTTTTTCAATGTGATTGCACATATTATGTAGAGCAGTGGTTCTCAACCAGAGGTACATGTACCCCTGAGGGTATGCAGAGGTCTTCTGGGGGTACATCAGCTCATCTGGATATTTGCCTAGTTTTACAACAGACTACATAAAAAGCACTAGCAAAGTCAGTATAAACTAAACTTCAGACGATTTATTTATACCGCTCTATATACTATGCACTGAAATGTAAGTTCAATATTTATATTCCAATTGATTTATTTTATAATTATATGGTAAAAATGAAAAAGTAAGCAATTTTTCAGTAATATAGTGCTGTGATACCTTGTATTGTTATGTCTGATTTTGTAAGCAAGTTGTTTTTAAAGTGAGGTGAAACTTGGGGTTATGCAAGACAAATCAGACTCCTGAAAGGGGTACAGTAGTCTGAAAAGGTTGAAAGCCACTGATGTAGAGCTCCTGAACTTGATTTACAATGCCCCTGCCCCTCCAAATCCTGATTCATATGTAGAAATCACTTCATCCATCACTGAAACATCTGTTTCCTGAGTGCTATGTAACAGCTGTTTAACAATTTACAGATACACTGCACAGCAGGTTAAGACAGGAAGTTAACAATAATGCTTGGCACTTGCATGCTGTTGTACATCTTTCAGCTACTTTAAAAACCTTAACTAATGTTAATTGTAGATGAATTTAATTAGACAACTTGCACCCAAGTTGGAATGTGGCCATGACAATGTGAAAGCACCCTAAACACTTATAAAAAGTGCCTGAAGGCATGCCATTCTCTGGCCAGCAAGCCCGCTGGTGGGTGGGTGACGATTAGCAGGTTCTCCTCCTTTAGTGCTAGGTCACAAAGTCCCACTCCTGCTGGGGTAAACTAATAGTCTAATACATAATAGTCCATCAACTTCATATTGGACCTTCAGCCCAAATCTGAACTCACTAGTCCTTACCCCTGCTATCAGTGGGTTTCAGTAGTCCCTTACCCTTTTTCAGGGCATGATTTCCATTCCACCTCCCTCATGGGGCTGCTAGGGGTATACAGGCCCTCCCACTCCACCGTATTCCAGTCCAAAAACCCTTGAATAGGCAGTCAAGGCCCAACTACACAGACCCCTCACTGCCTCCCTGGACTACTTCCTGCCTTGAGGTCTTTGCCTCAGCTTCTTCCTGGGTTCTGGCCTTTCTAAGCCTCTTCCACCAGCTCACCGACAAGCGTCTTAGCACTTTCTTCCACTCATTTGCTTCTGCTGCAGGAATGTTTTCTTTATTCCCCTTAGCAGGGCAGTCCCTGACTCAGGAGTCTTCCTCCTCCCTGCAGGTCCCACCAGTGCGCAGAATCTTAGGTGGACACACTTCCTGCCATTTCTTTCCTAACTGCTTTGAGCTTCCTGTGGCAGATGTACCTCCCTTCTGGGAGGCTCTGTCGTCTCCCTGACTCAGCTCCCTGGCTCCAGTCAGGCTTCTCTCACTAACTGAGGGCCAGAGAGCTGCTCTTCCTCATGGTCAGGCCCTAACTAAGCCAGTTTCAGCACTTTTAATTCCTCCCCCAAGGTTCAATACTTACTGCAGATGTAGCAGAGTGGGGCTGATTGTATTCACAGGCTCTGCCTAGCTGGGCAGTTCAGACCCTGTGTGACGTTGGCACACTCCCTCCACCACCCAGTGCTAAACGGTCTTTTAATGACCATAAATGGTTGAACATCAGTTTTACACCTCATCCAGAAGACACCACCAGCAACACAGTATCCTTAATGCCATGTTGAGACTTAGCATGCTCCAGTACAGATTTAGAGAGAAGAGTACCATCATTCAAACCACCAGAATCGGTAGTACCATAGGTTGTGCTTGGATATCTCCAATCTGAGTACTAATCTTGCCCAATCATGCTTAATTTGTGAAAGCTAACAAGACTACAGTCTGAGGCAATAAGGATTCATCTTTAGTTATTTACTTTGATTATTTCTACCAATTTCTTCACAAACTGACAGGAACATCTCCAGTGATGGATCTCTTGACAAAGAGATCAGAAACAGGATACAGAAAGCTTCTCAGTCATTAGGAAAACTATGTAAAGTCCTAAAATCCCACAACAATAACCCTCTCAACAAAAATAAAACTTTATAATCCTTTTTTGTTCACATCTCTCCTCTATGGCTGTGAGATGCATACAAATGGCATATCAAACAGCTAAAGGCCTTCCACATGCGGTATCTGAACACCATTATGGGGCTCCATTGGCAGGACAAAATTAGCAACCTGGAGGTTCTCCAAAAGCCAAATGCCATAAGCATCTAGGCCCCGCTGATAAAAGCCCAATTACACTGGGTTGGACACGTCATTAGGATGCCTAAATATCGACTCCACAGAAAAATTTTCTGTGGAAAATTGGCACAAGGACATTGGCTGCCCCAGAAAGTGCTACAAGGACAGCATCAAGAACAGCATACACTTTGTGCAATGAAACCAGATGATCTTGAGAAGGCAGCATTAAATGGATCAGCATGGCAACACACAACACTCAGAACTTTCCAAGTCTTTGAAGAGGACAGAAATAATCAATTGTTAGCTGCAAGGGGAAAGCATCATACTACTGATATAGCTACCAAGAAGCTCATGAATGACTTTGTCTGCCCGATCTGCTCATGAGCATGCGCATCACGCTTTTGACTTCAGAGTCACTCCAGAATCCAGAAAAAGAGACTGCATGAAAATGTCATTGTTGAACCAATGGACTACACACACGCACACACACGCACACCAGTTTCTTCAGTCTATTATAGTAACTAGAGAACATCTACTGCATTGATACATTTACTGCACAACTTCAACAGTGACTCATTTGAGTTCTTCCAGAACAGTAAGTGTCATTCTAATGGACTTAACTTCCATTTCATGATAATAAATGTGAGATGAATAAATCATAGACTCATAGGTCAGAAGGGACCAATATGATCATCTAGTCTGACCTCCTGCACAAGGCAGGCCACAGAACCCTACCCATCCACTTTTATAACAACCCCTAACCCAGGACTGAGTTATTGAAATCCTCAAAACTGGTTTGAAGACCTCAAACTGCAGAGAATCCACCAGCAAGCGACCCACGTCCCACGCTGCAGAGGAAGGCGAAAAACCTCCAGGGCCCCTGCCAATCCGCCCTGGAGGAAAATTCCTTCCCGACCCCAAATATGGCAATCAGCTAAACCCTGAGCATGTGGGCAAGACTCACCCGCCAGCACCCAAGAAGGAATTCTCTGCAGTAACTCAGTTCCCATCCCATCCAACATCTCCCCGCAAACCACTGAGCAGACTTATCTGGTGATAATCCAAGATCAATTGCCCAAATTAAACTATCCCATCATAACATCCCCTCCATATACTTATCAAGTTTAGTCTTGAAGCCAGATAAGTCTTTTGCCCCCACTACTTCCCTCGGAAGGCTGTTCCAAAACTTCACTCCCCTAATGGTTAGAAACCTTCGTCTAATTTCAAGTCTAAACTTCCTAATATCCAGTTTGTACCTATTCGTCCTCGTGCCTACATTAGTACTAAACTTAAATAATTCCTCTCCCTCCCTAACGTTAACCCCCCTGATATATTTATATAGAGCAAGCATATCCCCCCGCAGCCTTCTTTTGGCCAGGCTAAACAAGCCAAGCTCTTTGAGTCTCCTTTCATAAGGCAGGTTTTCCATTCCTCGGATCATCCTAGTAGCCCATCTCTGGACCTGTTCCAGTTTGAATTCATCCTTCTTGAACATGGGACACCAGAACTGCACACAATATTCCAGATGGGGTCTCACCAGCGCCTTATATAACGGTACTAACACCTCCTTATCCTTGCTGGAAATACCTCGCCTAATGCATCCTAAAATCGCATTTGCTTTTTTAACAGCCATATCACATTGGCGGCTCATAGTCATCCTGCTATCGACCAATACCCCAAAGTTCTTCTCCTCCTCCGTCGCTTCCAACTGATGCGTCATTGATCTGAGAGCCCACCTGTATGTAGACTCAGGTTAAAAAGAATGGCATCTATGAAATGTTTGCCATCATTAAAGTGTTTTAGCAGCTTTACATAATATTAATTCATGTCACTAGATGACATTTCCCTTGCTATTGAAAAGGCCACCATGTAAGTGATGATGATGTTGCACTTTGGAGATTTGAACTGTAAGATGCAGTGACATGAAAACAAAAATATTTTGTGCTCATCTAATTCTCACTCTTTCCGTCATCCTTTGATTCAAAAATAGTGCACTTAATGGCAGAGTACAGTACTTCTATGGAGGCAAATATGCATTCAGTGTTATAGTTTACTGAACAAGCTCTGGTCTTTCATATTGTTTTGAATTCTTGTCTTCTTTATTCAGCTGAATTCATTTCAGCAGAATGCACTTCCTTCACATATTAATGATACTATGACATTTTCACAACTGCCCATGAAGTATACTGATAACATATTGGACTGATTAAAGCTGAGAAAACTCTTAAAGGCAAAATAAAACCATTGAAATACTTCTTTAACAGTAGTGTTCATTTTATGTCACTGTGTTACTTAAAAACAGATGAAAATGTATTCGATGTAGGTGAAATGGAAGGGAAATTTTGTAGAATTTCATATATTTTTCCAGGGTTTTTTTCCAGTTGAAATTTTGAAAGAAATTTTCCACAGATCAGCTTGCAAAATCCACTTCTAGTTCCAAAGTTTGCATTCGGAATTTTGCATGGAAGTGCCATCTTTGCAACGCCAGCTTGTGAAGAGAAGATGTGGCATACACAGCAACAGTCAGATAGTCACACGCATTTGTAATAAAAGATTGTGTGTGTGCAGTGCACACATATACACACCCAGGTCAGGCAGGACAGATGTAGCCAGAGATTTATATGCATTGTTACACCTCCAAGAACTTTGCAAGATTCCATGTTCAGCATCCTCAAGATCCCAGCATTCATGGTCTACTCATGGTGGAAGTCCAAGCTGAGGTGCTGAGAGTCTCCAGGAGTTGTGGGCACAGCAACTACTAGATCTCTTCATTATCTGGAAGCAAGCGATGAATATTGGCACTGTGAGGAATTCTTACACTCAGAATGAACAGGCACTGGAAAGAGTTGAGAGGATTGTTTCCAATCAGGATCCCACAAGTGTGCCCCAAAGCACTATTGATTCCTATGGCCTGATGGCACACTCTGCCAGTGATGTAAAACAAAGAAACCCAGCATTTACATAGACAAACTAGCTGTAAAAAACTTTTTTTACCTGCCTCTGCACAGCCAGGCTGCATGTAAAATGTATGTAAGCCAGCATCAGCATAACAAAACCACATATAGAAAACAAATTTCAGAAGCCTAAACAACAAACAACGAAATGACTAACCAACAAGTAAAAGACGCAGTGAGAGACAAAAAGGCATCCTTTAAAAAGTGGAAGTTAAATCTTAGTGAGGAAAATAGAAAGGAACATAAACTCTGGCAAATGAAGTGTAAAAATATAACTGGGAAGGCCAGAAAAGAATTTGAAGAACAGGTAGCCAAAGACTCAAAAAGTAAAAGCAAAAAAAAAATTTAAGTACATCAGAAGCAGGAAGCCTATTAAACAACCAGTGGGGCCACTAGACGATCCAGATGCTAATGGTATCATAACCTAGTCCCAGATTTGGACCTTAGCGTCCAAAATATGGGGGTTAGCATGAAAACCTCCAAGCTTAGTTACCAGCTTGGACCTGGTAAAGCTGCCACCACCCAAAAAATTAGAGTGTTTTGGGGCACTCTGGTCCCTCCAAAAACCTTCCCTGGGGACTCCAAGACCCAAATCCCTTGAGTCTCACAACAAAGGGAAATAAACCTTTTCCCTTCCCCCCCTCCAGGTGTTCCTGGAGAGACACACAGAAGCAAACTCCGTGAATCTAAACAGAGGGATTCCACCCTCTTTATTTCCAGTCCTGGAAACACAAGCACTTCCCTCTTCACCCAGAGGGAATGCAAAGTCAGGCTAGTAAATCTAACACACACAGATTTTTCCCCTGACTTCTTCCTCCCACCAATTCCCTGGTGAGCTGCAGACTCAATTCCCTGGAGTTCCCCACTAAAGAAAAACTCCAACAGGTCTTAAAAGAAAGCTTTATATAAAAAGAAAGAAAAAATACATAAAAATGGTCTTTCTGTATTAAGGTGACAAATACAGGGTCAATTGCTTAAAAGAAATATGAATAAACAGCCTTATTCAAAAAGAATACAATTCAAAGCACTCCAGCAACTATAGACATGTAAATACAAAAAGAAAAACAATAGAAACCTTACTGCCTTACTATATTGTACTTACAACTTGGAAACAGAAGATTAGAAAGCAGGAAACAGAAATCACTTCTCATAGCCGAGAGAGTGCAGGCAGAAGACCCCAGAACAAAGGACTCACACACAAAAAACCCTCCACCCAGATTTGAAAAAGTCTTGTTTCCTGATTGGTCCTCTGGTCAGGTGTTTCAGATTACTTCTTTCCAGGTGTAAGAGACATTAACTCTTAGCTATCTGTTTATGACACGCCCCCCCAATTGAAGACAGTGGGGAAGCTCACTGACGGCGATTTCCTTCTAGAACTTTAAAATAAACAGATTAATACAACACATGCACCTTTACATATACCACTAAGTATATAACTAACAGACTTCTACATTTTAAGAACACTTTTTAACTACTGGATTCTGGGAAACTCTCACAGGAGAGTGCATCAGCTACTTTGTTAGAAGCTCCTGAGATGTGCTGAATTTCAAAATCAAAATCTTGGAGAGCTAAACTCCAACAAAGAAGTTTCTTGTTGTTCCCCTTGGCAGTATGAAACCAATTAATGCAGCATGGTCAGTTTGTAGCTGGAACCTCCGTCCCCAAACATATGGGCGTAGCTTTTCCAGGGCGTACACAATGGCATAGCATTCCTTTTCACTGACTGACCAGTGACTTTCCCTCTCAGACAGTTTCTTGCTGAGAAACACGACAGGATGGAAGTTGTGATTTGTTGCTTCCTGCATGAGCACTGCTCCTATACCACGCTCAGATGCATCCGTGGTTACTAGGAATGGCTTGTCAAAGTCCGGGGCCCTGAGCACAGGGTCAGACATGAGCGTCGCCTTAAGCTGGGTAAAGGCCTTCTGACACTCATCAGTCCACTTAACTGCATTTGGCTGGGTCTTTTTGGTCAGGTCGGTCAGTGGGGCAACGATTTGGCTGTAGTGTGGTACAAATCACCTGTAGTACCCGGCCAAGCCTAAGAAGGATTGGACCTGTTTCTTTGACCTTGGGATAGGCCACTTTTGGATAGCATCCACCTTGGCCTGTAGGGGGTTTATGGTTCCTCGACCCAACTGGTGCCCCAGGTAAGTCACTCTGTTTTGGCCTATTTGACACTTTTTGGCCTTAACAGTTAGTCCGGCCTGCCTGATGCGCTCAAAGACCTTTTCCAGGTGTAGTAGGTGTTCGGGCCAGGAGTCTGAAAAAATGGCCACATCATCGAGGTAGGCAACTGCATATTCTCCCAGTCCTGCTAGTAGACCATCAACCAGCCTCTGGAAGGTGGCGGGTGCATTTCGAAGGCCGAAAGGAAGGACATTAAATTCATATACCCCCACATGGGTGACGAATGCTGACCTCTTCTTGGCAGGTTCATCTAGCGGTACTTGCCAGTACCCCTTGGTTAAGTCTATTGTAGAGATGAACTGGGCCCGTCCCAACTTTTCCAAAAGCTCATCGGTGCGGGGCATTGGATAGTTGTCCGGATGAGTTACCGCATTTCGCTTACGGTAGTCCACGCTAAAGCGTATTTCCCCATCTGGTTTGGGTACCAGAACCACTGGAGATGCCCATGCACTGGTAGATGAGCGGATTATACCCATCTGTAGCATGTTCTGGATCTCCTGTTCTATAGCAGCTTGGGCGTGAGGAGACACCCGGTAGGGTGGGGTTCTAATGGGGTGAGCAGTACCTGTGTCAATGGAGTGGTATGCCCGTTCAGTCCGTCCTGGGGTGGCTGAGAACAATGGGGTGAAGCTAGTGCACAGCTCCTTGATTTGTCGCCGCTGCAGACGTTCCAGGGTGGTTGAGAGGTTCACCTCTTCCACGCCACCGTCTTTTTTCCCTTCGTAGTAGACACCGTCAGGCCACTCAGCATCATCTCCCTGGACTGTAAACTGACAAACCTGTAAGTCTCCGGAAAAGACAGTTACTCACCGTTGTAACTGTTGTTCTTCGAGATGTGTTGCTCACATCCATTCCAGGTAGGTGTATGCGCCGCGCGTGCACGTTTGCTGGAAACTTTTTACCCTAGCAACTCCAGTGGGCCGTCAGGTCGCCCCCTAGAGTGGCGCCACTATGGCACTAGATATATACCCCTGCCGGCCCGCCCGCTCCTCAGTTCCTTCTTGCCAGCTACTCCGACAGTGGGGAAGGAGGGCGGGTGTGGAATGGATATGAGTAACACATCTCGAAGAACAACAGTTACAACGGTGAGTAACCGTCTTTTCTTCTTCGAGTGATTGCTCATATCCATTCCAGGTAGGTGAATCCCAAACCTTACCTAGGCGGTGGGGTCGGAGTGAGAGGTCGCAGCCTGGAGTACTGCAGAGCCAAAGGCCGCATCATCTCTGGACTGCTGAACCAGGGCGTAATGGGAAGCGAATGTGTGGACCGATGACCAGGTCGCCGCCCTACAAATATCTTGGATTGGCACGCGGGCAAGGAAAGCCAGCGATGATGCCTGTGCTCTGGTGGAGTGAGCAGTCACACAGCCCGTCGGAACGTGGGCCAGGTCGTAGCAGGTCCTGATGCAGGAGGTAACCCAGGAAGATATCCTCTGTGAGGAAATCGGTAGCCCCTTGACTCGGTCCGCTACCGCCACGAATAACTGGGGGGACTTGCGGAACGGTTTGGTCCTGTCCACATAAAATGCTAGCGCCCGACGGACATCTAGCGAGTGGAGCTGTTGCTCCCTGCGGGACGAATGGGGCTTTGGGAAAAAGACGGGGAGGAAGATCTCCTGGTTAATGTGGACAGTTGAGACCACCTTGGGAAGAAAGGCAGGGTGTGGTCTCAGCTGCACCTTGTCTTTATGGAAGACCGTATACGGGGGATCTACTTTGAGGGCCCGTAGTTCTGACACCCGTCTAGCTGAGGTGATGGCCACTAGGAAGGCGGTCTTCCACGAGAGATAGAGCAGGGAGCAAGTAGCTAATGGCTCGAATGGAGGACCCATGAGCCGAGTTAGGACCAGGTTGAGGTCCCATGAAGGGGCAGGAGGGCGGATCTGTGGATAGAGACGCTCCAGCCCCTTCAGGAATCTCGCCACCATAGGGTGGGAGAAGACGGAACAGCCGTCCACTCCAGGATGAAATGCGGAGATGGCCGCTAGGTGGACCCGGAGGGACGACAACGCCAGAGCCTGGCCCTTGAGGGACCAGATGTAGTCTAGAATAGTGGTGATGGGAGTCTCCATAGGGAGAAGACCTTTCTCCGAACACTAACAGGAGAAACGCTTCCACTTAGCCGAGTAAGTAGCCCTGGTGGAAGGCTTTCTACTGCCCAGGAGAACCTCCCGAACCGGGGTAGAGCAGCGTAACTCGGAGCCTGTCAACCACGCAGGAGCCATGCCATAAGGTGCAGAGACTGAAGGTCCGGGTGACAGAGCCTGCCGTGGTCCTGGGTGATCAGGTCCAGATGTAGGGGCAGGGCAACTGGGTTGGCCACTGAGAGGTCCAGCAACATGGGGTACCGGTGCTGTCTGGCCCATGCTGGAGCTATGAGAATCACCCGAGCTCTGTCTCTGCGCACCTTGAGGAGAACCCTGTGTATCAGCGGAACGGGAGGGAACGCGTAAAACAGGTGGGTTGCCCATGGGATCAGGAAGGCATCTGCTATAGACTCTGGCTCCCGACCCTGGAAGGAGCAGAATGCTCGACACTTCCTGTTCTCCCTGGATGTGAAGAGGTCCATCCGGGGACGACCCCACCTCTGGAAGAGTGAGAGGGCGACGTCTGGACGGAGGGACCACTCGTGCGAGCAGAAGGATCTGCTCAGTCGATCCGCTAGAGTGTTCCGCACTCCCGGGAGATAGGAGGCGGAGAGGTGAACGGCCTGGGCTATGCAAAACTCCCAGAGACGCTTCGCCTCGAGACATAGGGTAGAGGACCTGGTGCCGCCCTGCTTGTTGATGTAAAACATGGTCGTCGTGTTGTCGGTGAACTCCGCGACACAATGACCTTGAAGGAGATGGGCAAACGCTTGACAAGCAAGACGGACCGCTCTCAACTCTCGTATGTTGATGTGGAGGTCCATCTCCTGAGGGGTCCACAAGCCCTGAGTTCTTTGGGCGCCGCAGTGCACCCCCCAGCCCAGATCTGAGGCGTCCGTAGTCAGTGATGCCGAGGGCTGGGGCGGATGAAACGGGAGCCCCGCACAGACTACGGACTGGTCCAGCCACCACCGAAGGGAGTCCAGTACCCTCTGAGGAACGGTGACGACTGTGTCCAACGAATGTCAGGCCGGCCGGTACTGCGCGATGAGCCAAGATTGAAGAGGCCTCATGCGGAGTCGGGCATACGCCGTCACGAATGTACAGGCTGCCATATGGCCCAGGAGGGCCAGACATGTTCGTAGAGAGGTCAGCAGGGCTGCCTGCAAGCGCAGAATGATGGTCGACAGCGACTGGAACCTGGGCAAGGGTAGCAAGGCCCTGGCCAGGGTAGAGTCCAGAACGGCCCCGATGAACTCTATCCGCTGCGTGGGGAGCAGAGTGGACTTGTCCATGTTGATCACGAGGCCCAAGGCAGCAAAGAGGCTTCTGATCCTGCGGACGTGGTCGCGGACCTGCAGCTCCGATGTGCCCCTGATCAGCCAGTCGTCGAGATAGGGAAACACGTGAATGCGGCAACGCTGAAGGTGTGCAACGACGACTGCCATGCATTTCGTGAACACCCTCGGGGCCGTAGAGAGGCCAAACGGGAGGACCGCAAATTGATAATGTCGGCGGTCGACCACAAAGCGGAGGAAACGCCTGTGCTGGGGGGATATGGAGATATGGAAGTAAGCGTCCTGCATGTCGAGGGCGGCGTACCAGTCTCCGGGATCCAGGGATGGGATGATGGTTCCAAGGGATACCATACGGAACTTCAACTTCACCATATACTTTTTGAGTTTCCGCAGGTCGAGGATGGGCCTGAGGCCGCCCTTGGACTTGGGGATTAGAAAGTAGCGGGAATAAAACCCCTTGCCCTTCTCGCTCTCTGGAACCTCCTCTATGGCTCCCTTGACGAGAAGCGTGTGCACCTCCTGACGGAGGAATTGCTCGTGAGAGGGGTCCCTGAAGAGGGACGAGGATGGGGGGGGGCGAAGAAAACTGCAGGCGATAACCGGCCTGCACCGTACGCAAGACCCAACGGTCCGATGTTATTTGGGTCCACGCCGGGAGGAAAAAAGAAAGACGGTTGGAAAACTGCGGGGAAGGATCCGGAGGGGAAACTGGTACTGCGCCCTCGGGCGCACCTTCAAAATGAAGGCTTAGGTCCAGGAGGGGCCTTGGCGGAGCCTTGGTTCTGCCCCGTTTGGCCACCTGACTGTCTGCATCGGTTGTTCCTGCCGCGGCACCTAGTGAGGTCCTGCCGCGGGTGGAACTGAGGATACGGCCGACGCTGCTGCTGTTGGTTCTGCTGCCAGAATGGCCTGTGCTGTGTCGCAGGCGTATGCATCCCCAGCGACTGTATTATGACCCTATTATCCTTAAGGTCCTTTAGCCTGGGGTCTGTTTTATCGGAAAACAGGCCCTGGCCTTCGAAGGGGAGGTCCTGGATAGTATGTTGGAGCTCCGGTGAAGGCCAAAGACCTGCAGCCAGGAAATTCGGCGCATCGTGAGCCCTGAGGCCAGGGTCCGAGCGGCCGAGTCCGCAGCATCTAAAGAGGCTTGTAGCGATGTCCTCGCTACTTTCTTGCCCTCATCCAGGATGGTGGTAAACTCCTGGCGGGCGTCCTGTGGTAAAAGCTCTGCGAATTTCCCCGCCGCTACCCACGAGTTGAAGGAGTAGCGGCTAAGGAGGACCTGCTGATTCGAAACCCTGAGCTGTAGCGCCCCCGCCGAATAGACCTTGCGGCCCAGGAGGTCCATTCGTCTCGCCTCCTTCGACTTGGGCGCTGGGGCCTCTTGACCGTGGCGCTCCCTGTCGTTCACCGACTGGACCACAAGTGAGCAGGGTGTTGGGTGAACACATAGGTATTCATAGCCCTTCGAGGGGGCCATGTACTTCCTTTCTACCCCTCGAGCGGTCGGAGGGATGGAGGCCGGTGATTGCCAGATATTAGCTGCGTTGGCCTGGATTGTTTTGATAAAGGGCAGGGCCACTCTGGTGGGCGCATCGGCGGAGAGGATGCTCACCACTGGGTCCTCGATTTCAGAGACCTCCTCTGCTTGCAAGTCCAGGTTCTGTGCCACACGTCGGAAGAGGTCCTGGTGTGCCCTAAGATCTAGCGGGGGAGGGCTGGAGGACGAGGTACCCGCCACTGCCTCATCTGGTGAAGACGACGAGGAAACCCCCGACAACAGAGTGTCCACGGGGGGTTCTATCTGGGGCTGCCCCTCCGTCACTGGAGGGAGCTCTGGGTCCTGGTGGCTGGACCTGCCGTCTGCTTCCGGGGAGGAAGGGGGTCTAGACACCGTCACCTCCTGTGGCCTGCATTCCGCCGCAGGGCGGGGGGTAATGTGTTGTGGACCCTGGGCTTGGCGATACGCCCATGGGGTCCAAAACCCCCACTGTTGAGGCCCTCGTTCCTGTAGTGGAGGGTCCTGGAACAGGGCCAAGTGTCTGTCCTGGCCCAAGGCATAGGCGCTGTCCGCCTGGGAGGACACAGATGGTTCTCTGAAAGGCCACGGAGGCGCTGAGCCTGTTTGATAGGCGTCTCTGTACGCCGACTCCGACGCTCTCCTCGGTGCCGAGGATCGGTGCCGCGACCCGTATCGGTGCCGGGATAGGAACCGGGAACGGCGTGGTAGCCGGTGCCGGGATCCGGAGCGGGATCTGCATCGAGGTCGGTGCTGGGAGCGGGACCGCGACCTTCGATCAGCGCGGTGCCGGGATGGCAGTGGAGACCGGGACCTGCCACCGACGCAGTGCCGGGAGGTCGACCGGGATCGGGACCTACCACCGGCTCAGTGCCGGGAGGTCGACCGAGGAGCCGAACGTCGAGGTGAACGGCTCCTAGAGTCTCGGTGCCGGCGGTGAGAAGAGCCAGACCGGGACCGTGCAGATACTGATTGGTGCCGTGAGTGCGACCGGTACCGCCTGGGAGAACGGTGCCGGGACTGCGAGCGGCGCCCCGAGCGCGAGCGTTCACGTCTCCGGGGCGATCGGTGCCAGGACTCTGGAGACAGCGCTCTTAGCATCGGTTTGCCTCTGGAGGTTACCCGTCCCGGGGGTGCCATCTGAGGCTGCGATGGCTCCGTTAGCGCTATCAAGTCCCGTGCCGAGGCAAAGGTCTCCGGCGTAGATGGTACTAACAGCTCGACCCCTGATCTCAATGGGGAGCTAGGAGGGGCTGGACTCGACGGACCTTCCGGACCCGGAGTCGACAGCAGCCCTGCAGGCAGTGCCACGGCCAAGGTAGGTGCCGGGCGCTCCATTCAGGCCTGCCTCGATGGTGTTGCAGATGCCGAGGGTCGTAGATCTGCTCCCGGTGCCGGGGATGGTCGGTGCCGGGGAGTCTTGCCAGTGCCGGCGCGGTCCGGTGCCGGAGTAGAAGTGGCCGGCTGCGCCGCCGGTGCCGGAGTCAGTGCCGCTTCCATGAGGAGAGCGCGGAGTCTTTGATCCCTCTCCTTCTTTGTGCGAGGCTTAAAGGCCTTGCATATACGGCACTTTTCACTTATGTGCGATTCCCCCAGGCACTTGAGGCACGCGTCGTGGGGATCGCTAGTAGGCATCGGCTTCTTGCATGCCGAGCACTGCTTGAAGCCCGGCGAGCCAGGCATGAGCCTGGTGCCAGGTGCCGGGAAGGGCAACGGCCCACCTGCGAACAAGTTAAACAACTATATATAAAATACACAACTAACTAATATACTATCAAACTATCTATGAACTATTTACAACTATGACTACGAACAAAGTACAGGAGAGCTAGGTACGTGGAGGACAGCAAGCTGCACTCCACAGTTCCAGAACCGACACGGCGGTAAGAAGGAACTGAGGAGCGGGCGGGCCGGCAGGGGTATATATCTAGTGCCATAGTGGCGCCACTCTAGGGGGCGACCTGCCGGCCCACTGGAGTTGCTAGGGTAAAAAGTTTCCGGAAAACGTGCACGCGCGGCGCATACACCTACCTGGAATGGATATGAGCAGTCACTCGAAGAAGAATAGAAAGGCTTGAGAGAATTAACATGGTACACTTTAGGCTTTAGTGAGGAATTGGGAAATGCTATGAGGTAGTTCACAGTTCCCAGGCGCTCTTGGACCGTGAATGGCCCTTCCCATGATGCTTCCATCTTATGGGCCTGTTGCGCCTTCAAGACCATAACCTGGTCTCCTACCTTGAAGGAATGTTCTCTGGTCTGTTTGTCATACCAGGCCTTTTGCTCTTCCTGAGCATCCTTTAGGTTTTCTCTAGCAAGGGCTAAAGAGTGTCGGAGGGTGCTTTGTAGGTTGCTTACAAAGTCCAGAATGTTAGTTCCTGGAGAAGGCGTAAACCCCTCCCATTGCTGCTTCACCAACTGTAATGGCCCCTTAACCTCGTGGCCATACACAAGTTCAAACGGTGAAAACCCTAAACTGGGATGTGGTACAGCCCTGTAGGCAAACAGCAACTGCTGCAACACTAGGTCCCAATTATTGGAGTATTCGTTGATGAATTTACGTATCATGGCCCCCAAAGTTCCATTAAACCTTTCCACCAGGCCATTGGTTTGATGGTGATACGGGGTGGCAACCAAGTGGTTCACCCCGTGAGTTTCCCACAGTTTTTGCATGGTCCCTGCCAGGAAATTAGATCCTGAATCAGTAAGGATGTCGGAGGGCCAACCTACCCTGGCAAAAATGTCTGTTAGGGCCAGGCACACAGTGTTAGCCTTGGTGTTGCCTAGAGCTACTGCATCCGGCCATCGGGTAGCAAAGTCCACGAAAGTCAGTACGTACTGCTTTCCTCTGGGTGTCTTTTTTGGGAAAGGACCCAGAATATCCACAGCTACTCGCTGAAATGGGACCTCAATTATGGGGAGTGGCTGGAGAGGGGCCTTGACTTGGTCTTGGGGTTTTCCCACTCTTTGGCATACCTCGCAAGACCGGACATACTTGGCAACATCCTTGCCCATCCCCTCCCAGTGGAAGGACTTCCCCAACCGGTCCTTGGTTCTGTTCACCCCAGCATGGCCACTGGGATGATCATGGGCTAAGCTTAAGAGCTTCCCCCGGTACTTAGTTGGAACCACCAACTGTTTTTGCGGCTGCCATTCTTCCCGGTGTCCACCAGAAAGAATCTCCTTGTATAAAAGTCCTTGGTGTATAACAAACCAGGATCGATTAGAAGAGCTGAGAGGCGGTGGGGTGCTCCGTGCCGCTGCCCAAGCTTTCTGAAGGCTGTCATCTGCTTCCTGCTCAGTCTGGAACTGTTCCCTTGAGGCTGGGGTCACCAGTTCTTCCTCAGACTATGTCCCTCTGGAAGCGATGTAGGTGATAGGGTTGTTTCCATTGCTGGTGAACCGCTCTCCGCTGGTGCATCTGAGGGGATTTCAGGCTCTGGCTGAGCCTTTTGGGTATGGCTGTCTGTTGCTTCTGCCAGTTCAGGCTCGCTGGCGCCCTCTGGCGTTGAGTTTGAAGATGTGGTTGCAATTGCTGGTGCTGGTTGCTGTTCCAGTTCCAGGCCTGGGACTGGAGGTGCTGTGGCTGTTTCAGTAGTTGGCATGGAATCCGGGTCCACTACCTCTGTCTGGGTCTCTGGTAACACATACGGGGCATCTATGGACGGCTCAGGAACAGGAATGGGTCTGGAAGCTTGCCTGGTTTGGCTACGTGTAACCATTCCCACTCTCTTGACCCGCTTCACCTGGTTGGCCAAGTCTTCCCCCAGTAGCATGGGGATAGGATAATTGTCATAGACTGCAAAAGTCCACATTCCTGACCAGCCTTTGTACTGGACAGGCAGTTCAGCTGTAGGCAAGTCTACAGCTTGTGACATGAAGGGGTAAATTGTCACTTGGGCCTTTGAGTTGATGAATTTGGGGTCTACGAAGGATTGGTGGATAGCTGACACTTGTGCCCCCGTGTCTCTCCATGCAGTAACCTTCTTTCCGCCCACTCTCAAATTTTCCCTTCGCTCCAAGGGTATTTGAGAGGCATCTGGGCCTGGGGATCTTTGGTGTGATGGTGGTGTAATGAATTGCACTCGGATGGCGTTCTTTGGACAGCTGGCCTTGATACGTCCCAGTTCATTGCACTTAAAGCATCTTCCATCTGATGGGTCACTGGGTCGAGGTGAGTTACTGGAGACTGGTGAGGTGGAAGAATAGTGTGTCTGTGGCTTTACTTGGGTTGTAGTTGGTGTTTTTGGCTGCCGTCGGTTGTAGGGTTTATGGTCGGTGTGCCCCCTGGGGTATTCGTTCCCCTTGACAGTAGCTTTCTTGCTTTCTGCCACTTCCATCCATCTGGCTCCAATCTCCCCTGCCTCAGCGAGATTTTTGGGTTTTCCATCTTGTATGTACTGTGTTATGTCTTCAGGAAAACCATCCAAGAACTGCTCCATTCGTATGAGGAGGTGCAGTTCTTCCAAGGTTTTAACATTGTGTCCTGATATCCAGGCCTCATAATTTTTCCCAACGTAGTAGGCGTGTTTGGGAAATGACACATCTGGTTTCCACTTTTGGGTTCTGAAACGCCGACGGGCATGATCCGGGGTTATCCCCATTCTGTATCTGGCCTTGGTTTGAAAAAGTTTATAGTCATTCATGTTCTCCTTAGGCATTTCAGCTGCCACCTCTGCTAAAGGTCCACTGAGCTGTGGCCTCAATTCTACCATGTACTGGTCTTCAGAGATACGGTACCCAAGACAGGCTCTTTCAAAATTTTCCAAGAAGGCCTCGGTGTCATCACCTGCCTTGTAGGTGGGAAATTTCCTGTGCTGTGGAACCATAATTGGCAGAGGATTGTTAGGATTGGCTGGCGCATGCAGCCCAGCTTGCGCTAAGTCCAGTTCATGTTTTCTCTGTTTTTCCTTCTCTTCATTTTCTTTTTGTTGTTTTTCCATTTCTTTTTGTTGTTTTTCCATGTCTCGGCGGTGGGCCACCTCTTCTTCTTCTTGTTTCCTTCTGTGGGCCACCTCTTCTTCTTCTAGTTTTCTGTGGTGGGCTGCATTTTTGGCTTCTTGTTCTCTTTTATGGGCTGCCTGTTTGATCTGTTCTTCTCTTTCTTTCATCTCCATTTCTTTTTGTTTTATTTCTAGTTCCTGTTTGTTTTTTTCTATCTCTCGCCTGTGCTCGGCGTCTTTGATTTGTTCTTCGGCCGCCATTTTTGTCTTGTTAGGCATGGTTCCTGTTTTCTTGTGCTGGGGTGCCCTCCGGTGTTTATCTTCTGAACTGCAGGTTCTCTGTTGCCTCCTGGGGTCTGCCTAGCAACAGTGCCTTTTTCCCTTTCTTCCTTTAGCTAATTTTTTCAATGTAAAGTAAACCAGAAAAACCACTTTATTTGCATGAGTATAGTGCTGGTATCTGCCTCCTAATGGGAGTGCTATTGTGTGACAAAAGACCCTTAATAGTCTCTTAATGGTTCCTTGCTTAATATGCAAGCCACAACTGCCAGAGAGAGCAGAAAAAAAAATTATCTCTGGTTCCCTTTTAAACCCAAACTGTTTCTCTCTGCTAAAAAGCCCCTAGCAGAGAAAAGAAAAATATAATATTCCTACTGGCTTCTGGATTCTATCTTTCCCACTACGGTGCACACCATATCATAACCTAGTCCCAGATTTGGACCTTAGCGAAAATATGGGGGTTAGCATGAAAACCTCCAAGCTTAGTTACCAGCTTGGACCTGGTAAAGCTGCCACCACCCAAAAAATTAGAGTGTTTTGGGCACTCTGGTCCCTCCAAAAACCTTCCCTGGGGACTCCAAGACCCAAATCCCTTGAGTCTCACAACAAAGGGAAATAAACCTTTTCCCTTCCCCCTCCAGGTGTTCCTGGAGAGAGACACAGAAGCAAACTCTGTGAATCTAAACAGAGGGATTCCACCCTCTTTATTTCCAGTCCTGGAAACACAAGCACTTCCCTCTTCACCCAGAGGGAATGCAAAGTCAGGCCAGTAAATCTAACACACACAGATTTTCCCCTGACTTCTTCCTCCCACCAAGTGGGCAGGCAGAAGACCCCAGAACAAAGGACTCACACACAAAAAACCCTCCACCCAGATTTGAAAAAGTCTTGTTTCCTGATTGGTCCTCTGGTCAGGTGTTTCAGATTACTTCTTTCCAGGAAGGCCAGAAAAGAATTTGAAGAACAGGTAGCCAAAGACTCAAAAAGTAAAAGCAAAAAAAAAATTTAAGTACATCAGAAGCAGGAAGCCTGTTAAACAACCAGTGGGGCCACTAGACGATCAAGATGCTAATGGAGCACTCAAGAACTATAATGCCATTGCTGAGAAACTAAATGAATTCTTTGCATTGGTCTTCACTGCTGAGGAAGTGAGGGAAATTACCAAACCTGGGCCATTCTGCAGGAACTCAAATGTGAAATTTCAGAGCTATTAACTTTAGTTTGTAACCTATCATTTAAATCAACTTCTGTACCAAACGACTGGAGGATAGCTAATGTAATTCCAATTTTTAAAAAGGGCTCCAGACGTGATCCCAGCAATTACAGGCTGGTAAGCCTGACTTCAGGTCGGGTTGAAACTATAGTAAAGAACAAAACTGTCAAACACATATATGAACCTAATTGGTTGGGGAAGAGTCAACATTTTTGTAAAAGGAAATCATGCCTCACCAATCTGCTAGAATTCTTTGGGGGCGGGGTGTCAACAAGCATGTGGACAAGGGGCATCCAGTGGATATAGTGTACTTAGATTTTCAGTAAGTCTTTGACAAGGTCCCACATCAAAGGCCCTTAAGCAAAGTAATGTCATGGGATAAGAAGGAAGGTCCTCTCATGGATTGGTAACTCATTAAAAGATAGGAAACAAAGGAGGAATAAGTGGTCAGTTTTCATAACGGAGAGAAGTAAATAGTGGTGTCCCCCAGGAGTCAATACTGGGACCATCTCATTTAACATATTCATAAATGATCTGGGAAAAGGGGTAAACAGTGAGGTAGCAAAATTTGCAGATGATACAAAACTACTCAAGATAATTAAGTCCCAAGCAGATTGTGAAGAGCTAGAAAAGGATCTTACAAAACTGGGTGACTGGGCAACAAAATGGCATATGAAATTCAATGTTGATAAATGCAAAGTAATGCACATTGGAAAACATAATCCCAACTATACATATAAAATGATGGGATATAAATTAGCTGTTACCACTCAAGAAAGAGATCTAGGAGACATTGTGGATAGTTCTCTGAAAACATTCACTCAATGTACATCAGCAGTCAAAAAAATGAACAGAATGTTGGGAATCATTAAGAAAGGGATAGGTAATAAAATAGAAAATATCAGTTTGCCTCTATATGCATGCAGATGTGGTCACCCCATCTCAAAAAGTTTTCCTTTCAGATTTTGAAAATTTGTTTCACGTCAGTAAATCTTTCATGAGTTTTTTAAAAAGGCCAATTTTGATGAGAAAATATTTTTTCATTAATATATTTTTCTGGTTCTAACCATGTACAGAGTAATAACTGGAAAGATACTGAATTGAGCCCCAGGTTGGCCAAATCATGGCTTTAAAGGTTAGAAGGAACCTTGTGTTCTTCAAGCAGTCATTCTTGTATGTAGATTAGAGAAAAGATTTCACTGTCTCAGCTAACAGGGTACTCACATACTCACTCAATGTCAGTCATCAAAATGGCTTTCTGAAAAGATCCTTAACATTTCTTTTATGGTCAGCATCATTTACAAACAAAATTAAATTACATATGGATAAGACCATTTATAGCAGATCACCAGCATCCTACTAATGCACAAGTACACTGTGATGTAAAAAGTTAACAGTGCAGTTGGTTGAGCAACTGAAGAACATCTCTGGAAACCATGCCTCCTGCAGTTACAGATAGTGCCACTGTAGTTATGGTTGCAGCAGCATTTCTACTAAAAAATCCAGGCTTCTCATGGGTTTGTAATCCAGCCATAAAAATCCTCCCTGGACTGAAACTTAGTATATAAACTCTGTGAGCCAAATTCTCTCCTGATTTTACACCTTTTGCAACATGGGTTTGAGTCAGGGCAGAAACTGACCCTTTGGGTGGTAGCTGATTTTGGAGTATTTAAAGAACCCCAGAGATGAGAATATTTAGGGAACTTTATAATGATCTCGAAGCTAAAAAACTAATTTCAGAACTCAACATGAGTTAATTCCAGATGTAATTCCATTATACCTGCCAGCTGACTAGTGCAATCCATAGGTTATTTAAAAAACAAAATGATATTAGCCATTTATAGGTACTTTGCTAAGGGGCAAATCCAAAGGCTCCCATCCCAGGCAGCAGAGAAGGTGTGGATCTGCTGCAAAACAGGGTAGCCAGGACAGGAGAGTGCACTTCTTGTGTCATTTGGTGCTCAGTTCCACATGGGTCCCCTGCACAGCAGTGCACAGGAGGTGGGAGGAGGAGAGCCAAAGGATCCATCACTGCACACATCCTCTTGGGCCTTCCCCTTGCAGTGGTGGTGGTAGCTTGACATCTTGACTACTTCAGCCCACTCTGACCATTGCAACTGCTCACTCCAACATTGCAACTTCCCTCTACTGCATAGGGTGAACACAGGATTTAAGCCTAAGGGCAATAAATAAAAATAATACTTACCTCTTCTGTAGCACTTTTCATGCTTAAGTCTCACAAGGTGTTACAATTGAGGGTAAGTATCACTGTCCCCAAAGTAACAATGGGGAAAGTAAGGCAGAGAAAGAGAGAGAGAGAGAGAAACTGCTTGCCAAAAGTTGCCCAAGAGATCAGTGGAAGAACCAGGAAAGAACCCAGGTCTCTTGACTCCCATTGCAGTGCCCTGTCCTTGGAACCTCAATGCCTCCTCATTATGTTGTATCCTGTTCACTGAAAAATTTAGTCATAACTGTGACAGTTTGGGAATATGTCTCCCATTATGAATTCCACTTGGTTTTCTGGACACTGTTGCTACTTGTTACTGTCATTGTGGATTAGATCATCCTTTTGTAGCTGAAATTGCTACATGTAGTGAGGAAGCTATGTTGGAAAGGGAACAAAGAGTCAAAAGTCATCAACATTGACTGACTCTCACCTGTTTGAACAATGGGGTTTGTGCCAGCAAGGCCATCACCTTTGTATAGGCTCACTCTTCATAGAAGTCTGTTTAGGGAGAAGAAGGGACTGGAATTCCCCCCTGCAAATCTTTTCCTCCCTCCAGTCCCCACGCGCGCACACACTCTTCAGCCAGAGTACATGGCTGGAAGAACTGAACTTTCTCCATCTGACCAAAGAGGGACAGAGGTTAAAAGTTGTCCAAGCCAAGGCAATACACTGTCAGAAACAGAGTACCCAGAAGGAGGAAGCTGAGATAGGAGGGACTTTGCCTTCTTTAAAGGAATTGGACCAAAGAAGGTGAGAGCAGACTGAGGGGAATTGAACTCAGAAGTTTGTTGTGTTCCATAGATCTGTAACTTACTTGTGCTTTTTAAGAGCAAAGTATGTGTGTGTTTAAGAATTCCATTGCTAAGTCTGCGTTCTTTGCTCTATAACAACATGGTCTCTAAGGGCGTAACTAGGGAAACCAGAGCTCCCAAAGAAAGATGGACTCTGGGGAGAACGTATCTGAGCAACTGGGCGGGGTTGGAGGTTTGAAGTACTGGCACTAAGGTCAAAGTGTCCAGACTACAGGGTCCTACTGCACAAGAGGAGTCTCAGACACTGGGTCCACACTGGCAGTGCTCCTGAGTGACCCAGAGCTAGGATCAGTGAACAATCACTACCCAGACCCAGGGAGATTAGAAGCACGTTGGATTCTTCCAATCCTACTGGTATCCATTCAGAGTGGGACTGGGCCACTTCGTGACAATAACCATAAATACTGTTGATACATGCTGCAGTACTCACAGTAATTATTGTATTGAAGAATGCATGTTGCATTTCACCTTTAAGGATGTAATGATTATAATAATAGAATGGAAATTGCTTTCTAAGAGAATCTTTGTTGGATGAATACAAAGATATGTTAATTCGATATCTGTACTGAATTGGGATTCTATTTATAATATAGGCTATTTTAGGCCTAATTCATTTCTCACTCATGTAAATTAGGAGTAAGTCCTTTGAAATCAGTGTACCTTTATCAGTGTAAGACTGATGTGAGAAGAGAATCAGGTCCATTATGTTTAGAGTCTGATCCTTACATATTAAGCAGATCCTCATCTAGTGTAACTTGCCATAACCTCATTGACTGAAATAGAACTATACCAATTTATCCCATCTGAGGCTCTGAGCCATTAGTTTCAACTTATACAAATTCAATTAAAGTAAAAATAGTATACAATGCATAGGAATAAACTTTATGTCATATTCTCATAGACAGGTCTTAGCTTTTAGTTTCAAAGCCTGCAAGTTTAATTGGAAGCATAGACTGGACATTAATTAATACCTCTGGATACCACATATGACATTTCTAAATCTGGCTGTAAAATAATGGCTACTAATGGTTTATGATTTTCAGAAAAAAATTAAGAAATATCGTAACTTTGTACTTTGGCATAATTTTTTTCATTATGTTCTGGGATACATTATTCTTCATTGAAATGCATTAGAGTTTTCTTCCAGCATAAATCTTTGAACCATGAGATCTTTCTGTCAACTCATATTTTAAAGATTTGGGCCTGATCCTCCTCACACACTGGCTTTACACCAGTCTAATTCCAATGGCTTCAATGGACTCCTGATACACATGCAACATAACAGAGAGGAAAATCTGACTTTAGGCAGCTGAATAAGTGCAACATGAGAGACTCCATTCCTCCCAAACACTCCCACTATACTGCCCCGGGGATAGACATATTCTGCCCCTCGAAGGAAATGGTCAGGTTTCCACGCTATTGATTAGTGTGAATGATGTGCTTATTTAATCAGCTTCTGGGAAGTGAGTTTTAGTGCTATGAGTGACATTTCCTTAATAACTGCCTAAAGACCCACTTTCTTGTTATGCTACTTTAAAATCATTATTTTGTTCTGAGATGTTCTTTGAATGGTCGAAGATAATTCCCTTTAATAGGAAATATTTGCTTGTTAAAAAAATATAATTGTCTACTTTTTTCTTGCACACTTATGTTATCACCAACAAGAAAAATATTCTCTCTCTTTTTTTATTATTTTCCTCTCAACTGTTTGTTAGAATGAGGTAGATCAGATGCCAAGAATTCAGGGAATGCAGGAAGAACATCCAGGAAAATATTTAAAGCAAAAAACAATGTTTAAAAATCCGATACAGGATGGGGATTGTCCAAGAGCTGCAGACATTTTCTTTGGTCTTACAAAAAATCCTTATTTTCTTCCATTTATTCAAATTCAAGCCCTTAAGTTAAATACCATAAATTTCTTGTCATTGCACATGTTCTCTAACCGTCTACTAAACGAGTCTGCTACTCTAAAGGAGCTTTGGGTCTGAGTTGGCCACTGAGGCCCACAAACAATTCCCATTATGTTTGGATTCCACATGTGGATGATGTTTCATGCAGGGATTGAAGGCAGGATGAGGTTAGGCTATAGTATAGATTTTGCAGGCCAAATGTGTTGTTACTGCACAGTGCAGGGATTACAGCAAGTGGATCCTTTGGATAAATGAAAACTCCAATTATATTAATATCTACTGTAGACCCAAAAGTTAATAAATAAACCCATAAAAGAACAAACTTTGATAGGCAGTTTTGCATTAGATTTTAAAATATGCTTTTTTCAAACAGTAAGTGACATTTTGTCAAGGAGCCAGTTTTTCAGTGCCTTTCATTTTATTTTTGTGACAAAATCCAGCAGCATGTCTTTTACAGTTCCCCCTTATTTATTATTTCCATGAATAAAAGATGTTACTTGTTACTAATTCACCCTGACTTTTTGATCACCCAGCCTGGCCTTTGTATTCCTCTAGGGAACGGGTTTCCTTCCAAGTTGAAATTAAGTCACTATAGAATTCTTTATTGATTTTATGGTACAGAGGGGGTACCATTCTTCATTGTGAAGTTAACTGGCTCATCTTTCTATGACAAAAATCCCAATTTTTAAATTAAGCTGTCTAAATTATGCAAAGAGAAAATGGGTTCTTTGTCAAATTCTATTGGCAACACCCTCAGCTACTGTGAGTGGGCACAGCTCCATTTTGTTCAGTGGAGCTACACTGATTTACACTAGCTGAGGATCTGGCCCTGAAAGTTTAAGACTGAGGATGAGAAGACTCTCAAGTTAGTCATGGCATACAAAGAGCAGGGCCCATAAGAGTGCTAATGCTTCAGAAGAAAGACTAAAGCAGCATTAGCCATGAATGTGATTTTATCATGGGCACTTCCATAATTATTGTTATCAGAGATAGTTTTTAATTAATAATGGCATCTAAATTAGCAAAAAGAGCATGCAAATGAGACCATTCATTAGGGTGAAATGATAAAACTCTGTATCATTGTATTATGATATATTACTCAGTGATAACACCTGCCTTCTTTGTAATTGGTTCTAATCCCAGCACACCAAATTATCTGTGTTAGTTAAATCAAACACAGTTTTTTTATTAGTATTGTGCAGTAAACAAAACATAAAATTAAATGTGCTTTTGAGCAAAACCAAGGAAGAAATCCTGATCTGGCTGAAGTCAGTGGCAAAACTCCCATTGATTTCAATAGATCCAGAATTTCACCCCAAGAGTACTGTTACAAAGCAGATAAGCAGTTTCTTCAGGAGCTCTTAAACCAGTATAGCAGGAGAAACATAGGAATGCAAATACCAGATGAAAACAATGATCCATCTGTTTTAGTAACTTGTCTCCAACTGTGGCCCATACCAGCTGCTTCAGAAGAAGGTGCAAAAACCCCTGAAGCAGGCAGTTATGG
Organism: Gopherus evgoodei; assembly: GCF_007399415.2. Taxonomy (NCBI): domain Eukaryota; kingdom Metazoa; phylum Chordata; order Testudines; family Testudinidae; genus Gopherus; species Gopherus evgoodei. Next base: position 48,246,433 of record NC_044328.1, read on the forward strand.
GATAACCTGAGAGAATTTTCCTTCATACTCCCAATAGTTAAAGGTTGGTTTATGCTCTGAAACTGGAAGATTTATCTCTTTTCCAAAAAGCAGCAGAGATGGATGTTGGAAAACCCAAAAAATCAAAGTATATTTCAGTGTAATAAAATTAAAACACATAAAAGTCATTTTATGAACTTTGGTGGCTGACATAGACTGAAAGTAAATTGGCTGTCCTAGACTAGCTTCACTACAACTGTGTATTTCCCCTGCATTGGGCCAGAGAAAGGCTGCAGAACTTCAGCTCATGCTGAAGAAAAGAACTGTCATATGTTGAAAAGGGAGTGACTGTTAATGGCTTATTCACTCAGTGAGAGACACTCTCTGGCAGGAGGAGTTGTGAGATTGAGGCTGGGAGGACTGCATGCCATGGTGCCTGGAACAGAAAAACAGCTAAGTTAGGAAGTTTCAAAGAGCAGAACCAGCGCTTCATCTTAAGAGGTTAAATTGGGAGGAGAGAAACTGGAGTGGAAAGAGCAAGTCCGAGACCATCTTCTCTCCAAACAACTACGCCCTATGTGTAAGTTTATGTTTTACATCTGTTCTCTGCAGAGTGTAAAATATCAAAAATAAACAGCAACTAAAAATGGAAGGACTGTAAAATAACCATGGTCACTAAAGTTAATGTCGCAGCCATTAAGAACTAAGTCAAAGTTTAAAGGTCAGTACCAAGGTATGTTTCTTCACTTACATATTCCTCCTTTTGTTATATTAATGGCTCGGAAGCTAGAAATGGAAATATGTATCTTTGCCCCATATGCACATTGGACTCATACAGGTCTTTTGTCTGCAAAGTATGTTCAGCTAATTTTTTAAAATTTTTTATTTCTTTTTCTTATTTATTTAGAAGAGAACACTGAAGCATTTTGAAACGCCACTACTAACAAACAATAAGAGTGCATAGACTTGCCGGAAATGCATTTACCATAAGAAAAAACCCAAAGTTTGTGATATTTTAAGCTTTCCAAACTTTGGCATTTTCCCTTTAGCAGTTGTGTCATACAATCATCAATTAAGGACCAAATTCCATTGTCAGATATTTGTATGAGGCTTCCATTGGCTTCAACAGGAGTTATGCTGTCACTAGAGACCACCTCTCAGCCACTACTATGGCTACACCGTAGGCATTGTGGATTGGTGGGTAGTGATCGATCTATCGGGGATCGATTTATTGCGTCTAGTGTAGACGTGACAAAATCGATCCTTGATTGCTCTGCCGTCAACTCTGGAACTCCACCACAGTGAAATGTGGAAGCATAGTTGATGGGGGTGTCGCAGCGGTCGACTCGCCGCCATCCTCACATCTACATTAATCGACCTAAGATACATCGAATTAGCTACGTTAGTGTAGACCTGCAGGATTTAACATTCTTTTAGCAATATTAACTCCCTCTCGGATTTCTTCTAAAACACCTGAGCAAGTCCTGCGTGGGGCATGGTTTGGAGAGTGGCTTCCCCCTGCTGTTCCTTCTCCCAGCCTCAAAAGACCACAAAACTCCTCACAGGGAGAAGGCACAGAGGGAAACTGAAGCTTAGAGGGCGTGGAAGTAGCATGTTGCATTGGTTCAGTTGACAGCACTTTGTGTTCTAATTCCATGATCCTTTGCTCCCCCATGGCCCATCTATAGTAGGTGGGAAGCATGGCTACAAGGGCTTGATTTACAATTGTGCTGAGCACCCTTCACTCACAATGACTTAAAATAGTTTTTGGTGCTCAACACTTCAGAAAATTAAGCATGTAATGATATCTGTGAAATCATTTATGGGAGACACCACGACTCCTCTTGCATGCAGATCCCTCTTGACATCAGTAGGAGTTCTACACAGTAATGGAATACAGGCCTGGGCCCTGCTATACTGGCCGTGAAGTCAGTGTATAATTCTGAATAGAAATTATCAGTGGCCTTCTGATTTAAGTGGCCGCTACCATCCTGCATCATTTGCATTTTCATTTAACATATACAAAATTCTTTTTCAATATGGCAAAGGCCAAAATCAAGTAAACATAAAATAAATATTTACTGAGAGTGCAGTTAATAGAGTTTCATAGGGATTAAGTTAGGAAATTGAATAACATGAGCAGCACAAGCAGGGATATATTATTAAATTATACATTTCTCTTGACATTTGAATAATTTATTGCTTAAATTGATACATTTAGTAAATAAGGTCTAGAGACACCTAAATAAATATTTAAGTAGTTTTATGTAAGCATTGAACAATCATTTAAATTAACTGAACAAAAACACAAAAGCATATCAATGCTTTAATCCTAATTTGCCTATATCATAATATGAATTAGTGTGCTGCGGGAAAAAATCCATCATGACTAAATCACACTCCAGAAACATAGTTTCTATGGGTATGAATGGACCTTACATGACATGTGTTTTTTTTTTAATTACTTGAGCTAAAACAAATAGTTTAGCTCTTCATGATATAGGTGGCAGCTTGGAAATTCCCTGCTGACTAAATGTTAGGGGCTGAACCAGCAAACACTCACTATCAAGCATAGTGCTTAATAACATGACTTGTCCGACTGGGTTCAGTCAGAACTACTCAGTAGCACAGGTGAAATCCTGGCCTTGTTGAAGTCAGTTGGAGGTTGGGCATTGATTTCAGTGGGGTGAGGATTTCACCCTATAACTTTGCAAGATCTGGCCCATAGTTAGGTGCAAATATGTATTGTTCTGGGCATTCTTACATTTGGTATAGCCAAGTATTTTATAATTGGCCTTTACTAGTCATTCTGATATTCTATCATTCTGATTCTTTTATCATGTTTTTATGAAAATAGTTATTAATGTTAGTAATTTATATAATAGAATCACAAAAGAGAAAAACAAAACCCCACAATATTTTGTCATTTCAAAAGAGTTTTGATAATCTCTATCATATTTGAAATTAAGTGGTTTGATTTTCATGCATGCCCTTCCTCATTCCCTCCTTCCCTGTTTAAAAGAAACATGATCAGTTTCATCTGTTTCTTTTGCTACTGTATCAGTTATTAAAAATTATAATCCACATTTTTGGAAGATGTTGGTTGAAACCAAGTACTGTAATCCCTAACTTTGCCACTCCCACACACAAGAACTGGCTTTGGGTGTTCTGTATATGCTCTCCCTTTCACTTGTTCCCTCTTTCATACGCTTTGTACTGGGACCATCATAAAGGCCATTCTTTCAGCTTGGGGAGGTACAGCCTTTGTCAATCTTACTTCTTGCAGCAATACAGCAACACTATACTTGTCCAGATACAGGATAAATTCATAGATCAAGAGGTGAGGAAAAGAAGTGGGCATCTGAGTAATAATAATTAAATCTACTGTCCTGTAAGTACCTCAGCATAAGCAGAATAACCTAGTTAATGTATTATGTACCTTCAACACATTATTGAATAGTAAAACAATCCCTGTAGGAAGCACTGGAATAATATAATGCCAACTCCTATTTCAGCAAATGGGCAGATTTGTATGTTTACTTAACTCCATGGCAAGGCAGAGGTGGCCTAGATCTATATTGTGGTCGATGATAGTATATGAACCATTAAGGTTCACCATCTTCACCCCCCACTATCTTCAGAGCTTTGTGTTGCAGGGTTCCAGGCTCTAGTGCCCCATCCGCACAGGCCATCTGCCTTGGTGTGTGGGAAGCATCTAGTTCAGTGCCCTTTTGGGGCAACAAAAGGGGTAACATGTCCAAAGTCCCAATCAATCAGCCATTCTGCTGGCCTCTGTTCTCAGTACCCGTTCCAGGGCTCCTTTGGAGTCTTCTCTGTACCTCTGCTATTAAGTAGGTACTTAATAGACTGAGTCTCCCTGAGGTGTCTAGGCTCCTGCCAGTCCTGACTCTAGGCCCTTCACAGGAGCCTCTCTGCTCCTTGTGGTTTCTTCCCTAGATTAAAAACTCTCTCAGCCTTTTTGAGGGCAGGTGTCCATTATGACCTGACCCCCTTTGCTGAGAAGCAACTAGTTAATTATAGCACAAGTATAGTCAATGTAAATAACTGGTTTTTAACACCTTATTGTTCCTGATGGGGTTTCAACCCATCACATAGATTTAAAGACATATATCTCTCCCCGCTTTCTCCTCTCTCAGCTTACACTTACAGAGATTCACCTCTGTATACCGGACAGCAACAGAGGAACTGACAGATCCCCGATGATCTCCTAGCCCCATGTGGGGTAAGCACCTCAGAGCAAGGTGGGCTTATGCAGAGGAAAGATGTCCTCCGAGGGAGTTGCGGAGATAGGATTTTTTGATTTTTTTTAATAAAGGAACTAATAATGCTAAGAAAGAGGATGGCTGTGAAAAAGCTAAATAGCAGAGGGAATGCAAATAAGTAAAATGCATTAATAGCAGATTACAAAGGGTGGGTGCCAGAGAGGCTATTGCAGCCTCAGGAATGAAGTAGCAATTGTAAAGTGGCTCCAGGGCTCATGCAGGAGGATTTGTCACATACACACACACACCTCTCCCACAGAGAAGGTCAGTGCACTTCTCAATACTCAGGTTGCGCACTGCTGCACAAGATTTGTAATGTGTAGGTCCTTGTGCTTGACCTCTACACTAGGCATGCTGAACTTCATCCTCCATGAAACTGGGCAGTAGCCCTAAAAAAAAGGGATGATTTTCGCACAACACACCCTTTCAATAAAACACCCTCTGCTACCCCATAGGACTTGATGACATGGAAGTACATCACAAAGGGTTATTTTATTTTAAGATTATTTATTAATTATATGGTATCTGGGAAAATTACAAAGCTGGCTTGTGCAGCAAAGGATCCAGTGTATAGAATCAATTGAAGCATTCAGGACAAGAGACAAAGGGTTTCATTCCAGTTGCTGGTTAGGTTAGATTCATCCTCGGAAAGGAGTTTGCAATTGCTCGCCCCTCGATTATTAAAAAAAGGTGGCTACTTAGTGTCTGATTCTTCAAGAAAGATACAATACATTCAAAGAGTTCTGAGCTGTTGGCATTACTAAGCCAACAATGATCACAGCAAATTTCACATATTGGTAGATTATGTCAAACAACCCAACACTTCAAGACAATATTTCATCGAAGCAAATATTTTATGAAAGTATAGGGGTTTAAAACAGAAAGCAAACATAATAAAACAAATTGTCAAATCAGGAGAAGAAAATAAAAAGTTCAAGGAAAAATCATTTGTTATTGAGCCAGCACTTCACACATCAAAAAGATGTATTTCAGTAGATAGAGCACCATATGCTCTATTCTCTGTTACTAGCATCCCTGGTTCTGAAGATATTTAGGTACAATCAACACTCCATTCATTTCATCTGCTAAATCTTCCAATGCAGTCAAATCTGAGTTAAATTCATCCCTGGGATGAACTTGTCCCTTTGAGTTTATAGAATAGTCTGCTACCACAAATTCAGCATTTTAACTTCATTACAGAATGTCAGAGGGGAGACAGCAGGAAGCAGAAACTGTTTGTTACAACATAAATATTAACTGATTAAACAAATGGCAATGATTTGTTTGTGGGAAGTGAATGGGCAGGATGTCCTGGGAAGCTGTATTTTCCTGCAAGGAAGGGGAACAGTTCTCCTCCCCAAAGTGTGAAAATTGTAATGTTTGCTCCTCAGCAGTCAGGAGCTGGAAAGAGTCAGCAGCAATCGTGCAGAGGCATAAGTGCCATTCCAGGCAGCAAAGGGAACAGTTGGATTCTACAATAACCTATGATAATCAGGTGGAACAAATCACAGCACACAGAGTCAGACCCAGGCAGAGGGACTCTGGGCATCTCCACCTCCCTCTCCAGACTGCTTCACCATCTGTTGTGAATAGGTCAATAGCAGCAGCCTCCTCAGTGAGTAAGAGCACCTGAAATCACCTCTGAATTTGGGCATATTTTATGCTTTGCATACTTGGAATGTGCTTGCACTGTAAATATGCTAGGGATGCTAGCTTCTTACCTTTCATTTTTTTAATTAAAGGGGCAGGCCTATTTCTAGAGATGGGTAGCGGTAGTCAAGCCCTTTCAGCTGAATTCCTAGCAGATATTAACCCCTAGATGTCCAAAGTGGTGCAGTGCAGCTGAGCTTCTGTGCTACAGTATGATTCCTTGTTGATGTTTAAGGGAAAATGTAGCTTTCTTTTTAAACGTGATCACTTTTAGGAGTAAAATATGTGTAAGTCACCAGAGATATTGTTAACATTTTCTATTAAATGCTATTATAATCCAAATGTAAAATTGCTATAGAAAGAACCTGCTGTCACTTAGCAATTTGGACTAACTTCTGTCAAATACATGTGCAATTCTCCCTGAAGACAATCAGTATTTGCATCTCCAAACTCAGAGTATGAACCTTTGTAGGTAAGCTTATTGCTTTGCAATTCATATATTCTAGAATCTTTTTATGAGCGTATGTTTACAGACAGTTATTCGCAGGTATCTCTTTTTGTGATCTACTTAAAGTGCCAATCCTACAAGCATTAATTCTCATGAATAATCCTACACATTTCAAGAATTACTCAGGTGAGTACAGGTGTGCAGGGTTGAGCCCCATATTCTTAAATCTAATTTAATTTTTCAGATTTAGACTACTTTTAAAGATTATTTAGTCATAGTTTAAAGTTAAATAATTACATCTGTGTGAGATATTCAGCCATACATTTCTCATTCACAATCAGAGAAACCAAGCAAATAGAGCCCTGACCACTGAGCTGAGAATATGCCCTTTAATATTTGTCAACTTTAATTTTTGATCTGTCTAAGAAACAAATGCCTGAATAATTCCTCCAGATCTGTGAACAGAAGGGACCCTCCACGTGGAAAGGGAGTGGTAAAATAACCTGCCTCCATGGAACCATCCTCCTGCCTCCAGACTCTGTAGGTTTTGAGCCCATGTTGGGGGAAGATGGGGCAGAAATAGGGTTGCTAACTTTCTAATTGCACAAAACCAATCACCCTAGCCTTCATTGAGGCCCTGAACACCTTTCATCAAGGCCCCACCCCCTGCTCACTACATTACCCCTCATTTGGTAGCTCACTGTCTCCCACCCTCACTCACTTTCATTGGGTTGGGCAGGGACTTGGGGTGTGGGAGGGCTCTGACTGAGGGTGCGGGCTTTGAGGGTGGGGCTGGGGATGAGGGACTTGGGATACAGGAGGGGGATCTAGGCTGCAGGGTGGGACCAAGGGATTTGGAATGTGGGAAAGGGCTGCAGGATGAGGCAGGGGGTTGGGCTCTGTAATGGGGGTGTGGGCTCTGGGATGGGGCCAGGGATGAGGTTATTTGAAGTGCAGGAGTGGGCTTCAGGGTTGTGGGGGGGCCCAGGACTGGGGCAGGAGGTTGGGATGCAGAGGGTGTGAGCAGGGCTGGCTTTAGGCCAATTCGCCCGATTCCTGGGAATCGGGCCCCGCACCTAAGAGAGCCCCGGGTTTTAGGGGCCTTTTAAATTTTTTTACTTACCCTGGCTGCGGTCTGCTCCGGGGTTTTCCATGGCCCCGCTCCCCTGACGAAAGCGCCAGTGGGAGCACGGCTGCCCCACAGCCCTGCTCTCTCAGCTGGAGCTCTGACCAGAGCGCCGCAAGCCCCCCAGACCTGCTCTCCTGGTTGGAGCTCTGGCCGGAGCGCGACAAGCCCCGCGGCCCCGCTCTCCTGGCTGGAGCTTCGGCCGGAGCGCGACAAGCCCCGCGGCCCTGGCTGGAGCTCTGGCTGGAGCGCCGCAAGCCCTGCGGCCCCGTTCCCCTGGCTGGAGCTCTGGCTGGAGCGCAGCAAGCCCTGTGCCCCCGGCTGGAGCTCCGGGCCCTTTAAATAGCCCCCAGAGCCCTGGGATAGCGGGGGGCTGTGGGGGCTTTTTCAAGGGCCAGGGCTCCAGCTGCCTCTCTGCACCCCTTGCCCTGCCCGCACCAGCCCTGTCCCCCGCTGCCTGCAGCCAGCTCTGCACCCCCTGCCCACAGCCAGCCCCTACCAAACCTCCTGCCCTGTCTCCAGCCAACCCCTGCCACACACCCCTGCCCGCACCAGCCCTGCACTGCCCGCCCTGCCCTGTCTCCAGCCAACCCCTGCTGCACCCCTCTGCCTGAAGCCAGCCAGTCCCATACTCCTGTCTCCAGCCCTGCCAACCCCTGCTGCACCCCCTTGTGGCCCTGCCTGAAACCAGCCCGCCCCACACTCCCCTGTCTCCAGCCAGCCCCGCACCCCTTGCCCTGCCTGCAGCCAGACCCTACCTCGTCAGCCCCTGCCCTGCCTTGAACCAGCCCCATGTCCACTGCTGCCCTGCAGTTCCCAGGCCAGGGACCTGCACACCTGCTTCAATGAGGGGGGCAGGAAGCAGCGGGAACCCACACATGTGCACCCCCCCAGAGAGTGGCGGGGACCCACATGTGAAACGGCAGTCATTAATAACCAATCAACAGCATATATGATGCAATGTACATAATATACAATTTATGGAAAGTAAATAATACATGGAAGAAATGGAAGGCTTTTTTTTACACTTTTTTCTTTTTAAGTCATCCCTGCCAGGGCCCCGCCGAAAGTGTTCGAATTGGGCCCCGCACTTCCTAAAGCCGGCCCTGGGTGTGAGGGCTCTTGGCTGCAGCCAGGGATAAGGGCTTTGAGGTGCAGGAGGGGGCTCCAGCTTTGGGGGGGCTCAGGGCTGGGGCAGGACATTGGAGGGCAGGAGGGGATACAGAATCTGGACTGGGGATGAGGGATTTGGAGTGCAAGCAGGGGCTCCAGGTTGGTGGGGAGACTCAAGGCTTGGAGTATGGGCTTACCTTGGGCAGCTCCCAGTCAGAGACAGTGGGGCTAATGCAGGCTGCCAGCCTGTCCTGACACTGCATTGTGTGCACCCCGGAAGCAGCCAGCAGGTCCGGCGCTAGTAGGTGGGGGGGGGCGCAGTAGAAGGCTCTGCATGTTGCTCTTGCCTGCAGACACCATCCTCCCAGCTCCCATTGGCCAGTTTTTGGCCAGTGAGAGTGCAGAGCTGGTGCTCGGGGCAGGGGCAGCGGGCCATGCTCAGTGGCTTCCCTGCCTAGGAGCCAGACCTGCTGGCTGCTTCTGGGGTGGCACATAATGCAGTGTCAGGACAGGCTGGCAGCCTGTATGGGCCCCATGGTGTCGCTGACCGGGAGCAGCCCAAGGTAAACCCATGCTCCAAGCCTTGAGTCCCTACTCCCCCCCAAAAAAACCTGGAGCCCCTGCCTGCACTCCAAATCTCTCATCCCCAGCCCAGATCCCTGAGTCCCCCCAAACCTGGAGCCCCCTCCTGAACCTCAAAGCCTTCCAGGGCACAGTACGGTGTCTAGCCTTCCTTAGCATAGCAGCACCACCGACCAAACCTTTAACAGCCCAGCCAGCAGAACTGACCAGAACCGATAGGTCTCTTTTTGATGGGGTGTTCCAGTCAAAAACCAGACACCTGGTCACCTCAGGCAGGAAGGGACAAAGAGAAGTGGGTGAGCTGGGGAGAAGATCATACGGGTCAGTTGGGGGATTCATTGCAGTATTTAAGCAGAAAAAAGTAATATAACCCTAAGATGTATATTTTCCATGGAACTGTCCATTCCACACTGAACGACAGGGAAGCCATGTCCAAGGAAGCCCTTGTCTCCAATGGAGTTGCACAGAAACAGATAGGGTTGCAGGGTACCACAGCTGTGCAGAGACAGATCCAGAAGGTTTGGAGATGAGCCTCCCAGCCTCTTTTTCAGCTGCAAGGAGTGAAGCCACTGCACTGTCTTGAAGTAGTTTTCTTCCTCAGGGCTGCCCTCCTGTGGGTTTTCCTCTGGGAGGGGATGATCTGGGCCAAAATGGCTTTGTTTCTAAAGTTCACAAACTAGTCTTTCATGTATAGGAAGCAATTCTAGTCCTCAGTCAAGTCAATTAGAGTTTTGCCATTGACTTTAAACAGGATTGGACCCTAGATTTGCCCTCCACTGCACAGAGGAGAATATATACTTAAGAATTAAAATGTTCTTAATTTTTCAGAGCAGCCTGATATATAAACTTAATTTTAAAACTGTTCTAAATGAATATCCGTTTCTATAAAACTGTGTTCCAGCTGTAGAAGCTTAGACACACTTGTATTAAGCTTGATATATCTTTTTGGAAAGATCTTGAACTTCACTCAATCCAATATATTCTGTTAATAAAAATTATTTCACTTCTGCTGTCTCTGTACCCACAAGCATTCACTGTTATCTGAAAGACGATTGATCTTGAGATGGTATTGAGGGGTCATCATGAGAAAAATGCAGAGTAGTTACTTGTATTTCACAATTAATATGGATCTGATCCTCCAATCCTTATGTACTTGAACTCACCAAACAGATTAAATAAGCAGACAAATTATGTTTAAATACAGAATTTGTAAATAGATTTAAATGGTCGGACAGATTCTTGCAATTGGCATGGATATGCTATTTATGTTCATACCATATGGAACCCTTCTGCTTCACAATCCTAACATTTTTACTCTGTGTTTAAAAATAACTTATTTTAAGACAATTGTAACTATTACTAACAGTTTTAGTGTAGACTGGGTCCTTGATATTCATCTCAACAGTACAAAGTCCAGATTCCTGAAAGACTGATCTTCTGTCAAGTGACAGCTGCAATGCTGTCACTTGCAGCTAGCAATCATTTTACCTGCTGCAAGTAAAAAATAATGGATCAGCTGCCTTTTTTTTTATTTGAGCAATAATCAATATCACAATAATTGAAATTAAACTATTGATGTGGAAATTGTAGCAAATTTCAGTGTTAACTGAAGATGAACAACTAGCAAATTCCATCAAACTAATCTGGGAGAACAATTATGTGGTTGTCTTTATATTTCACAGTAATGTAATAAATGAGAAAGGAAACAGTTGTCACATTTCTAACCAGGTGAATGAATGAGAAAACAACTGTGTAATGTCAATAGCACTACAAAATTGCAAATTTCAGAATGACACATTCATTACCATTGCATAATAGAATGAATAAAAACAATCAATCCTTTACCTGACCTGTATTTAAATCACAATTTTCCCTATTATACCATTCATTATCAGCAAAGCACATAAAGTTTCTAACCACGTCTGGTCAAAAACAGCAACTAAAAAACCCTTAATACCCTTTCCATCCCACCAGTCTGTAACAATTGTAAAATGGTACTTTTGAGGATAATAGCACTTGAATTGGTCTCCCCATTATGTTGAGGCTATTCTAGAAGAGAACATGTTATGGTTCTTGACAGGAAGAACAGGAATCTCAGATGTGACCTTGCGTGAGAGCTGAAAGATGACATTTGTTACTATGAGGGGAAATGAAGCTACATATCACTGTGGCATAATGTTCTCTGGAGCAGTTACTGTAGACAGCTCTAGTGACAAAAAATGCTAAGTGGTTTTGGACCTAGAAGTCATGCCTAAGAATGACACAACAGCCTAATTAATTGTATTTAAAATGCAAAGAGACTAGGGGTTTGAAAAGTCAAGTGAAATCTTCTAGAACCCAGAAGGAGACTGTGCCAGGATTCACTGGTAAATCTTTTAAATTTTCTATCATATTAAAGTATAACTGCATACATTACACTCAGCTCAACAGTCCTAGGGCCTTGTTCTTCACTGTTTTGCATCCCAAGCAGAGTTTCTACCCCCATAAAAGGAAGATATGCCAGAAACTCCTTGAAGTCCACTAGGTCTTTGTTATTGCTATCAGTTTTACACACAGATACTGTGAGGGGTGACCGTATAAAACAGATAGATAGATCCACTTACCTGTCCCTGAGCAATGTGCATACCACTACCAGTGTTGTAAGTGAGTAGAGGATTCTGATTTGGTAGTAGTTTACACTCACTTTGCACATAATATTGTAAATAACTCTTATGTAAGGTGCAAAGTAGTGGAGAATTAAGACTCAAAGGGCTTGTCTATACTAGCACTTTACAACGCTGCAACTTTCTTGCTCATGGGTGTGAAAAACACACACACACCCCGAGCACTGCAAGTTTCAACACTGTAAAGTGCCAGTGTAGACAGTGCACCAGCGCTTGGAGCCATGTTCCCATTGCTGGTATCCACCCTCCTCATGGAGGTGGGGGTTTTTAGAGCGCTGGGAGAGCTCTCTTTCGGTGCTATGCCGTGACTACACAAGTCACTGAAAACGTGCCCTAAGGGTATGTCTATACTGCAATTAAACATCCACAGCTAGCTGCTTCAGTTGGGGACTCAGGCTCACAGGGCTCAGTATACAGGGCTGTAATATTATAGTGTACATCAGAAGTTCTCAACCTTTTTCGTTCTGAGGCCCCCTCAACATGCTGTAAAAACTCCATGGTCCATCAGTGCCACAACAACTGTTTTTCTGCGTATAAAAACCAGGACCAGCATCAGGGGGAAGCAAGCAGGGTAACTGCTCCGGGCTCCACGCCACAGGAGCCCCACAAAGCTAAATCCCAGGCTTCAGCTTGAGCCCTGAGTGTTGGGGTTCAGAGTCCTGGGCCTCAGCCCCACAACATGGGGCTTTGGCTTTTTCCCCTGGGTTCCAGAGAGTCTAACAATGACCCTTCTTGGCACACCCCTGAAATCTGCTCACAGCCCTTCAGGGGCTCCCAGTCCCCTGGCTGAGAACTGCTGGCGTAGATGTTCAGGCATGGAGTGGAGCCTGGGCTGTCAGCCTCGACCCCAAACCCCACTTTGCCTCCAGCATTTATAATGGTGTTAAATATGTAAAGAAGTGTTTTTAATTTAAAAGGGGGGGTCGCACACAGAGGCTTGCTATGTGAAAGGGGTCACCGGTACAAAAGTTTGAGAATCTCTGCCTTACACAGCCTGCAGGGAAAGTGACCTGATTGCAGGAAGACCTGACAACGCTCTTTGTTCCCCGCACAGCCCCTTATGGCTGTGTGGGGTGGAGGAGCAGCCATCCAGTGGGGGATCGAGCAGCAATGCCAGCTGTTCTTTGCATCCAGCTCAGTTTCCCCATGTGGGTGCAGGAGGGGGATGCAGGGGTTAGGGGCAAAGGGGGCCCAGTGCAGGGGTTATGGGCTCAGGAGCAAGGTGCAGGCGGGAGGAATGAAGGGGGCACAGTGCCGGGGTTGGGGCTCAGGAGGGAAGTGAAGGGGTTAGGAGTCAAGGGGTGCAGGGATTGGGGCATAGGAGGGGAGTGCAGGGGTTGGGATGAAGGGTCATATTCCAGGGGTTAGGGGCACAGGAGGGGGCAGGTATTGGGGGGCAGAGGTTGGGAGTGAAGGGGTACAGGGTTTAGGGTTGCAGGAGGGGGAGTAGGCATTGGGACAAAGGGGGCACAATGCAGGGGTTAGAAGGGAAGGGAGTGGGCAGCCTGGGGAGCACATGGGAGCCAGGGGCAATGGGGGGTTGGCACATCCTTGGGGACCAGGGGAACCAAAATGTAAGTTTGCCCAGGGTGCCATTTTCCAAAGCTGGCCCTGGCAACAGGACTTGAACCCTGGGTCCTGGCTTGACTCAGACTTGGACCCTCCACCCACTGTGGTCCTGGGACCCTGGGTCTGATCCCTATGTTAGTGTGATTTGTGTTTAAACTAGAGCCTGAATGTGAACCCTAGGCTTACATTGCAGTGTAGACATACCCTTAAAGAGCTGTAGCAGTTTCACTAAACCAGAAAGTAGTGCTCTGTATCCACATCACTTCTAGGATAATAGTACTAATACAGCACTTGTTTCCTTTGTAACTACACAGGCCTCTCTATATTTCTTGTTCCTTCCCTGCCTGCACCACAAGACCAATTTGGCTTATCTCTTCATTCCTCTTGAAAGAACTGGAATACTAGAGTCCATGCTTGTCAAAAATTAGGTTACTAATCTGAAGTAAGAGTGCCACATGCTCACTTCAGTGACATTAAAGGCTTGACTTTCAGCCCAAAATTGCATGTGCAACTGTTCCACTACTTTATAAGCGTACTGCCACATACACGAACACGAGTTCTTTGGCCTGTATTATGCAGCTAAGACTAGCAATCATAATGGTCTCTTTTGGCCTTCAGATTGAATCTATAAGAGAGTCAAATTTTACAAGAACACCTGGATATATAGACATCCGTCTGCTAATCACAAGAGAAGTTGGCAGTGAACAGTTAATGATTTTTTTTTTTTCTTTTTTTTTTGGTCAAATGATGGACTGTAAAGTATTCAATGTCTGTGCACCAATGAGGCAGGCAATGCTAACAATTTCAAAGCAAAAATCGGCCCTTAAACAATAAGAATTGGCCCTTCCCACTGTAACATTCTGCTACTATTGTTCTTTGATGACTGTTATTGAATTATTATTGTTGCCTGTGACAGTCAGTGCAAGATGTTAGTACAAATACTATCAAAGGCTCATGACAAAATAGCTATTTGCACACAAACTAATGAGCAGAAGGTTATTTTCTACCTTCCACAGCTAAAATTGAATGTCAAACACATCAAAAGAGGTTTTAAATTGGAAAAGTGTTTCTTAATTTTGGACTTTAAAAAAGTCTTGCCAAAAGATTTCTCTCTACTGTATGCCTAGCTGAGACAGGAGTATTCCCACGGTCAGAGGTGGCAAGGTGAGTGGAGCATGAATCCACAACTCTTTGGATTCAATTTTCCTCTTACTCTGGTTTTACACTGATGTAATTCCACTGAAATCAAGTAAATGATTTATACTATTGTAAGGAAGAAGAAAACCTTGTCTTGATTCTGTACTATGGAAGTCAACTGTAGTTTTGCCAGGGGTGCAGGATTTGACCCTGAGGCTGCAAAACTCAGTTTTTCAGGGGTCTACTAAATTCCATTGCAGTTCCCTGGCTGTGGAATCATAGTTTACATAGGATGCCATCTAGCTGAAATATTTTTGCTGTTCACCCCATTTGACTCAAAAATGTCATTAACAGTCCACTGCCAACTCTTAAAAAAAAGACAACAGGGTGAGCACAAGAGACTTGATCCTGCAGGAGCTTGCATTTGTAGCCCCTTGCTCAACAGAGCAGACCCAGTGAAGTCAATGGGTCTGCTCCCATACCTAAGGACTACAAAATTAAGCCCTGAGTTACAAATCCTGCAGTCTGTGTGGTTAAAAGGCTAAGAGGACAAGACCATGGGATACACTGTGTCTGACCTATATGTGATGGGCTGGGTTGCAGGGAAGGCACAAAGCTCCTTGTGAAAATGCCAGCCACAATTTCAGTTCCTGTTCTGAGGCGCTGACCCTATCTAGTTTCCTAGGTATCTTCTTTCAATACCTTGATATCAAAAAATGGATTTCATCTGCTGTAGGCATATTCAGCATGTTTCAATACCAATTTCTTTTCTAATAAATAAAGGGGCAGAGAAGGAAAAGCACTATTAAATATTCATAATATCCAATTAGTTTTCTGGGGTATTAATGAAAGGCTGTAGTTAATGAATCTTAGTTTCACCTCAGACCATCAATTCTCAAAGCCATCATTAATCCCCAGGAAAAGCATTGAGGTTTTATCATTATTGCTTAATTACATGGGAAAATAGACAGATTGTTAATATTAATTTACATTACAACCAGTTAAATGGATAGCTTGCAAGTTTATCTTTAATTCTCAGCGCACTCCACAGCAACCATTTAATGCAAGGTAACATTTAATAACATTATTATTAATTTAATCAGATCTCTGTTGTGAGTAACCTGAGGTAGAAAATCCTTATATGGACACAGTTCTGATTTTTCCACTGAGATGCTACTGCATTTTGTTTACCATATGTGAGCCGTCAAGCTAAAGCAATTGTAAGCTTTACCTTGAAATTTCTATGTAAATTATGTGAAGTTGTATACAGGAATCTCATAATGCAGGTTCTGTCTCACAATGAAGTGAGTAGAATGCTTTTCTAGAGAGTGGAAGGATGAATTTCAGATGAAGGTCATAGGAGGCAATAAGGATTTCAGATGTATTTCAAATAAAAATCTTAAGTGCAATATGCAAAACCTTCTCATTTTTGACATGCTTAAATCTCAATTACCTCCTAATCTTAGATATTAGTCCTCTATTGGCCTTGGAGGTAGAACTGAATGAAGGTGTTCATTTTTTAGTCACAGGAATAGTCTGATGAGTTTTCTGGGGTGTTCACTAAGCTATCTCAGGGCAACCTCCATATCAAAATGGAAAACAAAAAAAGTGTTGGCACACATTGGACAACCAAACTAAGATGAAGTTAACATCTTGTGCAGGCTTTGCACCTGAGTGATATGCCACTTTACCTCCTCAGTGGGCCTGAATCAAGGAAGGGATACAGGAAAAAAAGATGCATACCAGGGTGTCTGAACTTCTTGTGTGCTGGAGGGGTTCTTCCATATGACCTCTTGCAGAAGAGGCAATTCGGAATGAGCAAGGAGAAGGGCATACCTGGCTCCAATACCAGATGGCAGGAGTAGGCTGGAAAATTAGCCAGGGAAGGGCTCCAGTTGGGGAGATATATAGTTTTCCATAAAAGGGGGAATTTAGAAAATTATGATTTTTTTATCAAATCATCATCTACAAAAATGATGGACAATAATAACACGAGAAAGTCGCTTTTCTGTTACTTAGTATCAGGGCCAAATTAACTTGTTGTGGGCCCAGCACCAAACATATTTGTGGGCCCCACAATCAAAGGGAATGATTGTAAAAGGGACCGGAGCAAAAGCTCAGTGGGGCGGGAGCTAGAGTTGGTCCCTGGAGCAAGCGCAGCAGGGCTGGGGAGAGAGTGAACTGGATCCCCACCCCCACCCCTGCCCACATAGAGCGGGTACCTACCTGGTTCTAGTCCATTCTCTTAGTCTTTCTCTGCACTGAGCTGCCCCTCCTCCCACACAGCAGGACAGGTTCTCTTCCAGTCCTCTGGGGTGGGTGTTGAGAGTGGGAGAAGCAGAGGCTAATGTGGTTACTCCTATAACCAGACTTTTAGTTTCCAGTCAGCACTGCTAACTGGACACTCAGGTCCCATTTTCTACTGGAGTTTCCAGTCTAAAACTGGATACCTGGCAACAGGACTGCCAGAAAAGCCTGGGGGTTGGGAGGCAAGCAATCATTTTTAAGCGGGGGTGGGAAGCAAGTGGTGGATGGGCTAGGGTGTAGAGAGGAGCTAGTGGGAAGGGCCAGGTCTGCTGTACTGCCCAGATAGGTTGGAAACTGGGAATCAGTCAACACAGTATCCCCAGCCCAGGTGACGTGACAGCCAGTGCTGGATTTAGAGTTAGTGGGGCCCCCCGGCCCTGTGCTCAGCTTCATTTTTGGGGCCCCTCCTTGGGACAGAGCCAAGAAAAAGAACATTCTCTTTTATCTCTCTCCTACCCCTGTTTTTCATTCTTTTTTCTTCATCCTCCTCCTATAAGTAATAGCAAGTAAATAAAAATAAAGTAAGGTACCTTGATTGTTCTTGAGTCTAACTTATTTTTCCACAGACCACTTGAAAAGATCACAGAGGGTCTTGACAGACCACTTAATGATCTTTCCAAATATTGTTTGTACCATTAGCTAACTATTGTAAAGTGCTTTGGATAAGAGCATTTTATAAAAAAATGTAAAAAAAAGTTGGCCAGGAGCTGGCCAGGAGCTGAGGTGAGGGAGGGGGCTCGGGGTTGAGGCAGGAGGTTGGGGTGTGGAGCACTTACCTCGGGCAGCTCCTGTTTAATGTGAGGGGTGCAGGTGGGAATGGGGGGGGTGTAGGAGCTCCCATTTGGTGCTCAGGGTGGGGGTGGGAATGTGGGGGGTGCAGGAGTCAGGACATGGGGTGGGGGGGCTGAGGATGTGTGGGGGTGCAGGAGTCTGGCAGGAGTCTGGGGAGGTGTGAGGGGGTGCAGGGGTCAGGGCTGGGGGCTGGGGACATGGGACTGGGTGCAGGTGGATGGTTGTGTGAGGGAACTGTAGGGGTCAGGGCAGTGGCTGAGGGGGTGTGAGGAGGTGCAGGGGGAGGTGCAGGGAGGTATGTGAGCGGGATGCAAGCGTCAAGGCAGGGTGCTGGGTGTGTGTGAGGGGGGTGCAGGGGTCAGGGTGGACAGAGGGCTGGGGGTGTGGGCTGGGGTCGTAGGATTGCTCACAGCAGGGGACTGGAGGGAGTATGCCCCAATTTCAGCCCCTTCCCCAAGACCCCGATCCTGCCTCTTCTCTTCCTCCTCCCCAGAGCCTCAGCACACTTGCCGCTCTACTCTTCCCCCTCCCTCCTGCTGGTAAACAGCTGATCGGTGGCAGGGAGAGGGAACATAGCACGCTGGAGGAAGAGCTGGGGGAGGAGCTTGGCTGCTGCCAGAGCCTGCCCTGCTGCAGCAGGAGCCGGCAGCATCAAGCTTCTGCCCCCACAGGAGAGAACAGGGGGGTGGAGAAGAGCAGCCCTTTTGGACTGTGAGCCCAGCGCCATGGCGCCAGTGGCGCCATGGTGAATTCAGTACTGCTTAGTATCCTTCTCTTTTTCAACTCTTTACATGTTAACATTAAACCAGAATATGTAGTACCAGTGAAGTATAAGTGACAGAATGGACGTAGACTTCTGTTACTTCGTGTTTCCTTTCTGGAGAGTACACATGTAATTTGAAATTTGTAACCTCATTATGTAGCTGGCCATGTCATGCCATTCAGGATTCTAGGATATTCTTGTGACCAGATAAAGAAACAATGTAGAACAGAAGGGAATTAAACCACAGGAGGAATTAGTGTGACACTTCAGTCAGTGGGACTCATCTTATAAGACTTCCATGAAGTGAGATCACCCTGATAAGAAGAGTCATGAACATATTGACCAAGAGCCAAATGAATCAACTGAATAAAACCCTCTTGAGTGCCAGAAGATGTGCAGATCTGGATGAATGGTGGAGCCAGTAACTCATCTGGATGTGTAATATATTGTTAAATATTCTCATTACAGATTGTTTATATAGTAGAAGGGTGTGTGGGGCAGGGTTGGGGGAGATGTGAATTACCTGACTTAGCTTGGATTTACAGAAGTACAATCCCAAATCTTTGCCAGCTAGACTGAGGGAAAACATCTATTGTGGAGCCTCAACCAAGTTTCCTGCCAGAAAAAAAATCAATACAGCGGTTCTGGATTCCTTGGCAACATATCCCTAATTCCAAATATGAGGCCTATTCAGAGTTCCTCATTCTGTAGTGTCGAAATGTCAAAATATTACAATAAAATTCAAGGTTTGCATATTTAGATGTAGCACCACATTTACATGGTGCCACAACAGGCAGTACAAACTGTGCTGTAAAACACCAACAAACAGAACATAGATCTCCAACAGAAAAGCTTACAGGTTAAAGGCACAATGGTGTCCTATTATCTACATTTCAGTGTTTGAATAGAAGGGGAATAGGTAAGGAAAGATTCCCCCATGTCTGAGGGAGTTTTACTCTCTTCTCTGTATACTGTAAAAGCAAACAGGATAAGGATCCCTTTTATATCAAGAGTGATACCTTCCACCTGTCAAGGAAGATTCCCCCAACACTTCTCTTACACGGAATTCACTTCTTCCCTTCCATACTCACACCCTCTTCCACCTCTCATTATTCCCTTTTCTCCACAATTTACTGAATTACTTTCTGAATTGCCCCAAAGACATCTCTTGTGACCTGCTAGTCTGCTCCCACCTCAGCAGATCCAATTGCTGAAACAGCCTTCTGATCTCTCTCAATCTCTCTCTCTCTCTCTTTCCTCAGCTGTCCATCTTCTTTTACAAGTCAGTAGAAAACATCTCTTTCCCCCTTTACAGTTAATCTCTCTCTGCCTCAGCTTTTAACAACTCTCTAACTAAACTATTTAATTATATAAAGGCATTTTGGAATGGAATCAGTGTGTCTGAAAGTTGACAGACAAATTAAGGCTCTAATCTTGCAAAGACTTATGCATGCGATTAACTTCTATGCACAGAGTGTAAAGTTAAACATGTATTTCACGCTGGAAGGGCATAATGAGTGGGATCCCGCAGGGAGCAGTTCGGGGTCCTGTTCTGTTCAATATCTTCACCAATGATTTAGAAAATGCCATAGAGACTACACTTATAAAGTTTGTGGATGATACCAAGATGAGAGGGGTTGCAAGTGCTTTGGGGGATTGGATTAAAATTCAAAATGATCTGGAGAGACTGGAGAAATGATCTGAAGTACATAGTATAAAATTAAATAAGGACAAATGCAAAGTACTTCATTTAGGAAGGAACAATCAGTTGCACACAAAGAAAATGACTGCCTAGGAGTACTGCAGAAACAGATCTGGGGGTCATAGTGAACCACAAGTTAAACATGAGTCAACAGTATAACACTGTTGCACAAAAAGTGAACATCGTTCTGGGATGTATTAGCAAGAGTTTTGTAACAAGATATGAGAAATAATTCTTCCACTCTACTCTGCATTGATTAGGCCTCAACTAGAGGATTGTGTCCTGTTCTGGGTGCCACAGTTCAGGAAAGATGTGGACAAACTGGAGAAAGTTCAAAGAAGAGCAACAAAAATGATTAAATGTCTAAAAAAATTACCTATGAGGGAAGATTGAAAAAATTGGGTTTGTTTAGTCTGAAAAAGAGAAGACTGAGAGAGGACATGATGACAGTTTTCAAGTACATAAAAGGTTGTTACAAGGAGGAGGGAGAAGAATTGTTCTTCTTAGTCTCTGAGGATAGGACAAGAAACAATGGGCTTAAATTGCAGAAAGGGAGGTTTAGGTTGGACATTAGGAAAAACATCTTAACTATCGGGGTGGTTAAGCACTGAAATAAATTGTCTAGGGAGGTTGTGGAATCTCCATCACTGGAGATTTTTAAGAGCAGGTTAGACAAACACCTGTAAGGAATGGTCTAGATAATACTTAGTCCTGCCATGAGTGCAGGAGACTGCACTAGGTGACCTCTTGAGGTTCCCTCCAGTCCTATGATTTGCCAGATCATGGTATGAGATACCATATGTTAATTTAAGTGTGAAAAATATGAATCCGAGAGCAAAGTGTAAAGCGAATACATGGCATGTGGGATTGTAGAGAAAGTGCTTATTTGCATGAGTTTGGGATGCCCTCATTTCTAGTCACGAGCATTAAAGCAATGGGTAAATTATGCAGACCACCCTAAACAACTGCCAACTGCAGCTTTGTACCATACTAATCCATTGTGTATTTGTTTATGCCACGTATTTTGGAGAAAAACTAGTTTCGAAAATGTTTAGAGAGTTTTATTTTCATTTCATTCATGCTATTTTTCATGTCCCTCTGCCTACAATTGCCTCTTCTGCTCAGCTTTATAGGAGAGGTGGGGGGAAAAAAGGAGAATCACTTTAAAACTCATATTTGTTACAAAACACCTGACAAGGGCTAGGGAAATGGTACACTGTGTCTGCTACTTATTTCACTAACCTTAATTGTTCCATTGCTACCATTGTTCTCCCAGCTATTTGTTACCTCCACCTGTTGTCTCTCATCTTATAATTAGCCTTTTATCCTGTAGGAGTTAGCCCATGGTGGACTACTGCACCCATGCAAAACCCCACAGATGTCACTAAGGCTCAACACAGGAGCACAGTTGCAAGACCAGGGCCTCAGATTGCCAATTCAATGGGACAGGGGCTATCTTTTTGGTATGTGAATGTACAATGCATTTGGCACACTAGGATCCTGAGCTCGGGTTGTGGCCTCTATGTGCTACAATGATACAAATAATGAAAATAGAGAGTCTGTTGTTGTTCTGATGCTGCCTAGTTAAGTATCGATAAGTGCGAGTAATGTTCCAAAATGACTTGAAGGGTGCTGTTTTTGGTGTTGTTTCAAAATCTTACTTTGTTAAATAATTCAGGTGAAATAAAGACATGATATATGTCTCATATCAAAACGAACTGAGTGGGAACTTAATATCATATATAAAAACATTAATTTTTGATTGATCCAAATGTCCTGATATACCAGCATCCCAAAGGGTCCATCTAGAAGTAAAACCTTTTCCTAGAAGATAAAGAGTGCCCATAAATCTTTCCATTTCTCACATCTTCAATACCAACAATCCATTCTCTTTTGGTAGATGTCACTTTTTATAGCCAGTAATAGCTCTTAAGTGGGTACATACTTACCACAGCTAAGCCATGCCTCCACTGCCACTACCCATGCTACCATGGCTATGCTGCTATTAATACATACACAAGCTCAATGAGAGCTAGCAGGGGTATGTATACACAAGCAAGGGAAATCACACCCCTAGCCCATAGCCTTAGTTGCTAAAATTGGTCCATTTCTCTCCCTCTTTTTTATTATTCCTTTAGCCAACTTACCCTGAACAGTCATTAAAGTTAGGGCTTGGTGTGTGACTTTAGCCTAATGATGTATGATATTAGGGCCAAGTTTTCAAAAGATTGTGGATCTTCCTGGACTTTGGCAAAGGTCCCAGAAGTGCAGACACAGCAGGTACTGAAGTGGACTGGCACAGGGAAGCACCTTTTCAACACAGGGGTGCTACGCAGAGCCCTAGTCTCTGCACCGAGACCTTGGACACATTTTTGAGAGGCCTACTTTTCATTCTGCCTGCTCATGCCCACAAGCCTCATTGAGTTTGTGAAAGTAGTTCTGGGAAAATTTAGCTTTTAGTTCCATACCCTTCAATGCAGCCTGTGCAGGTGGCCTCTTACATCTGCACAGAGTCTCAGTGAAGTCAATGTGGCTTTGCACAGACATACACACAGATCTGATTACAGGATCAGGACCATTGTGCATGTTTCTAAATTCTCATCTGAACAGAGTTTAGGACAACGCATTTACCCACCACCTAATTTCTTGCACCCATTAACTTTAATTACCTTAACAATCTTGTGAAATGTTTTTACAGAAACAAATGCAGCTCATCTTAAAAATGTTCTAAAATAAAATAATCTTTAACTCTTTCTTACAAAAAACCCAGGACAAAAATAAAATAAAAGAGAACGTAGTGCTGACTCAAATTTTTTTGACATTTTCAGAAGAATTCTCTTCATGGCACTAGCTGCAAGGTAAAGCAAAAGTATATTTTCAATTTTGGTTCTAACAACAAAAAAGCCATTGTACTAAATCATTTCCCCACGGTAAGATCTCAGTATATATGAAATTGTCAGACCTCTCCATTATACACATAAAAGGTTCTTTTTTGTACATAGCATTGAGGAGTATATAACTAACAAAGGAATGGGAAAGATAAATGAACACCTACACCAGAAGGTGGGCAATTTCAAAATGGGAAAAGATCAGAAGAAATCTTCAGGTTATACTATGAAGCATTTCTGTTATCTTCATGACTGAGTAGAGTACAGAGACTTCCATCAATAAATGGCCATATATATTTTATAGTGTGGCACACTTCAACTTATTTCAGTTTCCACTGACTTGTTGAAAAGAAAGTAGACTTGCCCACAACCACATGGGAAGGGACTGTTAAACATACTGTTTTATATTTTATATGTTCAAAAGAGAATGAGTGCAAATCTTCTGAGCTGTATATGTCTATTTCATTAAGTATGACTCTGGCCCCACTTCCAGACACAACCAGAAGGAAATGCAAACCATATACAATGTTAATTATGTTTTGTTGTGTCTCTATGCTTCCTCTATAGAATTACATTAAAACATTCATGTCAAATTATCATAAAACCTCTTGTTTTTGAAGAAATGCAGTGGAACTATAACTGATGCATATAGGATTAGTTTTGAGTTTCTATTCACAAAGCTGGATTCACATAGGGTCACCTTCTGATGTTAGTTACTCCAGTGTAAAACCAAAATGACTGTACTAACTTCAGTGGACGTACACCGATGTAACAGAGATCACAACATGATCCAGTCTCTTTGCAATTTTTTTCCATATTAACTCATGTTATTGGAAATATGTTTACGTAAAGGGTCACATAAACTTTTTTTTTTAAATTAAAAACCTTTTCTCAATTTAACCTATAATACTTTACAAGGCCTCCATGATCCCTGATGCACAATAATATAGCAATCATCTGCTCTTCTCAGACTCATTGTCACTGATAAGAATCAGTGTCGTAAAACATTGATATTTCCATCTCCGAAAAAGATACAGAATAGTTGGCCTCCCAATCTGAAGCCCATTCTGTAAATCCCCAAGTAATTTTCTTGTTCCCAACACTGAAATCTTCTATTGCTTTGTTTCCTGTGCATATCTGTCAAACTCAACAAAAGATTAACATGGCTCTCCATTGTGCTTCTTTATGCCTAGCTGTGCAGAAGGGTAGGAGCTCTGATTGTCTCTATAGTCAATAATTTTTTCTTGACCAGTACACATGGAGAATTTATTCACCCTGTAGTTTAGGATGCCATTCTCCCCTAAGTAGGATGAATTCTTATTTATTTCAAAGGGACTACTCTCAAAGACTGTGTACTGAGTCCCACATTCCTACTTTCTCCTCAACTCTGATCTTTGACTGTATTCTAGTACCAATCCTGGTGGTTATGGAAAAGCCCCACACACAGAAATTGACTGTCCTACAGAATTTAATTTTAAAAATCCCCTGTTGTGCTCCATTGGGTGGTTCAAAATCCCTAGAAAAAGAGCATCAATTCTCCATTACATTCTATAGATTTTGAGTGTAATTTCTACAGGTTTCATCCCTATTAATTAAATTCTATAAGATTGTTCTGTAATCTAACATAACTACTTACAGCACAGTAACTAAGTGCTGTGATTTATTAGAGCAGTGGAAAGTGCCACCTTGCGTGTGCAAGTTGGTTCTGATACAAATCCTCTCAAATTTGACACAAAGGACAGGGCCGCCGGTGGGGGGGGGGGGCAAATGGGGCAATTTGCCCCAGGCCTCGGGCTCTGTAGGGGCCCCCATGAGAACTCTTTTTTATGGAAGAGGCCCCTGAAATTGCTTTGCTCCAGGCACCCTGAATCCTCTGGGCGGCCCTGACAAAGGAGGTAACTATTCTGAAAAAGAAAGGATGATTAAGGTTATTAGAGTGCTAGTTTGTGGCTCAGGAGAGTGGATTCAGTTCCCTGCTCTGCCACAAACTTCCTGTCTGACCTTGGGCAAGTCATTTAGTGTCCCTGGGCCTCAGTTCTCCATCTGTAAAATGGGAATGGTGGCCTTTCTCTATCTCACAGGGGTGTTGTGAGGATAAATACATTGATGATTCTGGGATTTTCAGATTCTGTAATAATGGGAAGTATACAAGGACCTAAGATAAATAGATATTGAAAGGTAACTGCTAGAGAAACAGTGTGTTCATGAGTGCTCCTTTTTATCTTTAAAAGCAGCAAAGAATCCTGTGGCACCTTATAGACTAACAGACGTTTTGGAGCATGAGCTTTCGTGGGTGAATACCCACTTCATCAGATGCATGTAGTGGAAATTTCCAGGGACAGATGTATATATGCAGGCAAGCTAGAGATAATGAGGTTAGTTCAGTCAGGGAGGATGAGACCCTGTTCTAGCAGTAGAGGTGTGAAAACCAAGGGAGGAGAAACTGGTTTTGTAGTTGGCAAGCCATTCACAGTCTTTGTTTAATCCTGAGCTGATGGTGTCAAATTTGCAGATGAACTGAAGCTCAGCAGTTTCTCTTTGAAGTCTGGTTCTGAAGTTTTTTTGCTGCAGGATGGCCACCTTAAGGTCTGCTATAGTGTGGCCAGGGAGGTTGAAGTGTTCTCCTACAGGTTTTTGTATATTGCCATTCCTAATATCTGATTTGTGTCCGTTTATCCTTTTCCGTAGCGACTATCTAGTTTGGCCGATGTACATAGCAGAGGGGCATTGCTGGCATATAATGGCATATATTACATTGGTGGATGTGCAGGTGAATGAACCGGTGATGGTATGGCTGATCTGGTTAGGTCCTGTGATGGTGTCGCTGGTGTAGATATGTGGGCAGAGTTGGCATCGAGGTTTGTTGCATGGATTGGTTCCTGAGCTAGAGTTACTATGGTGTGGTGTGCAGTTACTGGTGAGAATATGTTGCAGGTTGGCAGGTTGCCTGTGGGCAAGGACTGGCCTGCCACCCAAGGCCTGTGAAAGTGTGGGATCATTGTCCAGGATGGGTTGTAGATCCCTGATGATGTGTTGGAGGGGTTTTAGCTGGGGACTGCATGTGATGGCCAGTGGAGTCCTGTTGGTTTCTTTCTTGAGTTTGTCTTGCAGTAGGAGGCTTCTGGGTACACGTCTGGCTCTGTTGATCTGTTTCCTTATTTCCTCGTGCGGGTATTGTAGTTTTGAGAATGCTTGGTGGAGATTTTGTAGGTGTTGGTCTCTATCTGAGGGGTTAGAGCAGATGCGATTGTACCTCAGTGCTTGGCTGTAGACAATGGATCATGTGATGTGCCCGGGATGGAAGCTGGAGGCATGAAGGTAGGCATAGCGGTCGGTAGGTTTTCGGTATAGGGTGGTGTTAATGTGACCATCACTTATTTGCACCGTGGTGTCTAGGAAATGGACCTCCCATGTAGATTGGTCCAGGCTGAGGCTGATGGTAGGGTGGAAGCTGCTGAAATCGTGATGGAATTTTTCCAGAGTCTCCTTCCCATGGGTCCAGATGATGAAGATGTCATCAATGTAGCGTAGGTAGAGAAGGGGCATGAGTGGGCGAGAGCCAAGGAAGCGTTGTTCCAGGTCCGCCATAAAAATATTGGCATATTGTGGGGCCATGCGGGTACCCATAGCGGTGCCACTGATGTGGAGATATATATTGTCATCAAATTTGAAATAGTTGTGTATGAGGATAAAGACATAGAGCTCAGCAGCCAGTTGTGCTGTGGCATCATCAGGATACTGTTCCTGACAGCTTGTATTCCATCTGTGTGTGGGATGTTCGTGTAGAGCCTCTACGTCCATGGTGGCTAGGATGGTGTTTTCTGGAAGGTCACCAATGCATTGTAGTTTCCTCAGGAAATCTGGTGTCACGGAGATAGCTGGGAGTGCTGAGGGCATAGGGTCTGAGTAGAGAGTCCACATATCCAGACAGTCCTTTTTATCTTAGACCACTTTGAGGCCCTGTAGCAGGAATATTACATCTGTTATAAACTAGGATATCAACACTGGGTGATCTTGTTTTGGCATAGAGCACTATGAAGCGCCTGATCATGCAACATGCTTAATACCCACAACTCCAAACAAAATCACAGGTATAAGAGAGTACTCAGCGTACTTCAGGAGGTAGAGAGCCCAGCATGTGTTGGCATTATAGTGGTTACAACAAGGTCCTGGAGTAAACTTAACATCCCCACCAAAGCAAAGTGGCAAGCCTGCAATTCCCTGGGCCTCGATAATACTACAGCACAAAGACATAGATAATCCTTCCACCAGTAAGACAAAGAGCATCTGAAAAATATGGAGTTGCACCAGGGATGATTAATTTTATGGAATCTAAAAATAAAACTATTGAATATTAAGGGCTCAATTCTGCTATTAGCTGAGCATTATGCCCCTGAACCAGGGAATTACTTAAACTGAGTAGTTAAGCAGCTGCTTACATGCTTTGCTGAGCCCTCAGCATGATCAAGCCCTAAATTTCTGGAAGTTAGCATGCAGCATAATGCCCATTTTAACATGAGTTATGTAAAACAATTCATTTAAAGCTTCTGATGCTGATTTGTTGCTATAGTAAAATTTGGCATTCATTTCTGGGCATTCCTGACTGTCTTTTTTATTGCACTCTCATCTCCTACAGACTGGGGCAGTGGACTGTATTATAGGACCATATTTTTGCATTCAAATAGTGCCACCATTAAGCATATTTGTTCATGGGAAAGGATGATGTAGGAATTGTGTGTTTGTTCCCTCTTGCTCTTTACTATACTGTAAGTTGAAAACCCATTGCCACAGACAGTATTATTGCATAGTCTGTTATTTGATATCTGCTTTTAAGATGATTTTTATAAAGAATGGTAAACATTGAATCGATTTCTAAATTTGAAAAAGTATCAAACTTGGATGTTAGCATTTCTTTTTTCATTTAAATTTTTTTTCATCTCACTAGCATTGATGCTTTAAAGCATGAGAACAATTTTAATTTCCATAAAGATTAGCCCTGCCCTGATAGAAGTGTAAAATTAGGTTGAAATAGATGTTTTCTTCTGCATAACTAGGTTGGCATCACAGGCTTCTCTTTGATACTTAAGCAGCTGAGGCATGCAGAGTCAACACTTTCATCTCAGAACAAAGCATTCAGTAGGTAATGGAAATAGCAGTGGTAGCATTCTAGCAACTTTATGCTGCACAAAGGAAAGAGGCTGGATATAAGGAAAAAATGAGTAAACAAATCAAGTTCAGTAAATCATATTAACAAATCTATAAAAAAGCAGATAAGGTCACAACCTCTAACATTGTTCTTGTATTTGCTATGGCTGTTCATTTCTGCTTTCTGCATATGGCAATTTTATTGTGAAGCTTTAAGTTACGATTAAGTGCTGACAAAGAGGGACAAGAAACTTAGAAAGAAAAGACATGTTCTTTTATGTCAATCTCAAATCATACGTAGGCAAGAGCAAAGCTAGTTTACCGCTGCGCTTTTAGTCTCTGATCTTTGCTTTTCTGTGTGGCACGTGCAATACTACTTTTGATATGTAGACTTTTAACAAAGCTGGAACTAGTTAATTCATTTCATTAAAAAGGCTCTAAATTGAAAGTACAGAATTCTCCATGAGAATGAGAGATGTGCTAAACTACTTGGAAAGAATTCAGGTCACTCAGAGCTCCCAGGCAATAGATGAGTAGAAATTACTTACAAAGAAAGAAACTTACTCCACATTTGAATTTTTTCATATAGCATGGGTCCATTTTATTAAAAAACACACATCTTTCACAATTTATTTATTTATTTCTAAGCACAAAAAGGTCCCTTTTTCAGTGGAGATGACTTCTCACTGAAAACTAGCAACAGCCAGCTCTGAAATTCAAGGTTTGAATACAGTTTAAAGGGAGGACTCAAAATCTTCTAAAGTTAAATGGCAAAAATATTTGTAGGAGATTCCTGGGGAAATGTACACCATACACTTGCATAAGATACCAACATTACTCACCAGGGTTCCTAGGGACATAAGACAGAGGACCCATATGGATTCAGAAGTGTGTGTGGGTTGTTGGGTTTTTTTTGGGAGGGAGGGGCGGGTTTGCAAGAAATGCAGGTGCCAATTCTATTTTGCTGAAATTTTAACACCAACATTAAAAGTAAAAATGAAAAAAAACAGTAATATTAACCTCACCTTCTTCCCCCCCCCCAAAATAGTTTTCCCATTATGTGTTTTGATAACCAACATGTACATCTCAAGTAATGGGGAATGCATCTATTGTATTTCTATATATAACCTTTTCTCTTAATCTAACTTCATTGCTTCCACTGTTTCAGTGAAATCTTTTATTTCGTGTCATATCTACTATGTGTTACTTCTACATAAAATGTAATTATGGTTTGTTTTGAGATATATTTGATTTCTGTTGGGGCTCTTATCTTTCCAGAGTCCAGAAATATACATATTTTTGCCACCATCTAACTTAAAGAAATCCATTCATGTGTGCATAATGAATAATTAATACTGAAAAGTCTTCCAAATTGCACAGAGTTGAAAGTTAGAATATAGTTATGATCTTATTATAATTATATTATCCCAGAATTTTTTCACTCAGGCAAAAATTATCCAAAACATGTGGTTTTTCTGTTTACTTTGAGTAGTTCCAGCAGAGATTATTAACCAAAGCTGAGGAAATTTTAAGCAAAAAGATGGATTGGGAGAAAAAAATTAGACAGACAAATGTGAATGAAAATTAGGAGCCTGAGAAGAGTTTATCAAATGGCCATATCAAGAACAATGATATCTTTATCTAAAAGGCCCATTGGTTCAGTGACAAAGTGAAGGCAGCAATCAGAAATAAAAAAGCAATATATAACAAATGAAAAAGGGGGAAATAGATAACTTCTCATTTATATTGATTGCTATGAAGTGCAGAAGATTGATAAGGGACGCTAAAGACATCAGGAGACTATCCATGTGCTGCAGGGCTAAGGAAAAATCAGATGGCATTTAAAAAGTCATAGTAATGGTATAGACTCATTGGCAGATGGAAATAGTAAAATTGTTAATAATGATGCACAAGAGGCACAAATGTTCAAATGTTTTTGTTCTGCATTTGAAAAGCAGCACAATGTAAGGCTAATGGAGTACTTTCTAGTCCATTAATAATTGGGGGAAAAGTTAGACAACATCTACTAGGGATAAACACTTTTTTAAATCTGCAAGTATGGATAACTTGCACCCAAAAGTCCTAAAGGAGATCTCTGGCCCACTGATATTTAATTTTAAATAGATCTTGGAATACCAGGGAAATTCCAGAAGAGTGAAAGAGAGCTAATGGTGTGCCATTATTCAAAAGGGCAAACAAGCTGACACAGAATTTAACTGATAAAAAATTAAAGGATAGAATACAATTAATGCTACGCAGTTTTATGGAAAATAGGTCTTCTCAAACATTCTTTGATGAGATTACAAACTTAGTTGCTAAAGGTAACTGTATAGAAAAAATAGACTTTTGTGAGACATTTGACTTAGTATCACACAACATTAAGATAAAAAAATTAGCTCAATACATTATTATCAGAATGATTTAATCAAATTAAGAACTGGCTAACTTACAGATCTCAGAAAGTAGTTCTCAACATAGCTAGTTAATATATTATTATTATTATAAATTCTAGCATGGTTCCACAGGGATCTGTACTAGACCTGATGCTATTCAACGTTCTCACCAATGATCTGGAAATAAATTTAAAATCACAGCTGAAAAAAATCTGCCGATAACACACAGATTGCCAAAGTGGTAAATATTGATGAGCACAGGGCAGTCACACTACACGATATAGATCCCTTGGTAACCTGGGCCCATTTAATCACAATGTGTTTTAATACAGCCAAATGCAAAATTATTCATCTAGGAACAAGGAAGGCAGGCCATACCTCCAGGATGGGGAACTGTATGCTGGAAACAGGAGTCAGAATGCGGTCATAGTGGACAAGCAACTGAACATGAGCTAGTAGCCAAAAGAGCTAATGTGATCCTTGGATAAATCAATAGGGGAGGAGCGAGTAGTAGTAGGGTAGTGATTTTATCTCTGTATATAGCAGTAGTGAGGCCAGCACTGGAAAAGTGCATATAGCACTAGTGTCTGCATTTTTAAAGGCTGTTGAAAAATTGGAGAAGCTATAGAAAGAGCCACAAAAGTTATTCAAGCGCTGGAGAAAATGCTTTAGAGTGAGAGACTTAAAGAGTTTGATCTCTTTAGCTTATCAGAAAGAAGATTGTAATCAAGTAACCTCTCAATTTGTAAGTACCTTCATGAGGAGAAAATATCTCCTAAATACTAAAGTTTCTTTAATCTAGTGGAGAAAGGTATAACAAGAACCAAAGGCTGGAAAGTTGAAGCCAGACCAATTCAAATTAGAATTTAGTCACAAAGGTTTTTTTTTGTTGTTGTTTTAATTAAGAAAATGGGTATTTTCACTACATAATCCAAGGGAAAACCCTTGAATCCTGGTGTGCCTTTCATAGATAAAGTATTTGATCTATGGACCTCATAGCACCTTATAGCCATTGATTAATTAATTAAATGTTACAACAGCCATTATAGATCATCTTATCCTCATTTTCAAAATGAGTAAGCTGAGGCAGGAAGAGTTTAAACCAGAATTTTCAAATTTGAGTCCCTAAAATTAGGTAATGCTCATCCTAAATCTGCTCCCACTGAATTCAATGGTCAAATCCCCATTAACTTCAATGGGAGCAGAGTTAGACCAATGCTTAGCACTTTAAAAATCCTACCACTAATTCCATATGCAGGGACTTAAAGTGGCTTGATGTTCAGATAGCTGAGCACCTGCACTCTCTATTGACTTCAGTGGAGTTACTGGTACTATTGGTATACACTAGTGTAAATGAGAAACACAATCAGGCCATTCATACCAAAGATACACCAATTTATATCTAATTATGCCAATTTCATCTGTTTATCAACTCATGTATTGAAATTCAAATCACTGTTGGAGGAAAACAACATTTCCTTTCATTTGGATCATGAATCCACAGACCCCTCACTAACTGTCAATTGTGTGACTCCATAACGGTGAATACAAAAAAATTATAGAATTTCCAGTTGGCGGTAAATTTTAAAATATCAGAAATTGAATAACAAAATTCCCCACAGATCTGCTCAGGAGATAGGCGTTCAGTTCTTGCCTCTGTCACAAACTTGCTTCATGGCCTTGAGCAAGTGACTTAGGAGCAAATTTTCAACAGTACCTACTAACTTTGATTGCCTCCATTTTGAGGTTATGTATTTGAGACAAAAAGCACAAGCAAAGTTGCTGGCTCCTACAAATATCACGAGTCTTGCACTTATTGCTGGTTTTCTTAAAGGCTCTGTTCCTGGAGTCAGGTAATTATGAGAGAATTTCAGATTCCATTTAAAAAAAAAAAGTATTTCTAGCCCTTACGGCTACAGACAAAAAGCTTGAAAACATGATCCTTAAAGACTCAGAAAGCAGAATATTAAGAAAAAGAAATTGAAATGTATTATATTTTTAATCTGGGTGGGGGGAGACAGACTATCATTTCTGAACACTAGTGGGTTTGCAGATGTTCAAAGGTGCTGAGTATCCACAGTTCCAGTAAAAGCAGCAAAGAATCCTGTGGCACCTTATAGACTAACAGACGTTTTGGAGCATGAGCTTTCGTGGGTGAATACCCACTTCCTCAGATGCATGACATGCATCTGAGGAAGTGGGTATTCACCCACGAAAGCTCATGCTCCAAAACGTCTGTTAGTCTATAAGGTGCCACAGGATTCTTTGCTGCTTTTACAGATCCAGACTAACACGGCTACCCTCTGATACTTGACACAGTTCCAGTGTATTTCAACACAAATGACTCACCCAGAAGTAGAACCCAGAACTCCTGACTTCCTGAGGGCCATACTGTTTGTGCACCTTATATGTGTGTGCAAGGTCATAAGTGTAGTTCCTGCTCTGTGGGGTAGTACAGGAATTGCTTCTTTCATATTCCCCCTCCCCAAGGAAAACAACATCCCAAAAGGGTAAAGAGAAGGGGCATAGAGGAAACAGAGCTGAAGGTCCATACTCTACTCCATAAAGGAGTGTAGGCAGCACTTTATAAAAAGGTTGTTACAGGGCATACATTCTTTCTTTGCATTGGGAAGAAGCAGGAGACTTTCTGCTCATAGTGTTTTCCTTAGGGAAGGGCTGCACCATACTGAAGGCCTGTACCAAAGGCACAAAGTAGCCATAGACTCATAGACTCTAGGACTGGAAGGGACCTCGAGAGGTCATCGAGTCCAGTCTCCTGCCCTCATGGCAGGACCAAATACTGTCTAGACCATCCCTAATAGACATTTATCTAACCTACTCTTAAATATCTCCAGAGATGGAGATTCCACAACTTCCCTAGGCAATCTATTCCAGTGTTTAACTACCCTGACAGTTAGGAACTTTTTCCTAATGTCCAACCTAAATCTCCCTTGCTGCAGTTTAAGCCCATTGCTTCTTGTTCTATCATTGGAGGCTAAGGTGAACAAGTTTTCTCCCTCCTCCTGATGACACCCTTTTAGATACCTGAAAACTGCTATCATGCCCCGTCTCAGTCTTCTCTTTTCCAAACTAAACAAACCCAATTCCTTCAGCCTTCCTTCATAGGTCATGTTCTCAAGACCTTTAATCATTCTTGTTGCTCTTCTCTGGACCCTCTCCAATTTCTCCACATCTTTCTTGAAATGTGGTGCCCAGAACTGGACACAATACTCCAGTTGAGGCCTAACCAGCGCAGAGTAAAGCGGAAGAATGACTTCTCGTGTCTTGTTTACAACACACCTGTTAATGCATCCCAGAATCACGTTTGCTTTTTTTGCAACAGTATCACACTGTTGACTCATATTAAGCTTGTGGTCTACTATGACCCCTAGATCTCTTTCTGCCATACTCCTTCCTAGACAGTCTCTTCCCATTCTGTATGTGTGAAACTGATTGTTCCTTCCTAGGTGGAGCACTTTGCATTTATCTTTATTGAACTTCATCCTGTTTACCTCAGACCATTTCTCCAATTTGTCCAGATCATTTTGAATTTTGACCCTGTCAAATGATTATTTGTTTTTGCCTCTTCCTAACTTCACTATGTTCCAATTCAGTTGATTGGTTGCTGTCCCTCTCCACTCAGAACAATATGCTTTTTTCTTTCCTGTGGCTGAAATACTTATTCTAAAAGCAATGTGACAGATTTTGTTGTTAATTCCCCCACCCTACTCCGCTCCAGCCCTTCCCAGTGGCTATTCCCTGCCCTGACAGAGGCAGCACACTTCATCTATTCCCACCCATCATCCAGTCTGAAGAAATAAATCATTAGTGAGCTCTCATGTCCAAACAAGCGTGCTCAAGAAGTTTACAGTGTGAAATTGAAAACAGAGAAATAAATTATGGAAGCAAACGCTGCTCTCAAAGGCTAAACCCTGGACCGTACTGATCACAGGAATGAAACTCTACATAGAAATGAGAGCAAAAACGGGCATGGCACTTGAGATTTTCATAATTCCTTAGAACTGTGTTTGAAATAAGAGGTATATGCACTGATCTAAAAGGGGAAAAAACACATTATTTTTCCATGTCATTTTAACTAATACCTGCTGTGACCATACATTTGCTCATAAAAACAATTCTAGTATCCAATATTTAAGCATTTCCAGGGAAATCTGTCAGTTGTCTACTTGCTGTACTCAATCTTTTTGCATGCTATAACAAGTAGTATTAAATAATTCATTGTAGGTGAAAATCAATCTTTGATATTAATGTTATTCATATTTCTGCTCAGAAAGGAACTTCATAAAATATCCACCAT
Organism: Gopherus evgoodei; assembly: GCF_007399415.2. NCBI lineage: Eukaryota > Metazoa > Chordata > Testudines > Testudinidae > Gopherus > Gopherus evgoodei. The sequence continues at coordinate 48,281,291 of NC_044328.1, forward strand.
TTAGGATATAGTGATATTTAGGAGGGAAACCTCAATATTGATGTAAAAATTATCAATAAATTATTATAATATATTCTTATGTTAGGTCATTAAAAACTCATCTGCACCTTTACTGAATTTAAGAATTCTTCACAATTATTTGTATGGCCATGCTGCTTGGAGAATATAACAACATTTACTTATATTTCTGGTTGATTATTTTATTAAATGTGATGTTCACACTAAATAGAGAAATTCCAGACAGTTTCTGCTTTCTTCTACCTAGAGACAGACCAAGTATTAGGAAAGATTACACCCACATGTTTATATAGACTCTAAATGAAAACTTTTTATAACTTCTATTTTGCTTTAGGTTTCTATGCTATTTTCTTTTACGCTGTTTTGAAAAATGTATATAAGCATTGGTTATTGCAGTTTGTGCCTTGTACAACATATTTAATAGAAATTGCTAGTTGCAAGTGATAAATATGGCAGCCAATAAATCCAAAAATCATTTTAGTCAAAAGGCAAACAAACTATAAGGGTTTTTATCAAAGAATAGAATTCATCTCTTGTATAAGACACCAGCAGGTATAAAGATGAACTTACCATGAAAAAAAAAACCTTTGTAACATATTTATGTTTACAAGAGTCCCAAGTTTAAAAAAGTATAAAAGTGTTTGTTCCAGATCAAGAAGGGTAACTCTGATGATCCTTATCAGGAGTCATAAAACTAAACTATATAACTTACAGCCCCACCCCCATTTCCCTTTACAAGAAAAAAAAATTGCTGGTTTAAATCTATTCAAAAGGTGTTAAATAATGTTCTTATTAAAAAAATTATTTATAAGCACACTAAAGCCTTCAAACTTGAAGAAAAACTGTAATAACTGGAAAAGGTTTTACAGAATTTGTTGGTTACTTCTATTTTATTCATTTTTCCCCTCAATAGTGTAATCCCTTGTTTATTCCTTAAATGCTTGAAGATGGCACCAACTTCTTTCAAGATATATGTTGCAAATATTTTTAGAAGCATTGTGTTTAGATGTGTAATAATTTCCTAATATCATTGCTATGTAAAAGGTAAGTTTCTTCATGGACCAACATGGAATCCAATTACCTTGTTAGACTGGATACTAATACAAGAAGCCATCTGAGTATAGAATATTTATGTTAAGTGGTGAATTAGTTAGTTATCTGGCAATGCTTAAGCAACCTCCTTACCAAATTGAAAGACAAGAGCAACCTTTCCAAAGACTGTTAAGAAGAGACAATACCTTCTTGAATGGCTATGTAAATTTAAAGATGCTCTAAGAATTAATTCACTTTAAAAAGGCTAGTCTGAAAACTAAAAAGTTTTTATACAGAAAGGAAGGGTGTTTGGACTTATTTCAATTCCTACCAAGCCCTGATAAAAGGACTGAAAAAAAGGAAGTGTTAAAACTCTAACTTTAAAGATGCTCTGAGAACTTTATGTCACAAAGACAAAGGCATGATCAAGTCGAAGAAAAATCAAGTATATTTCAAAATCACTGAATTCCCTTTCACAAGTTACTTTTAAAGTGCAGATGCAGGCAAAAGACAAGAAGACAAAAATTATTGCACTGTGTCATCTTGGCCCTCTTAATGTCCTCCTGGGATTCTTGGTTTGGCATGTTCCTATGAAGAATTGACATTTTCTTCTTGAGAAATATAAAAGTTCTTTCAAGCCAATGGCTAGATATGGAATGAGATATTAAAGCAGTTCCTGTTTCATTAAAATGATCAGAGCTGATGCAGTCTGAATCTGGTTACAGTATAATAGCAACTACAAGTCACAGAAGTAGAAAGAAAGAAAAACTACTGTTAACAAAGCTGGGCAAAGTAATGGAACTATCTATATATCTATATTGATGGATATATTTTATTTGTGTGGTCATGAAATTAGTTATATACAAGGCAGCAATTCTGTCACAGAGGTTGCGTAAGTCATGGATTCCATGACTTTCTGTGACCTCCATGACTTCCACAGCCGCAGCATCTGGTGTGGCAGACAGTCCCAGGGGCAGTCCCAGAGAGGTCCTGAGCATCAATCCTGCAGTGGCCCCGGGGCCAGCCACACCAGCCACTTCTGGAGCAGCCCCGGGGCCAGCCACACCAGCCGCTGCAATCCTAGGAGCAGCCCCAGAGAGCGCCTGAGCAGCGATCCTGGGGCAGCTCTAGGGCCAGCCATGCCAGCCACTCAGACGGACCCCAGGACCAGCTGCACTAGCCACTGCCCAAGTGGCCCAGGGCAGCTGGCCCCAGGCAGCACCTGAGCAGCAGCAGTCCTGGGGGCTACTGGAATAGCTGCCCCAGGGAGTCCCCAAGCATCAGTTCCGGGAATGGCCTTAGGGACTGCCCAAGCAGCAATAGTCCCGGGGACAGATGGACCAGCAGCCCCAGAAAGTGTCCCACCCAAGCAGCAGCAGTCCTGGAGGAAGCCCCTGAGGCTGTTGGGAGAATGATCCCCGGCGACCTCAGAGCAGAGGGCTGCTGGGGGCAGTCAGCCCCCACCACTGGAGCAGGGACTCCCCAGAGCAACTGGGCCCAGGAACAGATATTTAGCAATGGCTATTTATAGTAAAAGCCAGAGACAGGTCATGGGCAATAAAAAAAATTCACGGCCTGTGACCTATCCATGACTTTTACTAAAAATACCTATAACTAAATCTTAGCCTTAGTTATTTGTGAATATTTGTACAATTGTTAATATTCATTAACATCTTGAATATTTCTCATATTTGTACCAGAAACGTGTTATTCATCATTCCTTATTCTCTCATTAAATATTTTCAGTCAACCAATTAGAGAACAAAAAATACACCACGAGATTAAATCAGACATAGTAAGCAGCATTAATAAATAGTGCAAATGAACTGTTCCCAATTTACACAAAAAAAAATCTATATATCATCCTCACAAACTATTGAGCAAATACTTACAAATATTAATAATATTGGGACTTTCCAGCTTGAAAAAGACAACTAAAGGGGAGAATATGATAGAAGTCTATAAAATCATGACTGGTGTGGAGAAAGTAAATAAGGATGCATTATTTACTCCTCCTCATAACACAAGAACTAGGGGTCACCAAATGAAATTAATAGGCAGCAGATTTAAAACAAACGAAAGGAAGTATTTCTTCACACAACACACAGTCAACCTGTGGAACTCTTTGCTAGAGGATGTTGTGAAGGCCAAGACTATAACAGGGTTCCAAAAAGAACTTGATAAGTCCATGGAGGATAGGTCCATCAATGGCTGTTAGTCAGGATGGGCAGGGATGGCATCCCTAGCCTCTGTTTCCCAAAATCTAAGAATGGGCGACAGGGGATGCATCATTTGATGATTACCTGTTCTGTTCATTCCCTCTGGGGCACTTGGCATTGGCTACTGTCGGAAGACAGGAAACTGGGCTAGATGGACCTTTGGTCTAACCCAGTATGGCTGTTTTTATGTAATATATAACTATAAATCAGAAATAGTTTGTGATTCATTCATAAACTAAAAGAAGCCTATGTTTGTCAAAGTGTTGGGTCAATGAATACTGTTCAATGAGCTGTAATTATTACAATACTTATGTATTACATCTACACCAGTCACTCAACAACTCTTAACAAAGCTAAGCAACAAGGAGATTTCCAAAGACAAAAAAGGCATTTAGGTGTCTAATCCCATTTGTGCCTTTGAAAATCTCCTTTATAAATCTATAAATGCTCATATTGTGTGTATATGATACTTCTCTGTGTGCAATATTTTCAAAAACAGGTATTTGTACTAAACACTTATATTAAAGAAATTAAAATAAAATACCATAGCTACATTTTTGCAATATAATTAGTCATTCATTTTTTTCATACCTCTATGAAGATGCCACAAAAATAGAGGAAAATGTGATTATAAGACCAAATCTATGCTTCAGATAGAATGATTAATTCAATAAGAAAGTTAGTAAGAAAGTATAGATGTGTATGTACCTCAATTCAGTGGTACTATTTTTTAATGAATAAATTGTCTAATAGGTACAAAAACTGGAAACTGAACAAAAAACAATTTTCATTTCCAAATCACTTTAGAGTTATGCATTTTCAATTTAAGTACCATTCTTAATCCTAATAGACCTCCTACCTGATACAACAAGTTCACATTGACCTGGAGGACATTTTCTTCTCTACATATGACATACAGTTATAACTCTGTGAACCTAAACTATAGAAGTGTTAAACTTAGATAGGATGGTCTCAGATTACATGGATGCTGTACAGTTACTGAAACATAACTAGCTATCTGTTTCCTCAGCTATGCAAATTGCTGCACTCTGGTGCTGGGAGTATGATTTACATTGTCATTCTAGTTATTTATTTTATTTATTTCCCTTTCTAAATCCATGTATGCCAAATGGCTAATAGCAATTACCATCTAATCAGAGCGCAGGATTTTCCATAGTCACTGTATTATCACTTTTTAATTCCTATGCAATGAATATGCAAGTCCCTTTGTTCTGATTAGCTCTACTAACTGGCTTCTGGACTTGTAGTTATCAAGTTGGTTACAAAGATGCCACCTCTCCCTTAAAATGAAACAGAAAAAAATCCAAACGTTACATAAAAATAAAGAAAAAATAAAAAATCAGCAGATAAAAAGGAGGCGTCTACCCATAAAAGAGGAAATTGTATTAAAAATATTGTTATGGCAGGAATTATCAGATGGCGCTATTACATGTAGTCTACAAATTCTTTTTATCAGCGTGCAAGCAAGATTTCAGCCTTTAAAGATATAGTGTATTGTTTGTTGTTTGTTCTGTTATGCAGTGATCCTCTGAGAGAAGCTGACGGAGTTTCCTGTCTGCTTTATTAGCTAGATTTAGAGGTAATTCTCAGGACAGAGTAGCTTCCTCGGAACTGAGTCATGGGTGTGTGGGCTGAGATTTGTGGAAGAACGGCATGAATGCTTTTTGTGACTGCCTCTGTTTCAGGATTGGTATACTTGTTTAAGTAAAGTTAATTACACTTATACCCACCCTGTTTCACTGATTTCTCCTCCACTAGGGAGCCGACCTCCAAGGCCCCAGACCCCAGTCATCTGCTATTACTTGGAAGAGGGGAACAACTGCCAAGAAGGGGACACTGGTATTAGAAGAAAGTGCAACTGTATTTTAAAACTGACTAATTTTGTCCTCAGGCACAATCCCTCACCCATTAAAGTCAATGAAACTTTTACCCTTTTATCCATATCTGAGTCTGACATGCAGCGGAGTATGGACTATTTCTCTTCAGCTTGTGACAATGTTGGTCTCACAGTCAACATCAAGAAGACAAAAGTGACGTACCAGCCTGCACCGGAAAGCCTTCCATAGAGACTTCTATCACAGTGAATGGCAAAACCCTCCACGCAGTGGACAAGTTCATCTACCTTCGGAGTACCCTGTCACATGCAGTTCACATTGATGATAGAACCAATGTGTCCTTTGTCAGACTACATGCAAATGTGTGGGAGTGCAGAGGCATTAGTCAACAAACAAAACTGAAGGCCTACAAAGCCATCATGTTGCCAATTTTGATATATGCATGTGAAACCTGGACAGTGTAAAATGCCATGTTATGAAACTGAATCAGTTTCATGTGGGCTGTCTGAGGAAACTGGTGAGGATAAGATGGCAAAACAAGGTTTCAGATACTGAGATTCTCATATGGGCAGGTATTCCAAGCAATTCAGAGGTGAAAGTAAGCCGATACGGGCTGGTATGGTGTACCGGTAAGTTCTGTAAGTTACTTTCACCCCTGCCAAGCATCCATATGCTGTTGATGAAATCACAGATGAGATGGGCAGGCCATATCACCAGATGTCAAATGATCAACTGCTAAAGAAGATGTTTTATGGTGAGCTAAAGAAGGGAGACCGGAAGAAAAGTTTCAAAAGACTCCCTCAAGTTATCCTTGAGGCATTTCAGCATTGACCCAGAGTTTTGGAACAATCTCACTCATGATCATTCTACATGGCAAAGTGTCATCCATACTGGAGTGGCAGTCTATGAGCAGAGAAGAACTGCTGAGGCAGAGCAGAAGTGCTTGCAACGTAAATCTCACAGCAGCATGTCCACTGTTAATCAAGTAACCCACAGTGACATCTCTTCTTCAGTGTGCCACAGAGAGTTCTGAGCTCAAACTGGCCTGATCAGCCACTCACGTATTCACAGAAACCAAACCAATCAGTGATGTCATGGTCATCTTTGAACTCGAAGGACAAACAACAATCCTTTGATGAAACTCTCTCTCAGTAGAAGCAGGTTCAGGCCATGCTCTCAGCCCTCTCTATGATCCCACTCAGATCTATGAATTGAAAACACAGGATGTATTTGGCACTGATTGGCTCCCTTGTTAGCCATCCTAGTACAGAGCTAACAAATGAACTAACAGGCACGAAAACTAATTTACCCTCTCAACTCTTAAAAACCATTATGTTGTCAGGGTGTAACACCAACTCTGAGTCTGATAAGGTCCTCTATCATCAGATACAATGAAATTACTAGCAGATTGAGATGTATGACCAAAGTATCCTTACAATTTGGTGTATAGTCATTGCTCTTCAAAAGGTTATAGTATTGAGGATTTTATTGATAAAGTGGAGTGTCTGAATAATGATCAGTAGTGTAATGGAAATAACAAAACTAAATGAACTAATCTACTTGTCACCATATAGCATTAAAAATTCCATGCTTGAATAATAAGAGTATAGCAGGAGGAATATACTATCCACCACTTGACCAGAATGGTTATAGTAATTGTCATATGCTTGGGGAGATTGAAGAGGCTACAAAAACAGAAAACCCATTGTGAGTTTTCAACTATCGCCATACTGACTGGGTACATGTCACCTCAGGACAGGATGCAGAGATAAAATTTCTAAATACCATTAATGACTGATCATGAAGCAGCTAGTCCTAGAACTCACATGGGAAGAAGCAAATCCGGATTTAGTCTTAAATGGAGCACAGTATCTAGTCTAGAAAGGTGAATATAGTTGAACTGCTGGATAAAAGCAACCATAATGTAATAAAATTTAACATCTTTGTAACAGGGAGAATACCAAATAAAACCACCATGGTAGCATTTAACTTCGAAAAGGGAAACTACACAAAAATGAAGAAGCTAGTTAAACAGAAATTAAAAGGAACAGCCACAATGGTGAAACGCCTACATGCTTCATGGAAACTATTTAAAAACCACCGTAAGAGAGAGGCTCAAACTAAATACATACATCAAATAGAGAAATAAATTCAGTAAGAGGACCAACAAAATGCCAACATGGCTAAACAGCATATGAACCGTCTATGACAACTTAAACACAATTGAGCTGCAAAAACATCCTTTAAAAATTGGATGTCAAATCCTACTGAGGAAAATAGAAAGGAGCAAGAACCCTGGCAATTTTAAAAGTACAAATAAGGCAGGCCAAGAAAGAATTTGAAGAGCAGCTAGCAAAAGACAAATATTTTTGCTGCTAGTTTTTGTAAGTATGTCAGAAGCAGGAAGCCTGTCAAACCACCAGTGTGGCCACTGGACAATCGAGGTGCTAAAGAAGGACTCAAGAAAGACAAGGCAGTTGCAGAGAAGCAAATTAATTCTTTACAAAGATCTTCATTTCAGAGGATTTGAGAGAGATTCCCACACCTCGGTCATTCTTTTTAGGTGACAAATCTGAGGAACTGTCCCAGACTGAGGTGTCAGTAGAGGAGGTTTTGGAACAAACTGATAAATTAAACAGTGATAAGTCACCAGGACCATATGGTATTCACTCAAGAGTTCTGAAGAAACTCAGATATAAAATAGAAGAACTAACATGTAACCTACTGTTTAAATCAGTCTCTGTACCAGATAACTGGAGGAAATAATACATCACCAATTTTTTTTAAAAGTCCCCAGAAGTAATCCTGGCAATTACAGACCAGCAAGCCTTACTTCAGTACCAATCAAAATGGTTGAAACAATAGTAAAGGACAGAATTCCCATTACAGCTTTTGTAAAGGGAAATCATGCTGAGACGGATTCAACTCCCCTTCCGGGGTGCCACCTGATGTGCTGGGGTCACAATGAGCCCACCGGTGCCACCAGCCTGGGTTCTCCCCACTCTGTGCTGCTGACAGGCTCTCAAGCCCTCTTCCAGCACACACACAGGCGGGGACCCACCTAGCTGTAGAATTACACAGAGTCTGCAATTAGCTCTGTGTGAGAGGGCTCAGCTCAGGGAATTGCCCAGCAATCTGGTGCACACACCCTCTGGAGCATAAACCCCAAATTATATTGTCTTACATTGTATAGAGATCTATACAGCGTAAACTCATGAAATTCGCCCCTTCCCTCAGCGTGGAGAAAGATATGCACAGCTCCCCGGCCCCCCTACAGTTATGAATTGCACAAACTGGGTTTAGAATAAACAAAAAAACAAGTTTATCAACTACAAAAGGTAAATTTTAAGTGATAGCAAACAGAACAAAGCAGATTACTGAGCAAATAAATCAAAACATGCAAACTAAGATTAATCCACCAAGGAATACTGCCTATAAAAAATAATTTGTCACCTAAATGTTGTTTCAAGCAGCTTGCACAGTTTCTTGAAGGTGAACTGCACTGCTTTCATCTTAAATATCCAGGGATTCATTTTACATGCTGACTTTTCTAGCCTGGGCTCAGCTGCTGTCTCCCCCAGATTAGTTCCTTTGTTTCTTCTGATGTTTTCAGTAGTCTTCCATCTTGGGCAGGGAAGAGAAAAGCCAAGATTAACTCACTCCCCAACCTTAAATAGGATTTGCATATGGCAGGAATGCTTTATTTCCTAGTTTGACCCCCACCCCCTTCCCATGGAAAAGTACCAGCATTTCAAGATGGTATCCTGTACCAGGTGACATGATCACATGACCCTACAGTGTCAAAGCAGCATCCCAGGAAACTTCTCAGGAAGGATGGAGATTGTCCTATTGTCCTTCTTAATGACCCATCCAGGCTGATGGCATACTGTCTGGTGGGCTTTCCCCAAGTTCACACACAGTTGTAATTGTTACATAGTCAATATTCCTAATTTCAGATACAGAAATGATATAAGCACACATATTGGATAATCACATTCAGTAAATTACAACCTTTCCAACAATTCCTCACATGACCCATCTTGCACAAAACATATCTTAGTTATGCCATATTTATATCATAACAATATCTTTATAAAGAATATGGGGCATAATGTCACACATGCCTCATCAATCTATTAAAATTCTCTGAGGTTGTTAACAAACATGTGAACAAGGGTGATCCAACAGCTATAATTTACTTGGACTTTCAGAAAGCCTTTGACAAGGTCCCTCACCAAAGGCTCTTAAACAAATTAAGCAGCCATGGGATAAGAGGGAAGATCCTCTCATAGATCAGTAACTGGATAAAAGATAGGGAAAATAGATCAGAATAAATGGTCAGTTTTCACAATGGAAAGAGGAAAAAGGTAGGAGTCCAAGTTCTCTGCAGATACCTGTGCTGTTTAACATAATCATAAATCATTTGGAAAATAGGGCAAACAATGAGGTGGCAAAGTTTGCAGACAATATTAAATTACTCAAGATAGTTAGTGTGTCTGTGAAGAGTTGCCCAGGAATATAATTAAACTGGAGGACTGTGCAGCAAAATGGCAGATGAAATTCACTGACGACAAGAATGCACATTGGAATACAGAATCCCAACTATACATAAAAAAGGGCTAAATTAGATGTTACCACTCAAGAAAGAGATCTTGGAGTACTGTGTTCAAAGAACTATCCACATCTGCTCAATGTGCACAGTCAAAAAGGCTAACAGAATGGTCGGAATCTTTAGGAAAGGGATAGATAATAAGACAAAAAATACCATAATGCCACTATATAAATCCATGATACACCCACAGCTTGAATACCGCATGCAATTCTGGTCACTCCATCTCAAAAAAGATAAATTAGAATTGGAATAGTTGCAGAAAAGATTAACAAGCATGATTAGGGGTATGGAAGAGCTTCCATACAAGGGGAGATTAAAAAGACAGACAGTTCAGCTTAGAAAAGAGACAACTAAGCAGGCATATGATAGAGGTCTATAAAATCATGACTGGTGTGGAGAAAGTGAATAGGGAAATGTTATTTACCCCTTCACATAACACAAGAACCAGGGGTCAGCCAATGAAATTAATAGGCAGCAGGTTTACAACTGATGTAATAACACATATTTCTTCACACAACATACCATCAACCTGTGGAAGTCATTGTCAGGGATGTTGTGAAGCCCAAAAAGTATAACTGTGTTCAAAAAAGAGTTAGATAAAATCATGGAGCACACGTCCGTCAATGGCTATTAGCCAAGATGGTCAGGGACGCAACCACATGTTTGAGTGTCCCTACTAAACCTCTGACGGCCAGAAGCTGGGTCTGGGTAACTCAATTGCCTTATTCTGTTCATTCTCTCTGAAGCAATTGGCACGGTTGGACGACAGGATAGTGGGCTAGATGGACCATTGTTCAAACCCAGTATGACCATTTTTATGTTAAACCTCCTTGTACAGTTTTACAGTTTACAATCACACAGCTTTCGGGGAAGCACTGCAAAGGTGAAATCCATACCTTCTGTTCATGAATGTTAATGCAGCTAAAGCCATGGAAACCACTGTAGCTATCAAATTGCTACAAAATGAAAAGGACAGAAAACAGTTTGAATAGATGTTTGCCACAAATAAAGACAGAACAAAAACCTCACTATTTGAGAATAACCAATAGTAGCACCCAACAAAATGGAATCCTAAGGGTCACACAACAAAGTCACTTGGAATTTTCACATGCAACCCAAAAATAAATGAAAAAGTATGTCCAACATATTCCCTTCAGTTTATCTCATAACAGGAAAAGGAAGGAGGAAAAAAAGTCTTCTTTCAGACTTGGTGTATCAGAGTTTCCATCACCAAACTTTCAAAAATCATGAATCGGACTCCATCAAAAATCATGAAAGATGAAAAAACCCGACATTACTACATTGCCTTCTCATTTGAGCATTTAAATCAGAAAAATCTCCTGCCCCCAATTTGTGTGTGACCTTTTCAAGCTCTGGAATATAGAAGCAGCAAACGGATGAGTAGCAAAGTGAACAAAGAGATTGAATGGAAGGTTCAGATAATGGCAACTCAAGATTATTTTGAAATATACATTCTCTCTCTTGTACGAATTTGCATTTCTTGGGCACGTTTTCCTCTTTCTTTTGATATTATTCAGCCTACTATTCAGATATTCTCATCTCTCCTGACTTTTCCAGTAAAAGGTTTGATGGTACCTTGAACCAGTATAATTATCCTGATTTCTTTTTACTAAATTGAGATTAGCTGTGTTTTAACATATATTGAAACAAGAAAATTGAATCAGTAGTTGTGCAGGATTTAAGTACTTTGCAATGCTAATAATGTTGTAAAATGGAAAAAATATATAAAAATGTTAAATATAAAAAGAAATGCAAAATAACTTGCACAAGTGAAAGTCTTTTCCCTAAGTATTAAAAAGCTCATAGTCCCTACTGCTAATTTATTTAAACATATGCAGATAATTTGACATTATTCTAGTTTCAACATTTTTCCATCCAAACTAGTTACTGTCACTACACAAAATTGCAAATTCTAGGTCTAGATAAACCAGTGTTCATGTCTTATTTCCACATAAGTTGAATGGCTTGCATTTCCTGTAAAGTGAAAAAATGCAACCCAAAGAAAATGGCTAGCAAGTCATATGAATGCAAGTGTGAATGCTTAAAACTGGTATAAATGAAAATGTAAGCATAAATCCTGACAACCAGAATTCTGTACTTCGCAGACTTCTCAGACAGCACAGTCAGCTGTGTTATGAAAATCCAGAACCTTACACCTGAATTTCCCTGTTGGCCAAATTCATCCCACTGTGATTCAGCTGATCTCAGAGAAATAGTAGAGGGATGAATTTGGATTTGTGTTTCCAAATTTAAAATTATAGAATATCAGGGATGGAAGGGACCTCAGGAGGTCATCTAGTCCAAACCCCTGCTCAAAGCAGGACCAATCCCCAACTAAATCATCTCAGCCAGGGCTTTGTCAAGCTGGGCCTTAAAAACCTCTAAGAAAGGAGATTCTACCGCCTCCCTAGGTAACCCATTCCAGTGCTTCACCACACCCCTACTGAAAAAGTGTTTCCTAATATCCAACCTAAACCTCCCCCACTGCAACTTGAGACCATTACTCCTTGTTCTGTCATCTGGTACCACTGAGAACAGTCTAGATCCAGCCTCTTTGGAACTCCCTTTCAGGTAGTTGAAAGCAGCTATCAAATCCCCCCTCATTCTTCTCTTCTGCAGATTAAATAATCCCAGTTCCCTCAGTCTTTCCTCATAAGTCATGTGCTCCAGCCCTCTAATCATTTTTGTTGCCCTCCGCTGGACTCTTTCTAGTTTTTCCACATCCTTCTTGCAGTGTGGGGCCCAAAACTGAATGCAATACTCCAGATGAGGCCTCACCAAAGCTGAATAGAGGGGAATGATCACCTCCCTCAATCTGCTGGCAATGGTCCTACCTATACAGCCCAAAATGCTGTTAGCCTTCTTGGCAACAAGGGCACACTGATGACTCATATCCAGCTTCTCATCCACTGTAACCCCTAGGTCATTTTCCACAGAACTGCTGCCTAGCCATTCGGTCCCAAGTCTGTAGCAGTGCATGGGATTCATCCATCCTAAGTGCAGGACTTTGCACTTGTCCTTGTTGAACCTCATCAAGTTTCTTTTGGCCCAATCCTCTAATTTATCTAGGTTCCTCTGTATCCTATCCCTACCCTCCAGCGTATCTACCACTCCTCCGAGTGTAGTGTCATCTGCAAACTTGCTGAGGGTGCAGTCCACGCCATCTTCCAGATCATTAATGAAGATATTGAACAAAACCGGACCCAGGATCAACCCTTGGGGCACTCCGCTTGCTACCGGCTGCCAACTAGATATGGAGCTATTGATCATTACCTGTTGAACTTGGTACCAATATTAACTGCACAACTTGAAAATTTCCCCTAAACTTAAAAAATGTTGTTGGGATTTTACCTAAGAGAATATGAAGCTCATGTCAAAAACAATGGAAACCATGGTGCTAAAACTCTATGAAGTTTTAAAGATTTTTTTAAAAAATCACCCCAAACATAACATTTAGAAATAACAGACACTACTGGCACCATTTAATATAGCATTCCACGTAATCAAATATTTTATTGATGTATATGTGATGCCAAATATCTCCTGACACTTGATTTGACAAGTGATACTCATAGGAAAGCATTTCATAACAGTATTGTATATAGAACTATACAGTCAGACCTGTGAATGTATCATCACTGGCAGGAGGCTGAGCTTATTTTTTTCTATTTCTGAAAGAGCAGAATAGACCATAATTCTAATGGTAGGACATGTGGTACACCTAAGAGCCCTTATCATGGAAGAAATATTTGGTTTTGTTTACCTTATGCTTTTGATGAAAAAGTTGCCCCCCAAGAAAACTGTGTTCACAGCATGCTTTGAATGAGATATTTAGAGGATCACATGGAGCACATCTTTTGGATGACTATATGGCTCCTTCAAAAGTGATAGCTGTTCTAAAACAAAATCTTTTCAAAATATTCTTTCGCTTTGATTCTGCCATGAAACCTACAGGAAGGGGGAACATCTCATGTTAAAAAAAATCTGACAACATTTGAGTGTTGGATGAAGAACAAAACTTTTACTATTCATGGAAGAAGAAAGGATGTTGGCCCAGGTTAGAAACTGATCTGTCTCCAGAAAGCATTTGAAAGAGGTGGTGAGGTTGAGTTTGAATTAATCCACACTGAAATAAAAAAATAAAAAAAATTATGCTACTAAAAAGCAAAACCTTGATTTCAAAAATAGTGAAACTATCAGCATATAAGTAATTGGAGTCTGTTCGTTATGGGATTCTGTCTGTTCTTTTGTAATTTTTATAGCTAATGACCTCACCCATTTTGCATCACTTGGTTTTCTTGACCCTGACCGGTTAAAAAAAGAGAGAGAGTGTTCTGAGAAATAATCTTCCAATAGGCCTCCAAGATTTCATTACCTATTCTAGTAGCATAATTCTAAGCTGCATGATTGTCCAGTATAGCTCTTTATATTTAATTAATTACAATTTTGAAAGCATCTGTCGAGTCAGGGTCTTTATTGGTTGAGGGGGGCAGAAAAGAAGAAGCTTTTAAAAATTCTAAAACAATCTCCTCTCTCTCCCTCCTCTCCCTTTCTAGTTCTAATTTCTAAGCTAGGAAAGGACAGTGGGTTGCTCATTTCTTTGGAGCATGCCATTCAGGAAAGCAGTACAATCAATCTGCATTGTGAGAGCTCAACAATATTTGGTAAAGTTCCTGTGCTCTTAAACTTCTTTTTTTCGCTACAAAAAAATCAAAGACAATTCTTATATGGAATAAATCATGTTCAAATCCTCCAAATCATCTTGTTTCCAAGGGTCCTAGCTGAGACAACAGTTCACATTTCTAAAGAAGAGATAAAAAGATGATGGCACGACTACATCAAATTATCAAGATTCCAGTTATAAATATAAGACAACCTGTCAGAGAGCTATACTAGCTTTCAATGGGAATAAAGAAACTGACTTGGAATTATTCACTCACTTGGGACTTAAGGCATCCAAATATAGAAGGTGGTCTGCTAAAGAAAGCTATTCAAAGAGGAAAAACCAAGACTATCATGTCAAAAAAGAATAGGAGTCGGGGAAGACTTAATAAAACTTTACAAGGGGGTGACCTGATACTAAAATCCATGTACTACACAAGGATATATAGAACTATTATATCAAAGACAGAATTGGGGCTTGCCTATATGGTGCATTAGTCTGCACCAAAGGGGTGCAAGTTCTAGAGTACACTAGCTTGTCACACACTAACTGGCACATGTGAACCTTGTTGGCATGCCCTAAAAATTCGCCTTTGTGCTTTAATTTCAGATAGTGCTACATTAACGTGTGCTAAAGAACTTTTAGTCAGGAGCCTATGAAATCACACACAAAAGTACTACATTAAGAGAACATTGTTAGGATTGCAAAGTCAAGTACTCAGAAGTTAGGAAATGCCAGAATTAGGGTTGCCAGTGTAACCATAGTTCATCCCCCTTGTGATAAGTGTTTAATTACATAATCATATACTATATTTTCCACAAGCCCCCTTCCTCATGCAGTGCACAGGATGGTCCTGTGCTCTGCAGATTAATCAAGATTAGGAGGCTGCTGTTTGTAGGAAGCCCTTTGTGCATTTGTGGTGAAAACTGGGAACTGTGAAAGTGAATGAAACAGGAGCGAGGCTGAAGCCCTGAGCCCCATCAAGCAGCTCCCATGGGATTGAAGTCCCAGCCCCCGGAAGATGTGTCCTGGCTCTTGAACTTCTGAACACTGAGTCGTATGCAGCTCGGAGGGCCAGTAAGTTTGGCCATCCCTGGTATACACAGTAACTCCGCACTTAACGTCCTCCCGCTTAACGTTGTTTCGAAGTTACATCACTGCTCCATTAAGGGACATACTCGTTTAAAGTTATGCAATGCTCCCTTATAACGTTGTTTGACTTTACAAGGGAGCACTGCACAAGTTTCTCTTCTCTTCCTCCTCCCCCTCCCTTCCTCCCTCCCAGCACTTCCCCCGCCGCCAAACAGCTGTTTGGCAGCACTTAGGACTTTCTGGGAGGGAGGGAGCAAGCAAGCGAGCAGGGAAGCTGCCCCCACCCCCACCCCCTGCAGGCAGGGCCACCCAGAATGCACGGGCTTTAGGGACTGCAGGGCCGTCGGCTAAGGGGGTCTGGGGTCCCTGGCCTGCAGTTCTAAAGCCCCTTTCAGAATGCGGCCCTGCGAGCATGGGCCGGAGGACTCAGGAGCGGATGGGGCAGCCGCGCAGCCAGCGACCAGAGAGAAGCAATGATTTCCCCTTCAAAGTGCTGTAGGGGGGAACCTCCCAGAATTGTGGCCAGAGGGCGGTGTTGTGCTGCACAGAGCCACCTGCATAGTCCCTGCCAGGGCCGACTTTAGGCCGATTTTCCCAATTCCCAGGAATCTGGCCCCGTGCCTTAGGCGCAGAAGACCCAGTGCCACAGAAGACCCGGAGCGGGCCTCCTGTCACCGAAGTGCCACTGAAGCTCCAGACTGCCACCAGGTATTCAAACTGGGCCCCACAGTTAATAAAGCCAGCCCTGCCCCCTGCACCAAACAGGAGCTGCCCCAGGTAAGTTCTCTGCACCTCCTGCCTGCCCCAGCCCTGTGCCTCCTCCTGCACCCCCACCCTGAGCACCCTCCCACACCTTAACTCCCTCCCAGACCCCGCATCCTACCCTGAGTGCCCTCCCGCATCGTAACTCCCTCCCAGACCCTGCACTCCCAGCCCTGACCCCCAAGGGTAAGCCGGAGCACCTCCCTACCACTGTACAGTATTGTACAGTATATAATGCCTTTTGTCTGCCCCCAAAATTTTCCTTGGCACCTAACCCCCCATATTTACATTAAATCTTATGGGGAAATTGGATTCGTTTAACATCGTTTCACTTAAAGTTGCATTTTTCAGGAACATAACTACAATGTTAAGTGAGGAGTTACTGTATACTTTTAGATTAAATCCCATCACTCTGCAAGACTCTTTTAGTGTCTTAGTTAGAGTCTGAAAAGTAGGTGTAGCAGTGAGCAAGTGGTCTACTTTTTGTTTTACCAGGATGTATGTTATTGGGATTCATTCATTAAATGTGAAGTTGACCTTTTTGCAGATGGTCTATTTTATCAAAGTAAGAGAGAGTTTGGAGCTTGGCTTCTGATGCAGTGTAAGATTTGAGAGATTAATCTTTGCCCCAAGATTTTCGCTTGCCCAAACTGGAGGTTTCACTGTCACACCACTGTGACTTGCACTCAGTTAGTTGCAAAACCAAAACTAAAGAAAATTAGGCTTGCAGACACACTGCAGCTCCCTCCTCCTAGGACCCAATAGCCTGTTCTCTGTAGTCTGGCAAAATTCCTATTGATAGCTAAATTTACTCGTATTGGGGGTGTTACACTATCTATAGGGAGTTCAGCAGGGGCTTGCACCTCAGAAATACTATCCATTCCCTCAGATGCCTGGTGCACTGCAGAAGTGAGCAAGGTACTCCAGGCCTTGATATGATAAAGTCTGCACCCTCCTACACCTTGGGTTAGAGACACAGGCTGGGGCCTTGGCTCTCTCCGTTCTAGGGTTGCCAACTTTCTAATCACAGAAAACCGAATGCCCTTGCCCCGCCCCCTGCTGCACCCTTTCCCTGAGACCTCACCCCTTCTCCCAGGCTCTACTCCCGCTCACTCCATCCCCCCTGCCTAGGTCACTTTCTCTCCCCCACCCTCACTCACTCATTTTCACCAGTCTAGGGCAGGGAATTGGAGTGCAGGAGGGAGTAAAGGCTCTGATTAGAAGTGAGGGTTCTGCGATGGGGGCCAGAAATGAGGGATTCAGGGTGCGGCAGGGTCTCTGGACTGGGGTAGGGATGAGGAAGGGATGAGGGGTCTAGCTGGGGATGCAGGATCTGGGATGGGGTTGGGGATGAGGGATTTGGGTGCAGGAGAGGGCTCCAGGCTGGAGGGTAGGGCCAAGGGGATTCAGAATGTGGGAGGGGGCTCTGGGATGGGACAAGGGGTTGGGGCACAAGTTCTGGCTAGGGATATGGGCTCTGGGGTGAGGCCAGGGATGAGGAGCTTAGGGTTCAGGAAGGGGCTCTGGGCTGAGGTGGGGGGTAGGGTGCAGGGGGTGAGGACTCTGGCTGGGGATGTGCGCTCTGGGCTGGGGCGGAGAATGAGGAGGTTCAGGGCTAGGGTGTTGGAGGAGGTGCAGGAGGAGGTTCAGGGCTGGAGTAGGGAGTTGGGGTGGGAGAAGGTGCAGGGTGCAAGCTCCATGTAGCGCTTACCTCAGGCAGCTCCCAGGAAGTAGTGTCATGTCCTGCTAGCTCCTAAACGGCCAGGGGACTCTGCACATTCCTCCTGTCCACAGGCACCACCCTCACAGCTCTAATTGGCCACAGCTCCTGGCCAATGGGAGCTGCAGAGCCAGCACACAAGGCAAGGGCAGTGTGCAGAGCCCCCATGGCCGCCTCCAAGCCAGAGGAACATGCCGGCCACTTCTGGGAGCCGCATGGAGCCAAGTAAGGAGCCTGCCAGCCCTATACCAACTGGATTTTGAATGGCCAGGTCAGCAGTGCTTTTTCAAGTGGGTGTTCCAGTTGAAAACCAGATACCTGGCAACCCTACACCTCACCCTGCATCTTTTGATGTGATGGGCACTATTTGAAACTTATGTAGTGGATAACAGCCTCATGGATCTTCACAAAAGTCAGTAACAAACTCATTCTAAATGAGCAGAAGTTTTGCATGAGTGTGGCATGGAGAACAGGACCTTTATACACTGTTACAGTGAGTTACTGGTATGGAACAGTGGATATGTTTTCAGAAGGAGCAGCCCTGAAATCACTAATTCTGCACACTTAGCAACTTCCAGTAGGAGAGAGTTATTTTTCACAAAGACAACATTGCATAATTGTTTTTGAGTTTGGAAGACAAACAAAGCAGAACATTACGTTAATTAAAAAAAATTACTAGAGATCTCTGAAGACCCAAATGAGTGAGTTTCAAATAAACAATGAACAGAGGAAATTCTAATGATGTATGGAATTCCTTTAAAAAATTTCCATTGATCCTTTAAATACTAGTTGTCCTATAGCACTCAGAATTTCCCTTGATTATAATACCATTGTAATCTATACATCAGAGTTGTAAAACTGGACCAAGCTTATGTATTTCAGACTCTGCAGTTTGAGATTTAACACTCTCTGTTCCCTCCCTCTCCCACTCCTGACCTCACCATTCTTCTTCCAAACACACTGTGTCTCGGTCCTGACCCTTAGCTGTGCTACATCCCCGCTATAGACTCAATTAATATCACAGACCAGGACAAATTTTAGCTGAGGTCAAGAGACTCCTTGTTTTCAAGAGGTCTCGAAGCCATTTAAACATTGTGGGTTAGCATTTTCCGGAAGAAGCTGACCCTTTTGGTGGCTATTAGCTAATATGTACTTACTTTTACAAAATAAACCACATAATAGCATTGAATAGTGTTGTGAAATATGATTCTAAATAATTAAAACTAAACTCTGTGTAAATGTAATAAGTATTTAAGTAATGCATACTACAATAGTGCCGCTAAAAATCAGTAATAATCACTAAACTTAGATTAGCTCTTTGCAGAGAAGTGTAATGAAACCATTTTTGATGAGGTAATGAGATCTTCCTACTTGCAAAATTAAAGTTAGCATGGTTCTAAAATGTACGTCCAGAGTCTGTAAGTTCTTTTATAATATTTTTCATTTAAATAGCTCCTTGCACCCAATGATCTAAAAGCACTTTACAAAAGTTGTTAAATACTGCTGTTCCCATTTTACCCACCCAAGGTCACTCAGCAAGTCAGTAGCACTGTCATAATATGCTAGATGTAGATTTATTCTGCAGTTTATTGTGCCTTCTCATTCTTTGTTTTCTTCTTCTGAATCCAACGATAAACTAAGCGGAATTTACTACTCTCTGCAAATATACATGATTACTCATTTACTTATGTTATGGCATGTTATCACTGTTTATTTTCACTTGTGTATATCTCCACAAGTGAAAGAAATCATTGCTATTTGCAAGGCCTTTAAAAAAAAGCATAACAAAAAACCTCCCATCATTCACAGGTTCAGCCCTGCTGTTTGTCAAATCTATTAGGGAAACAAGTGTCATTTACAATGCTTTTCATTGTGTGTAGCCCTAACCACTAGCAGCTGGATTGAGATTGCCTTTTCATAGTTCACAAGGGACTTTTACAGCTGTCACATATAAGTAAGTCTTAAAAACCATTTATCAAAACAAGATTTATTTGAGGGCTAGCATCTGGTGACAAATGTTGAAGAAATAACAAAATCCCTTGTACTGTGGGTTCCTTGATGTTCCTGTTTATTAATGTTCATCTCTTTTCTCATAACTCAAAGTCATAGCATTAGCCTATGCTTAATACACTGTTTGGAGACAAATAAAATGAAACATCTCTCTTTGCTTCTCCAAATAAGAAAAATCGGCTCATTAAAAAGTTAATATGCCAGTTGCCAACAAATGCATTTAGTGCTTTTCCAATGCTACTTTAACTATGGTGTCACTACCAATGCTTCCACAATATAAAAAAGTGATATTGTTCCTCTAGTTAAAAAAAAAAAAAGGTTTTTTATTCTTTTTTTTTTTTAAAACGATTTATGTTATAAATAGGAACCAGAGGGAAAGTATAATAGCAGTAATTTCAATACACTCTTAAAATCCATATGAGGGAATTTTCTGGTTTGTCCAATATGATGAATACTTAATGTTGCTGGCTATTAGGTGGGTGAGAAGTTTGTCTCTCACACCAACAGAAGTTGGTCCAATAAACTATATTACCTCACCCACTTTGTCTCTCTAATATCCAACACAGCTATAACTACACTGCATACATTGTTGGCTATGAGCAGTTTATTCTCTATCTTTTTAATACATGTTCTTCTATGTTAAAAGAAAGAAGAAGAAAAAAGGATAAAAGACCTGACCCTGCTGTTTTTACTCTGGCAAAACTCCCATTGCCTCTAGGGAGAGAGAGTTTTGCATGAGACACATCCACAGGTTTGGACTCAGAGACTGGTAGGTTAACTGTAAGGTGGTGAAGGCAAAACTCCCTTCCTTACACATGTAACCCTTCTGCCCCTCTGAGTTGGCAGCAACAAGGGCTGGGTTCAATATTCAGGGGTTCTGTTTCAATAACCCAATGCCGAACCAGCTTGAGCCCCCACCCAGTGACCTGGGAAAATCTTACCCACACCCCTAGGCACCTCAAAGAGGCAATGCTTCCCCTCTCGCAAGCACAGAGTCTCGGTGTAGCAGAAAAGGTTTAATACATGAGATAAACAACAAACACTAAACTGGGAAAACACCTCAGCTAGAGTTCATAGACCAAACCGTGAGCAAAGACCCACCCCCGGAAATTGGGCTGTGTCCTCTTTCCTGGGCTCTTGAGTCCAGCAACCCCCAAATCACCCACAGTCCCAAAAGTCCCACAATCCAAAAGTCTCTCTCCTGGGTCAGTGCAGCCCCATAGTTCGAGAGTTTATCTGCAGAGGTCCCTCCCCCCAGCCTGGGTAGAAAGGGGCACCTTATGTGGTCCGGGGCCAACTGCCCTGCCTCTCCGTGGGTTCTGCTCCCACCTTCTCCACGAACTGCTCCGCTTTACCAGCCACTCCACTCTGCTCCTCCAGCCGTCCTCACAAACTGCTCCACTCCACCAGCTGCTCTGCTCCACCAGCTGTCCCATGAGCTGCTCCAGATGTCCCTGCAAACTGCTCAGCTCCACTCGCTCTGTGGGCCGCTCCACCCGTCCCACAGCTACTCTGCTCTGCCAGCCACTCTGCTCCACAAGCTGTCCCATGATCCACTCCAGCCATCCCCACAAACTGCTCCACTCCGCCAGCTGCTCTGTTCCACAGTATAGCTTCAGGCTCCCCCACTAGTTAGCACAGTACTCAGTGCTCTCAGCTCAGTAATTTCAGCTCTTAGTGATTTCAGCTCATAGTAGGGGAGCCCCAGTGCTAGTGCACCATTAACCAAAAGCGAGTTCAGCTCAGTAACCTGTATCTGGATTCTTAAGGGAATAAAAAATCAACTCTGACATTCCACAGTGGAGAGAGGAGGCTGTGCAATTGATGTTCCAGGCCCTCATAAGGGGCCCATACCATCAGGTACACACACCAGTCCCCATCCTCTCTCCCTTCATGGGGTTTTGGAACCCATGTCCCATGTTTAGCAAGTACCATCCAACTGAGGTTGAGTCATCTCTGTCACAAAGCAGTCCCACAGCTCCCCATTCACACAATCAGGGTGACAAACTTTTTTTTCTGCCCCAATAACAAAGAAATTGGGGATCCCAGAGCTGTTAAAATAACCATCCCAGTCTGCTGTGGGCTTATGCTAAGTGGAGGGTGGATGCCAATGCAAATCTTTCTCCATTCTTTGAAATTCTTGGAATTCTTTCCACATTCCCTACAATTCACCACCAGATGTCAGGGTAGCGCTCATCCTGACTCTGCTTACACAGAAATTGAGACATATTTGCAACAACTTACTGATGTGTGAGGCACTCTACATTAGTGTAACTCACACTCTGAAGAACCAGAAGAAAACTTTAAGAGTCTGGCCTACTGTAACTTACACATTCCCATTAAGTGCTTTTGCTACATTCCTCTCTTCTTGCCCCTTAGTTTCAGTGAGCCAAATTCAGAGGTGGTGGCTAGACCTCCCTACACTAATGTAATCTTTCCTCATAAGCCCATCCCTCCAGCTCCATTGCTATTCTTTGAGCCCCTCTCATTCTATCAGTGTCACACCGGTAATGTGGGGCCCAGTAATGGGCATAGTATTCAAGATGCAATAAACACCAGAGCCATATACAAATGCACTATTACCTCTCTGTTACATGAGGAACTGCTTCTGTGAATGTAGACCAAACTTCATTGCCCCCTTTTTGCTACCATGGATAACTCACTGCCAGCTATCATCACTCATTCTATGTCAGCATTAAGGCTTTCCAGGTTTCTACTTCACAAGCAAATTAAAAGTAAATAATGCAAAATATTTAGGGAAATAAAACATAAGAATAAGAATAACCCTTATCCTACTAGGAAACAGAAAGAATAGCCATGTTAACTATGCCCAATCAAAACTAACCAACAAAGCTTGAATTTCTAATACTTGTTACAAGCTACTAACAAAGAAACAATGTACAGGTTAAGAATTAGGCCCTTGATTCTGCAAAGATTTTCATTTGTGCTCGACTTTAGACACTGTAAATAGTCGCATTGTCTTCAGTGGGTGAAATCTTGGCCACACTGGTATCAATGGCTGTGGCATTAAACACTCCTGTATTCACACCGTACAAACTACTATAATAATGTTTGTACAAAATATGCCTATGAGGTATCATCTGAAAACCAGGAGCTCATTGATCATTAATATTCTTGCATGATCTATGTACATGGTAAGTATTAAGAGTTATGAATACATGATAGAATTATGACTAAAGTCTGTTTAAACCAGGCATGTTACGGGGAGTTGGTAAACAGCTCTGCCTTAAAAAAGGAATGTGTATTTGATTGTCAGACTGGCCTGATCCTCAGGCAAAGATAATGAAGGTCCAAGTTACACCTTATTTAAACAAAGCTATTAAGCTAAGAAGTGGGGGGGGGAGCAAAGCTTCCTTTACCACCAGACTCCATGTTGCCATCCTCACAGCTTGAATAAATTTTACATTGAGGGGTAACCCTCAGAACAATCCATTTCAAAGTTTTACTGGAGTATAAAGACATAGGGTTTGAACCTTAATTGATAAACAATGGAATCAACTGACTGTAGACAATATTACTGTATTATAAAACCATAGGGTGAGGTCTTTTATGAAAGCTTGTGGCACACTGGTGAGTAATATCATTGTGAATGGTACATATTAACACTACATAATGAGTTATAGATATTCATTGATGTTAGGCTTTCCAGTCTGTGACCAAACAGAGGGAGAAACAGGCTTTCCGCTAGATAGGAGTGAAAGCAGCTATCTACCTGTCTCCAAGGAAATTAAGCAAGGTGTGACCAGAAATAATGGAAGCCTCATTTACAGAAATCAACAGGGGGATGGAAAGCTCACAGGAGGGGAAAAACAGCATGATGTCATCCTTCCCCTTGAAGAAAGGTCATTGAGCTTTGGAAGATGTAAGCAAATAGAGAAGCCATCTTTGGCATTTATCACAAAACAGACGCACAGAAACAGAGCTCTTGCAAGCTGTGAAAGATGGGTCCTTCAACCAAGTGGGGGTTGATATCTCTGGAAACTGAATAGAGGTGAGAAAACATCTTGCACAAAGCCTGTAGCTTACTAGATTACGTTTTAGACTTTTAGGGTATGTCTACATTCCAGTTAAAAACCTGCAACTGTCCCATGTCAGCTGACTTTGCCTTACAGGGCTAAGGCTAAAGCTAAATCCTGTTTAATTGCAGTGTAGATGTTCACGCTCACTGTAGACATACCCAGTAATGCATGTTTTTACTTTTATTTGCATCTAACTTTATTTCATTTACTTGGTATTACTTAATCTATGTTCTACTGTTAATAAATTTGTTTTAGTCTTACTACAAACCAACTCAGTGTTGTGTTTAAATGGAAAGATATATATATCCCAGTTAATAAACTGTGATGTGTTTGTGTCTCTTTAGAGAAACAAGTGAACCATATTATTTCTCTGAACTGTCCAGGAGAAGGCTGGTCATTGCAGAACATATGGTTTGGGGGAAATCTGGGACTTGGGGTATGTTGAGGTCACCTTACTGGTTGCAACCAAGGCTGCTGGAAACCAGAGAGGGGCTGTAAACATACAGCTAGGGATGGAGCTGCTGAACTGGGGCTGTCTAGCACACAAACGTTCTGTGCTTGCACATAACTGGGGCTGTCTAGCATGCAAACTGAGTGCTTGTAGGCTGGTCGTGAGCATCCCCAGCTGGGAGGTGCAGAGCAAAGCATCGCACAGCACCCAATGTTGCAGGCCAAATGGTGACAACACTTCACTGGTCTGAATTGCACTCCCAAACTGCAGTCACAATGGCAAATTCCCATTTATTTCAATGGTGAAATCCTAGTCTCAAAGGTCTTCAGTGGGACTACTGACAATATGTAAAGTTAAGCACGGGTACAAATCTTTGCAGCATCAGGTCCTGGGGCCTGGTCTGCACTACAAAGTTTTGCTGACATAAAATTGCCTTCTGTCAGAACATTTGCAGGCATCCACACTCATCAACCCTGTCACTAAAACAGACACAAGAACTCTTCTGGCCTGTGCAGGATCCGTAACTCACAGTGAGATGGAGGAGAGATTGAAAAGCATCACAAGAAGTTGTGCGACTTTTAAAAATAAAATCACATGAAAGAAACTTTATTGAATGGAAAAAAGAAATTGGGGGAACTTGTCCCCAAGCTCCAATAATTCTCTGAGCAAAGTCCAAGTAACCCACAATGCACTTCAAAAACATTCCAGAAGGCAGGGTTCTGGACGGTAGTGTGGGGGACATTGGAATGCCTACCCATGGTACACCATGGCTTTTGCCAACACAGCCTCTGATGACAAGGACACATCACATATGCAAAGCAGCCTACTGTGAACACACTCTACTGATACAGCAATGTCAGCAACTGGCAAAAAGTTCTACATGTAACTAAAAGCAGCAAAGAATCCTGTGGCACCTTATAGACTAACAGACGTTTTGGAGCATGAGCTTTCGTGAGTGAATACCCACTTCCTCAGATACATGTAACTAGTGTACACATGCCCTTAGATTGTAAGCTGTTTGGGGCACGAACTTCATACATATGGGTCTTCATATGTATTTGTATAGATATACTATAATGAGGCCCCAATCCTGATGTGGGTGTCTGAGCACCACTGCACTATAAATAAAGACATGATGAATTATTTGTAGTAATTATCCAGCAAATCATTTTGAATAGCAAATACATTCAGGGAAATCATCAGCTGCTGCCAGAAAATTTGCTGACAGAATAAGGGGATAAATTCATCAAATAAATTATTCACTATGAATTATTTTGCAGTTCCAGTAAATATATGGCCTTCCCCCATTTTTATTACCTTCTTTACAGCTGCCATGTTCAAAATGCCAGTGATCAGCTGTACAATAAATAATAATGGTTCATAAATTAAATGACATTACTCTTCTTGACATGCCACCATTTCTGAAGGGTCCCACAGAAAAGGCACAGCCTGCTTGTTAAACAAGCTCTGAACAAAGAACAATACACCTCTCTTTCTTTTAGAAGTGCTTGATTTGTCAGGCTTTATGGCATATATCCAGAAGGCTATTAGGGCAAAGTTTTTAGGCATATGAAGTAAGTCCACAAACATTAAAGAGGAAAAAAACAGAAATTATCTTCTATGAAAAGTATCTGTTATATAATTACATTCCAAAATTGTATATGCTGTCTGTATAAACTATTTGTACCAGAGGGGCTTATGTATATAGTTAACACCACATCTTCATAGACAGATGGCATTATTATTATTTGTATTGCAGTAGTGCATAGAAACCTCAATTATGGACCAGGATGCCATTACACTTGACACTGTACTAACACAGAACAAAAAGTTGGTCCCTGCTCCAAAGAGCTTATGATCTCAGTTTATAAGGGGAAAAAAGGGTAGATACAGATTCAGACAGAGGGGCACATAGGCGCTGATTCTGTGGGTACTCTGGGGCTGGAGCACCCATGGAAAAAAAATAGTAGGTGCTCAGCAGCCACCAGCTACCTGCCGATTAACTGTTTGGCACTGGGAGAAGAGGGTGGCGCAGGAAGAGGCGGAGCAAGAGTGGGGCATGGGAAAGGGGCCAAGTGGGGGTGCAGCGGGGGTGGAACACCCACCTGGACAGGAAGGAACCTGTCTGTATTGCTGTCTCTGAGTCAGGAGTGGGTGCTGCCGGCAGCTGCTGCCTGAACAAGATTCGGGCTCCTGAGTGCTCTGCCTGTGGATGAGGGACCAGAAGGCAATGTTGGTCTACACAATGAGCAGGGGACTCAGCACATCAATGGCCTATCCATTGTCTTCTTATAACCATCACAGCAAAGGAAGGTTTTAAGGAGGGATTTGAAGGAAGATAACGATGTACCTTTATGGAGGTTTAGGGGAACGGCTCCGCTGGAGGAGGAGCAGAATGAGAGAAGACATAAAGGTGCTTGTTTGAAAATGTAACAAGTGGGCAACAAAGGCTACCTGGCAGAGCAGAAGTGGGAGTCAAAAATCTCTATAGCATGAGAGATGATGTCATGATCCCAGCAAGGGCAGTCAGGCACAAGGGGCAAATCTGAGGCAAAGAGTAGAGCTGGCCTTAGGGATGGGCAAGGGTGGTCACTGCCTATGGCACCGGGCACTACGCAGAGGTACATGCTGCAAGGTGCCTCCCAGCTGACCTGCTGAGAGCCAGCCAGGCATATGGAGGCAGCAAGGCAGGCGAGCAGCAGGATCTGGAGAGGGTAGATGGACCTGAGCTGCAAGGATACAGCTGAACCAGCCAGGTAACTCCTCTGGAGGAGGGATGGGCAGGGCTGCCGGGGGGAGTGCAAGTGGGGCATCTTTTTATTGCATTTTTTTTAATGGAAGAGGTCCCCAAAATTGCTTTGCCCCAGGCCCCCTGAATCCTCTGGGCAGCCCTGCCTCCCCTCCCCACTGCCTGCCCCCACCATCAAGCCACCCCTGGCCAAGCTTCTTGGGACCGGGAGCCTGCCTCACCTCTTCTGTGCAAAGCCAGTGCAGGGGTCTGAGGTGGAGGGACAGATGTTGGGTTGTACCCCTCCCACCACCTGTGTACCTAGTCTCCGCTGAGCTGGGGTGGACGGACAGGGAGGAACCTGTCTGTGTTGCTGTCTCTGAGTCAGGAGTGGGTGCTGCCGGCAGCTGCTGCCTGAACAAGATCGGGCGCCTGAGTGCTCTGCTTAAAGAGACAGCGCGCTGACACTCTCTCTCACTCTCTCACACACATACACTTTCTCACACAGTCTCCCTCACACACACTTGTATTGTTATTATTGTTATTTTTTGGTACTTCCTGTCGAAATGTACAATGCACTTACATTCTCTGTAACTGTATTCTTTTAAAGTTCATTAAGGATTACAGTACTGTTATTTTATTTTTTTTACTTGTCTGTGCATTTCCTAGTTTTATTTCTCTCTTATGCTTAACTTTAATTCTTTGAGTAGTGAGTTCTAAAATGCCTAACCTGTCCTGATTGGAGTAATTACCATGATTTCTTTTATTACTACATTGTGCTTTGTCATTCATTATTTAAAGTAGTACAATCAAATAATAATATCCTTCTAGAATGTAAATTTAGTTTGTACTCATCTTAACAGTGCCAGTTTAAAAAAAGTTAGCTAAACATATAACTTTAGACACTGTGCAGATGAAGGTCGCTTATTTTCAAATTGCATTTTTAGTTATATCTGTAAGATAACAAAATTTGTCTGAAAATAAATGTGGTTCCAAGTCTGTTACTAATAGTAATGACAGAATCAAATGTTAATGAGTTACTTATATGATTGTGATCTGTAAACATAAATGCCAAAATAATAAGAAAAATACATTTTTAATAAAAAGAGAAAAAAACCTTAATCATCAATGTCGAAATGAAGTAAATATGTTTTTAGTGGAATGAAAAACAATTGACTAAAGTAGAGTAGATAATGACTGTTATACAATGTGTCTGCTAGAGAAAGTAAGCAGATTTTAATCATCTCTACTAAAGATAGTGCACAAAATATCAAACTTGTGTTTCTGATATCTGTGTTAAAGCTCCAAAACTGATACTTCAAAGCTTGGAATTGGCAATATCTTGCTGTATTATATCCCGATTGTTCTAAATTAACACATAAACTGAATCAGTGTTTATGTGTATAGGAATTAGATACAGTGCTCCAGTCAACTAATTTCTAAATTATCTGCAAAAATACCTCGAGTTCTCCGGTGCCTAAGCAGCCCCTGAAATCATGATTAAAGTTGCCTTTGCTCCCCCCACCCTGCGCCCTAAATCTGAAATGGCACCCCGGTGATCCAGGAGTGGCCAGAGGGCTGTGGAATGACCATGCTCTCCAGCAAGATGCAGCCCCCATGCAACAGCATGCAGAGTACCTTGAGCTGCAGGCCAAGCTCCAGGCATCCCAAGTTGCAGCATCAGTGCAGAAGTAAGGGTGGCAATACACCATATACCGTGCCACCTTTACTTCTGCACTGCTGCTGCTATTGGTGGTGGTGCTGACTTCAGAGCTGGATGCCCGGCCAGCAGCTGCCACTCTCTTACCCCCCCCAGCTAGTGCTTAATTTGTGCTTGGTCCCAGTGCCTCTTTCAATACAAACTAAGCACTGGGGGAGGCAGCAGGGCCTAGATGGGGGGAGACTGGGGAACCCACGAGGACCAGGGACACCAAAATACAAGTTCACCCAGGGTGCCATTTTCCCTAAGGCCAGCCCTGGCTAGGAGAAGCCAAGGAGTTCATAGTCAGCTCCAGGCCAAGGTCAATACCAAGGGTCCAAGTCAGGAGGTAAAGTCTAAATCAAGCTGAGGTCAACCCAGAAGTTCAAGAGCATAGAAGAGGAATGGTCTTGGCAACTACAGGAGATCCACACTTGTTGCCTGGACACTTCCTGGAATGCCTCTTGGGCCTATATAGGGCAGGGAGCCAATCAGGAGCCCTAGGACTGCTGCCAGTAAAATCTTTGAGATGAGAACTTCTCATGGTGTGTGTCCAAAGCGGGTCATAGAAAGTGGAGCAGAGGCTGGTTACAGCTGCTGCTGGGTGGCAGTCTGGAGATGTCACCTACCTGGTAGCTCTACTGGCCTCAGTTCTAGATGTGTGGGGCATTACAGACGATAGTCAGTACAGGCCTTGAAAGTGAAAGCGAGTAGTTTGTGTATAATGTGATGCAGAAAACAGAGCCAGTGGAGAGATGCAAAGAGAGTGGTGAGTGGTCAAATTGACAAGCCAGGGAAAAGATCTTTGCAGCAGTGTTTGGAATGCATGTAAGTGGGGCAAGAACACATTTTTCAGAGAAGATGACATTGCAGTAATCAAGACCTGAGATGAAAAGAACCTGGATGAGAGTTTTAATTGTATGGATGGAGAGGAGTGGCCATGTCTTAGACACATTCTGGATGTGAGAATCTAAAAAGAGGGCCAAGTTGAAGATTGCATATAGTTTACTGGCCTTAGTAACAAGAAGGATGGTAGCATTGTCCACAGGAACTGAGAAAGGTGAGGGGCTTTTGGACGGGGGCCTATTCCTTCCCATTTTGACTTTGCTAGCTCCTATCATCTGGGATCCTGGAATGGAAAAGCCAATGCACTGTCCAGAAAGGAGAATACTATGTTGACCTGAAAGGGTCTAATCAAGAGCCCTCCTACATCCTTAAGTCACATAAACTTCCTCAACACGATTTTCCACTAGGATCTTCTTGCACTATTCTGTGCATCCTCTAACCCAGAGATTGCACCCAGTGAACAGGAAGCTATAAACAAAGAATAGCACAATACCTGGAATGGGCTAAGTTTCATTAATGCACATACATTCCCCCCTGGAATTTTACTTGTTGATACCCCACATCTATGCCATGATTCGCCCTTGGTGGGACATTTTGGTGGCCACAAGACCCAGCACTTAGCATCTCATTTCTTTTAGTGGCCCCAAATGCCAAAGACTGGCACATGTTGCCTCCGGTAATGTATGTGCCTGCATCAAGGTGCCATGCAGTAAACCCAGGAACTCCTTTAACTTCTAAAAACTCCACCTAGACCCTGGGTGGCTATTGCACTAGACTTCATCACCTGAATCCAATAGGTATACAGTGATTATGATGGATTTTCACAAAGACAGCTTACTTTCTTCCCTGCAACCAACTGTTCTCTTCTGAGAAAGTCACCTGGCTATGGGTGAACAAGGTTGTCCTCCTTCATGGGCTTCTGGATTACACCACTTCTGATCTCAGCTCACAATTCATCTCCCATTTCTAGCATGAAGCACTTGGAACATGAGGGGTTCACTCCTGCCTTATTGTCCCTACCACTCCAAAGCAAATGGCTACATGGAGAGAGTAAATCAAATACTAGACCAGTACCTACTCTGTTAAATCGACCAACCATCACCAGAACAGCTGGTTCTTGATGTTACCCTATTTGGAGTTTGCAAAGAACAACACAGAACTTGCCTCTACTGCAAAGCTCCCCCTACTCTTTTTTGTGCAAATTACAGGTTTCATCCCAATTCCACTGGAAGCTACCCATGATCTCTTCCAACCTGACAATCTCAGATTGGAGACAGCCAATCAACCAGACCCAAGAGAAGTTAAATAACCACACTGAAGTAGTGAAAAAAAATTAAAAGTGGTATGTGTACCCACAATAGCAGAATGGTCCCACCTTTTCTGTAGGCCAGAAAGCGTGGCTCTCAGCTAAACATCTCCACACGGAGAACATCTCATAAACCAGATCAGCAGTTCCTCAGCCCTATCATTAGTGTTGTGAGCTCCATCTGAATACACTATTTGTCCTCAGAATACACCATTTGTCATGTGTTGTCCTGAAGTCATGTATAAAGAACCAATTTCCCCTTCGAACCCAAACCCACTCGACCCCCCACCAATACACATCCAGGACCATAAAGAATATATAATCCATGTGGTCCTCTATACTAAAGTCAAGCAAGGCAAACTTTGGTACTTGATCAACTTGGGAGGGCTACAGGCCTGAAGAAAGCTACTGGGAGAATGTAAGCCCCCCAGAGCTGATGAAAGCCTTCCATAAGAGCTGCCATGAAAAACCCAGTCCAGTGATGCCCTGAAGGCACCCTAGGAGAGTGAGTGAAGTGAGGATCCACAGGTTTTCAAGCTAGGTCTGCAGGCCCCCAGACAGCCTTCACATCCCAGCCACCATCTGGTGGTTTGTTAAAAACTGGTGGTCTAAGTATCTAATGCAGGGGTAGGCAACCTATGGCACGGGTGCCGAAGGTGGCATGCGAGCTGATTTTCAGTGGCACTCACACTGGCCGAGTCCTGGCCACCAGTCCAGAGGATTCTGCATTTTAATTTAATTTTAAATGAAGCTTCTTAAACATTTTAAAAGCCTTATTTACTTTACATACAGCAATAGTTTAGTTATATATTATAGACTTAGAAAAAGAGGCCTTCTAAAAATGTTAAAATGTATCACTGGCACACAAAACCTTAAATTAGAGTGAATAAATGAAGACTCAGCACACCACGTCTGAAAGGTTGCTGACCCCTCATCTAGGTCAGACTAGATGATCATATTGGTCCCTTCTGACCCTAAAGTCTATGAGTCTATGAGTAATGGAATCCTAGCCCCACCAGATGCCACTTACCCACGCAGGCCTAGTTCCACTTGTCATTGAAGAGGAAAATGAGACTATTGCCCCATTCCATACAAGGGAAGCACAAATACAATGATTGCACCTGGTGCATCAGAGAGGGAGAGAGAATGCACAAACTGCACTTGTATGTACAACTGTACATTCTCTCTCTCCTCCTCTCTGAAGGACAAGGTGCAATCATTGTCTTTAGTGCTATGCTCTGTAGCCTAGTTACAATATAGTTTAATAAATTCTATAATCCCGAGATCAAAAAGTAACTAAGTGAGGAGGCACTAAGACTCAAAGAAACAACATGTGTGATATGCGAATGCAAAACTAAACTATGTTTATGGCTTCTGTTCCCATGCAGTAAAACTATTTTCTTCCTCTCAGTTAATTTTTTTCACAGTTCAGAAATCCATGAGACCGAAAAAGGTAATATTAGTCACAGTTAATGGAAATTCTCTCCACCTGGTTAATGTTACTTGTATAAGTATTTGGAGTTAGTTCATTTTTCAGATACTTTACACTAAAGGAGAGCTCCACTGGGGGAGCCTTTTCTGCAATTTTACTGTGACCCTGAATTGTACCTCATACTGCTACTTCAGCAGTTAATGCCTTTCAAAATGTAATATTTCTGTTTGCATTCACTGCCAGGGTCAAAAGAGTCATGTATCCAGCATCCAAAGAACCCCATGTGCCTGTCTTTTCTCAGAACTAGTAATAAGTACCATATTTATATCAAAAGTAAAGAATATAAAAATATAGAACATCTGCTCACTACCTTCTAAAGGACTGCTGGGCTCTGAGACAATTAAATGTGATAATTTGTAACAACAAAGGCAATAAAGTAGGAAGCAACACCACCCTAACAAACAGAAGAAAAATGGGGCTGGTCGAGGGAGGGAGGATGAATAGAGGTAATCTGGCCAGAGGTGACATAGATATTCCTGCTACCTTCAGCAAATAAAATATGTTCTGTCAGCCAGAAACAGCGTTCTGGCTCTGTATTCCATCTTACAAGAAGGATGGTGTTGAAAGAAGGTCAGCTGCCACTGCTGTAGAATATTTAATGTGGTTTTGCTCTTGTGATGGAGAGTAGTGCCAAGGCTTCTAATAAGCTGAAAGAACTCCATTTTATACCCTATTCAAAGGGCTAATGGGCAGGGCTTCAGCTGGAATTAAGGAAGAAACGCTAAATTCAAACAGCTCTTTAAAATCTAAGAAGATCCTGCCTCATCCCAGGCCACCAGAGTTATAGAACATGGAGTGGGAAACTTAAGAATTAAACATTAAAAGGTGTTCACGTGGACCTTTGCCAGTTCACTCTTTCCCTCTGCCCATTCCTCCTCTTCCTCCCAAGGATTTATTTTTACTATACTTTCTTCTCCATCCCAAAAGTACTTTCTGTACAATGGCTCAGTTCAGACCATTGACTTCAAGGGAGTTTCACCTGTTTACAAAAAGAACAGAGTTTTCTTTACAAGGATTTCTTATGCTCCTCGAAAGTTTTGATACCAATGTCACAAATCTAAGTCCAATGAAAATAAAACAGTACATCAAATCGGTACACATACTTCTCTTCAGAAAACAAAAGAATGTCTGGGGCTCAATATCCTATCACTCAGAAACCACTATAGAAATATGTCCTTATTATGTAGGGATTTGGTGGATTAATCAGGATGTTGATCTAACCAGTGATTTAAAGCCTTATTTTTTTAAACTAAAGATCACAAAATTTCCTCGAGATGTGGTAAAATTATGCATCTGCTGAATAGTAATTACTTTTCGAAATTACAATCACAGTGATCTTTAAAAAAGAAACAGGCTGCCCTCCTTCCCCTACAAACAAAAAATAATAAAGAAATATATTGATTTATCTTATTTTCATGAGAGTTAATGCATTTTCTACACAGGAATGGGGGGGGAGTGTATAGCAAGAAAATCAAACGTTTACTTGAAGGAGAGCTGGGAAATTCCACACACAGCCCTCCAGACTTTTGTTCACTGTCCCTAATGTTCAATAACTTCTACCAAGTTATTCTCTAGTCAGCATTATAATTTGCTGGGAGCCGAATTCTGCTCCAAGAAATGTTGCTGTAAATCTGTAGTAACTCTGCTGGATGTCAATGTGGTAACAGAGGTTGATTGTCTTCTCAGACCAGTTTATACCGATATAGCTCCAGTAACTTCAACAATTTTGCTCCCAATTTGCATTGGTTAATAATGACCAGGGGAAAAAAAATTGACAATAGATAGAACACCACTATGTACTTTGAAACTGGCATGTTGCTTCTTCCAAACAACTGCACAAATACATGTAAAAATGGAGTGAAAAAATCCCAGTTTCACACAATGTGAAATCAACCAGTGTACACTGTATATATTCCTTTCCCTTTGTTGAGTCTGACAGGTGTACAATTTGTGACTGATGACAGAAATGGTATGCTCATGAACAGAAGCACTCCAGCTGTGGTGTCAAGT
This sequence comes from Gopherus evgoodei, assembly GCF_007399415.2. Lineage (NCBI taxonomy): Eukaryota > Metazoa > Chordata > Testudines > Testudinidae > Gopherus > Gopherus evgoodei. The sequence continues at coordinate 48,315,868 of NC_044328.1, forward strand.
CTGCAGTGTCACCTCCAACATGATAATAATTTGTACTCTATTTTCCTATAATGTCGCTTTTTATAAAAAATATTAAAGAGATTGTTAAGCTAAATTTAAATGCTTTGGATGGATTTTCCTACTGCATAATAGAACTAAAAAAAGTGGAAAACTAGCAGATTCTGGATATCATAATTTGTACAGAAGCACCTTTCACCTCTAAACTGCCAATTCAAGAAAATAATCTGCCTAGGTCAACTGTTTGCTGACAAAATTAACTGGTGGAATCAGTCCAGCTCCAGTGAACAGGAGATTCTGATCACATTTAAAGCAGTGTGAAATAGGAGTAACAAAATGTTATTGGAGGAAACCCCAGATATTTATTGGTGCAACTGAGATTGGAAAATCATGTTGCTGTTATTGACATTATAATAATTACCACAAGGGGTGCTAAATGTTCATCTCAGCAGAGAGAGCAAGGATTTAATAGACCTATGGGCTAGACCTGTGGTAAACTTTTCAGGGCACCAAACCTATTTGCAAATTCAAGTCAAATTCAACAATTATTTTGGCCAAAAAGAATAATGAACACAGAAATGTTGGAAATATTGAAACAGTTTAGAAAAACGTAAATGAACCATTGAATTTCATTTCAAATTAACATTTCCTAAACAAAAAGTTGATTCAAATCAGCACTTGAAATGTTTTGTTTGACCCTGAATGAAATTTTCATTTTCTATTTCAGCAAGAAAAAAAAACTTAGACAAAATCAGTTTGCTTGAAATGAAGCAAATTTCTTTTTTTGTTTGTTTGGTTTTTGGTTCAGCCACTAAACCAGGGGTGTAAGGGAGAGAAAGTGATTCTCTCACCTCTGCTAAGGAAACAAATACCTCCTTATACCTGTGGAGATGGTATCTCCAAGCCAGGTTTGGCACAGTGTGGAGAACCTCATCCAGTCCCTGGGCTACTCCTGCTCTGCTAACTAATTCTCTAGCATGTTTCACAAATACCAGATTCACAGGAAATGCTTTGGCTTTTCAAAGGACCTAATAGCACTAGAAGATTGTGTTCCACTTATAACAAAGAAAAAGCATACATACTTTATTAGCCTGTGTGTCACGAGGTTTGATGTACCAGTGTCAAGGAGAAAATGAGTAACTGTACAACTAAAACAGCTTACACTCAATCTAGCTTTAGGACTTGGGTCATTTACATGAGTTTTGTGTTTATTTGGCAGAAGTAAAGGGCAGAATGAACATTTTGCTATTCACCATGATCTTTCTACTCTATAACCAGACATCTTATTTCTAGACTCTGGGAATGTAAAACATAATACTAAGGGGAAGGAAGCACCTCTGTGAAAGCATCAGAATGTAAACAAATTGAGTGGGTTTTGTGATACTTTAGAAGCTCATTTGGATCTCCTGTAACTTGGAAAAAACAGAGAAACCTCATCAATACTATATATACTGCATATATACTGTACTGTAAGGAACCCCTATTTAGACCCAAGAAGTAAGCTGCTTGTTTAAGGCAAGACAAAAGCAAATAAATGCTGTTGGTTATTTTACTCTACTTTTATTTACAAATCCTTGCAGAATCTGTGGCCAAAATGGTTGCACTGAGAGGCTAGCAGATTTGTGAACCTTCACACTGAATTTGGCAGCAGTAACTCACACAAAGAAGGTTACACAGCTCAGATCCTTTCATTAACAATAGGTCTGGTGACTAAATGGAAACACTGACCAAGATGGGTGCTCTCAAGAACAGCAAGGGCCACTACTCCATAAACATACTCGCATTCTGATTCCTGACCTCCTGCATCTAAGTAACCCTACAGTCAGGGCTCCATGCTTCATTCTGACAACAAAACCATGATACGGGCTCTGTGGCCTGGGCTTTTTAGCTATGCCCACTATATTTATACCACTCTGGCTTGCACTCATATATGATGACATGATGCAGTACCATTTCTGACACCACTTCATTTCACACATTAGTGTGGCTGTCAGCTCCGCTAGTGTTGATCTTAGCAAGATAGGAACATACTACCCTTAATATCAAATTCCAGCTGACACTGAAAAAGGTTCTGCAGAAGTTAATCATTGATTTTACATTCATTGTCCCTCTGTGATCACTATAGTTGAGTACTGGGCCCTGCTGAAGTCTGTATCAGCTAAAGTTGCCTTCATGAAATTTCAATATTGTTAGGCTCTTTGGCTGTTTTACATTAGATCAGAATAACCTTAAACAATGATCAAATCTGGGTTTTCTAAGAAGCCATGTTGTGAAATAATATGTATGCTATGAAGGGGATATTATAGTTCAGGGCAACTGCACCTGTTTTCCCCCTCCATAGTCCCTCAAGGGAATCACAGTAGGCTCCAGGCTCCTCAGCCGTCACCACTCTCAGATAGAGACCGTCTCTCTCTCCCTCATGCCTGGAGTCTTTCCAGGTTGCATTGTGATATCCCTAGCAAGTCAGACTGCCTAAAGAAGCTAGTGTCTTCACTTTGATTTCCCCTTTGAAGGCTATAAATAACTAATCGACAACAGTCACAACTCATCACACAGCTCTTCATAAGCAAGTACATTTATTCTTAAGGTGAACAAATAGAAAAAGTTGCTATATGCGAGCTAAAAGCTTACAAGAAGTCATCCATCAATGGGCACACTCCTAGCTTCAGGGTAGATATACCCAGAGCTTCTGCCTGGCTGCGCTAACTCCAAACTGGCTGTCTGGAAAAAAAAAAGTTTTCTGAAGAGCTCTTCAGCAACAAGTACAGAGCTCTTAAATTCTTAGTATCCATATTAAGCATACAGAGATTCAGCACAGTACCACCAGTAGGATTGTGAAAGCAGTAGAGATAAGCTTACCAATATCAAGGTGAGTTCAAGGTCTAGCTCTATTACTGAACAGCCAGCCTAAGCCCAAGAATGTTCACAGCTGATGCAGTTAGCACAGGTTCTATAACAGCCAAAGATCAGCATTTCCTTCTGTGTATAAAACATAACTGTACTGAATTACTTATTAAACTGAAACTAATTGAAAAAAATCCTAACTCATATCACACAAGGTACTTATTTAAATTTCAATTGTTTTCCATCTTATCCCTAATAAACAATGTAGTCATTAGAGTCAGGCAGCTCACAGTTCATGATGGATATAAATTATATTGGATAGATTCACTATGATACATTTATTCTGCCATATATTTCATGTTATAGCAGTCTAGGATGATGACCCAGCACATGTTGTTCATTTTAAGAACACTTTCACTGCAGATTTGACAAAATGCAAAGAAGGTACCAATATGAGATTTCTACAGCACTCAACACAAGGTTAAGAATCTGAAGTTCCTTCCAAAAATCTGAGAGGGATGAGATGTGGAGCATACTTTCAGAAGTCTTAAAAAAGCAACACTCTGATGCAGAAACTACAGAACCCAAACCACCAGAGAGAAAAATCAAACTTCTGTTGGTAGAATTTGACTCAGATGATGAAAATGAACATGCGTCAGTCTGCACTGCTTTGGATTGTTATTGAGCAGAACCCGTCACCAGCATGGACGCATGTCCTTTGGAATGGTAGTTGAAGCATGAAAGGACATATAAATCTTTAGCGCATCTGGCACGTAAATATCTTGCGATGCCAGCTACAACAGTGTTATGCGAACACCTGTTCTCACTTTCAGGTGACATTGTGAACAAGAAGCGGGCAGCATTATCTCCTGCAAATGTAAACAAACTTGTTTGTCTAAGCGACTGGCTGAACAAGAAGTAGGACTGAGAGGACTTGTAGGCTCTAAAAGTTTACATTGTTTTATTTTTAATGCAGTTGTTTTTATACATAATTCTAAATTTGTAAGTTAAACTTTCACAATAGAGAGACTGCACTTGTATTAGGTAAATTGAAAAATATTTCTTTTGTTTTTTACAGTGCAAATATTTGTAATCAAAAATAAATAAAGTGCTCACTGTAAACTCTGTATTCTGTTTTGTAATTGAAATCAATATATTTGAAAATGTGGAAAAATCCAAAATATTTAAATAAATGGTATTCTATGATTGTTTAACAGTATGATTAATCACAATTAATTTTTAACCGCTTGACAGCCCTAATAAGAAGCTACATGTAGCAGACAGCATTGAAGATAGGAATTCTGCAGTAAAGAAGGCATGCGTGTGATCATGCAGGTACAGTGCCTAGTACAGTGAGGCGCCAATCCCTGAGGAGGGTCCCTAGGCCCAACTACACACATTAAATAATAAATAAATAAAAACAACAACCACCCTCCCTCGAGACTTAATCGTGATTCCTGGCAGAATTAATACACCACTCATTTCATCATCTTCATACAAACCCCTATCACCTTTGAAATACCTGTAATCGTTTTGGGATCTGGAACCATCCTGTATGAATAAGGCACTCACATATCTACAACTGCGCTTCTACAACAGCCATTTCTAGTCTTCCTTTGGTGCACCCTACTTTAAAAGGCTCATGCATCTCTCTAAGATTTGTTAACTAGCATCTTTTAAAGAATAAACAGTTACCACAAACTCTAAGTACGTTACAATTTTAAAAGTACAACATACAATTATCTTCAAAGACAAAAAGCCTTCCTAGCACCAGAATGAAGTCCTTCAATTCACATGCTCCGGTGTTACAGTTATAAAACATGGCTTACATTCAAAGTATTTTTCTGCCTTCAGCACAATCACCTTCTCTTTCCCATATTCAGTCCTCTTAAGTCCCCCCACCACCTTCCCCAGCCACCTTCAAGAAAATCTTTTGGAATCAGGAGCATGTCACAGCATATATTAAAGATAATCAAATCCAATCTCTGTTGAACAAGGGCAGGAAATGAGTCCTAGAATCCTGGACCCCTCTCTGAGGTTGCCCTGACTCCAGTCCCCTCTCATTTATATTAGGAAGAAAATGTTAGCTTAAGTTCATCCCACAATAGCAACTGTTGTATTGCTTCATATATAGGAGAAATGCAGTCTCAGATAGTGCTATGTGGGTCAGAACCAAACACCTAATAACAGTAATTCACTTCTATGTCAGTTTTCCATTCTGACCTCACAAGTCTTCAGGCCAAAGCAATCTTGTAAAATCCCCATGTTACTTTGGTCTCACTGTTACAGAGTCTTACTTTCTCTGATACGGTTCCCTTGTTTCTAACATTAGCACTTCTCCTAACACAGTTTTTGCTTTAGGTTCTCTGCATATTCCTCTTCAAAAATTCTTTCTGAGTCAATTGATAAGGTTCATTTTTATAAGGCTGATCCAGTTAGCATAGGTTGAATCAACCTGGAACAAGATAAATGAACCAAAAAAAAAAAAAAAAGACAAGCAAATGGTCTTAGGCCACATGCCTTAAAGTAGGTTTTCTTGTTGCCTTTTCAACAACAGCTGATGGAGATGATCATCAAATACAGAGGTGATTCTCCTTCTCCCATCCCCATCTCTCTCTCACACACACACAAACACACACACACCCTTAAGTGGGCATTAAAGTTTCAGAAAGTTATCTAATAAGAATGTTAACCTCTTCGCTGGATCCAGAACAATCATTGCTAGGAGGTCACAACTACTACGCTTTATAGCAGTTCTAGAGCTGGAGTTCTAGGAGCAAGCCAAATGGTTTGGGTGTGTTATTGTCCAAACTCAGCTATGGCCTGTAGACTATATTCACAAATGGACTTAGGCACCTAGCTGACACTTTAAGTGACAAAGTCCAACATTTAGGTGCCCCTGAGATCCTCAAAACCCTCACACTAAACTCAGCTGCCATCTAACCCTGTAGGCACCTTAATTTCTGCTGCCTGACATGCACAAAACTTCCTATATCCTGCCACCACTGTGCTGCTTGGCCCCAGAGTGCATGCCTAAACCCCAGCAGGATTCTCAAACTAGATGCTCCCTGCCCATCTTGCCTGAAGGGTCCAATGCTGTAGGCATGCTCAGAGCATCGCTACTGGATTGGGTCTCACACAAAAACAGCTGTGGGTGAGCTGGTTGGGAATTTATGGGGCTGGCTAACTAAGGCGTGTGTATGTCCCATTATATCCAATACCCCAGTGGTTAAATTACTCATCTGAGATGCAAGAGTCCTAGAGTGACCAGATAGCAAGTGTGAAAAATCGGGAGGGGGGTGGGGGATAATAGGAGCCTATATAAAATAAAGTCCCAAATATCAGGACTATGCCTATAAAATCAGGACATCTGGTCACCCTAGCAGAGTGCCAGATTTGAATCCCTACTCTGCCCAGTTTGGAGCAGGGGCTTGACTCCAGGTCTCCCACAACCTGGTGAGTGGCCTACCCCAAAGGCTTGTGGTTATTCTGGGGCGGGTCTCTCTCATTCTTTCTTGCTGAAGATGTTCCACTTCTTGTAAATCATTAAATAGTCTTTAGGCCAGGGAGAACAAGAGAGATTTTAACACTACAGCCCAGCGGTTAGGGCACCCCCCTGAGATGTGGACCTCTCTGGATTGAGCCTGTCATAAACAGATGGTTAAGGGTTAATGCCTCTTTTACCTGTAAAGGGTTAAAAAGTTCACCTAGCCTAGCTAACACCTGACCAGAGGAACCAATGGGAGAACAAGATGTTTCAAAAGGAAGGAGGGAAGTTTTTCCTTTGTTTAGAGTTTCAGTTTCAGCCAGAGTGAAAAAGATCAAGGAACCAGCCTCTTATCAGAGTAGTAAGTTTTAGAAAGGAATAAATAAGTTTATGTTTATTTCTTTGTAACCTGTCTTATGCAATTAGAGGTAGAATCAAATTGGGTATTTGGGTTTGTTTTTTTTGTGTAACTAAATTTGTGCCCAGGGGAACATCCTCTGTGTTTGAAATCTGTTATTTGTGAGAGTAGCTGGTATGCTAATCTCTCCCAGAGGGTTTTCTTTTATCTTTCTTTTCTTAAATTAAAAGCCTTTTTTCTTAATACCTGATTGATTTTTCCTTGTTTTTAGATCCAAGGGGATTGGATCTGGACTCACCAGGGATTGGTGGGGGGAAAGGAGGGGGGATGGTTATTTTTCCTTGTTTTAAGATCCAATGGGTTTGGATCTGTGTTCACCAGGGAATTGGTGAAGTCCCTCAAGGCTTCCCAGGGAGGGGAAGGTTTTGGGGGGACAGGGAGGGATCCAGACACTGAAAATTCTGGATGGTGGCAGTGATACCAGATCTAAGCTAGTAATTAAGCATAGAAGTGTCCATGCAGGTCCCTACATCTGTACCCTAAAGTTCAGAGTGGGAAAGGAACCTTGACAGAGCCTACTGATATTAAACAACAGCATTGATGATTTCACACTCCAGTTTTCTATGATTTTTATTTGGAATCTTTAGAACTTATGAAAAAGCTTCAATTTCCCCTGACTAGTCAATAATGATAACAATAAAACTTTATGCTAAGAATAGAAACCAAAGCAGTCTAAAGGTCCTCTCCCTTGAATTTTAACAAAAGCAAGAAAGTTCTACATGCAAGAGTACTCCCACACATTCTAAATCTATGCACAGCAACTCCTTTGACATTCCTGTGTCCCACTCCTTTGGCAGGGGAAAAATAGGTTACATGTAGCCTACCAAGTTTAATTATCAAATGTTGTCACAGCTTGTCTCGAGGTAATGCAGACATTGCAATTCCTTCCAGAACCGAGTTAACTACTTTACAATCAATCCTGTCTCAAAAGAAAAATGGAAAACAAGAGTCTGGTTACCAATTGTTAACTAGAATCTGAAAGGAATATTGAGAGATGAGTCTATCAATCTCACTGGAGGAGGCATGGGGTGCATTAGCAATCTAGAAGTTACCCTATAGATTCTGTACTGACTGAAGCTGCATTGCTCATAAAGAAAAAAATCTATGCCTGTATTTTTTTTCATCTTCAGTTTTTAAAAACAATAATAAACTGGGCATTGAGCATTTCTGGAGATTGATGACTAGCTGGGGTTTGAAATATCAACTCCTCTTAGCTAGATATTAATCCCTAGGAAATGCTCTGCACCTGAAACATTATGACTTAATTAATAGTTTTTCCTCAAGAACATTTATTAGGCTGCCTCCTATTGAATATTACTCATTGCAATAAGATATTTCTATAAACAAAGGATAAAAAAGGGTTCAAAACCTCCAAATTTATCATTTCAAAAGAAACAATTGTCTAGACTGTTAATAATATACAGTATATCCTCGACAAGTAGTACAGTGGCAAGTTACAAGCACCTATATTAAACTGAAAATAGGATTGTTACAGTTTGGGGAATCTATGTACAATTTATGAATGTCGGCTGTTCTTATGAAACTGCTGTGTCATTTAGTGCCTCACTATGTATGAAGTCTGCCACATATTGTCAAGACTGTATCATATATTCCCCATACCAGAGATAATGGACAGTCGTTAAACCTTTATGGCTCCCATTCATGTGGGAGCACCTCAGGACAAAGATTGCTGAAGCCTAGGGAAAACAGTCTGACCAAGTCTGTATGTAGGGCTGGCATTTAGAGAAATGAAATTTCCCCAGGAGAACAAAGAAATCATGTGTTAACACTGAGGGCAAGTCTATACTACAAGTGCTGCTGCAGCTATGGCACTGTAGCACTATTGTGTAGATGTTTCCTACATTGACAGAGGGGGAGTTTCTGTCAATGTAGGTAACCTACCTCCAGAAGTGACAGAATTCTGTTGACCTAGCCAGGTCTACACTGGGAGTTAATTTGGCTTAACTATGGTGCTCAGGAGTGTGAATTTTTCACACCATTTAATGCCCATAGTTAGGTCAATCTAGATTAATAATTCACACACATAATCAGTTTTACTCTTGGAGTAACAGTATCATACTTAAGTCAGAAAATAACCCAAAAAATAAGAGCAGCCAGGAATACAAATAACAACAATAATGCTAACAGAGAAGTGTAAATAACAGGCAAGATTCTCTCCTGCACCGGGAGTTCCATTCAGCCCAGAAGAGATGAAGGCATCAGGGAGCCAGTTCCAACTCTCTGATTCTTGAGCTAACCCTAGGCGAGACACAGCTTCGAGCTGCTCCTGGGCAACTCTAAGTTGCGCTACTGACATCAAGTTCTTAATGGACCAGGCATCAGTGGAGGAATGCTGCCTTCCAAGATTAAATTCTCAACCAGTTCTCCCTATTTGTCAAATCAAATCTAGAACAGCCTCTCCTCAAGTAGCTTCTTCCACCTTCTAAGAGAATTAAACAGTAAGCCAGAAGGCTCACACCTTGGGATGGAGTTCTGGGAGAGGGTAAATTTAAGAGACAGGGGAATCTGAAACATCAGCCATGAGCACAGGGGCAAGGCAACTTGACAACAGGTTCCAGCTTTTATGAGACAATTCTAGACAAAGGATTTGAGCCTTGAGAATATACCTAGGACACTCCCCTCTTAGAAGACTAGGGCAGGGGCTGGACTCTGTTCAAACTCCAGAGGCTTAAAACACCCAGGGATCCAGAAGTTTGGATTTCCTTCACAGCAGTCTAGTTGGTGGAGACCAGGGGGCACATGACTGGATCTGTGACAGATTCCATACTATACAGTAAATTAAGAAAATATAAGAGTTGTTGCACCACAATCCAGAAATGGGCTGCTCTCAAGAGAGTTTATACACAACTCTTCACTTACTTAAAAATACCTGTAACAATGACACCATAGGTCAGACATGCATCCGACGAAGTGGATATTCACCCACGAAAATTCATGCTCCAATATGTCTGTTAGTCTATAAGGTGCCACAGGACTCTTTGTTGCTTTTACAGAGCCAGATTAACATGGCTAAACCCTTTGATACTTGACAGCATAGGTCTTGTGACTCCATTTTATAAAACCTATGTCAGGTGGATAATTTTACAATGGCTGAATTTGACACTGATAATTTTAGATGCTGCTTTCCAAATGAACATCCTACTTTTGTTAGTTTTCTGATGCTTCAAAAATGAGTTTCCCAATCAGCCTTAATTCAGCTATTTCCTAACTTTTGAGCTCTGGACTTTGCAGTCTGAACATTCTCCTAACACAGTTATTTTGAATGTAACATACACAAAAGATGGTGTTCAAACTACCTTAATTTTTTGCTCACTGATCCATGAATCAGGAGACTGGGATTATGCTGCACACTTGCATGCCTTTTAACACTGGGAAAATGCCCTTGTTCTACAAAAGTACTCCTACATAATCTTCCCTGAATTTCTGTTCTATGCATAATCCCAAAGGGAGTACAATTGCAGAAGGGTGAAGAGAAACAAAGGGGGGAAAAGTAGCTGGCTGATAACACAGGTATTAACCAGGTCAACCTACACACTTTGCACTGAAGGAATCTGCTGTTTGCTGACTCTTCACATAAAGACTCTTGCCTCTGCTATATTAAATATTTTATCAGTTTTTTGCTGGCTCTTTCAAGCAAACATAGAGGACTCTCTTAGCAGGGCTTATGGAGACCTAGTACACCGAAGCTGCAGGATGGGGGATCTCCCGCAGGCAAGCTGCCGAAGGATGCCTGACTGCTGTGCTTGGGGCAGCAAAAAAGCTAGAGTCGCCCCTGTCCAGTGGTGATGAGAAAGCAGGAATACCTATTGGCAACCTCAAGGAGAAAGAAATGGAGGCACCTTAGCTCAAGCAGCAAAGCCCTTGCAGAGCTTTCTTAACTGGGCTTCTCAAGCCCAGATTGCCAGCAGGGTTGAGAACCCCTCAGCTGCAAGGAGCCTCAGTCTCTCCTTATATGAAATTTGCAGGCCTATTGTCAGAGGGTCTGAAGAGTCAGTACTGCCTCTCCCAGTAGCAGGCAATTGTCAGCACAAGCACCCAAATGCCATGGCTGCAGCACTGGGAATGTTCACTAATTTCTTTCACAGATATTGTAATAATACACGTTACAGTGACTAATTCCAGTCAGCTTTACGTCAAACATTGGTGATTTTGTTGTGGAATGTATGGGCCCCTAAACCTGTATGTCCACAAGGTGCCAGATCTCTGCACACTGGCTCCTACATCTTTTACCCAAGCACTTGAGGAACTAGAAGCCATGTGACCACAGTCTGGAGATAAAAAGACTTTGCTGCTAATTTTTCTTCTTTCTCATTCCTTGTTTTCCTACCTGAGATCTGGTGAGCTCTGCCTTCCCTGTCACACCTGCCTCCTGCAGACACACCTGAGCTGACTGTTCTGAGGCAGCATCTCCTCCTGTGTGTGCAGTATAAAGAGGCTCAGAACTTTCTGGAAAGTTGGATTTTCTCTCTTCTTTTTCTCTCTCTCTTTTCTTTCTGTTCGCTCCTTCATTCTCCCTTGCCTGGGTGCTTTCTCCCTTCATTTTCCTTCTCCTCTTCCTTGTCTATGTTCTCCAACATTTTCTCACACATATCTGCCGCTCCCATCTCACACTCATCAGTGCTGGTCTGGGGCTGCTCACTAGACTCAGCACAAAGCACTGAAAAGGAATCAAGCTCTCTTCCCTTAACACATTTCCTAAGACCCTAGTCCTGTCTCTCTTTCCTCTTCTCCCCATTGTTGCCCCCAACACACACATACACACACACACACACACTTTTTCTCACCCCTCATATATGTACTCATTCCTACCCAACATAATACAACTGTAACACATAAAACAACTGCTTTCCCATAGGCAGTAGAGCCTGGAGCTAAGCCAAACCAGCCCTGATTACAAGATGGGTCTCATCTGAGGAGGATCACATGCTTTAATATAAAAGGCAGCAGGGAGCTGCAACTGCAACTGTGAGAGAGAAAAAAGAAGTAGAGATAGAGGGCTCAGCTTTTCCCAGAAAGGGCTGCAAACTAACAACTTCAGGTAGAGCAGACTGACTAAGAGCCAGCTGTGGATATGGCTAAAGGACCAGAGCTAAGTATGAAGGGCTGAATTATGATTTTGGGCTATGTTGAAGATTTTTTGGTTTATTTTGTGATTAATGACTCTGAAGTCTGCATAAACTTTATTTGAAATTAAACCAGCCCAGAAAGGGGCACTGTGAACCACAACACAGACTAACTGGAGTGTTAAGGAGCCTGGGAAAGAGAGCTAATAAGGTCAGGCTGCCTTTAAAACCACACCCTGGGCCAGCAGGGGGCACTCAATAAGCAGCCACACCACTACAGCACAGCAACCTTCAAACCTTTAGATCCCTTAGATTTGAACCCTGAATGGTGTCCCTTCCCATCAACTCAAACTGCACCAATTACACAGTACATATGTGGCAGTTGGCCTTCTCCAATATCCACATGGGAGAGTGAGGAGCAGAGCACGGTGGTGGAAGCCTTAGCAGTATGAGACCAGCACAAAGAGCATCCATGATTACAGATTAATTCCCATCAGCAGATTAATGTTACACTCTTTCTTCCCTTTCACTGCTTGTCTCTAGCCAATCCATTTTTAAGTTATTTATCTATCTTGGGTAGTACAGTGTGTATTTAACAAAAACACCCCATGGTACCTTTTATCGTCTTGTCACATAGCTGTAAGAGGAAACAGAAAAGCAAAGTCTATTAGAGCCAGCAGCTTCTTGTTGCAGACTGGAATATATTCAATTATTTTCCTTTCCTACTGTAGAACCTACTAATGAGACTTGTGCACACACAGAGAGGTATATTTGTAAAGGCAAGTTAACAAATATCAACATTATTTCAAGTCTGACACTCCTCCTATACAATGGGATACTTTTTCCATTTGTGCATCCACATGAGGAACTTACATCTCCCTTGCCAAGTGTCAACACACCACTGAAATCATGTTAGTTGAGGATCTATACACGTGCAATCAAAAATATTCTTACATTTTTAATCTCTCAACTTCATTCAATACACAGAAAAGTTTTCAGATAAAGTAATAAATAATATAGGATTGTGATAGGTATATACATTTAGATCATTTATCTAAATAATTACTACATTAGCATGCTATTGAACACCTGTGTAACTCTGAGGTTTATGATAGCAACAAAAATCTGAGTTATTACTGTTCATTACTAAGTATTTTTATTTATATAGCACTTTTTATCCAAAAGGAACCAAAACACTTTCATGCTTCATATATGGAGTCAGTCATTTTCCCTCCTACTAAAAAGAAGCCTCTTTTGGGATAGTAATCAGCAATTACTGGAAGAAAACCACAGAAGAAAACCACAGACAGTAAGTAGCCAGAGACTCCTGCCGGCAGGGACAGAAGAAACAGCCAAAACAATGACCTTTGGAATTCAGACATTGAGAACTGTCTGCAGTCCTGACTAAATTTTCTCTGCCCTGAGCTGATTGGCTGTTTGCCACAACCCTGTAGCTTTCCTCCTCCTCCTCCTTCAGGCTCTTCTCTTCAAATTCACTCCATCCCTGTCCGCTCACTCCTCCTTCTCCTTCACTTTTCTTTCCATTTTGCTTATCCACTCCTAAACTCATCACACACACACAAACATTTGCTGCCGTCACATTGTTCATGCTGTTTGTATGTTCTACCATTCCCCTCCACCCTGGGTCTGTCTTGTCTTCTTAGATTGTAAGCTCTTTGGGGCAGGAACAGTCTGCTATTCTGTTTGCGCGGTGTCTAGGACAACAGGTCCTCATTTTTGGTTGGCCCTTAAGCACTATTGTAAAACTGGATTAATAATTGGTAACTGCACCAATATTTCAAAACAGTAATTCAGAAAAAAAAAAGCATTTTATTCAACTGGAACCACATAGGAAACTGAGGAGACAGTATATTTACTTGGTTTGGAATTTGGCCAAGACACCCCTCTCAACACTTTTACTCTTAGAAAAGGAGCTGTGGGATCTTTTATTACTATGGGTTGTCAGTAGCTTAGTTTTGTCACATGAGAGACAGCACTACTGTTTATGCATTTTCCCTTGGACAATGGAAGCTATTTCTTCAGTACTCATTCAGAGAGAAGAAAGCTACATATTCAGTCACCACTTCCTGCAGTACCTGAGCTTCTGAAGAGGTCTAGTGCAAGGCAAACTTACATGGTTTGTGAGATCTGGAAAGTTCACAGCCCAAGGTGATAAGACTGCAGACAGTATTCATCCTCCTCCTTTGCATACAACTAATTACAAAGTAGAACTAATTTTTACACAGTTCAAATTTTACGGGAGGTGCTGGAAAGAATATGAAGTCTATTTCTGACCAAAAGAATAAAGGATATATCAAATGTCTACATGGTGTACTGTTACATAAAACAAAAAAACTACATAGGCTAGAATTCAATTACTGTAAGTTAAAGAGAAAAACTGAGCAAATATAGGCAGGGGCCCTAGCAAACAGATTCTGCAGCCAGGGAAAACTCCATTCAATTGTTGGTCAGCTATAGAATTTAGGCCTGGCCAGAGAAGCTGCTGAGATTAACTTTTTCTCTAGGTCCCTTCTCCTCATTCACCCCTCTCAGGTGTTAGAGATTCTATATTAACTTGTGATAAATAATAAGTATCTACAAAAGTGTCAGAAGAGAGGGAAGCACTATAGAGGAGGCGTGGAAGAGATTAAGAATGTAGAATAGGAAAGAGTGCTATCCAAGTAGGAGGAAAGCACACATTAAGGGAAATGTTTGCAGGAATTGTTAGACGATCAAATCCTGTTATCCTGTCAGTTCAGGGTGCAGCTATAGCTTCTGCATATCATAGTTCATATTGTCATTCTGCTTATAATGTGTTTAAAATGGTACCAAAACTACCTAGACTTTTTATTTTCTGGTAGTTTATTGAAGAACTCCAGATCGTTGCTATGGATGCGAATACTGTATTGCAAACTTTTTGCTGGCATGATCCCATTTTAATTGATTTACTCCAGGACCCCAGACAGCCTGGAGGGTGCCATATTGCTCAACAAAATGGCATCTTCACCACAGAAAGACCTCACATGCATCCTACTTGCAAGGCCATGCGGTATGGAGCAAAATGGCATCCTCTGCACAGTAGGAATCATTGCAACCCCATCTGATGATGGTGTACCCCATTTGGGGTCACAATCCACAGTTTAGGAACTGCTCTTGTAGTATTCTGAAGCCAAAAAGAGGAAGAATTTTTGGTGGGACACATTAAGCAGGGATAAAAGAGACAGGGGAGACATGTTCCCTTTTATTTCCTCTTTTTACCTTTCACTGAAACTTTCTGTTGACACGTTTTTCTGTGTTCTGTTTTTTTTATACTAAAAATTCTGTCATGGGCCAAAAGGCCTGTTCCATGCATGAAGCTGCATCAGTCCAGGATCATGTGCAACAGTGGGACTGAAAGCCAATTTGACAAAAAGTAAGCATATTTGAAAAACGTAGGGGTAGAAATCAGCAAAAAAGTGTGGTTTTGGCTAGAGATTTTTGACTTAAAACCAAAAGTGTTTTAAAATGAAAATTTTAAAGAGAAATTAAAATTGAGAAAGTGTGCCAAATTCTGCAACTGTGGAGAAAGCTTGCTTCATCACAACTCATTTTTTCATTTATATCAAGACTTCAAAACCTTCTTTACTGGAGAAACCTGAAGATTGTTCATGGCAAACCTAGCAAAAGTTCAGCTGGGAGAAGACCATTTTCCCTCTTCTTTGCAAAGGCACATTTCCTTATTTTTTTGCTATGACCTTGATTCAAGAAAGCACTGAAGCACATGCGTAAGTCCCACTGAAGTCACCGTCTCACTGCACTCTGACTTCCATAGGATGTAAGCATGTGCTCAAGTGCTCTCTTAAATCGGAAATCCTTCCTGAATTGGGGTTTATACGCATGTGACTGTTTATACCTCTTGATAGTCCCCAGTAGCAAGTCACTTCAACAGCAGCTAGCGGTAGGTGACCAGATGTCCCGATGTTATCGGGGCAGTCCCAATTTCTGGGTCTTTTTCTTATGTAGGCTCTTATTATTCCCACCCCGTCCCTATTTTTCACACTTGCTGTCTGGTCACCCGAGCTGGAGGGAAAATGCTACAGGGACCTATTGTGTCTAAGCTTCAAAAACAGACTCCAACAAGAAACTGGGAGGGGATGGGTCATTACACAAAGTAAAAACTATTTCCCCATGCTAATTTTTCCCCTGTTACTCACTCTCTTGTCAACTGTTTGAAATGGGCCATCCTGATTATCACTACAAAAGTTTTTTTTCCTCCTGCTGCTAATAACCCACCTTAATTGATTAGTCTTGTTATAATTGGTATGGCAACACCCATTTTTCATCTTCTCTGTGTATATATATCTTCCTACTGTATTTTCCACTGCATGCATCCAATGAAGTGGGTTTTAGCCCACAAAAACTTATGCCCAAATAAATTTGTTAGTCTCTATGGTGCCACAAGTACTCCTCATTCTTAGAGCTAAGTATAGTATGTGTTAATAACAAGGAGGGGTTTTAATACAAACTTTATATGAAGTGTTCTCTCTGTGTCCCACTTATCAAGTTTTCACTTTGAAAGTTTAGCTTTCTAATCTCTAGATTAAATGCATCGGAAACCACACAGCATTTGTGTCTTGGTTGTCATTGTGAATGGAGCCTGACAGCAGCAAGAAATATTGAAATCCCTGATGTATTTCTGTTGTTTCTTCAAGAGGGACCATCCCTTCCAGAAATAAAAATCTTCCAAAAATAGTGCCCCGGGATGAAACCTCACTCATCATATATCCCAAATTTGGCAGTTATGACAGTTTTATTCCAGTATATTATTAAAGCTTAGGACTATATTTACATAATTAAACCTTGATCTGCTTTTTCTCTCTGCATCTGTCACTCATTTCTGTGGCATACATTAATTCAATCTCTTCTGCATAAGCAAGATTTAGTACATATCAGGTGGTGTCATTCAACTGTACAAAATTCTGTCCACTTGTGGAAACGTACATGAAATGTTTTAATCATAAAGTCAATACATTGTTGGGATAAAACATCAGAGTTAACAGAAGGAAATTTCTGTGTATATAGCTATGCTTTGGTATATCAGTTCCCATACTATTTAGTTATAC
This sequence comes from Gopherus evgoodei, assembly GCF_007399415.2. Classification (NCBI taxonomy): domain Eukaryota; kingdom Metazoa; phylum Chordata; order Testudines; family Testudinidae; genus Gopherus; species Gopherus evgoodei. The sequence goes on from NC_044328.1 coordinate 48,332,800, forward strand.
ATATTCAACACTTTGAGCAAAGCACAGAGTATGGACACCAGAATTGTCTGTAGATCTGATGCAAAAAAAAATACATATATCCCAAAGTAATTGTGACATTTATATTAATAAAATAAATTTTAAATACACCTACATAGAACAGTAGACACTTTCACTATATGCAATCAAATCATATTAGCACAAAATAGCCTCTGGTTCTTCCTCCTTCCCTCAAATGCCCAATCCAGCCACAAATACCAGCCTCAGTTTTCAAATACCAGTACTGAAGCCTGGGAAAAGAAATGGACTTTGAAGCTGGCTTTGATGTATATTACATACAAGCATCTGTAAAGGCTTCTCGGTTAAAGGGGACTGCGTAATTCTGTGATAAGTCTTTGGCCTTGAGCCTAGTTTTTTGAGTCCATGTAAGAATCTAGAGAAAAATATTAACACAACACGATTTTCCTTTGAAAAAAAGCACACCACTATTAAAAACTTTTGGCAATTGTAATTGTATTATTCACAGTCTGATCCAGAAATTGACTCAAAATGAAAATCAGGTGCACAGCCCTAGAACAGGCTGATACTATAAATGACCACGTTATTGATAGAGATGGAAGAACATATTAAAATATATTTCAAATTCCATTGAACTTCATGGTCTTAAATTTATTCAAGGACAAAACTTTTCTACAGTTTTAAGTTTTCTGCCATATAAAGTTTCCTTTTAACTGTACACAGTCATTCAGCGGTTGACATCCTCACAAAACTCAAAAGCACTGATTGAGTCAGAATTTGCCTCTTTCAGTGTCAGTTAGTTGAGGTTTTCCAGTTAGTTCCAGAAGGGTGGGGTGCCATCATTTTAGGATTCTCAAATGTTATCAGGCGGAAGGTTGTACCCAGAACAGGGTAGCAGTAAGAGGGATCCTGTGATGCTTTCCAGGCTAGGAGCTGATCCACAGCAGGGACAGACTCCACCAGCCCCTGATAAGCACTACTGTCCAGGTCTCCGCAGGCCTCGGTCTCTCTGTACAGATTAATGATATACGCACACCAACCGTTTCATCCTCTCGAGTGCTCTGTTTCACTGAACATTCAGAACTCTGGGGGCTTATCTTCACTACCGTGCTAAATTGGCACCTCAATGCAGTGGCACCGATTTAGCAGGACTGGTGAAGACTCAAAGTCAACATAGCAGAAGTTATGTCGGCAGGAGAGTATCTCCCACTGACATAGTACAGTGTAGAAACTGTGTTAAGTTATAGTAAGTTATGTTGCTCAGCGGAGTGGGTTGGGTTTTTTTACACTGCTGAGCGACGTAACTTATGTCGACTTATGCAATAGTGTAGACAAGGCCTAAGGTCCTCTAAACCCAATGGAAAACTACACACCAGCTTAGTATATTCAACTGAGGATCACCACTCTACTTAAACACAGCACTTAGCTGTATTTATAGTGAAAACAAGAATAAGTTTATCATGAAAGACAGGATTCAAATGATAATAAATAATGTTATTGGACACATGGTTACCTATAAAACAAACACATTTTCTAGAGCCTAAACTTAATTCACAAAACCTTCCCCTGTCTCCTGCAGGATAGATTACCCCAACTCCTTACCCCAGCATTTTCAACTAGGATGGCTGAGATCCCCTTTTCTTAAATTTAAGCCTGCTGGCAACTTGTCTTCATAGACTGAAGGATGCCAGAGCATCTCTTTGCACCCCCACCTGTATCAGACCTTTGGATTTTACCAGAAAAGACGATCTCCCCCTTCTCTCCTGTTTACCTCTTCCTGTTAATTTCCTCCTGAAGTCTCTGCAAGGTCTTCATTAGCATTTGACTCAGTATGCTAATAGATTTCTATTGTACAACACACAGTGGTCCACCACGGAGATAAGTGTCTCATGCCTCCTGTCTGGAGAAGTTTGTCTCACTGCACACCTCTGAGGGACCTGCCTTTCACTACAAGTCCTCGAGAATATAATTTTCAGCATGTATACATAACTCCTCCCATGTTTTGAATAATACATCTCTCAAGGATTATGGTGACCAGTGGGAGACAGGCTTTCATAAGGGGCATTTCTTTGATAAACCCAGAGGACACCTGTGCTGTCTGCCTGCTGGTATCCAGCGATCCTAGGTTACAGGTCCTGAAGAGATACCCTGAAGAAAATTAATATTTCTTCTCCTAGAAGATGAGACTGAGAGAAGAAAAGCACGTAAGCCTGAGTTCTATCAAGTATTTAAGCACTTATACATGAGCTGCCTCATTGACTTCAGTGGGACTGCTCACATGCTTAAATGATTTCCTGGATCAGAGCCTAGAGAGGAAAAAAGAGAGGGACCTAAGAGCATTGGAGCAAGATTTAAGGTGGACACAGCCTTAAACAGAAAGAAAGGCTCTAACAGATGAAGAGGAAGAAGCGGAGGGAGGGGAAGAAGGAAGAGAATGCCCTTTAAAAAAAATAAAAAAAAGTTTCTCCCTCTGAGTGGCAAGACCACTAAGGCCAAGAGATCACAATGGGAAACACCAAGATATTTGCACAGGCAAGGATCAGAGATTGTAGTTCATTTATTTAGAAAAAGTCATCTCTTTGGGTTTAAAAAAAAATGTTTCTGAAAAAAAAAATCAGAAGATAAGCACAGTGAACAGACAACAATCCTTACAGGGCCTGAGATGCAGAGAGCAATCCTTACAGAACCTGAGATTGAGTCAGTGTGTTGATCATCATGGAATTACTGTAACTATATGTCCTTTTTCAGTTGAACAGAATATGAAAAATATGGGTTAGCAGTTGTTTTGTTCCCTGAAAAACAGGCAGTTGTCCAAGGAGGTAATGAGTGCCATTGTAGGAGTTCTACTGGCCAGAGAGAGCTAGTAAAATTTGGGGATAAGCTCATATGGACTTTACATGCAGCTAAATAAGACTAGTAATAAATTGAGACCTAATGAGGAATCAAAGTCAATATTTCCTTGTGAAGAGTGGTGACCTCAATGAAATTACTGATGGAGATTCAGGCACTGATTGCAGAAAGGATGAGAAAGTGTGTACAGCACTTACTAGCAGACTTATGAAACATGTTCTCACAGGTAATGGTATAGGTTACGAACTTTTGATATTTGTGTTTTATAGACAAAAAAAGGCTTGTTTGTGGATGACTTTTCGTGCGTCATTGAAGACAAATAAAATAGGAAACACACAAATGCTGTACTGAAAGGACTCAGCTTTATTCAGCCAAATGCAAAAAATCTACTTCTCTCATACGCATTGATGCTTAAGGGAGAAGGCATCAAGTGAGTCTCCCCATAACTCAGTCAAATGACAAGGGAAAAGTGACACTGCTCATCACAATGGCAGCATCTGGTCATCTTTTGCTATTCAGAAGAGAGTCCTCCTGATGACGTACTCTCAGGAGTTTGAAAATATTTAGCATTCTTATTCTCAGAATGCTGGAGTAATGATGCACCATTCTGTCAACATAGTGACTGAACCTGTCACTAAGAAAAAAAAGTTACCCAAACTGCCTTCAAATTCATCACAATATTGTCTGACACTATCAGGATCCTGAACTTCTCCATATCAGAGTCATTTTTTTCCCTTTGTCAATTATTGCACTGAAATATTTAGGTCATCTATTAAATGGTTAGCTCAGGCCTCTCCCTGAAGTTCAATTTTTGTTAATAGGATGCAGATCAAGTTAGTTTGCAAGTAACAGTTAGGCTCTGAAAGCTTTAAGACTGACTTGCAATCATCACAGAATGTGGGGGTATGTATATTCTTACTTTGGCACTAGTGAAGAATGATCCTCAAGGGGTTCAGTTTCACCCAGTTGTTCAGATTTTTAAACAGATCTGGACTATAGAGATTTTGATGAGAAACTAGGCTGAAAGTCTGAAAGCAATGCCATTTCTCCTATGATTGCTGGTACCATATTTGCTGCTTCCAGCTGAGCCACACGTATTGTATACTACTAGAGTGCCATTTCTGAGGGATTTTGGTGATTATATTTCTGATCTTCCTCAGAAGCAGAAAGGCCAGTGAAAGTGAAAAGTAATAAAAATATTCTGAACTTTTTCAGATCTGAGGTTTAGATTTAGCTCAAGTTTTGAGCAAAGGATCACTTGCCACCAGAATACTTTCCCCAATACTATTCTTGGACTCAAAACAGTGATGGGCAGCATGGTATGGCATACCTATGACTGTAGAGACCTGGAATTGCATGTGCTTAATTAACACTATGGTACAGCTTGTATGTCTCCAAAAGGTTTAGGGTAAGATTGATAGAATGTTTCATAGCTGGCTAAACATCCCCTTTTGTATGATCTTAGGGAGATCCACAAATGGAAGGCTCCATTAACATGCATAGTGTGTTCCAGTGTTTTTAAGTGCTAATATTTACATTGGGTCTGTACAGCAGAGGTCTAGTCACAGCACCACTGTCTTGAGATTCCCTCTGAAACCTATTTTCCACTCAGCTTCTCTAGAACTCAGTTTGACTCCAGACTGTCAATGAGATCTTTATTTGGCATACACCAGCACTACACTGAGTAGATTAGACACACGGGATGGGTGAATGTAAGCTACAAATACAGCTCCAAAGTTACACAGACACCCTCTACCTGTGTATTCATTGCACGTTTTCTTGCAATTACTATACAATGCATTACACATTTTTGGATTGGACTGGTTACTTTTCAGGAACCAATCCCTGTGCAGCATGCGCTATCCACACATTGTCCATGTTCAACCTACTCTTTACCTGATCTGTCTTCCTAGTTTCTTCACAAATATAGGAAGCTACTACAGGTAGTATTCACTTCAGCTACAGCATATCTTTTCTGCCTAAGCCACATCAACAACTACTAGATCAGGGCTCTTTGAATGAGTGTCCCTTATAGGCCATGCCAGACCATGCCCTTTTTATAGGGAATTCTTTTCTTATTTGTGTACCATGTATGTGATTTCTCTATGTAAACATATAAAAATCATACAGAACACATAAAAATGCTTAAATGAAATGTTTATTTGGATGAAATAGCTAAAACTTTAAAAATATCCAAATTCCTATTTAAATTCACAGAAGTTTGGTAGCTGACAACAGAAACTTGTATTTACTATTTTACTAGAAATTATGATCCCATTTAAACACAATCAATAATATAAAACTTACTTTAGGCAGTTTATCAGCGGGTACATAAAAAAATATTCTTTTTTCACATTTTCACTTAGTTATATTCATTTTGTTCTGTTTTCTATTACATTGAAGAATTACTTTTGTCCGGATACAAAAGAATGTCTCCTAAGAGATAGTTACATTTTCTGTAGTTCTCTCTTTTTAATCCCTATCAGGATTTTTTTTGTAAATGCACATCCTGAAATCCTGACTAGTAAGTGAGAGATTTGTTATGCTTGACATTTGAGATACATGTTTTGCCTTTTGTTTTGGGGCCTGCTTTAAAGGGCAGTGAGCATCAGACCTAATCTGACTTCTAATGACTCTAGTAAACATGTCTGAATGAATAAATGCCAACACTTTTAAAATACAGTGTTAAATGTACTTGTTTCTGTACAGAAAGAAAGGCAAAACTACAGCACTAGTCAGACATTGCAATCTATAGACAAAGGTGACATTTTATGTTTATTTAAATAGTCTTGTCTTGACAATCTACTTGTCTTTGTAAGGCCATTTTTCTCTCCAAATGTTATCTTTGTTCACTGCTGTATGGTATGCATTGCAAACATTTGGAACAAAAATCAGTATCTTTCACATTCAAGAAAATAAATGTTAAGGAATGGCTCATTTTAATTTACTTCACATACCTGTTACAGGTGCAGTGGACTTTTACAGTCATATGCCAGAGGAATATTATACCTGATGAGGTATAAGATGATTATAATTCCTGATCAGTTGCTAAGAAAACTCACTGGATGTACATTTTAAAATTTTCCCTAAAGGAAGAAGGGGAAGGAGGAGGAAGTCAGACAATCTAGGTGAATCCTTTGAAGTGGAAGCAGACTCCCACACTCATCTGGTGAGAGGATTGAAGACTTGCTTACGGATTGAGTTGTCACTCCCAGGGAGTAAATAGAAAGTCCAGATGTGCCTTTAGACAGTTGATCCAGGTTGCCAAGGAATAATATTTCCAGTTTTTAAAGCAGCAGTTGGAGGAAAACAAAACTTATTTAATGAGTTTTGAACAGGACAAGTTATTATAAGTGGGTCTGGTATCACTGGTCCAGACAAAGCATTACAACCTAATGGTTACTACATTTGTTCAAGCAGCAGAGTGCTGTGTCATGGATCTGAAAGTTTCCAACCTTGCTGATGAATCTTGTGGGGGCCGATACAATCTCTGTGACTCAAAGCACCCTACGCACTATTCTAATATCTTTGTACAAAATATACCTTGTGAGGTATCATTTGAAAATGAATAACTTGCTAGTCAATAATACCATGGTGAAATGTAAAGCTATCAACTCCCCTTCTATGATATTACTTGTTGAAAACCAAACAGCCCTGTCTAGACAAAAGTTGTTAAACAGGCTGTCAGGGTTCCCTCCCCACTCTGAACTCTAGGGTACAGACATGGGACCTGCATGAAAGACCCCCTAAGCTTATTTCTACCAGCTTAGGTTAAAAATTCCCCAAGACACAAATTCTCCCTTGTACCTTGGATTAGGTAATGCTGCCACCACCAAGTGATTAGACAAAACTCAGGGAAAGGACCACTTGGAGTTCCTACTTTCCCCTAATATTCCCCCAGGCCCTACTCCCCCTTTCCTGGGGAGGCTTGAGAATAAACAAGATGAGCACAAACCAACTTTGGGAGTTTTTAGACCACTAAAAAAAAACCAATCAGATTAAAAAGACAAAACAGAACTTTATTAGAAAGAAAAAAGTTAAAAGAAGCACCTCTGTAAAATTAGAATGGAAGATAATCTCACAGGGCAGTCAGATTGAAAACACAGAGGATTTCCCTCTGGGCAAAACTTTACAGTTACAAAAAGAAAACTAGGAATATACCTCCCTCTCAGCACAGAGAAAATCACAAGCCAAAATAGAAGTAAGCTAACACATTCCCTTGCTAGTATTTACTAATCCTAATGGAGCTGCATTGCTTGCTTTCTTGATCTGTCTCTGGCAAGCACACAGACCAGACAAAACAAAGCCTTCCCCACCACGCCCCAGATTTGAAAGTATCTTATTGCCTCATTGGTCCTTTTGGTCAGGTGCTAGCTAGGTTACCTGAGCTTCTTAACTCTTTACAGGTAAAAGGATTTTGTGCCTCTGGCCAGGAGGGATTTTATAATACTGTATACAGGAAGGTTGTTATCCTTCCCTTTATATTTATGACATGGGCCTATCCTAAACAAAGGAATGTGTTTACACCTCAGTTTGCACAAACAGTTATCAGAACCATCAAGACAGCAGGAGAAGAAGATTGCAGGAAACCAAATAATTTGCATTTTAGCAAACACAGGTGTGAGGGAGGATGCATGGAGCCTCCATCACCACCCGACTCTATGTTGCCTATCTCACTGATTGAATAAACTTTACTTTGAGGAATAAGCTTCAGAAGAATCCATTTCAAAGGTTCACTGGACTATATATATTTAAAAAAAAAAAGGAGGCAGAAAACTTCAAGTTCTCTCTTTCACCCAAGAACCACCAGCACATAATGGGGGAGGGGAGAGGAGGAAAGAGGTCAGCCATCATATTGCTGAAAAACAGGTGGTCAGAAAAGTTATCTTGAACAAAGCCTTGAACTGAACCTTGCTATATTGTTTTAGACTTTTAAATGCATGTTTTCACTTCATTTGCTTGAAACCATTTCCAACTTTCTCTTATACTTGAGCTCACTTAATATCTTTTCTTCTGTTAATAAACTTGTTTTACTGTTAATCTAAACCAACAGGGCTGTGTTTGTACTAAAGCAAATGTCAGCTCCAGTTAATGTGGCAAGCTGGGGGGGGGTTGTCTCTTTAAAGGACCAAATGGATTTTATTGCTCTAAGCTGAAACAGGACTGGACATTGCAGAGCACATGGTCTGAGGAAGTTCAAGATTGGGAACATGTTGGAGGCACCTGTTATCATTAACCAAGTCTAGTAAAGACAAAAGTGTGTCTGTGATAATTGTTAGCAAGATAGTTGGATTCAACCACCTTGAATCAGAGCTGTACAGCACACAGAACATGACGTGCACGCTGGCTGTGAGTATGTCCCCAGCAGGGAGCCACAAGTAGCAGAAGCATGTTATAATACAAGTGGTGATGCAACCTCTCACTGGTCCAAATTTCACCCAAGAATGTGACAGTCAAATGATGGAATTTGTCTTTTCGGTTTGCTTTATAAAAACCTACGAAATTATACACAAATCCCATTAAAACAATGTCATAAAGGTAGTAAAGTCAAGCACTTAAAAGTTAGGAAAATGCCTGAGTTAAGGTTGCTTGTGCAACCTTAATTCAGCCCCTTGTACCATCATGAATCCACAGTCTTTATACAATTTCATGTTATTTTTCCTCCCTCTCCCAGATCCCTACCATATTTAGGATATGTCTGTACAGTAACTCCTCACTTAAAGTCATCCCAGTTAACGTTGTTTCGTTGTTATGTTGCTGATCAATTAGGGAACATGCTCATTTAAGTTGTGCAATGCTGTCTTATAACATCGTTTGGCAACCGCCTGCTTTATCCACTGCTTGCAGAGAGAGTAGCCCATTGGAGCTAGCTGGTGGGGGCTTGGAACCAGCGTGGACCAGCAGCCCCCCTATCAGCTCCCTGCTCCCCTATGTTCTCTGCGCAGCAACTGCCTAGCAGGTTATCAGTTGCCAGCGGTTCAGATGTTCCTCGCCTCACTGCCGTGTGCTGCTCCTGCCCTCTGCCTTGGAGCAGCTCCCTGGAGCCTCCTGCTTGCTGTGCAGGGCGGAAGAGAGGGTGGCTAATGTCAGGGTGTCCCCCCTCCCCTGCTCCTGCACCCCACTTACCCCATCTCCATGGCAGGGGAATGACAGGACAGGGCTCAGGACAAAGGGCGCTTCCTAGGAGCAGCTGCTGTCTCAACTGGCTGATCTACTTAAAAAGGCAGTGTACTTAGAGTGGGGTCAGCCTACTTAAAGGGCTTTCTCTCACACAGGGTGTGTGTCTCTGTCTGCCATGCTGTCTCCCCTCCCTCCATTCGTGCTGCCTTGTAGAGTGTGAGGCTACATTAACAATGAGTTAACCCTTGAGGGCTCAGCCGAGTGCTAGTTCATCATTTAGCAGTAAGGCATTCCCTGGGAAATATCCCACCCTCTGACTTCACCACCTCAACTAAGCTTCACAGTCAGCATTGTTGTGTACAGCATTAAATTATACACGTCTGGTGAAAAAAAATTCCCTGGAACCTAGCCCCTCCCCCCCATTTACATTAATTCTTATGGGGAAATTGGATTCGTTTAACATCATTTCACTTAAAGTTGCATTTTTTAAGAACATAACTACAACGTTAAGCAAGGAGTTACTGTACTTCATACATACCTGGGGCAGCTAGCCCCTCCCACCACTCATGCAACCATGACTACATTTCTAATTTTAGCAAGCTCTCTCAAATCAGAACGCCTTGAGCTGGAAACACATCTTTAGTGCACAGCTTGGATAGCACTCACTCAATGAGCGACTATTCAATATTTTGTTTTCTCCTCATTCAGTGTGGCACCCACTAATTCTATCTTCAGAGCAGGATTTGAATGATGTTATCATAGGCTTTTCTATGGTGCTCATCACTATAGGTTTCCCTGTGAGGTGAGACTCTATTATCCTCATGTTACAAATGGGGAGCTGAGGCACAGAGTATCCACTAATTCTAGGTGCCTGAGATACCTGGGACCTGATTTTTTTTTCTGTTTACTTTATATGTACAAAGTGCTATATAATGCTAAGCACAGCTCCCAAGGATTTCAACTGCCATGGTGAGTGATTAACACTTCTGCAAATCTGGACCCAGGATTTCAGGTTGGACATCTCAAAAATTCAGAACACAACCCAAACTAATTGTAAGTGACTTCTCCAGCATGTCACAGGATCTCTGTGGCTCAGTAGAGAGGAGTCAGTTCTCCAGGGTCACATTCAAGCGTTTTAACCATGAGACCCTGCCGTCTCCTAACTTAATCCCTACTTATCTTCCAGCTTCTGCAACAAATGAGGCAAGGGTCATACAGACAATATCCTCCTTCACTACAGAGCCCTGATTCATCCACAGAGAAGGGTTCATGTTGTGCATTGAATGAGGCAGGGTTCTTGGAGAAAAGAGGCTTTATCATGTAATTACAGACTGTACCATAATGCATGCTCAAAAGGGGGCTGAATTTAGCATACACAAACCAGAGGAAATGGAGCCATGTACCCTGTATTATCTTTACCATATTATGTAAAGTGCTAGAAAGCTCAGCCCTGCAATCTTTATTCAGGCAAAAAAACTTTCATGAAAGTCAAATCAGCATTTTGTGTAAGAAAGAACTTCAGGAATGGGCCACTCATGAGGGAATTTGGACATTAAGAAACCAGATCTAAAGTCCATTGAAGTCAAGACTCTCGCTAACTTCAATGGACTTTGAGTCAAGCCCTATATCTGCAGAGAGCTGTGAAATGGAGTTTAACAATGGAGATGTACGAAAGAGCTGTATTATAGTTTTCTCAGAGAGGGCATTAATCTTGTCTGTTTCCTCCGCCCCTTTAGCAGGCTTATACTTAAGCCAACAGCTATGCTTTCTCAGGGTGCTATAATGCATTTTATAGCCACCTGACAGGTAGGGCATAAGATCAACATCTTGTGAGCTGTTCTCCTGTGCTAGGACAAGAACATCTTGTCTTTAGTGTTCTGTCTCTGATAACCCACTGAATTAGAGGACAAAGGTTATTATATAGGTTGTTCCCATTTAATGGATATAAACTGGACAGTAGGAAGTTTAGACTTGAAATTAGACGAAGGTTTCTAACCATTAGAGGAGTGAAGTTCTGGAACAGCCTTCCAAGGAGAGTAGTGGGGGCAAAAGACATATCTGGCTTTAAGACTAAGCTTGATAAGTTTATGGAGGGGATGGTATGATGGGATACCCTAATTCTGGCAATTAATTTGGCAATTGATCTTTGATTATCAGCAGGTAAGTAAGCCCAGGGGTCTGTGATGGGATGGGATCTGAGTTACTACAGAGAATTCTTTCCTGGGTGCTGGCTGGTGAGTCTTGCCCACATGCTCATGGTTTAACTGATCACCATATTTGGGGTTGGGAAGAAATTTTCCTCTAGGGCAGATTGGCAGAGGCCCTGGAGGTTTTTTGCCTTCCTCTGCAGCATGGGGCACAGGTCACTTGCTGGAGGATTCTCTGCAGCTTCAGGTCTTCAAACCACAATTTGAGGACCTCAGTAACTCAGACATAGGTTAGGGGTTTGTTACAGGAGTGGGTGGGTGAGATTCTGTGGCCTGCATTGTGCAGGTGGTCAGACTAGATGATCATAATCGTCTCTTCTGACCTTAAAGTCTGAGTCTATAAGACACCAGGCTGGCTATTACAGCATTAATGAAACAATACCACCAGTGAAGAGGAAATCATAAAAGAATCTAGGGTGACCCCACACAGCACAATTTATTGGATATCAACTAGAATTGGCAAAAACTATTTTACAAGAAACTTTAGTTCATTTTAAACAAAGCTTCGCTGTAAGGACATTTCCAGCTGTTTCACTCAGACACAGGAATAAAATAAAAAGGCAATGGAGAACATAGGTCAGGAGGGTAATAGAGGGCTAGATTGTGGCATTTAGCTACAGCCCTGAGTAAGAGGCTCAGAAAACTCACAATAATTCCTAGGGCACCGATCTTGCATAGGAGATGGAGGGGATATAATTTACTAAAGCTTAACTAGAAATTTGATTAATTTTTTTCATTAGAAAATGCTGATTCATCCAAAAATATTTGTACTTACGTTACAACTGTGATTCTCAGATGTATTTACACAGATACCATTCTGGATGCTCCATAATCTTTTTGAATAGCAACATCCATTCTTGCTGTTCCAGCACCCTAATGTGCCCTCACAACCACTGTAGCAGAGGGTGTAAGGGGCAGGGTGACCTCAACCACCACTTAGTTCCTTTGGCAATAAGAACCCCAAGTGGCTAAGACTCCAAACTGGTGGGCAGGTTATGCAATCTGCATGGGTAACACATCTCAAAAAAACCTCAGTTGCTGTAGGGCAAGTAAGCATTCTTTCTTTGAGTGATTATCCACACAGATTCTACGCTAAATGACTGACAAACAGTTCTCAAACATGGAGGTGGGAGTAAGAGTTCTACTTAAAGAGTGACTGCAGGACATCCCTATCATAACCTTAGTCCCAGATTTGGACCTTAGCGTCCAAAATATGGGGGTTAGCATGAAAACCTCCAAGCTTAGCTACCAGCTTGGACCTGGTACTTGCTGCCACCACCCAAAAAATTAGAGTGTTTTGGGGCACTCTGGTCCCCCTGAAAAGCCTTCCCTGGGGACCCCAAGACCCAAATCCCTTGAGTCTCACAACAAAGGGAAATAATCCTTTTTCCCTTCCCCCCTCCAGGTGCTCCTGGAGAGATACACAGACACAAGCTCTGTGAATCCAAACAGAGTGACTCCCCCTCTCCGTTCCCAGTCCTGGAAACAAAAAGCACTTTCCTCTTCACCCAGAGGAAATGCAAAATCAGGCTAGCAAATTCAACACACACATAGATCTCCCCTTGATTTCTTCCTCCCACCAATTCCCTGGTGAGTATAGACTCAATTTCCCTGAAGTAAAGAAAAACTCCAACAGGTCTTAAAAGAAAGCTTTATATAAAAAAGAAAGAAAAAATACATACAAATGGTCTCTCTGTATTAAGGTGACGAAATACAGGGTCAATTGCTTAAAAGAATATTGAATAAACAGCCTTATTCAAAAAGAATACAAATCAAAGCACTCCAGCACTTATATTCATGCAAATACCAAAGAAAAGAAACCATATAACTTACTATCTGATCTCTTTGTCCTTACACTTAGAAACAGAAGATTAAAAAGTAGAAACTACTTCTCCAAAGCTCAGAGAAAGCAGGCAGACAGAAAACAGACTCAGACACAAACTTCCCTCCACCCAAAGTTGAAAAAATCCAGTTTCCTGATTGGTCCTCTGGTCAGGTGCTTCAGGTGAAAGAGACATTAACCCTTAGCTATCTGTTTATGACACGCCCCCCAAATTGCAGACAGTGGGGAAGCTCACTGGCGGCGATTTCCTTCTAGAACTTTAAAATAAACAGATTACTACAACACATGCACCTTTACATATACTACTAAATATATAACTAACAGACTTCTGCATTTTAAGAACACTTTTTAACTACTGGATTCTGGGAAACTCTCACAGGAGGGTTTCCTGATTGGTCCTCTGGTCAGGTGCTTCAGGTGAAAGAGACATTAACCCTTAGCTATCTGTTTATGACAATCCCTATCACAGCTGGCACCCAATCTGGAAGGTAAGTAAGTATGAACAGAACTCAAGATATACCTACATATTTCAGATATAGGTATCTTACTCAAGCAAACAGAGAAGCTGCCTGAGGCCTAGTGCAGTGGTCTCTAATGTGACCCTTTCACAAACAGAATATGAGCAGTCTAACCTAGCAGACAGAGTGGGAGTCTAGAGCCAGACCAGGTCTGGCTACCAGAACTTGAGAACCCAAGGTAGGCCAGAGGGCAACAGGGAGTCGAGTGTCATGAGGGAGGCTAGGTCAGGATACTAAGAAGTCATAAATCAGGCAGCAGAGGGAAAGCCCAGTTGCACAAATGACTTCCTGGACCCCTGCTTGGTTTACATAGAAGTAAAGAACCAATCAGATCCCAGGACTACAGTCTTCTTCCGAAGTTAAGCTTTGAGTTCTGGTGACTGTTACCAGGTTACTGGGTGGCAGGTTGAAACATATTCGCTCCTAAGAGCCTTCTAGACCAGAGTTTGGAGACCTGTGGGGCACCCTCTGAACAGTGTTGGACTGGAATTTTGGGGTGGCTCCTATGGAACACTTGTACATTTTTCCAGTGGCTCCCAGGTGCACTCCTCAGAGCCATATCCCTCTCAGTTGATAAACAGGGGAGGCTGTGGAAATTTGTTCAGAGTCCAGGACCTTGTAAAGCACATAGTCCTCACAACCTTGAACCTGTCCTGGAGGAGGCGGCGGTAGCTAGGTCCTGCATAGGAAATGGATTTTCATGTCAGGTTTTCAGAAGTGATACCTGAAACATTGGGTCAATCTTCAGCTACTAGGGTAGTTGCAGTTCAAAGGGACTAGGCTGATCTGTTGCTGGATCTTAGGAACTGAAAGTCCAGCGTATGAGTGGGTCTGCATATGGAGTGGGTCTGCGCAGAGCCATACTTTTCCCCACTGAATAGTGAGACCTTGCTGTTGATGCTGATCCACGTACTGTTTGTATCTATTCTTGCCTTTTCAAAGTGTTTCCTCACCTTTTTCCTGGGTCTCGTGAAATTGCCACACTAGGTCTCAGGCAGCCAGCTTCAGAGAGAACATGGGTAGTTGTGGGTGGAAGCTATAGTTTTTTTTTAAAGGGGGTGGGGGGTTGACCCAGGGATGTATGGTCTGCATTCTTATATGCAAACTACCCGTAAGGGAGAAACAAGAACCAATCATCCTGGTGATGATTGACATATCATTGTAGATACTGCTCGAGGAGCTGGTTGGTCCTTTCCATTTGGTTCTTGTATTGGAGATAAGTGGAGGAAAGGCATGTGCAGACCCCGATACCAGAACTTGGGCCATGATGTGGGACCCCTGATCAGAGGTAGTGCACTGGGGATGGACTTCATAGCTAATCCATAGCTGAGCCATTTCCCCAATGTGGGAAGAGGAGGCCTGCACAGGGAATGAAGTGGTTCAATACAGTCAAAATTGTTGTAAATTTGTTGGACTCGTAATTCTACAATGAAGTCTGTGGTGATGGCTGCCAGGGATGAGATAGGGTGCTCAAGGGCTGGAGGAGACCACAGGTTTTGTGGTGTGGATCTTGGTGTAGGCACAAACATCGCAGAAGGCACTGAATGACTATTATTTGGCATAACCTGGGCCACCAATCAGATGGGGATATTAGTCATTGGGTCTTAAAGCACACCAAATATCCTGCTAGGCAAGAGTCATGGCACAGTTGCCAGACCACAATTCTTCTAAGACCTTGGGGAATAGATGCAGTCCCTTGTGTATGTGATCCCATCCCAGGAGTGATCTGTAGTTACTTGTTGGTAATAGCTTCTTCAACAGGAAGAAATATTGAGGCAGAGTGAATCACTGCAAGTTTACCCTGGTGAAGAGTTGTGCTCATAAAGTTACAGGGCTTGAGAATGAGGGATCCTGGCTGAGGCCTCATGGGTGGTATACCATCCTCAGAGACAGGACTTCAGCCTGGCCATTTCTGATTCCAGAGCAATGGGATGATTAAATCAAATTGGGAGAAAATATTTCCCACCAGAACTCCCACTGGTTTAATGTTTTCATGCTATGCAGGCACTCCAGTTTGTGATCAATGAATACCTGGACTGGGTGGTGAGCTGCTGCCAGATAATGCCCGCCTTTTCATAATGGCAGTGCTATCACCTCAGTTCTTTATCTAGAATTTCATAGATGAATTCTGCTGGGGTGAGCTGCCTCAAATAATAGTGCATGGGTGTAATACTTGTTCGGGTCCAAGTCATGGCGAAAGGACAGCCCCAAATTGCCAAACTGGAGGCATCAGCTTCTACCATGAAAGCTTGTGACACATCTGGGTGAGCCAACATAGGCAGAGTGGTAAAAGCAAGTTTCAGCTGACTGAACACATACTGGCCCTCAGGAGACCAATGGAATTAGACATTTTTCCAAGGGACAGCAGTGAGGGGCTCAATTTGGTACAAAAAAATAGGGATGAATAGTCAAAAATTAGTTAACCCAGGAAGCATTGCAGGTCATATACCAAGTGGGGAATCTACCAGCCTTAGATGGCTTGGACTTTGCACAGGTCCAGCTGGATTCCTTTTGGGGATAAGAAAGTCCAAGAACTCCATGGAGGCCTGCTGGAAGGCACGTTTCTTGAGCATGCTGCCCTAATTGTACCAGGACCATTTGAACAGCAGCATTATGCTGTCCAGAGTTGTTAGAGAAGACCAGTATATCATCCAGGTAAACTACTATGTATTTGTTCAATATGTCTTAGAACACATCATTTATAAAATGTTAGAAGGTGGACATGGCATTGGTCAGCCTGAAGGGCATTACCAGATATTCAGATTGGTCCCAGCAGGTTTGGAAGGCAGACATCCGCTCTTCTCCTTCCTTGATTGCATGTACACACCTCCCCACAGAGGACCAATGTAGTGAATATACAGGGAGCCCGTACATGATCCAGCAACTTAGGAATCCAAGGTAGCAAATACTGGTTCCTCCTACTTATCTGATTCAATGTGAGGTGGTCAAGGCAGAGCTGGAGACCACCATCTTTCTTCTTGACAAAAAACAAAAAAAGACTGGTGCACTGCAGAGCAAGGTCAACTTGTGGATGAACCCTTGGGCCATGTTCTCATGGAAGTATTATCAGAGTGCTGTCAGCTCAGGTTCTGACATACCATTTGAATGAATTTATACTATTTTTGCTCCTGGTTGCAGCTCTATTAGCCAGAGAAAGTCCCATTGTGGAGGCAGAGTTTCTGCACTCATCTGCTCAAAAACCATCAGGGTAGTCTTGGTATTTTGAGGGGAGTTCTGATGTAGCTTTGATGGAGTCTGTTCAGTTCAGTCTGGCTGCCTGTCCTAACCTGAGCCTTTTGAAATTCAACCACTGAGACAAGAATCTACCAATCTCCAACTGTGCTGCCAACAAAACTCCTATGAGAAACAGATTTCCTGTACTTACCACCAAATGAGCAAATTGTGAAGGATCGGCCAGGAGATATGGCATTTCAGGGGAAGTGCAGAGAGTGAATCATGCTGAATTGTGATGTTTCTTAGTGTTCCTAAATCATGGCCACTAAGGGAGTGGTTTCCTCCATTACTGAACAAGAGAACAAAGGGGAAACTTAATAGTCTCTTGAGGTCATTGTAGAGGAATCTTCAGGATACAGGCTGCTGCTGTGTATATGAAGCAGTCGGCTGTGCCTGAGTCAATCAGGCCTATTAAGATGGGAATTCACCAGGTTGCCCCAGGTATATGCAACTGGACCAGCACCTGCAAGGGGGAATCAGGTAGAGCTTAGGGTGTGTTCCAGTCCAGACCAAGGTGCAGAGGGGTTCATTTCTTCCAGGGTCCAGGTCAGTCCCCCTTAATGTACCTGGCCAGCTCATTTCCCAGGTTCCCAGGGCAGGAAGAGACGGAGTGACCCAATACACCATAGTAGAAGCAGAGATTATGCTAGTGGTAGCGTTCCTTCTCTACAGGGGTGAGCTATTGACAGCCCATATCTTCTTGCATCGATTCAGCAGAAAGTGTTGATGACAAAGTAACAGTATGTGGTTAAGATAATTTCAGGATTCCTCATCCTACCCCATTTCTCCTTCCTTCCTATGACCAGTTGTCTATATGGATGGAGAGATCCACTAGGGCATCCAGATTCATAGGCATCTCCACCCAAAGGCCAATTCATCTTTAATTTCTTCTTGCAGACCCCACCAGAACAAATATAGCTATGCTACCCAGCTCCAACTTGTTTTGCCCATGAAGCAATGGACATGCACTACGTTGGAAGCTATGTTACCCTGTCCCTGGTGGAGCTTTCTTAGGGCATTCTGCCATTCGAACTTGGTGCCCCTCATCAAATAGCACTGATATGGCTTGGAGGAAGACCCCTCCTCCCCACACGGGACAGCACCAGGATGTCCAACTTAAAGGGAGAGACTAAGTCTAATGCTTCTCCAGACAGCAGGCTGATAATCAGGCTCACCTTTGTACAATAAATAGAACAGGACTGGGGATGCATCATGAACAGGAAGTAGCATTGGTTTATAAAACCTAAGCATTGCTGGGGTTATAAATCAAATTGTTTGAGCAGATGTGTCAGGAAACAAGGCTTCACAGCATTAGGGTGGCTAGGTATTTGGTTTTCAGCCAGAAAGTCCAGTCAAAAAGGGGACCTGACAGTGTTTGGTCAGATCTACTGACTGGACACCACGGGCAGGGAAGGCACTAGGTTGTCACCTGTGCCAGCCCCTACTCAGCCAGGGCTGCCTACCTGCCTCGGGCAGCTGCAGCTCTCAGCTGTAGCTCTGCGAGCGAGTCCCTCCCAACCTGGGTAGGGTTGGGATGGCTAGAGAAGGGAGAAGCAGCAAACGATGAGGGGAGGACAGACAAGCAAATGGGAAGCAAGGCCTTGAGGGGAAGAGGTGGGGCAGGGAAGGTTCTGGTATTCCAGCTGGAGTGTCCAGTTTTTAAATATTACAAAGTTGGCAACCCTACAGCCTACGTAGAATGCAGCATTTACTCCAAGGTGAGCTGGAAGACCCAGGCCTTCAGGGCTTGGTTGTCCACCTGAAGGTAGGCAGCCCCCTCGAGCATGGCTGGTGTTTCCAAAAGGCAGCTAGGTTGCTAGGTCCATTCTGGCAGCACCAGGCTCACTCCTGTGGCCTACATATCTGTGCAAACTGTCACAACAAGATGTGAGTAGTCTTATCTAGCGTTCAAAGTAGGAGTCAGAAGCCAGGAGGCAGGCTGGGTCTGGATACCAGGAAACCAGAATCAAAGACTGGGCAGACCAAGAGTCAGGGTAGGCTGTACTAACAGCATCAGGCCAGTAGAGTGAGTGCAGCCTATAGGCTGTCACAGTGTCCGCTGTGTGACCAGTGCAGGTCTGCCCATGTGCAGACAGGATTCCTGGCCTGAGGAGCATGGGACTCCCGGTCCTGTTGTGGCTGTAACTCATGTGAGGGTTACTAGTCCTACTCTGCCCAGCAACAGTTTGATATATAGTTACCAGTTCTTTGGCAAGCATGCAACACACAGGTGTGTATGTGCGCGTGTGTGTTTGCCCAACCACAGCTCCTGTGCTTATGGGTTTACTTTCATTTCTCTAATAAAAAAGTTTATTTAAAATACTTATCCAAATTCTAGCATTTTTTATATCGGACCAGACAGGTAGCAGGAGGAATCTGCAAAGCAGCACTATCGCCTCAAAAGGAAAAGTCTTAGCCATGCCCAACATCAGAAGGCAGGCAAAGGTTACCACAAGCCAGAGGGCAAACTGAGAGTCCTGGCAACATCAGGAGGCAGGCAAGGCCAGTAGACTAGAAGGTGAGAATCAGGTAGCAGGGAAATAGCACGCGGACAGCACTCCTAAGCAAGCAAAAAATGCAGTTACTTGGATGGGTTCCCGTTCCTCTGGTTGGTTTAAATAGAAGCAGGGAACCTATCAGGACCTGCAGAGTTTCGCCAATCAATCACTCCTTAAATCTTCTCTTTAAGAAATAGCACTTCTTGAGTCTATTTCTGTAAGGCATGTTTTTGTTAACACTGAGTCTGAACACAGTATTCCTGTGGTGATCATTCCAGTGCCAAAGACAGAGGTAAAAAATCTTCCTATTCCCATTTGAGACTCCCCTGCTTATATAGCTCAGGATCACATTAACCCTTTTGGACGCAGCATCACATTGGGAGCTCAAGCTCAGCTGATTATCCACCATAATTCGTAAGTCCTTTTCAGAATCTTGCTTCCTAGGATAGAGTTTCTCTTCCTATAAGTAGAACCTAAATTTTTTTCCTAGATGTATGATTTTATAGCATGTTACTTGCTTGAGCCAACTTACTAAATCATTCAAATTGCTCTGTACCAGTGAGCTGTCCTCTTAATCATTTACTGCTTCCTTGATCTGTGTGTCACTAGCAAATTTTATCAGTAGTGATTGTGTTTTCTTCAAGGTCACTGATAAAAGTATTAGATAGCATAGGATCAAGAACTGATCCCAATGGGACCTCACTAGAAACATACCTGCTTGATTTCTTATTTTCTAGAGGAAATATTCATGTCCCAGGGAGACCAGTAGGGCCAGGATTGAAACACATACTGAGGTGGAGGACATATGACGGTAATACTATCATGAGGATTCTTTGAGAATCCCTATCTTCTTTCAGGATCCTCTGATGGATTCCTCTATAGAGTTCCTACTGAATTCTAGCTGAGCCATCCAGGGTGCAGAGTGAAGATGGAAAGGTGAGGAACATCCTCTGAGAGGAAGAAGAGTAGACTTCATCCATAGGTAAAGAAGTCCTATCCAGAGTACCAAGTCTAAAAGAAGGGATGCCAAATCAGTTTGAGGCAGAGGAATGGATGGCATGAAACTCACATCTCAAACACTCCAGTAAAGGATACTACATTATTTGATCTATGAGTAAATCAACCAGTACTGTGAAAGGCTTCAGTACCAGAATGTTTGCTGCCACAACGTTCATCAGTAGTGTGAAAGTTTTGATCAGTACCGGGATGAAGAGATGGGTGCTGAAGGCGATGCCAATAAGCATGGCACCATGATGGACAGTCCTAGAATCCTGACTTGGATTCCACCACCATCATCATAAGAAGTAAACCCCCCTATGGGAGGAAGGGGAGAGAAGATGACTTACCTGTAAGAATCCATCTTTTGTTATATATAGATAGTGATGGGGTGTACAGAGGTACCTACATGAGTCATAGAATCATAGAATTTTAGGACTGGAAGAGACCTCATGAGGTCATCTAGTACAACCCCCTGCTCAAAGCAGGACCAACACCAGCTAAATCATCCCAGCCAGGGCTTTGTCAAGCTGGGCCTTAAAAACCTCTAAAGATGGAGATTCCACCACTTCCCGAGGTAACCCATTCCAGTGCTTCAACCTCCTAGTGAAATAGTTTTTCCTAATATCCATTGCAACTTGAGACCATTGATCCTTGTTCTGTCATCAGCCACCACTGAGAACAGCTTAGCTCCATCCTCTTTGGAACCCCCCTTCAGGTAGCTGAAGGCTGCTATCAAATCCCCCCTCACTCTTCTCTTCTGCAGACTAAACAAGCCCAGTTCCCTCAGTCTCTCCTTGTAGTCATGTGCCCCGGCCCCCTAATCATTTTCATGGCCCTCCGCTGGACTCTCCAGTTTTTCCCACAGCCTCTGTAGTGGGGTGGGGGGGGGAACTGGACACAATGCTCCAGATGAGGCGTCACCAGTGCCCAATAGATAGGAATAATCACTTCCCTCAATGTGCTGGCAATGCTCCTACTAATGCAGCCCAATATGCCATTAGCCTTCTTAACAAAAAGGGCACACTATTGATTCATATTCAGTGTCTTGTCCACTGTATTCCCCAGATCCTTTTCTGCAGAACTGCCGCTTAGCCAGTCAGTCCCCAGCCTGTAGTGGTGCATGGAATTCTTCCTGCCTAAGTGTAGGACTCTGGAGTTGTCCTTGTTGAACCTCATCAGATTTCTTTTGGCCCAATTCTCCAATGTGTCTAGGTCACTCTGGACCCTATCCCTACTCTCCAGCATATCTACTTCTCCCCCAGCTTAGTGTCATCTGCGAACTTGCTGAGGGTGCAATCCATCCCATCATCCAGATCATCAATGGAGATGTTGAACAAAATCAGCCCCAGGACTGATCTCTGGGGCACTCTTCTCGATACCGGCTGCTAACTAGAATCGAGCCATTGACCCTGACAATCTAAGCAACTTTCTATCCACCTTATAGTCCATTCATCCAATCCATACTTCTTTAACCTGCTAGCAAGAATTCTGTTGGAGACCATATCAAAAGCTTTGCTAAAGTCAAGGTACATCATGTTCCCCGCTTTCCCCATATCCACAGAGCCAGTTAGCTCATCATAGAAAGCAATCAGGTTGGTCATGCATGACTTGCCATTGCTGAATCCATGTTAACTGTTCCTGATTACCTTCCTCTCCTACAAGTGCCTCAAAATGGATTCCTTGAGGACCTGCTCTATGATTTTTCCAGGGACTGAGGTGAGGTTGACCAGTCGGTAGTTCTCCAGATTCTCCTTCTTCCCTTTTCTAAAGATGGGCACTGAATTTGCCTTTTTCCAATTGTCCAGGACCTCCCCGGATCGCCACCAGTTTTCAAAGGTAATGGCCAGTGGCTCTGCAATCACATCAGACAACTCCCTCAGATGCATTAGATCTGGGCTCATGGCCTTGTGCATATCCAGGTTTTCTAAATAGTCCTTAACATGTTCTTTTATCACAGAAGGCTGCTCACCTCCTCCCCAAACTGTGCTGCCCAGTGCAGCAGTCTGGAAGCTGACCTTGTCTGTGAAGACCGAGGCAAAAAAAGGATTGAGTATTTCAGCTTTTTCCACATCATCTGTCACTATGTTGTCTCCCACACTTTCCCTGACCTTCTTCTTGTTTCTAACATACCTGTAGAAACCCTTCTTGTTACCCTTTACATCCCTTGCTAGCTGCACCTCCAATTGTGCTTTGGCCTTCCTGATTATACCCTGCATGCTCGAGCATTATTTTTATACTCCTCCCTAGTCATCTGTCCAAGTTTCCACTTCTTGTAAGCTTCCTTTTTGTGTTTAAGCTCACAGAAGATTTCTCTGTTAAGCCAAGCTGGTTGCCTGCCATATTTGCTATTCGTTCTGCACATCAGGATAGTTTGTTCCTGCACCCTCAATAAGGCTTCTTTAAAATACAGCCAGCTCTCCTGGACTCCTTTCCCCCTCAAGGCTCAACTGCGTTCATGGGCTGCCTTGGGCCCAATCATCCATGCCTGTGTATGGCGTTAACGGAAGATCTAAGAAACTGCTGCCTGGCTAAGGGCAGGAGAGGAGACCTTGAGTTCTCGCTGTGGGACAGAATCAGTGCCTCTCTGAGGGAAGGAGCGAGTTTGTATCTTGGTTTGTTTTGGATACACTGAAAGGCGTGGAACTGTTACATTTCCTAGCCAGAGAGCTGAGTCACCACAAGCCAATATGAATATATAATGATACAGCCAGGGCACAAGGGACCCACGCAGAGCCCACTGCACGTGGGCCTGTCAGCCTGTCCTCTGGCCAGGGCAGTCCAGAGTCCCACTACTGGTGCTGGCTCACCAGGGCCGCCACACAGAGTCCGCTGTGAGCGAAAGCCCGCTGGCAGGGCCCCCAGAGCCCAGCCCGCTGCTGGGATACAATGGCACCACAGCCCCACCAGGCACAAAGGGGTTGGGGATTCATAGATTCATAGACAGTAGGACTGGAAGGGACCTCGAGAGGTCATCGAGTCCAGTCCCCTGCCCTCATTGGCAGGACCAAATACTGTCTAGACCATCCCTGATAGACATTTATCTAACCTACTCTTAAATATCTCCAGAAATGGAGATTCCACAACCTCCCTAGGCAATTTATTCCAGTGTTTAACTACCCTGACAGTTAGGAACTTTTTCCTAATGTCCAACCTAAATCTCCCTTGCTGCAGTTTAAGCCCATTGCTTCTTGTTCTATCATTGGAGGCTAAGGTGAACAAGTTTTCTCCCTCCTCCTGATGACACCCTTTTAGATACCTGAAAACTGCTATCATGTCCCCTCTCAGTCTTCTCTTTTCCAAACTAAATAAACCCAATTCTTTCAGCCTTCCTTCATAGGTCATGTTCTCAAGACCTTTAATCATTCTTGTTGCTCTTCTCTGGACCCTCTCCAATTTCTCCACATCTTTCTTGAAATTTGGTGCCCAGAACTGGACACAATACTCCAGTTGAGGCCTAACCAGCGCAGAGTAGAGCGGAAGAATAACTACTCGTGTCTTGTTTACAACACACCTGTTAATGCATCCCAGAATCACGTTTGCTTTTTTTGCAGCAGTATCACACTGTTGACTCATATTTAGCTTGTGGTCCACTATGACCCCTACATCTCTTTCTGCCATACTCCTTCCTAGACAGTCTCTTCCCATTCTGTATGTGTGAAACTGATTGTTCCTTCCTAAGTGGAGCACTTTGCATTTGTCTTTATTGAACTTCATCCGGTTTACCTCAGACCATTTCTCCAATTTGTCCACATCATTTTGAATTTTGACCCTGTCCTCCAAAGCAGTTGCAATCCCTCCCGGTTTGGTATCGTCTGCAAACTTAATAAGCGTACTTTCTATGCCAACATCTAAGTCATTGATGAAGATATTGAACAGAGCCGGTCCCAAAACAGACCCCTGCGGAACCCCACTTGTTACACCTTTCCAGCAGGATTGGGAGCCATTAATAACTACTCTCTGAGTATTGTTATCCAGCCAGTTATGCACCCACCTTATAGTAGCCCCATCTAAATTGAATTTGCCTAGTTTATCGATAAGGATATCATGCGAGACCGTATCAAATGCCTTACTAAAGTCTAGGTATACTACATCTACTGCTTCTCCCTTATCCACAAGGCTCGTTATCCTATCAAAGAAAGCTATCAGATTGGTTTGACACAATTTGTTCTTTACGAATCCATGCTGGCTATTCCCTATCACCTTACCACCTTCCAAGTGTTTGCAGATGCTTTCTTTAATTACTTGCTCCATTATCTTCCCTGGCACAGAAGTTAAACTAACTGGTCTGTAGTTTCCTGGGTTGTTTTTATTTCCCTTTTTATAGATGGGCACTATATTTGCCCGTTTCCAGTCTTCTGGAATCTCTCCCGTCTCCCATGACTTTCCAAAGATAATAGCTAGAGGCTCAGATACCTCCTCTATTAACTCCTTGAGTATTCTAAGATGCATTTTATCAGGCCCTCGTGATTTGCAGGCATCTAACTTTTCTAAGTGATTTTTAACTTGCTCTTTTTTTATTTTATCTTCTAAGCCTACCCCCTTCCCATAAGCATTCACTATGTTAGACATTCCTTCAGACTTCTCATTGAAGACCAAAACAAAGAAGTCATTAAGCATCTCTGCCATTTCCAAGTTCCCTGGGAAAGGCATACTGGCCATACGAGGCAGGCTCCAGCTGGAAGCCACCGTGCACCTTGGTGGCCTCCCCCGCCGGGCTTCTCAACTTGCAAGGCATTCCACTGAGCGGCACCACACCGCTGCCTCAGGGTGCTGCTCCCGCAGGTATCTACACCAGCAGCTGCCTGAAGGAGACATGTGGAGCCCCGGGTGGAGGCAGTAGTGGTGGCTGCGCCGGGTAGTTCATGACATTGATCTGGGTCATGCAGCAGGCCAGGTGACCTAGGAGCTGGGCAGACTACCAAGGGGGAAACAGAAGCAGAACCACTACTTCACCATGCCACACTGTAAGGAGGATTGTCATGAACAGATAGTTAAGGGTTAATGTCTCTTTTACCTGTAAAGTGTTAACAAACAGGGACCCAAACACCTGACCAGAGGACCAATCAGGAAACAAGATACTTTCAAATCTAGGTGGAGGGAAGCCTTTGTTTGTGGGTTTTGGGTTTGTGCGTTGTTCTCTCTGGGTGCTGGACAGGACTAGAGGTGCAACCAGGTTTCTGCCAATCTCCCTGCTACAGTCTCTTATCTATTCAGAATAGTGAGTAAGTACAAAGGCGGTTATAGTCTTTTAACTTGTTTTTCTTTATTTGCAGATGTGTACTTGCTGGAAGTAGCTTAAATTGTGTTTCTGCTGGAGAAAGCTTCTTTCTATTGTCTATAAGCTAAAAAACCCTGTATATTTACCATCTTGATTACAGAGACAATTTTTATGTTTTTTCTTCTTTATTAAAGTTTTCCTCTTTTATTTAGAATCTAATTGATTTTTTGGTTATCTTTTGTAAGACTCCAGGGAAGGGAGTCTGCACTCACCAGGGAATTGGTGGGAGAAAGGAAAGGGAGGAGGGTAGAAAAACCTGCTCTCTGTGTTTATCTCTGTATCTCTCTCCGGGGAAGAAGGGAGGGAGAAGGTAACATTCCTCTCAGGATGGGTCTCCTAGTGTACCCGGGGCAGGAAAGAGCTGGGAGGAAGAAAGGAGGGGGAAGGGAAATGGTTTATTCCCCTTTGTTTTGAGACTCAACGAATCTGGGTCTTGGGGGTCCCCGGGGAAGGGTTTGGGGGGACCAGAGGGTATCAGGCCCTGGAATTCCTGATTGGTGGCAGCGCTACAGAATCTAAGCTGGTAATTAAGCTTAGAGGACTTTAGGCTTGTACCCATATCCTGGAGGCTAAGGTCCAGAGTTGGGAATTATACTATGACAAGGATAAATTACTACATATGTATGTATATTAGCAAATGGGCTAAGAAAATATACAAAACTAATTCTAGCTTCACTAGCAATGAAAGTGTTTTAATTTGTATTATGAAGCTTCCACTACTTTGTTGTTTCCTGTAGTTAGTTGGTATTAGTTGTCAAATAAGGGAACTTACTCCTTTCAACTATTGCAATACAATTTCAATATCCATTTCTATAATCAGAATATAAGTTTTTAGTAGCATTTAAGAACATAAGAACGGCTGTACCGGGTCAGACCAAAAGTCCATCAAGCCCAGTATCTGTCTACCGACAGTGGCCAATGCCAGGTGCCCCAGAGGGAGTGAACCTAACCGGCAATGATCAAGTGAGCTCTCTCCTGCCATCCATCTCCACCCTCTGACAAACAGAGGCTAGGGACACTATTCTTTACCCATCCTGGCTAATAGCCATTTATGGACTTCACCACCATGAATTTATCCAGTTCTCTTTAAAACACTGTTATAGTCCTAGCCTTCACAACCTTCTCAGGTGAGGAGTTCCACAAGTTGACTGTGCGCTGTGTGAAGAAGAACTTGCTTTCATTTGTTTTAAACCTGCTGCCTATTAATTTCATTTGGTGACCCCTAGTTCTTGTATTATGGGAATAAGTAAATAACTTTTCCTTATCCACTTTCTCTACATCACTCATGATTTTATATACCTCTATCATATCCCCCCTTAATCTCCTCTTTTCCAAGCTGAAGAGATCTAGCCTCTTTAATCTTTCCTCATATGGGACCCTCTCCAAATCCCTAATCATTTTAGTTGCCCTTTTCTGAACCTTTTCTAGTGCCAGTATATCTTTTTTGAGGTGAGGAGACCACATCTGTACACAGTATTCAAGATGTGGGCGTACCATGGACTTATATAAGGGCAATAATATATTCTCAGTCTTATTCTTTATCCCCTTTTTAATGATTCCTAACATCCTGTTTGCTTTTTTGACCGCCTCTGCACACTGCGTGGACATCTTCAGAGAACTAACCACTATGACGCCAAGATCTTTTTCCTGACTCGTTGTAGCTAAATTAGCCCCCATCATATTGTATGTATAATTGGGGTTATTTTTTCCAGTGTGCATCACTTTACATTTATCCACATTAAATTTCATTTGCCATTTTGTTGCCCAATCACTCAGTTTGGTGAGATCTTTTTGAAGTTCTTCACAATCTGCTTTGGTCTTAACTATCTTGAGTAGTTTAGTATCATCTGCAAACTTTGCCACCTCACTGTTTGCCTCTTTCTCCAGATCATTTATGAACAAATTGAATAGGATTGGTCCTAGGACTGACCCTTGGGGGACACCACTAGTTACCCCTCTCCATTCTGAGAATTTACCATTAATTCCTACCCTTTGTTCCCTGTCTTTTAACCAGTTCTCAATCCATGAAAGGACTTTCCCTTTTATCCCATGACAGCTTAATTTACATAAGAGCCTTTGGTGAGGGACCTTGTAAAGGCTTTCTGGAAATCTAAGTACATTATATCCACTGGATCCTCCTTGTCCACATGTTTGTTGACCCCGTCAAAGAATTCTAATAGATTAGTAAGACACGATTTCCCTTTACAGAAACCATGTTGACTATTGCTCAACAGTATGTGTTTTTCTATGTGTCTGAAAATTTTATTCTTTACTATTGTTTCAATTAGTTTGCCCGGTACCGACGTTAGACTTACTGGTCTGTAATTGCTGAGATCACCTCTAGAGCCCTTTTAAAATATTGGCGTTATATTAGCTAACTTCCAGTCACTGGGTACCAAAGCCGATTTAAAGGACAGGTTACAAACCTTAATTAATAGTTCCGCAACTTCACATTTGAGTTCTTTCAGAACTCTTGGGTGAACGCCATCTGGTCCCGGTGACTTGTTAATGTTGAGTTTTATCAATTAATTCCAAAACCTCCTCTAGTGACACTTCAATCTGTGACAGTTCCTCAGATTTGTCACCTACAAAAGCCAACTCAGGTTTGGGAATCTCCCTAACATCCTCAGCTGTGAAGACTGAAGCAAAGAATCCATTTAGTTTCTCCGCAATGACTTTATCATCTTTAAGCACTCCTTTTGTATTTCGATCATCAAGGGGCCCCACTGGTTGTTTAGCAGGCTTCCTGCTTCTGATGTACTTAAAAAATTTTATGACCACCTTTGGAGTTTTTGGCTAGCCGTTCTTCAAACTCCTCTTTGGCTTTTCTTATTACACTCTTGAACTTAATTTGGCAGTGTTTATGCTCCTTTCTATTTGCCTCACTAGGATTTGACTTCCACTTTTTAAAGGAAGTCTTTTTATCTCTCACTGCCTCTTTTACATGGTTGTTAAGCCACAGTGGCTCTTTTTTAGTTCTTTTACTGTGTTTCTTAATTTGGAGAATACATTGAAGTTGAGCCTCTATTATGGTGTCTTTAAAAAGTGCCCATGCAGCTTGCAGGGATTTCACTTTAGTCACTGTACCTTTTAACTTTTGTTTAACTAACCCCTTCATTTTTGTATAGTTCCCCCTTTTGAAGTTAAATGCCACACAGTGTTGGGCTGTTGAGATGTTTTTCTCACCACAGGGATGTTAAATGTTATTATATTATGGTCACTATTTGCAAGCGGTCCTACTATAGTTACTGCTTGGACCAGCTCCTGCGCTCCACTCAGGATTTACCTTTCTCCCATGAGAATGAAGCCCAAATGTAATCTGAAATCCTAACAAAAATTCCTGATTTCTGTCCACACTTTAAAAGTAAAAAAACAAGGAACTTTCATCCCGCTAAACCAGATGTGCATCTGTGTATCATTTGATACAATATTTAATACAAAGATCAATCTCCAGCACTTATCTGAGTTAGGAGAGAGTGGCTGACTATTAAAAAAAAACCAGTACTAACTAAAATAAAAAATAATAGTAATAATTTTCAAAATGCAACTGTTGGCAGAACTCAGGCTGAGAAAGTTGTCAGACAATATTCAACTAATACTTGTATTACTTTTGCTAAGCTCACTAAAGATAGTTATGGGACTCTTAATATACCCCATTGCTGCACACATGCAGGAATGGAAATGTTTAAGTCAGATCAAGACTAGACCTTTTTGAGGCATGAAAACATCCTAACAATCTAGAAAGAATGTTTCTGCAGAAAAGTACTGTATATCACACGCACAAAACAGGTATGGCCAAACACATTGAGTTTTAAATATCCTCTTTCTACACAAGCTGTGCAGTTGACAGGAATATACTGTATAAAATTGTCCACAGCTGTTATATTCTCACCGGGGCTGGTGCAAGGATATTTCATGCCCTAGGCGAAACTTCCATCTTGCGTCCCCCACCCCAGGGATGCAGGGCTGTCTCTAGCTATTTTGGTGCCCTAAGCAGCCCCCTCACAGGGGGGCTGTGTGGGACCCCAGGCCTCCACAGGGAGGGAGGGGGCAGTGAGTGAAGGGGAGTGGTTCTCCCCTCCCCCCAAGCCTGGAAGCCAGAGGAGCGGACCCAGCTGGGACAGGGTCACTCCTCTTACCATGCAGTGAGTGCAGGGTCGGACCTGGCTACAGTCTTCATGGGAGTGGGGGTGGGGCTGAGGTGGAGCAGGGGCGGGGTTGGGGCGGAGCAGGGGTGGGAGCCATGGGGAAGAGCTGGGGAGCCCCCCCCTCCACAGCAGCTCCCTGCCCTGCGGCAGCCCTCCCCAGCCCCCCCTGCCTGAGCAGCCCCCTCTGCGGCAGCTCCCCACCCCAGCTCACCTCTGCTCCGCCTTCTCCCCTGAGCATGCTGACACCGCTCCACTTCTCCTGCCTCTAAGGCTTGCCGCACCAATCAGCTGCTTGGTGCGGCAAGCCTGGGAGGGGAGGAGAATTAGAGCGCGGGTGGTGTGCCTAGGGGAGAAGGCGGAGCGGAGGTGAGCTGAGGCAGAGAGCGGTTCCCCTGCACGCACCCCCTGACCCCTGTTACTTGCTGCGGGCAGCCCTCCCTCCGCCCCCACCCTCTCAGCTCACCTCCACTGCACCGCCTCCCCTGAGCGTGCTTTTGGTGCCCCCAACTACTTGGCGCCCTAGGCGGCTGCCTAGTTCGCCTAGTGGTTGCACTGGCCCTGATTCTCACCAAACTCTTCTGTAAATAGCTTAATGCATGTCAAGGCTACAGTCAGGTCTATTGCACATGATCTTCAGCACATCTTAATTGGCAGTTATGTTTTGGAGGTACACTAATTTACACAAGCTAGGATCTAGTCATTTATTTTTAGATAAAGCAAATGCTGGCAGATGTAACTGCTTAGGGGAAAAGAGACTGAAATTATACAGTATTTAAGTGTGCAGGATCTACACAGACCAATTAATATGCAACACATTAGGTGCACTAAAGGCATGTGATTTCTGAAGTGCACTATTACCCCATCATGTAGACAAGTTCTTAGTCTTTAATCACTATTATATTTTAAAGAGTCCTGTATTACAATAATTTAATATTATGCTGGTTATCTAAATCTTATTCAATGTTTTTCCTCTAACATACATTTTGTCAAAGTTCAAAATTCTTAGTTATATCAATTCACAAAGTCAAATGGACATAATGTTTTGATGCGTTAAATGTAAAGATATTTCCTTAACACCTTAATTTTTATCTTGTTAGAACAAATAAAAGTTCAATGAATGTTTCTAGTATTGTGCCAATG
Organism: Gopherus evgoodei; assembly: GCF_007399415.2. Taxonomy (NCBI): domain Eukaryota; kingdom Metazoa; phylum Chordata; order Testudines; family Testudinidae; genus Gopherus; species Gopherus evgoodei. The sequence goes on from NC_044328.1 coordinate 48,363,632, forward strand.
CTGTAAAGATTTACCAAAAAATAAACCCCTGAGTAGAGACACAGTGCTGTGCATTCAGAAGTGAGCAATGAAATGTTATTAAAATTACTGGAAACATGTTACTCTCCACTCAACAGGAGTTGCCAAGTCCTTAAAAATACACATTGGGCTTAAAAAAAAAAGCTTCGCACTAACATTAAATAAAATTTGCTATATGCAAAGCCAATCTGGAGAAAGGGAATTAAAACACACTTTCTGATATTTTAGCCCTTGCTGCCACCTGCAGTTCTCATAAAAAAAACAGTGTTCTCTCATTAAAAGTTTCCATTTCAGAGCCCTAGACACTGAAAATTGAGGAACCATTTCAAGCAAACTAACTATAAACTCTCCATTACAGAACTGTGGCAACAACTTAAATAAAGCTATTGCCATGATTATCAATTCCAATGTAAGTGTTGTACCTCATTTAATATCCACATTACACAGAGGAATACAAGAGGCCAGACTCTGTTCTCATTTACCTCACTGTATATTAGAGTAATACTGTACTGAAGGCAATGGTGATAGAATGGCATAATACCAGTGTGAAAGCAGAGTCAAAACCTGTATCTTTTTGTTAAAGCCAACTGTCTTACCAGGAGTTTCACAATATTTAGTGTTTTTCTAAAAGCCCCAGTCCATGGAACATGATTAAAAGAGAATCTTAGTTTTCATTTTTAAGTAGTTGTGTGATTACAAGGAAAAGCTTGAAAATCTGAATGCTACACTCTAGGCTCAAAAACTAGAAGGCAAATAAAGAGAACCCAAAATGTATCATTTTTAAGATCTCATGATTTTTAAGCCAGTATTATGACCCAAGTTTTGAACAGTTGTGGTCAGTAATACATCTCATATTTAGCCCTGTAGATTGTTGTTGACGGCATAGCCTGCTTTGTAAAAATATGAAGGATCATGTATACTCTATGCGGTGCATTTAATCTAGATCTTCAGCTAACTGGCCTGAGGAAGCAGTCTGTGGGGTGTGTCCATTTATCTTCTCCTCAGTACTCTGGCCCCTTATATTCATTTTTGGAGGAAACTTGCCCAGGGTCACTCCACATCTGGACAGTTATCAGGATACACCTAGATTCTACTTTGCATCACAGCAAGCCTAACAGCCCCTTGCTTTGGTCAGCAGCAGGACTAGAACCTGGCACCAGACCTGTGCAGTCTCCATTATGACTGGGAGGCTCCTGGGATCAGCTGCTCCCCAAATTACTCTTGTCATTGAATATTAAGCCTGATTTGGGGAGCACAGAAGATATGCTAGTCTGAATAACTATGGTTATGGCTACTCTAAGCAGGATTTACCAGGTTGGTCCTCCAAGACTCCAACCATAGAAACCCATTGAGGAGTTCTCTACCCAAAAAAATGTAGTCCAGAACATTGTTTCCTCACACAGCAAGTTGCAACTCTAGAGGGTCACAGAAAGTAATGGAGGGGTGGTGGATAGAATGGAAAATGTTATTACTATTTAAATCAAAGAAAGTCCGACTTCTCTATACCCCACACACTCTTATCCTTCAAGGCCACGTGTTCTCCATCAACCTCTCAAAATACCCACACAAATAAATTGTATAGGCTTATGAGTATAGTTTTTACTCTTATTTTTATAGCAAGTGTAAACAGGTTACAAGAGTGTTTTGACTTTGAAAAAGAGATTGACAATCTGAGAAGGCTGAAAAACACTAGTCTATCTAGCACATCATCTCACAGTTAGCCATAACTTGGAGCTACGGCTAGAGCACCATCTCTCACCCATGCCTGGGAGCAATAACTAGGGAAAAGCAGATACAGCCCATCCCACAAACCAGGATGCAACTAGAGCTAGACACCCACCAAGGGACCAGTCTCCCTGCCAGACCACCCCTCACAGACCAAAGAAAGGAGCAACTGGCACTAGGGGCTAGCAACCCCACCCCAGCCTTCCACCCACTCCAAGGTTAGAGTAACCACTGTCAGAGATGAGAATGTGAGTAGTAATACCTACTGGCTACAGCAGAAGTCAGGAATCAGTACCAGAGCCAGAGCCAAAGGTCAAAGCCACGGATCAGGAATCAGAGCCCAGGGCCAGGATCAGAGCCAAAGACAGAAGTCAGGAATTGGAGCTGAAGGTTAGAACCCAGATTACCTGGAGTGAAGCAAAGGTAAGGCCAAGGCACGAGCAAGACTAAGGGTACATCTTCACTACCCGCCATATCGGCGGGTAGCAATCGATTGCTGGGGGATCGATATATCACATCTCATCTAGACGTGATATATCGATCCCCGAACGCGCTTATATCGATTCCGTAACTCCACCAACCCGAATGGAGTTGTGGAATCGACAGGGGGAGCCGCGGACATCGATCCCACGCCATGAGGATGGTGAGTAATTCGATCTTAGATACTTAGACTTCAGCTACGTTATTCACGTAGCTGAAGTTGCGTATCTAAGATTGATTTTCCCCCATAGTGTAGACCAGCCCTAAGAACAAGCAGATACAAGGGCTACTACAGCCATAGGCAAATGTTTAGAGTAGCTACTACATTGCTGCTGCTGGGCTTAAAAGCTGATCTGCTGACACTTCTAACCAATCAGGCAGTATAGCCTGTCAGGCAACCTACTACAGACCAGCTGCGCTTGTTAAATTGCCCAGAGATTGGCTTTGCTGCCGTGCCTGCTTCCCTATTAACTCTACTGCAAGCCCTGATTCCTGACACCCATCAAACAGCACCCAAAGTTTCCTGAAGAACAAAGTCGGGGAGATGGTCCCAAAAGCCTGCCAGAAGTATAGCAAATCATATATTCCTGAAGCTCATGCCACACTGTAGCCTTGGCAGGCTTAAGTTCCAGCAATCAGAATATTTGCTGTTGTTAATGTAAATAAGGCAATACATATTTAGATTTTCAAATTAGGGTTTTGAGTCATTTGCATAAAATCTCCACATTTTTATGCTTTCAGCTTTGACAGGCATTCCTGGGACCTTCATGCTACAGCACAGATCATTACCACTTTACAGAGCGTGAATAATATCAGAAAAAAGTTATATGTTAACAACTTGTGTGTCCATGTAATCCATTCATTGCTTTATGGACAAGCAGTCAGTTCAGCATCCAAATCCACAGAATATTCCTGTATGCTACAATTTCCATTTTGATTGCTGAAATGTGAAAGATATGTATTACCACACACCTCTTCTGTGATTACACACATACAGCTGCTGAAAAGCACAAGTTATTCCAGCTAAAGTCAGCATCAATGCAAGCTCAAAATGTTTCATTCTGATCCACTCTCTGCAATTATATATTCCAATTTAGTGTTTTGTTTTGTGGTTTTTAAAGATTCCACTAACTTTTCCTCATATTTCTTTCAACACAGGTAAAGATCTCCAGATCTTCTTTTTTATTTTTTTGCAACACAGCAGCATAGAATCTGAGCCCAAGAAGAGATGATGCTGTCAGGTTTTCAAACACATAAATAACATGACATTTCAGAAATATGCAGTACTTATTTATTTATATTAATCTGTCATTAATATTCCGGCATTTGGAATAATATTTAATAAAGCATTTTGGAATGGAGTTAATTCCTGTTTTCCCCAACTACTATTTTTTATTAAAATCACCACCACTCTCCTAATTCTCTAGATCAGAAGGTAGACAAGCAACTTTAACAAGATTTGGTGCTGTATCTCAAATCAGTGTTACTGTGTGCTATATCTGAAATGCAAGCTAGAAATCTGGCTGTATCACACTGGAAACACCTCACCATAGGCGGGCAAACTGTGGCCCGTGGGACTGTCCTGCCAGGCCCCCGAGCTCCTGGCCCGGGAGGCTAGCCCTAGCCCCTCCCCTGCTGTCCCCCCCACCCCTGCAGTCTCAGCTCACTCGCTCCACTGCTGGCGCAATGCTCTGGGCAGCTGGGCTGAGTTCCTGGGGCAGCATAGCTGCAGAGACCGGCCTAATTCGGTCTCTGTGCTGTGTGGTGGAGGCGGCAGTGGCAGCAGACGGTGGGGGCATGGCTTGGCTCCAGCTAAGTGGCTCAGCTGTAGTGCTGCCAGCCACTGATGCTCCAGGCAGCGTGGTAAGGAGGCATGGACCAGGGCAGGACATTGGATAGAGGGCAGGGGAGTTTGGGGATGCATTCAGGGGACAGGGGTGTGGATAGAGGTCGGGGTGGTTGAATGGGGTCAGGAGTCCTGGAGGGGCAGTCAGGAAGGGGGGGATTGGATGGGGCGGCAGGGAGCAGTCAGGGGCAGAGTTTCCAGGGGCAGTCAGGGGACAGGGAGAAGGGGTGGTTGGATGGGACAGGGGTACCGGGCGACGCGTCAGGAATGAGAGGAGGGGTTGGATGGGGCGGCAGGGGTCCAGGGGCCGTCAGGGAACAGGGGGAGTTGTATGGGGCAGGAGTCCGGGGGGGAGGGGCTACGACCCCCTCCCCTAACCGGCCTCCACACAATTTACAAAATCCGACACAGCCGTCAGGCCAAAAAAAGTTTGCCCGCCCCTGATTTAGTGTACGATGGTAGTTTCCAAAGACTCCGGCTATGATCAGGGCCCCACTGTCCTAGAGACTGTACAAACAGTGAGAGACAATGCCTGCCCCAAAAAGCTTACAGCACACCTCCCAAAAATTCTGGATTTCCCCCAACCTCCTGTTCCAGTTAAAGCAGGGCATTTCCCACATTCAGGGATATCTGGGGGGCAGTTTGCCTCAGGCCCCCCATTTGAGAGGGCCATCAGATCAAATGGCATTGCAACCTGGCACACAGGGTCTTAGTGCCACTCAGGTTTGGTCTGGCCACCTCTCTATCTCCATTTACAGAAGGGTGGCCAGGTCAAACCTGAGTGATGCTGCTTCCTGCCTTAACCACTTGAAATGCTAGGAAGTATGTTACAGTCTATATAGTTAGGACAGATGGGGAGAGGGGGGCAGAGAAGGAACAGAAGCTTGTCCAAGGCCACAAAGCAAAGAAAGGAATAGAACCCAAGTCTCTGGTAGTCCAGTCCAGCACCCAACCACTGGACCACTGTGCTTCTCTAATGCTTACCCACTTATCTAGATGTTGCAATCAAATCTAGCTTCAAAAAGACTCTACGTTTGTTGCCCTGTATTAGAAATAATTAGGGAAACAATGTTCTTAAAATATAATACCTTTATGGTAACACTACTGACACTTGTTTTCTTACGTCAGCCCTGTTTCCTCATTTCTAAAAACCTTCACTCCAGCAGTAGGCAAGCAGGAATCAGAGGGGTAGCCGTTTTAGTCTGTATCCACAAAAATAAAAGACACCTCGTTTTTGTGGAAGCAGGAATGGTTCTCAGTAATAAATACAGTGATTAATGTGCTGGCATTTATTATGTCTACACTGCAGTTAGAAGAGTGTTTCAAAGTGCGAGCAGACAGACTCATGCTAGTTCTGCTCAATCTAACACACTAAAAATAGCAGTGCAGCTTATGGCAGCGTGGGCAGTGGCTCATACCTACGCAAGCTAGCACGTCTGTCTATCCATGCTGGGAAGCATGCTCCCAGCAGAGGTGTAGACATACCTATACATAGGAGCTAGTTCTCCTCACACTCTTTAGCTTACCTAAGGAGCACTAGCTTGTCTTTAGATGCATGAAGCAACAATATAATGTACTGGAGACAACTTGTTTTTGAAATGATAGATTTCATTATTCTAAGCAAAGGAAGGAGTGAGAGTAGCAGAACAAGGACAATGGGCTTCAGAAAAAAAGCAGACTTTAACAAACTCAGAGAACTGGTAGCTAAGGTCCATTGGGAAGCAAATCTAAAGAGAAAAAGGTGTTCAAAGGAGCTGGCAGTTTCTCACAGAGACAATATTAAAGGAACAACAGCAAACTATCCTGATGCAAAAGAAAGATAGGAAGAACAGTATGATGCTAATGTGATTGTATCAGGAGGTTTTAATGACCTGAAAATCAAAAGGGAATCCTACAAAAAGTAGAAACATGGACAAATTACTAAGGATGAGTCCAAAAAATGGCACAAACAGGTAGGTACGAAGTCAGAAAGGCTCAGGTACAAAACAGTTACCCCTAGCAAGTGACGTAAAAGGCAATAAGAAGAGGTTCTATAACTACATTAGGAAGAAAAGAAAGATGAAGGAAAGTATAGCACTTTTAAAAATTACGAAAGAAGTACAAGTAAGTCCTGAAAGGGTGGACTTTTGCAAGTTACATTTGCAGCAACATCTAGCACAATTCTGACAAGAAAGCAGATTTTCAAGTTAAGAGCACAAAGTCTGGTGGTTTTTGGAAACTTAGTGCCATCCAGTGCATCAAGATGAACACTACATGATGTATACAAAGATGCTAGTAGAAGGAAAATTAGAGAGACAAGGTGGGTGAGGTAATATCTTTTACTGGACCAACTTCTGCTGATGAAAGAGAAAAGCTTTTGAGCTTATATGAAGCCCTTCTTCAAGTCTGGGAAATGTACCCAGAGCACCACAGCTAAATACAAGATAGCACGGATTGTTTAGCATAAGTAGTTACTGGTTACATATTTCAGGAGGCCATTCAAGATGAAGTGGCCTGTTAATGCCCCGTAAGTCATAAGGGGTAATGGAAGGGGATTGGGAAGAAGAACAGCAGGAGAAAGAGGTTGTTAGAGGAAAAGTAATTTTTCTGGCAAGTATTGTGTACTTGCTAATGAATTGTCACTAGTGGAAAACTTACGGTTTTTATCAGGATACCACAGAGTAGGGAACTTTTTTAAAAAGGTTTCTTTACTATAACAACACTGGCTAAAATTCAAATTGAAAGAAGTCAGACACATTTCAGTAGGGTTTTTTTTAATGTTTATTTTAGAGGTGATATGATAAGATCCCTGACATGGTAGGGAGACAAATTGATGAATGATAAGATTATACAGCAGAAGACAAATAAGTCTTTCAGATAATTCATATAATTTTATCAACCATGTTTCTATGCCAGAAATAGAATGTGAGGAAAAAAATTTTCCTCAAAAAATTTTTAAATACAAATTAGCATAATGTTGAATCTGTGCCCAGCACAGGCTGACAAGAAATAACTGTGGGTTTTTTTCCTTCCTATTTGTAAGATGCTGAGAATAAATGGAAAAAAGATCAGGGAGTTACTCAGAACTTCATTACTTTTTAAAAATAATTGCTAGAGCATTTTAGCTGCAAAGGACAAAAATAAGGATGAAAGTAATCTTCAAATGATCTAGTAATTCTATGTGATTCATTATTTTGGGAATGACCTAGCAAAGCACATTTTCTCTACATATAAGACTGAATCCAAGTACCCTTTAAATCAATGCAAAACTCCTCTTTGACTTCACTGGGAGCAAGATCAAGCCCACTATAAAATGACAAAAGAAAGTGTAAGACCTGCTATTCCTCTTTCCCAGTTCCTTAAAGAATGTCCAGTTAGCTGGACATGTTGGGTATAACTGCAATGGGCTAAAAGTTAAACTTGCACCAAGGCTCTGAGGGTTTTGCTATTCATTCATTTAAGAGGATTCTGCTGTTTTAGGTAACTTATTGTAATTTGATAAATGGAGAATATGTTTTTAACAGATCTATTCTTACATAATATCCATTTTTATTTCATTTTACTTTTTGTGTTCTTGAGGTTTATTCTTGTGTTCATTTTCAATGTTTTCAATGTATTTCTGGGTGGATTTTGGTTCGGTGCATGGAAAATATAATTTTAACTTTCTATTCCTTTACCAGGAATCCAATCACTGTTACCTCTGTGTACTTGTTCCACTACTCAGCACGTACCATGAACCAGAAATTCTAAAATGAAAATCAGATTTGGAAAAAGGATTATTCTGAAAAAAAAATGCTTATGTTTGTACCTCATAAGCAACAAAATCTTTTCTCTGAAAGATGAGGAGACTTCTCCTGATGGGAAGAAAGCAAAAGGTAATCATGTACTGTAATGAGAAGGATGAAGAACACGAATCAAGTTGTCTCAGATGAAGGCATATGCAAGTCATTATAAGGGTGAATCACACAGTAGGTGAAGCTGTAAGCCAAGAATAGCAAGGAATGTGAAGTGAGAAGAGAACAGCGATTTCATATTGAAAGCAGCAAAACAAGAGTAGAAATCAAGCCTTTCCAAACCATAGAGTTTCTGAAAGCCATGTTTCAAACTCTGACTTTTATTTACATATCCCATAACATGATCCTTTCATGGTTTTATATTGTAGAATGTCTTATTGTCTAGCTAAAAGTATTCATCAAAATCATCAGTATAATTTATTGTTGTAACCTGAAGTAGCAAGTCGATCAAACAGTATTGCAAAAATATTCTGTCCTCATTTCCAGATATAAAGTCAATTAATTTAAATTAGATTAATCATTTCAGATACTGCAGTGACAGTAACCATATAAATACCTGGAGAGCTAGACAGAGAGACAGACGTGTTTTGTAAGTCCATGGACTTCTTAGATACAAGCCTAATTGTGATCTCAGATATTCAGATATATTGCCACATTTATGTACAAAGGCAATTTTACTCAGCACAAAGCTAATGAGCTTTGAAATTCATGAGAAATAAGTTCATAATGTATGAATCATGCTGTTTGTCATTACCCCAGTCTACCACCATATTTTCAAATTGGAAAAAACTGTACACAGGCTCATAGGTTCTTTCCTAGTAAAGGTTTTACATTCACCATTGGAAACTGGTATTTTTCACTTAGCACATAAAAAAATGCAAATTATGTCATGCCACACAAATGAAAAAGAGCTGTCTAGCCATAGTGGCACAACAATGTGATGCACTTGTGAAAAAGGCTAATATCATTCTGGCGTTGTTAACAGGAATGTCATGTGTAAGACATAGAACATAATTGTCATGCTCTATTAGGCAATGATGAGGCCTCAGTTAGAGTACTGTGTCCAATTCTAGGCACCCAAGATTAGAAAAAAAGTGGACAAATTAGATAAAGTCCAACGAAGAGCAACAAAAATGATAAAATGCTTAGAAAACCTGACCTATGAAGACAGACAAAAAAACTGGGCATCTTCAGTCTAGAGAAAAGAAGATGAGGGGGAAACCTCATTACAGTCTTCAAATTGACTGTTATTAAAAGGTTGGTGGTCAATTGTTCTCCATGTCCATTCAGTGTAAGACAGGCCTGCATAACTCGTAAAGCGGCGAGGGCCACATTACTCCAAAGGAAACAGCTGAGGGCCGAAAACCCCCGGCCCCATGGAAACACACCCACCCCAGCACTTCCTGGCACCCCGTCCCAGCGACGCCCAGCCCTGCGGAAATAAACCCTTCTTCCCCGGTGCCACCCCACCAAAACAGCTGTGGGCCAAAAAGGAAGGTTGGGGGTGGGGAGGTGATACTTTATTTTAAATCAACCAGAGGCTCCCAGCTGAAGAGGTGGCTGGAAGCCCTCAGGGGCAAATTAAAGGGCCCAGAGCTCCGGTGGCCAGGGGAATCGGGAGCTTTGCAGGGCTGGGGCAGAGATTTAAGGGGCCCAGAGCTCCTGCCCGCTGGGGGGAGCTCAAGCCCTTTAAATCCATGCCCCAGCCTGGCTGCCGGAGCTGCGGCTGTGATTCAAAGAGCTCTGGGCTGCCTGCAGCTGCAGGGAGCTCTGAGCCCTTTAAATCCCAGCCCCAGCCTGGCCGTGGGAGTGGTGGGGAGCCTTGAGCCCTTTAAAACTCAGCTGCAGCCGCGATTCAAAGGGCTCAGGGCTCTCCGCGCCTGTGGGCAGCCCAGAGCCCTTTGAATCTCAGCCACGGCCAGGTTTGCAAGGGCTCTGAGCTGCCCGCAGAGCGTGGTGTTTCCCATGTGTGTGGGATTTAGAATCTCCTCGCGGGCCGCACAGTGAGCCTCCGCGGGTTGCATGCGACCCACGGGCCATATGTTGTGCAGGACTGGTGTAAGACAAGAAATAATGGGCTTAATCTGCAGCAAGGGAGATTTAGGTTAGATATTAGGAAAAACTTCCTGATGGGCAAGGGTGGTTAAGCTTTGGAATAGGCTTCCAAGGGAGTTGTGGAACCCGCATCACTGGAGGTTTTTAAAATCAGATTAGGCGAACACCTCTCAGGGATCATCTAGGTTTACTTTGTTCTGCCTCAGTGCAGGAGGCTGGACTTGATGACCTCTCAAGGTCCCTTCCAGCCCTACATTTCTGTGATTCTATGATACATACAAACAATATTTTTAGTTGGAAAACCACTATCAATTCATCAATCCATATTTCAGCTAAAGGAACATGAACTGCTGAAGCAAAACTTGCTCTTCAAAAACACCAAACTTGTTTATTTTTTTTGTTGGAAAATGAACACTAACAAAAACAGAATTCCCCTTATAGACTTGGGGGTCAGACACGGAGACACAATAACCTGACATTTCCACACACTTATTTAGTTTTCCTGCCCTTTCTAAGATGCCTTATTGTTGGATGAAGAATGAACTAGAAAGGCCTTATGTTCAGCTTGACTGACTAAATCCTGAGAACCAAAAACCTTGAAAAGGTCATGTCAAGGTTTCTTTCCCCTACTCTGAACTTATGGGTACAAATGTGGGGACCTGCATGGACACTTAAGCTTAATTACTAGCTTAGATCTGGTATACACTGCCACCACCCAGAATTCCAGTGTCTGGGGCACCCTCTGTCCCCCCAAAACTTCATCCCCTCCTTGGGTTGCTTTGAGGGACTTTACCAATTCCCTGGTGAACGCAGATCCACACCTCTTGGATCTTAAAACAAGGAGAAATTTACCATCCCCGTCCTTTCCCCCCTCCCCCGCCGCCATCAATCCCTGGTGAGTCCAGATCCAATCCCCTTGGATCTTAAAACAAGGAAAAATCAATCAGGTTATTTTAAAAAAAAAAGCTTTTAATTAAAGAAAGAAAAGGTAAAAATTATCTCTGTAAAAATCAGGATGGAAAACGCTTTACAGAGTAATCAGATTCCTATAGACCAGAGGGGCCCCCACTAGCCTTAGGTTCAAAGTTACAGCAAACAGAGGTAAAATCCTTCCAACAAAAAGAAACATTTACAAGTTGAGAAAACAAACATAAGACTAACACACCTTGCCTGGCTAATTACTTACAAGTTTGAAACATGAGAGACTGATTCAGAAAGATTTGAAGAGCCTGGATGTACGTCTGGTCCCTCTTAGTCCCAAGAACGAACAACAACAACAAAACAGCACAAACAAAAGACTTCCCTCCACCAAGATTTGAAAGTATCTTGTCCCCCTATTGGTCCTCTGGTCAGGTGTCGGCCAGGTTTACTGAGCTTCTTAACCCTTTACAGGTAAAAGAGACATTAACCCTTAACCATCTGTTTATGACAGGTCATAAATTTGGCATTTAATATTCTGACAAATCAGTTCTTCACTGGGTCAATATCCAACAACCTTCCCATCATCCATCTCATGGGCCACAGAATCTTCTAAGGTACAAAGTGCTTCATCTGTCCTGCTATTGCACAGCTCATTATTATAACTAATCGAAACACAGAATTTCCCTTTTGTGGGAAAATTTCAACATTTCAAAATTTCAAACAGAAATTCCATAAAATTTTCATTTTGAAAATAATGACACATGGTGCATCTGAAATTAAAATATGTTCTCTGAAATCCTAGTAATTTCTGTTACATGATTGTTTCGAAGACCTCCATTTGGATGCTGAAGAACTGAAAACATAACAACTTTCTCATGGCCCAAACAGACACTGCTGGCCAAAAGAATCTTATCTCAAGTGCACAGAGCCCATAAGTGTGGACGATCACTTAAAAGAGGATAATAAGATTCCCTAAATACTCTCAATTAATCTTCACACAATTTCACCAGTTTATTCTTCAATCAGATTGGGAAGAATGTAATAGGGTTATACATGGAGAAAGATGCTATTAAACATTTTTTCCACAAATAAAACTAGCATTTCCTGAAAGCAAATTTCTTCTTTTGCTGATGGTGTTCACAAATATAGTTTTATGACTAATAATATAACCATAAATTATACTGTACAGTATTCACTTTCAACAGCTCAAGGTTTGGAGATAAGAAAACATCCATGAAATTTCAGGAAGTTAATAGCCTCCTCTTCTAAAAGGTCAGTTGTTTTCTTCTTCTTGCTGAAGAATGTCTAAAGGGGCCCAGCAACTTCCTGCTGAGGCCAATCAAGTTTACCTTCATGAGCTGTTCCACTACTGCACCCTTGGTACTGTAACTGACCCCAGTGCAGAGTATGCCTGAGAGTGTTGTGGTAGTCTAGGCCCTAGGTGTCTGGTAGCATGCTTGGTGTTCCACAGCCTTGGAGGAAAGTGCTGTTGATGCTCCAAGCACTACACTTTTCAGGCTCCAGCCCTCTGCTAGTTCCCAAGAACACTCACACACTTGAAGTAACCCAAGAGTCTTTCTTTACTAGAGTTCCCAGAAATAAGAGATGTAAATGACCTAGGCAACATTGCTTTAAGTAACAGCACAAAAAAGAAACACTTTCTAACTCGGCCACTAAAGGCAACCCAGTGCAGGGCTGAGAAGGTCAGAGTACAATTGCACCTCTTCCACAATGTCTTCTTGCCTGCAAGCCACTATTTCGTATCCTACTGTAGCGACTGCTGGCTACCTGCAAGCAATAGGATGTGTTTCTGGTCAGCTTTCCTGGCTGCTTGTTATACACCACTCGCCCTATAGCCTGCTTCCGGGCTGTGCCTCCAGCCTCCCACCTCTGCCTGGTCAACTCTGACCTAAGGATATTAATTCTCATTCCTGTGGTTAAGGGATTGTGGAGCCCACTACTGGCCAGAAGTTAAACTGGGTGAGAAGAGTGTCCAGAAATAAACTAGCAAGTTACAATACAGAACTGCAGTGTCTGGCATATCTCAAGACTTAAAAGCTTTTATTATGTTGGTTCCCTTTTCTCAGGGGGTCACACTGATAAGTATCCAGCAATCTGCCATTTATCAAGTATGACGAGAAGTGTCTCCAGAATAAACGTGCCCATGAGTTTGCTACAAAAATCCTTGGTGTGCAGCACAACCGTGTTTCTTATTAACTTGTTGTCTACCATGATATTGCTTCATGTCCCAACATCCACAGTAAGATCCCAGTCAAAGAACTTTAGATACTGCTTCACTTTAAGGATCTGAATAAAAGTCAGTGGGGCTATTCAAATGCCTAAAGTTAAGCACATGCAAGGTGCTCTGTGAGATTGGGGCTTATAGGAGTAGAATTTCACACTTTTACAATCTAATTTATTTGCTTCCAAATGTTTTCACACATCTAAGACATAACAGCATGGGGGAAAAAAACTTTGGGACTGGAACAGGTAATGAGGGTCTAGTACAGGGGTTCTCAGACTTTTGTACTGGTGACCCCTTTCACACAGCAAGCCTCTGAGTGAGACCCCCCCGCCTTATATATTAAAAACACTTTCATATATTTAACACCATTATAAATGCTGGAGGAAAAGGAGGTTTGGAGTGGAGGCTGACAGCTCACAACTCCCTCATGTAATAATGTCATGGCCCCTCGAGGGGTCCCGACCCCCAGTTTGAGAGCCCCTGGTCTAGTAGTTTGATATGCTTTTCCAAACAAATATTAAGCAATCAAAATTGACTACTGAGCAAACTTAGCATTGAGGACAGTCCCTCTTTGGGTTTGGAAAATAAATTTACCAAGGACTCCTTTGAGCAGCATACTTGTGCGTAGTCTGTTCTTAGTGATGTGCTTATCTTGAGCTGGATTACTCTTCTAAAGATTCAGTGCTCTTATAGTATGGTTACATTTCAGGCAACCTGATCTCCACATGTCCTCATAGCAGTTGTGGCAGAATCTGATACTCTGTTGCCACACAAGCTTGTAGTTTTGCATTCGTGTAGTCAGCATTTGCTAGATAGGAGGACCACAACAGAGAAAATCTGCTGTATTATAGTCTGCTTTTTTCTCCTAGTCTTTTTAATTATATTTCAATAACAAAATTAAAATATATTGGATCTACAAGTACAAAATAGTACAGTTCTTTTATACTATAATCATAAACAAATTATCGTGTCCATGAGAGAAGTGAAAACAAAACAGGGATACCACACGAAATTACGGAACTAGTTGATGCTAATTAAATGGATAATAACCAGTAGAAAAAGAGAAAAAGCAGGGGAATTAATGTGATCCGTGCTCCAAATGTTCAATTAAGCTTCACTTCTGTGCCCTGCAGTACTCTTCATGCATCTTTGTCCATTTCATCTAGCAGTTTGAATATCACTTGGCTTTACTCCCCCGCAAAGATATGCTCATTTCTGCTGTTTACACCCTGGATTTTGCAAGCTGTACAAGGATGGGTTCATCTTTTTCATCTTTAAAGACTATAATTATAGGCAGATGTTGTCTCTTCCTGAGTTAGATGGCCAAGGTCAGAAAACAACAGAATAGCCCAACAGATGGGTTTCTTTGACGTATCACATAGTCACTAAATTGTAGTGGGGGGAAAGGGGAGAGATTATTTGTTTTTAATGGGGATCTGATCATAAAGATAATTATGTTACTGGAACTAAATTCTCCACCCATTCGTACCCTATATAATTCCAGTTATATTCGATAATTTATGAGGTGTCACCTAAGTCTGACGTCCTGCACAATACAGGCTATATAATAATAAATAATAAGTGATACTATATTGTAAGTCAGCAGAGAATTTATCACAGGAGAAATCAAATCCAGGGGGCAATCTGTTGGACAAATGATATTCCACCTGGGTCGCTGACTGAAAAATGGGTTTTCCAGAATCCATTGTCCCAGGAAAAGAAACAAGATCTGCCCCTTCAACTTAAAAAGCCAATACTAACATTACAGTAACACTATTTTCAAGTATTTTCTTCTTTAAATTTAGCATTTTATAACTTTTCAGTAGGCTGTCCAGCAGCTTCATTGTAAACAGGGATTAAAATAAGGGAGAGTGGGGCAGAGTTTAGCTTCTCTCCTCCCCGATCTTATTACATCACTGTGGCCTTTGGTAAATCTTATCTATACTCCAGAGTGCTAGTCTTGTTCTCCCATCTGTTGGAGAAAAACTCAGTTCTCACTTTTTTGTTTGGGTGCAGCAAAATCAAATACTTTATTATTTCTCCAGCAATTGCAATAGAGGGAGGGAGTGCCCTAGGACACAGGGTTGCCCAGTCCCGGACAGGTCTCTCAACAGGTAAACAATTACAGCAAGCATTTATACCTTTGTTACAGACAATAATAAGCAACAGCTGTATTTTGTTCATACATAGGCCATCCTGCTATCTTATTTTTCTCATTTCTAGAAGACGCTAGTCTACATTTTTGGTTATCAGTGCAAGGTCGTGACAACTTCTCACACAGCTCTTTCCCACTCGCCTCACACCATCCTCGCTTCTACAAGTCTCCCGTCATTAGGGTTACAGCTGGCCTAACTCTTGTTAACTGCTAGCCTGACTGTTGCTATCCTCTACAAATCCTTGTCAATTCTTTCCCTACTTCCACACATCTATTAAGCCAGTATTCAACAATCCCAAGATTTTATAAGTGGCTCATTTTTCACTGTATGCTCGTCATCATCCAAACAGTATTTTTAGTACGGTGCCTGATGACTCTCTCCTTCCTCCTAGACTTGTAATGGATTGCATCTTGTGGGAATTGCAATACATCAGCGGTTCTCCAACTTCATTGCACCGTGACCTCCCATTAGAACGACTGTCACTGTAGTTTCTGGGTAGGAAACATTTACAAAATCCTAGCCCCAGGACTTGAACAGAGGGATTTAAAAAAGATACTGCTGTAGCAGTAGTACTAGGCTAAGCAGTCTATTTTGTACTGTAGAATAAGGGTTGGATAACAACACTCACCAAGAACGCAGCCCAAAGTATGATGAACTGAAGGAGCAGCAGTTGAAAGTTTAGAGAACACTGTGTGATTTCTATACTCCACTTATCAACTGAGTCCTCAAAGTAAAAGTAGTAAACGTCTTATGTCCAAACCCGCCTCAACTGAATGTTGAAAGTCCTATCATAGAGAATATGCATGGTATGCCACAACATCACCGGCAATTATATCTACAGTTTTCTCAAAACCTTACCCGCATAATTCCAGATTCCTGCACTATCAGCGGATTCAGGACTATAGGAATTTGAACTGGGAAATATTAGCCCCAGAATCTGTACCTACAGCCCAGTTTTCAAAGCTTACCCCTTTTCTTTAATCAAATCTCAAATCTCTGCTGTAGCTGTTCACTTAGGAGAGAAGTTGTAGCTGCATGCCAAAAGGGGAGATAGAAGACATTTGCTGGGTAGACAAATTGGCTTGGAGGCGCAGTTGCAGAGATGGCTGAAGAATGCTGGTCCTGAAAATAGAAAGAGTACTGTAACTGTTATCTCTAAGCTGTTCCTGAGAAGCTGCTAAACTGGTTTTTGGGGACTAAAGAGCTAAGTAGACTGCAAGGAAAGAGCTATATAAAATTCTCATTCTCCGTCACATTCATCTTGTGATCCTGGAATGCAACAGGAAAAGACTTGGTGCAAAAGTAAGGAGTCACTTTTCAGAAGGTAAATTAATCAAACATCTCACAGACACTTTGTCAGGTTGGTTCTTTCAGGTGACTACCTACAACTGTTCTTCAGATACTAGCAGATAGCTAGGCAAGCTCAAGTGTGGTACTTCAAAGACTATGTATGTTTAGTTTAGATTTTTTTTAATTGAAGTAAATGGTTTATTCTGAACTTTTAGAGACATTTACTTCATACGTTTTATTTCATAGGTAATCGTGAAGAGTAGTAATTGCTCCACTTGTACTGGTAAACATTCTGCATCATACCATGGATCCATTTGAGACCATCCATCGAACACAGTCATTTTTTCTGCACATGTACTCTGCCACAAACATTCTATTTTAAATGCTACCCATTATTCCTCTATGCTAACTGGGACTTTAGTTATAGAAAAGGACCATTTGCCTACTATCTCATTTTAAAATATCTTCCAAATGCCTTGATTTCACAAAGCCTCTCTAGATTTACAGTGTATTGACTTATGGAGTCCATACAATGGGGAGAATGAATATGAATGAAACTCTATTCCAAATAAAGCTATACATGTTGCTCTGAGCATTCAGATACCCAGCAAGTTATTCAAGACCTTTTCACAGCTGGTATTCTATCTCACTGGTAGTGCTACCAGTTGTCCATTACCTTTCCATTGAAATCAATGCAATATTAGGCTATAATGGGTACATTCAGTAACAAAATAGATAGTTCTACCTAGCTGTACAATGCCCATAATATTTCACAGCACTCAGTTATTTAACACATTTGTCTTTCATTTCTAGGGTTGGGTTTAATACATGGCCAGGATACATATGTGATATGAGTTTTAGTTGTTAAACCTTTGATCCTAGTTATTGATATTTGTGTAATATTTTGGTTTAATGATGGTTTGAAATACAATACTTTCATATCTACAAAATAAATGCTAAACATTTAGTTTCTTATAAGGTTGCAAATGGATGTTGGCCCAATTCTCTTCTAAATGATGGTAGCATGGCTGTAAAGTGTATGTTTTGACCTTCTTCTCTCTTTCACAAGATCAGCCGGTCTTTGGCTCCATCCAATACACAATGTAAACCACAGACCTTATTCCAAAGCTCCTTCCTCTTCTGCAAAAGCCACCAAAAACTTCTCTGGTTCTCATAATCCTCCACTGCAAACCCCTGACTCGCACCAAGCCTCTCCAAATTCAGGGCTTCAAGATTAGTCCCATAATTTAAACAACTGTGAACTTTCTTGCAATACATTCAGATTAGGCTTCAGTTCCGTTTAATAATTTGCAAAGGATTTCCAGCTCACAGAAAACAAAGTTCATTCACCAGTTACAGTTAATTAGCTTCACTTCATTTTCTGACTTGCATGAAGAAATTTATCCAGTTTTACATTCTCTTAAATAATTATTGCAATATTCCACACTACAATTTTTGCTAAATTGATTAATGGCCTAGAAAAAAGTGACTTTTTGGCATATTATTACATGCATAGCATATTATTGTAAAAGTGATAATGTAGTCTTTTGTGAAGCTATTTCTATTATAAATACTTTGTGGTATGCATGCTATAAATCCTTGCAAATTTAATTATTTGTAATTAGTTGTGTGTTTGTAAACCTAACAGTTTAATCATGTTTAATTAGACGCATTGTAATTGAAACATTTGATAGCTGCATGTTGTCTTGTTAAATTGATGAAGGACACCTGGAATGTGTAATTAGTTCCACCACCAAATTAACTTTAACTAAAATCTACTATTAATAATTATTCCCCTTTCTTCCTGGTTGATCACTAGGCAGAGGATCATAACAAATATCCAGTTTACAGCCAATATAACTTATTTGAAAAAGAACATGACTGCATAAGCCCATCAACTACCAACTTTACTCTTCAGAAACACATTCTAAAATACATGGGTGCCTTAACAAAGATGCGTATGTATTTTGCACAGGACATTTTTCAACAGGAAAAACAAACAGCAGACAAAAGTTTATTTGTATTTCCAACACTAATTTTCAAACTCTAGAGATTGCGTGAGGCATGGGGGGTGGGGGCGCTAGAAGTCAAACCAGGGAGAAGCCCTTGAGGATACATTTTCATGTACTTCCTCAGTACTGGGAATTCTTTCATGGCATTTTCAACTAGCAGTCTTAGGCTTTGTCAGCTATTGTGACAAATAACTTGAAAGAGCAGAGTTTCTTCTGTACAAATTATCTGTCAAAACAAAAACTAACAAAATAGTCATATATGATGTTAAGATTTTGTCTTGGTTAATCATAGTAAAAGTTATCGACTGGTTGTGGGCAATAAATAAAATTCATGGGAGCTGTGACTTCTCTGTGACTTTTACTAAAAAGAAAGGGGGAGAGAAGGCAGGGGGGAGGAATGACAGCTTGAGCCCCACAGGGAAGGACTGACAGCCCCGGCTTCAGCTCCTGTTATAAAAAGAGGGAAAGGGGTGCGAAGCCCCAGCTCTGGCCCCAGCTGAAGCCATGGGGAGGGGGTGCACAGCCCCAATTCCATCACCAGCTGAAGCTGTGGGGAGGGGGTGCCAATTCCATCACCAGCTGAAGCCGTGACAGGCAGAGGGATCCCTGCAGCTCCCCTCCGCAGCAGGAGACTGGGAGATCCCTGGAGCCCCTAGCTGCCACAGCGGGCAGGAGGACCGACGCAGCTCCCCACTGTGGCAGGAGCAGGGGGATTCCCACAGCTCCCCACCACTGGGGAAAGGGCAGGCGAACCCTGACAGCACCCCACCACTGCAGAACGGGGTAGGGGAACCCTGAAGCTCTGAGTTCCCGTGGGTGATAGGAGCCCCAGAGCTCCCTGCCACCTGCAGCTGCCCAGTCCCTTCCCATTTTATCGTGGATATTGTTAGTAAGAGTTAGGGACAGGTCACAGGCTTCCATGAATTTTTGTTTATTGCCCGTGACCTCTCCATGACAAAATCTTAGCCTTATCTACGGTACATCTCCAGCCTTAGTGGAAATTACTACTGTAACCATGACTCTGAGCCAATGGATACTTATCCCTGTCATTAGCATTTTGTAACCCTGGCTCATGTTAGGTGACTGGGGAACAGGAAAGATGGCCAAAGCTTTCCTAGCACTGTGTTGCACATCCTTATCACACCTACAGCCCATCTTGTGCACCTCTTCCACTCACAAGGAAAAGAGAAGAAGAAGAGAACAAGAGCCTCTTCTCTTATTTTACTATACAAATTTTTTAAAAAATGTATCTGCTGCACTTAGGGGCAGGAAGTGCCTTCCACTGTCAAATGCTGTTAAAAGGACACTGGGGGATTCCTGCACCCAATCAGTCCTTGTTCAATTAATAGTTACCTTCCCTCATCCTTCTATCTCCCATTTGTACCAAATAAAACAGAAGGAGGCACACCTCCGCCTAATGCTGAGTTCTGTCTGGCTACACTGCATTTGTAATCTGTCTGCCAGGAATCATTACTTTGGCTCCATAATCCCTAAAGGATTTTCCCTGTCTGATTTAACAGTTAGCTAGGGAATACAAGTCCATGTCTAGGGTATTGGGCCTGTTCAGTATAATTTTAGACATTGTTCACTATATCTATCTATTTATATATATATATATATATACACACATATATAGATAGATAGATAGATAGATATCTCACATGAACTTTTAAAAAAAAAATCAGCCCAAAGTACACACATAACATGGAAAATTTCAGCCCAAACAAATCAAGTTTCACAAAGTTATAAGCAACTGAAAACTGGGTCTCATAATGGAAACTGTCAGACAACCCTAACTATAAGCACATTGCTACCTGCACTACCTAGAACACAGAGCATATATGGCCATTAGGAGGTATAAAATTTGTCCATTTCCCTGTACTGGGACTAGGCTGCCACAGAAGAATGATACCAGAATGATGTCACTGAGAAGAACCTGGCCTGAGAGATCTGTGATGAAGGTGGAAGGAAACTGAAGCTAGACAAATTTAGACTAAAAATAAAGAGTTTTAATAAAACAAACAGTGATAGCAATCAAGTATTGGAACAACTTTTGGAAAGTGGTGGCATATTGTCTATCACTGAAACTTTTAAAATCAAAACGTATTGTGACTGAAGTGGATCAGATAGGTTATAAGGTTCTGAATACTGTACGTGTTGCTCTGTGTTCATCATAGATACGTAGAGCTGAAAGAGACCTCAAGAGGTCATCTAGTGCAGCCTCCTGCACTTAAGGAAGACCAAGTACACCTACACTATCCCAGACAGGTGTTTGTCCAACTTGTTCTTGAAACCTTCCAGTCATGGGATTCCATAACCTCCCTTTGGTCACCTATCCCAGTGCTTAATTACCCTTAAGAGTTAGGAATTTTTTCCTAATGCCTAACCTAAATCTCTCTTGCTGAAGATTCCACTCAAGCAGGACAAGAACTAGTGAGTTTAAATAGAGAGCAATTGATCACTGTTCTCTTTATAACAGCCTGTGACTGGAGTCCCAGTGGGGGTCAGCCGTGGTCACCCATTTAGGGTGAACTGCAAAGAATGGGGCAATCCCCCACAAGCTGTTGGATATTCCAATACTTAGGTTACTCAGAAGTCCAAACAACACAGTTCCCTTAAGTGATCCAGCCTCAGGTCTCCATCCAGGTACCTAAGTCAAATATGATGATTTCTGAAAATCTTATTTTATCATATAAAAAAAGTTTCTCCCAATCCCAAAGAATCGGACACATTACCTCTCAGGTTAATGGATGTTTCAGATCTTACCCAAATACATGCTACAGCCAATTTTTACTAACTAAACTAAAAAATTATTTAAAAACAGAGAGAGAGAGAGAGAGTATGGTTAAAAGATCAATATACATAGAATGTCAGGGTTGGAAGGGACTTCAAGAAATCATCTAGTCCAACCCCCTGCTCAAAGCAAGACCAATCCCCAGACAGATTTTTGCCCCAGATCCCTAAATGCCCCCCTCAAGGATTGAGCTCACAATCCTGGGTTTAGCAGACCAATGCTCAAACCACTGAGCTAGCCCTCCCCTATGTTCAGCCATGAGTTCAATTAATTGAGGTTCAAATTCATAGCAGAGCTGGTGAGCTTTGTAGTTGCAAAGATTCTTTCAGACATAGTTCATAGTTATAGTGCAATGTCCAAATATCATATTCTGGGCATACCAGCATAACTGGGACTGCAGTCTTGTGACTCAACTTCCTTTGGTGAAGCGTAAGCAAATCTGAGATGACAGAATCAGTACCCAAGGGTCTTTGTACACAGTGTTCTAGCATCCACTTGACTACACAGTCCTGGTTAAACAATAGGCTTTTGGTGTAACCAATTGCTTTCTAAACACCATCAGTAATTAGTTACACAAATTAACATAGGGCAATTTATCTATTAAGCAGTTTATGACCAACTTCAAAAAGAGACAGAAAGACAATGACATTATTTTACCCAAGATTCATCTAAATGTTAATATTCCCTTTTGATCTCTAAATTAGTAGCTATAGTGACAGACAGGAACTGTCTGTTTACACAGGTAACATTTAAGATAAACACAATTAGTATTACTTCTAACAATACACATTTCATTTCAAAGTTCTAGCCTGCTGAGGATGAATGGTTCTCATTACCATTCACATACCTTTCTAACATGACTTTAAGGGTGGGCTTTGGGTCATTCATCCTGCTAGCTGTTTAACCCTTTCTGGCCATGAGTTATATTTTGTGTAAGATTTGCTGCAATTATATAGCAGTGGTAGCAACAATGGTTTGCATGGTTATATTTTAATTAGACAATGTCACACAGCCCTTAACATATTTAAAGACCATTATAGGGTCCCCTCTTAGTTTTCTTTTTTACAGACTGAACATGTCCAGATTTTTTAACCTTGTCTTCATAGATCAGGTTTTCTAAACAGATCATTTTTGTTGCACTCCCTGGACTCTTTCCAGTTTCTCCACATCTTACCCAAAGAGTGGCACTCAGAATTGGACACAGTACTCCAGCTGAGGCCTCACCAGTGCAGAGCACTACAGTACAATTACCTCAATACTCCTGTTAATAAACCTCACAGTATTGGACTTTTTGCAACTGCATCACATTGTTCACTCATTCAATTTCTGATCCATTGTGACCCCCCCGATCCTTTTTAGCAATATTACTACCTAATCATTTATTTGCCATTTTGCAGTTGCACATTTGATTTTTCCTTCCTAAGTACAGTACTTTGCACTTGTTTCTATTGGATTTCATCCTATTGACTTCAGACCAATTATCCAGTTTATCAAAGTCATTTTGAATTCTAATCCTGTTCTCTAAAGTGGTTGTAATCCCTCTCATCTTGCGGTCATGCACAAATTTTATAAGTAAACTCTGCACTCCTGTCAAGGTATGAACCCCCACTCTGCATCTTAGCGTCCAAAAGATGAGGTACCTGCATGAACCCCCCTAAGCTTAATTACTAGCTTAGAAATGGTAGAGCTACCACTACCCAAAAATAGTGTTTTGGGGCACTTTCTGGCCCCCAAACCCTTCCCTGGGGACCCCAAGACCCAAACCCCTTGGATCTCAAAACAAAGGGAAAAACCATTTCCCTCCTTTCTTCCTCCCAGATTCTCCTCTCCCTTGATAACACTGGGAGATCCCTGTGATTCAACTCCTTGAATCTTAAAACAGAGAGGAAATTCACCTTCCCCACCTTCTCTCCCCATCCCAGACTCTCCCTGAGAGAGAGAGAGAGAGAGAGAGAGAAATCCTAACATAGAGAGAAATCAGGCTTTTCCTTTCTCCTACCAATTCCCTGGTGAGTGCAGACTCCCTCCCCTTGGGTCTCACATAAGAATAAAAAAAAATTAGGTTCTTAAAAAGGAAAACTTTTAATAAAAAAAGAAAAACAGTAAAAATTGTCTCTGTAAAATCAAGATGGAAAATGTTCCAGGGTCTTTCAGCTTATAGACACTAGAGAGAATCCTCCCCCCAGCACAAATACACGTTGCAGCAAACAGAGATACAATCTTTCCAGCAAAAATACACATTTGCAAATAAAGAAAACAATCAAAAGACTAAACCGCCTTTCTAATTGGTACTTACTAAATTGAATAGGAGAGGCTGTTTCAGAAAATTGGAGAATCTGTATACATGTCTGGTCCCTCTCAGAACCCAGAGAGAACAAACAAAAAACCCAGAAAGCACAAACAAAGGCTTCGCTCCACCAAGATTTGAAAGTATCTTGTCTCCTGATTGGTCCTCTGGTCAGGTGTTCCAGGTTTACTGCTAGTTAACCCTTTACAGGAAAAAGAGACACTAACCCTTAACCATCTGTTTATGACAACTCCATTATTCAATTCTTACTTAATACTATGTGACCCAGAACAGACCTCTGAAGGACATGGCAAGATTCTGTCAAACTGAGAAGATGTAAGTCATTGATAAATACTCTTCGAGTGTGGTTTTTTAACCAGTTGTTCATCCACCTTACGGGCATTTCATCTAGACCAAATTTACTTTGCAAATTTACTTAGGAGAAGTATGAGGTTGAAGGGGACTGTTCTGTCACAGAAAAGGATGACTAGTACTGTAGGAACATTCGTGTACTGAATTATCTATACACAAGTGAGGAGTATGGGAAATAAGAACTAAAAATGGCACTAAAAGATAGGGATTGTGACCTAATGGGCATAACTAAACTTTTTTTTTGTTTAAACTCAGCTCCCTTTATTCTCTAACAGCTTGGAAAGAAAAAGTAACAGGTGGAGAACAGTTATACAATGAGTAAAGAATGTCAGGACATTCCCAAACAAGCTCTCGTCTCCTCTTAAAAACAACAGAAAAAACAAACAGTTGCTCTAAATTAAGGTGCTCTAACTCCCTAAAGCCAAACATATGAAATTACCACAGCTTGGAAAGGAGATCTATTCAGAAAAGCAGTTATTTGATTAAAATGATGCTTTTCTGATCTGTCACAGTATGCATAGTAAGTTAGTGAAACTGTTGGGTTCCTTTAGGAGCTTTAGGCTCCCGAAGTAGTAATTGTGCTAATCCAGTAGAAAATAATGACAAAGCTGCAGACCATCCCTCTATTGAAATACCTAAAATGAAAAACAGCAAATATTAGAATAAACTACCTTTTCATCTAGCCATGGGGGAAAAAAACCCAGCAAGGTGGCGAAGCATCTACTGTAATAAGGTGTTAAAACCTAGCACCGTTAAATGCAGGGATACAAACATCGAAGGGAAAGGATGTAAAGAGAGATGACATTATGTGTGTGTGTGTGATGTTACATTCCATATTCTGCATAGAAATATTGTTATGATAGAAATATGGCATAACTAATATGTTTTATGCAAGATGGGTCATATGAGGTATCATTGAAAAGGCTATGATCTACTAACTGTGTTTATCCAATTTGTATTCATGTATCATTTCTGTATCTGGAGTTAGGAATATTGACTGTGTAACAATTACAACTGTGTGTGTACTTGGGGGAACGCTAACCAGACAGTAGGCAATCAGCCTGAACGAGCCGTTTAAGAAGGACAATAGAACTTTGAAGATACTAATCTCCCTCTTCTTGGGATGTTGCTTTGACACTGCAGGGTCATCTGATGATGTCACCTGGTACAGAGTATCACTTGGACACTGCTGGTATTTTTCTGCTGGAAACAACGCATTCCTGCCTTGTATAAATTCTATTTAAGACTTGGAAGTAAGTCAATCAGGGCCCTTTTCCATTGGCTCCCTGCCCAAGAAGGTGCTGAAAGCACCTGAAGAGACAAAGGAACTAAGCTGAGGAAAGGCAAGGGCTGAGTCCATGCTGAGACAGGGGTCTAGTCTGTAAAGAGAAATAACTGGAAATGTAAGATGCAGAAACTCTGCAATCTGCTAAAAACAACATTTAGGGTGAGAAATTACATTTTGTAACCTGTTTCTTTAGTGAATTAATCTTAGATTGCATGTTCTGTTTTATTTGCTCAGTAATCTGCTTTGTTCTGTTTGCTATCACTTATAATCACTTAAAATTTACCTTTTTTAGTAAATAAACTTATTTCTTGTTTATTCCAAAACCCGGCTTGTGCAATTCATATCAGGGGGGAGGGGGCAAAAAGCTGTGCATAACTCCCTCCACATTGAGAGAGAGAGAGGGTGATTTTTAGGAGCTTATACAGAGCTCACTATAGAGAGCAAGACAATATTATTTTGGGGTTTACACTCCAGATGGTGTGTGCGCACTGGAATGTTGGCCATTCCCCTAGCTGAATCCTCCTACACAGAGCTGATTTCAGTCTGTATCTGCAGCTGGGTGTGCTCTTGCCTCTGCTGGAAAGGGGCTTGAGAACCTGGCACAGCAATCCAGTGCAAGGGAAACCCAAGCTGGTAGGACTGGCGGGCTCAGTGGGAACCCAACACAACTGGTGGCACCCCAAAAGGGTGGTCCAACCCGTCAGAGCATGTACGCGTGCATATCTATTCAAACTTTGGCCCCCATATTTCCCGTTCTGGGTTTGTGATGGGAAGGAAAGCAGCAAAAATTCCTGCCAAAAAAGGCCTAAATTCATGGAAGGGATTGCAGCTGCAAAATGTGACTCCAAAGAGATGCAGAGTCAGAGGATGACTCAAAACTGCTCAGAACCAGCACAAAGTTTTTTTCATCTCTGCATAATATTAGAAACTAGTATGTACAAGGGTTCACTGGGGCTCGACCTTCTCCAGGGCGGTGGGGAGCTACACCGGCTCACTACACACAGTTGGTGTTGGTGTTGGTGAATTAGTCTGGCTGTGGAGTCTTCCTCGGCAGCCCTTGCTGTAACCAGAACAAATACTGTAAGCCCAGGCCCTGGTTCAGGGTGAGGCAACACTGGGTCAGGTGCTCAGGCCCTCAAGTTGGAGCTGAGCAGTAAGTACATACAGTATCAAGCCTGGGCCTTAAGTCAGGGCAGGGCAACAAATTCTGAGTCAGGGACTCAGGCTCTCAGGTAGGGCTGAGCACTAACAATAGGCCCCAAGCCTCTAAAGGCCTAGAAGAGAGGGAGACTGCCACCCATGAGTTGGGTGGCGGGGGGGGAAACAGGCCCTCCCAGTCCACTGCATCCCAGCCTGGGGCCCTAGCAGTGGCAGAAGACCCATTGCTTAGTCAGTGGGGATCTTGGCCACAACACACTGACATGGACTCTGGCTGTGCTGGAGCCAGACTACAGTCAGCTGCCCCGGGCTACTTCCAGACTCCCCCTTGGGTAGTACCTGTGTCAGGGTGTTGTTCTCTGGGGGGTCCAGCACCATAGGTTCCTCTGGGTACTGGGCAAGTGGCAGGCCTGGCAACTCCTCTGGGTAGCAAGCGCAGGGTAGGTCCAGCAACTCCTTCGGGTAGCGAGCACAGGGCAGGCCCGGCCAGTCCTGGCAGCCGCCTTGGGCCGCAAAGCTTTCCCAGCCACGAGCTAGGCTGGAGATGTCTGTCCTCTCCGGCAGCTGAGGGCTTACTGAGCTCTGAGCGCAAGCCTTTATACTTCCAGGTCGCCGCCTGACCCTCTGAGGGGCGGGCTCTGAGCTCCCTAGCTCCGCCCACTCCAGCTTCCGGATGGACTCTTCCCCCTCTGGGGCAGCAGGGAGCCACACCGCCTCACTACATAGTATATATGCCTGACAACCATTATGACTTTTACTCTAGAGGGAATTCTGTGCCATTGCACAAGCGCAGAATTAATGTCCCTCACAGATTTCGCCCCCGCAGAATAATTGATTCTGACATACAGGTGAATGGAAGCCATGAGTGGGGTCACACTGCAATTACACCTTTTGGCCACCAGGAGCTAAAGTGGCACCAGAAGAGAGGGGAGCTGGCTCATGGGCCAGAGCAGTCAACCACCAAGAGCAAGGGAGCAAAGCCTGCTTTCCTCACCGTGCCCTGCCCACAAGGCCAGAGGAGGATGCACAGGATATGGAGGGGACATTCAGAATGGTGCATAAGGGATGGCTGGGGGGCAACACAGACTGGGATTCAGAAGGGTTGTAGGGGGGGAAACCAACTGGGGCAGGAGCACAGGAGCTAGTGGGGTGACAATATTGAACCAGAGCTGAATGGTAGTGAGGGTGCAGGGACACATGGGAATGGGGGGGGTGAGGGTGACTGTGTAGGGGTGCAGGCATGCATTGGAACAGGGGAAGCTATACCTGACCGAATGAGAAGTGGGGATACAGAGATACATGGGGACGAGGGCAAATATGCCTGACTGAATGGGAAAGGCTAGGGGTCAGCCAGGGTCTGCCTGAGGGAGGCTCCTCAACACCCTAACACTCCCTCCCCTCACCAAAAAAAAACCTGTTCCATACTTCACCCACCCACATTCAACAACCCTCCAGGTTTACTCCCAGGCTCCTTCCCAGCAGTTACTTCCCTGTCCTCCATTACCTCCCTGTCCTTCATTACCCCTGAGTTCCCGAAGCCTTCTGCACTCCCTCTAAGGGGTCTGGGAAACACATTTCTGTATTGTAGTTTAAATAAATTATTACTCAAAATTTCTATATTAATATGCCTAATAAGCAATCTGTCAAAAAACATTTCCTGAATCTTTTTTGTGGTCTGTGTTATTACAGAGATACTTGCTGATAGGAATTTTCAAATAAATTACCAAAAATAATTGAAAATGTCAGGATTACATTGTGTTAATTTTGATGATAAAATAAGCAGAATTTTGCAGAATTTTAAAATATTGTTCACAGAATTTTTCTTTTTTTTTTTTTTGAAACAGAATTCCCCAGGAAAAGACTTTCACAAACTGTCACATTTACAAAAATCTTAGTAAATGCTGAGCAGGATACATTCCAAAATTTAAAAAAACTGGGAGATATAAGCACATTTTAAATACAATTTATTTTTATTACCTGTTTTCTACAAGAACTGGAATAAAAGGATGTGGAAAAGTCATTATTGAGGCTGATACATTAAACATCTAGCAGAAAGGGGACATGAGTCATTCACCATACAATGATATATTTTTGGAGAGCCTATCTCAATGTGTTACTTCTGATTCTAAGAAAAATGATATGTTTTAAGATTCAATTTTTATTACCAAAAATATAAGAATCAGAGCTTTTCATAATAAAAAGTTATAAATTGATAGAAATATGAGCTCCTCTTTACCATTTCCTTGATGATGTAATTATCCTTTGAAGATGAATCCTCAGTTGTTGTGATTATGAACATTAAAGGAAGGTAAGAGACTACCAGAAAGTATTCAGGAGCTCTTTCACCAACTGAGTTCTAAAGCCCATAAAAATGGAATATAAGACAACTAAATATATATAAGAAAATAAGAATTGTGTGTTTTGTGTTACTTTGAACTTTGGCACAGGACTTAAATGCACATATATAGACGTTGTATGCAATCTAAAATCCTAACTTTCTCTGCAAACTGTATTTTGTGATTTTAAATAATTTTATGCAATTTAAGGATTCAGTCATGCCATTTATAACATACGGATGGACTGTTGTGCCCCTGTAGACTTCACTGGGGTTCCACAGGGGCTAAGCAGTCTGCCCATGTGTTATACCTTGCATACTCAATTTAAATACAAACATTTTGTCAAAATGCAATGGCTTTTCCTTAAGCTTTTCCTACCAGATGCATTTAATAAAAGAACTAAAGTCCAAATGATAGGAAATATCCTTATAAGAGTATGACAAATTTACATGTAAAAGAGACATTAATTTTATATTTATAATTCTTTAAATTTAATTACAATACTGTTTTGGCAAACCAATCATAACAACTATGATATCCCTACTCAAAAACAAATATCAATAAGTAAGTGAAATCTACTGAAATTATGTTTCTATTGCAGATATTTCCAATTCTAACTGAATATAACATTTTTGATTATATATCATATTAGATACATTTTTGATAATTTTCTTCTAGTTCTGTAATTATAGCTACACTTAGCTACTGGTTAATTGCATTGTTTGAATTAATATTTCACAAAATGTTCAGTACTAATTTACTCCCTCTTTCAAATGTACCTCTGGTCTGCAAAGACCTCAGATCATTCTTTCCAATGTTGCAATTTTTCATGTTACATTCTCTGTTGTTCAACTGGGTCTTATTTAAAAAAAACTACTGTATCCAGCATTAAAGTTAATTTACTTCTCTTTGAAAATTCCTGATCAATTTGATTGAGTTTCTCACATTATTAATGTTACTGTTAAGGCAATAATCTATACAAATCTTTGGTTTTTTTGTACGATGAGGTATGCAGTAATTTAAAGCAAATGACAAAGGAAAAAAATCTGTTGAGTACATTAGCATGCACAGGATACAATTATTTCTAACAATTACAAAATAACTGAACAAACCAGGCTGCCCTGCAACCTTCCAATCAGAAAATATCTTTTAAAAAACACTTATTACATACTACCTCAATTTCATCATTATATTTCAATTCACAGCTAGCAGTTACATCTTATAAAATAAAATAATGGAATATTACATTTTTTTTATTAAAAACTGTATCTTCTGTGCCCCGAGTGTGGTTAATTAAGTCATTAAATTAATGCAAGGATTTGCCATCTCTTTCCACAAATTTTGGCAAACTTTTTCCATTTTCTCAGTTGTGCTCCACATAAAAATAAACTGTTCAACATACTGGAAGTGGCATTATACTTTATGCCCCTTGACATTTCCATTCTGGTTTCTCAGTGGCTCCACACCTTCACTATAAAAGCACTTTACCAAAAGATGCTTGATTTTTCACCAGAAAGATGTTTTTTGAAATTTTAAGTGTTTTCTTCTAATTGGTTTACCTGTTAAACAGATGAAATATAAAAATTATTAAAACAATTTTAAGTATCTTATTTTTGCTAATGTTCACAGATTAATGTCAAAGAGGGAAATCAGCATATATTCAGTTGATCAAAATTAAAAAATGAAGTGAAATTAAAAAAACAAACTGCACAAATATAAGAGACTGTGTTTCAATTTCTTTTCATTTCAACTGACTTCAGTACTACCAAATATTAAACTACATTAAGTATATATGGACTTTTAATTTCTTAAAACTCATTAATTCTTTAGTACAATAATTAACATAACTAACAAAACTCATTAATTTGTTAGTGTGTTAAGGACACTTAGTATTCTTTTGTTTCCAAGCTACCTGTGTTGACTTCATAGGATAACCTTTGTTGTTGTCATTAGAAATCCTACCATTCATATTCATCTGAGTAAGACAACATATGCAAAATTTTTGAATGTGTTACACATTTTATATCGTGAGATAATTAAGTTTTGATTCTTCACAGTAAAGTTTGTGTCATCATACAAGTTTGGAGGAGGAAAAACTGTAGTTTCTACAGTATAACAGCGATAGACTGATGCTTGCTGCATCCTTTGAAGAGAGACTTTATGCAAATTTCAGCAATTTGCATGAAGTCACTTCAGTGTTAATTGTAATAATAGATTTCAGCTAAAAACTACAGCTACAGTATATCTTTTCAAATTGTCCTGGTTGTATTTTTGAAACTACCATTGCTGACCATTAATTAGACAAAACTAATTTACTTTTCAGTTTCAAAAGTTTTATTAGGCATTCATCTACTAGAGGAAAGTGTTCCAAATGCTTCTAACAATGGAGGAGAAATAAATAAGGGATTAAACACTCTCCTCAAATATCATACACTTTTTTTTTCAATGTTATATTCTAGTAAGGGACTTGACATAAATAGAAAGGGTACAATGCAATACATAAGAGTGACTTAATTGCCTTATTGCAGAAGTACAAGTTAAGTTATCTACATATCACCTGTGACTATTTCAGGCTGCTTTTTAAAATTATGTTCAACAATAACAAAAATACACCATGGCTTATGTGCTGTATCATATGCACAGGTGAAAATGAGTGCAAGAAAATTTATTTTAAAGCTTTCCTCTTTGACATATAAACAATTGTAAAACTCTATTTAACAAACACAGAGCAAGGATGTTATGAATAAAGAAAAAACAGACATTTAAGATTAACATCCAAGTTCAATAACTTAGAAATGTGTGCTACAGTGTGACTTGTGTAAGATGCATGGAAACTGCTTTAATAAAAAACTAGATTAAAAAAAAGTTTTTTTACTCTGCCTTTTTGTTTTTAAGCATTTGGTATACAGGACCCTGAAGGTCTTCAATGCTCTCTGCAATTGGCTTATTAAGAGTTTCCGGAAGAAGAAGAGTCAAGAATCCTGCTGATACTCCACTGATTCCAAACACCATGAATGGTACAGATGGGTTAAGAGTTTTCTGAAATTAAAAATCAGTGATAAAAACCCAAAATTAATTCATGCTCCAGGATATTTCTAAAAATACTGCAGCATTATTTGTTCATGTTTCATATATTTCAATTAATTATACACAAAAACAAGTTATATCAAAAGGTCTGTTCTTCACAGCATTCGTGTATGTAATATCTATTAACAACAATGGTAATTATTTAGATATACATTATGAAAAGAATGGATCAAAAACTCACTACACAAGTAATTATTCATATCAAAATCTCCATTATGAATGTCTGCAAGCCAAAGAGCATTCAGGTACTAACTAGGTATCAATACAAAATTTGTTTACAAAGACAGCAGTAACAGATAAATACTAGGTAACTCACTTAATGTAAAAGATAAAATGTTAATTTGCTTCTTTCTCAAAGGAATGAAGTTTTATAAAAAGATATTCTATTTTGTAAATACAAAAAAACCCCAAAACACTCAACACCCGAAACACCCTCTCTCATTAGTTAAGTCTCAAATTTGACTATATCAATATCATTAAATAGAGCTTACATATACATTTTGCAGAGGTATATATAAGTATCCCTTGAAAAAGATCTACCTGCCATGTTCAGAATCATGAAAGCAATTCTGAGATTATTCCAATAAACTAGAAGTCTTGCAGGGAAAAAATATCAGTAATTAACACGAATAAAATAAAAAATTAACTTACCATGGATGGCACAAATGGAGCCAAAACACCACCAAATCTGCAAGTCATTGAACAGACACCCAAGCCAGCATTTCTGTTCCAAAGGGGAAAAAAAAGGATGTGTAATTTCAAAATGTGATATGATTAGAACGAGCCCTTAACAAGCAATTCTATTCTCAGGTATATCTCTACCCCAATATAACGCGACCCGATAAAACATGAATTCGGATATAATGCAGTAAAATAGCACTTCAGGGGGGCGGGGCTGCGCGCTCCGGCAGATCAAAGCAAGTTCAGTATAACGTGGTTTCATCTATAACGCAGTAATATTTTTTGGCTTCTGAGGATAGTCTTATATTGGGGTAGAGGTGTATCATCTAAGCTTTATTGTTCTTTTTCAATTGAAATTTATACAAATACTTTTTTAAAATGTCAATCAATGACTCGGGAGAGCCTGACAATGTTTGTTTGTTTGGGTTTTTTTCAGGGGACAGGGGAGAATTAGTCTTTAATGTAATTAATAGAAGTCCACCAGGTAAGTCAACCTGTGTAACAGTAAAAATTACTATAA
Source organism: Gopherus evgoodei (assembly GCF_007399415.2). Taxonomy (NCBI): domain Eukaryota; kingdom Metazoa; phylum Chordata; order Testudines; family Testudinidae; genus Gopherus; species Gopherus evgoodei. The sequence continues at coordinate 48,396,676 of NC_044328.1, forward strand.
CCAGACAATGAAGAAAATATCCCATCTATCTCCCAAGGATATCCATGCCAAAACCCCCATCTTCTGATGCAATCCAGTACTTCCCCAAAAGTCTGAATAAATAGATAGGATTATGGTTAATAAACAAAGTATAGAAAGCCCATGCCAAAGCAAACCATGGAAAAAAAAGGCAAGTGTGTTTTGAAATACAAACCCTGCTCCTCCATTGTTGACATAGACATTTTATGACACCTTATAGACCATTGTGAAAACAAGTCTTCAGATGCCATCTCAGACAGTCTAAGGGCCTGATTCTGAGATCAGTGTAATTCCAGAGTAACTACACTGTAGTCAACAGAATTACACTTATGTAAAACCAGTGTGAAATCAGAATCAGGCCCTAAATGTTGTTCTAATTAGAGGTCATATAAAATTCACTGCCAAGTTTATTGCTTTGGTTCTACTATATCGTTTATACATTAGGATTGGGGGAAGCACCATATACAGCTTCTCACACTCAAAAGTGGTGGTAAGCTTATTATATCCAATTTATCTGTCATATAGGTAGAATTTAGTGTCAGGTAACTGAAAACCAGAAGAACATTTAACATTCCAGTTCAGTGGATAGAAAAATTCATCAAGCCAAAAGGAAATCTACTCCCCAAATTCTTAAAAATGATGATTTGCAAATGCTTGAGTTTCATATACAAACAAGAAATAAGTATTGATAATATACAGTTGTCTATGTGGTTGCATTACGATGAAAGACAATCCTCCCAAAGGATTTTAAAAAAATGTTAATACATTAACTTTTATTGGTCCAACTTCTATTGGTGAAATAGACAAGTTTTCAAGCTTACACAGAGCTCTTCTTCAGGTCTAGGGAAAGTTCTGTGTAAGCTTGAAAGCCTATATTTCTTACCAAAAGATGTTGGTTCAATAAAAGATATTAACTCCCCTACCTTGTCTCTCTAATAACCTGGGACCAAAACAGCTACAACACTGCAACAAATAGATTAACTGGAATTAACAGAGATTGCTTCACTGCCTAAATATTCAAATAAATTGGTGTTCAATATTCTAGGAGATTCACATACAACCCTGGAGTAAATATTTATATCATAAGAATAAATTATAATGATTTATTCCATCCATCTGAGAGTCTACAGTACATTACTATTGATGAGGCTGAGATCTCACTACAAACATTCTGTTCACAGTATATATTCTTAAAGGGTAAGGTGCTAAAACATATTCTGAATAATCAGATTACTCATTTTCTGAAAACTCTATACCCTATATTTTATTAGGCTATGAAGAATCACTGACTGATATGTTTATGAAGAGTAAAAGATCAACGGAAAATGATTTCTTATCAGCAAACACCACAAAGAGTACAGGGGTGTTCCTGAATGATTTTGTCCTGTTAAGGTAGTACCAATACCCTTACTACAACTAGCGTATGTAGGTTAGTTTCCCCAGGGTTGTGTGAGGCTTTGGGAAGAAAACTGGGAGATGAATAAACTGGTTCATATGAATTTTAAACAACTTTGGGCAAGAGGCCTGAGAGCAATCCTGCCCTTAGAAAATCATGTATAGGGAGGACCTGACATAAGGGCCTCAATCTCCCATACCCTTCAAGCTGATGTAATCGCTCCAAAAAAGTCAGTTTTCACTGACAGGTGATATAGTGAACAAGTTGCCAAGGACTCAAAGTAGAGGACCCATCAATCTCGATAATGCTATACTGAAGTTCCAAAAGGAAGGAGACTAGTGAACTACAGGAAAACCATTAATAAAAGCCTTTTAGGAATCTAGCCATTGGAGGGTGAGAAAATACAGTGAGGACAACACTGGAGAGAAGGGTGATATACAAATACTGCTGTTTTATGGACCCTTGTGGAATTAATGCAAAGATTGTTTTAGAGCTAGTAAATAGTCGAAACAGTGCTGAGAAGGAAGCCAGCTGGTCCTGAGATGTCCAAATAGAAAAACCTTTTCCACTTCAGCTTTCTAAGTCAGTCCAGATAAGATTTTCCTGCTTGGGAGCAGAATGTTCTTTACTTTAGCTCAATAAGTTGTTTCAGTGAATATAGGCCAGTCACATCTAGGCTGTCGGACATAATTATGATAGTTTGGATGTAGAATGACCAGTATTCTGCAAGACTATGTCAGACAGAGCAAAGAAGGTGACTGGGGCTGCACAGAGAGGCTGGTGAGGAAGGCTGTCATCTTACAATAACTTGCTATGGTCATCTTCCTCAGATCAGCTCACGAACCAACTATGGGTAGACCTGGATCACTTGTCTCTGAATGCGTGGCTATCTCTGGCAAGCACTTGATGAACACCCTCAGTGCTATAGAAAGACCAGAGGACAGGACCCTGCACTAGTAGTGAAACGTTCCCATCGGGAATCTGAGATACATTTTGTGAGCTGGATGTTGAGACATTGAAGGTACAGAGTAGGACTTCAAACCTCTTTCTTCTTTTGAATGAGAAAATAATGAGGAATAAAAATCAGAATCTCATGAGAGAGGCTGCTGACAAGGGACAGGGAAGGTGAGTGGGCACAGTGGTAGAGAGATATTAGAACATATACAGTACCGATTGCTAACAAATCTCACGGTATTCCCAGTCCAGGTGTCAAAAAAAAGGCAGTTGCCAAAAGTGATGAGGGGGTAGGCAAGGTAGTGATCTTCAAAAATTTCTGTTAGGCTCTCAACAGTGGTGTAGAAACTGCTGTTCAGAGGACGATGTCAAGTGTGCCGTAACTGAGGAAGAGATATCTATGTTACAAACTCTTTTTTCCTCAGTGGCTCTGATGCCTTCTGTGGATTAAAATGATGTCCCTCTCTCCCATACTATCTGAAGGAAGTTTTAGGTCTATCCAAGGAGAAAGCAAGCCAGAGTATACAAGCCCAGGGAGAATGCAAAAGTAGCTATAAAGTTCTTTAATGAATGAAGGGCTTTATCAGTTTTTGACTTGAAGAAATTGTGGCCCTCAAACAGAAGACCTGCTACGATGATTTGGACCTCAGTAGGTATTCCTGATGACTGGAGCCAGAAGGATCTTTGCATCACCTCAGATAGCTCCCTGCAACCACCACCTCCGCCAGCTCTCAGCTCTCTGCCACAGCTGGGTGGCTGCCCACAGGCTCCCAGATCCCTGCTCAGAGCCCGGCAGTTGCAATGGAGTCCAGAAGCCACCCAGACTCCAGGCATGGAGCTCACAGTGGTAATTGCTGCAGTGGTTGTAAGTCGACCTACGTTTCTAGTGTAGACATGCCCTAGTCTCCTCAGGAACGTCACTATCAAAGACACATTTTGTGAAAACTTGAGGAGCTGCCAACAGGCTAAAAGGCAGCACAGTGGATTGGTAATGTGAGTGTTTCACTGTGAACCTGAGCAACTTCTGTAACCTTAAAATACTGCTACATGAAAGTAAGTGTATCTTAAGTCAAGGGAGCATACCAGTTCCCGTGTCTGGATGGGACAGGCACTGATGTAGACAATCTCCTCCTATCTCTGCACTTATAATACCCACTCTTCTTTCTCTGCAGGTCCTGCTGAGGAGCAGGGTCAGAGTAATAGTGGGTCTGCTGCATGGGCAGGGAGGCTCCCCGCTCCACCCCCAGTGGCTGGAGACCCGAACACACCCACTCCCAGAGAAGCCACGAGGCGTGCCCCCATGGCTGGAGCCCCGAGCACCCTGCTTGCCTTCCCATGGCCGGAGGAGCCCAGGGACAGCCGGAGACCCCCTAAGCCACACCACACCTCCCCTCCTGAGACCCCAAGCCACCTAGCAGGAAAAACTTACGTCTCTTCTAAAGAACCTGAGCTTTTTATATGCGCCATGCAGCTTCCAGGGCAGCTGAGGAGACAGTATGTGTTATTTAGCTTCCTGGGTTCATCAGTAATCTCCCTGGAGTTCAGTGATACGGGAAAGCAAACAGACCCCACAAACCCCACAACCGGCATCCAGCAGCCATAGCTGTGCCAGGGAAGGCTTAGCTTGTGCTGGCTTGTTATACCCACTGTCTATGGTCTGCTGTGGGTAGAAGTGCTTCCTGGAAGGTGCTGGAGTATATGATCACAGCATCTTTAAGGTTGCCCTCAAATCCTTCAAACCACAGAGCTTAGAGACTGCTTGCTCTGAAAAGAGCAAGGCCCCTTCAAAGGACTGGTGCTGTAAAGTTTGTTGGACCTCCTGTGGAAGCCCTGGGGATTGCAACCAGGAGCTCCTGCACATGGCCACTGAAGAAGCCAGGGACTTGGTTGTCACGTCCATTGCATGCAGTGCATCTTGCAGTGAAGCTCTTCACCACAGATTTACCCTCGTCCACTAATGAGAAGAACTCCTCCCAGCTTCTTCTAGGAGGTCTCTAAACTTTGGCACAGAGTCACAGACATTAAAATCATATCAGCCCAAGAGAACATGCTGGTTGGCAAATCTAAACTGCAACCCCGCTGGAGAATAAAATTTCCTACCAAAGAGATCTAATTTTTTGCATCTTGATTTGGGGGTCATGCTTTGATGCCCCCCTATCATTCCCTCTCATTGGCCACTGATACCACCAGTGAGCCTGGAGGTGGGGGAGATAAGAAAAAGAGAAACTCAAATCCCTGTGCTGGCTCATGGCATTTGACATGGTCCTTTTGAGGTGGAGAAAAGAGACGAAGGACTGCCAGAGCGTCTTAATGGGGTCCATAATTGACTGTTGAGAGGCAAGGCCACTCTGGAAGTACCTTCTGTGGCCAAAATATGTTGTGGGCATAAGGATTCTTTCACTTACTACACTTGGATATCCAGGCTCAATATCACCCTCTTTAAAAACATCTGGGGGACACAAAATGACTCCTGAGGAGACTACCTCATTGAGAGAGGATCAAGAATAGCCCAGCGCAGTTTGGGACTGCTCTTCCTCGATCGCTTGTCCAACATGGTCCACCTGAGCCAGCTCTTGGTGCCCAATACTGGTTTTTTTGCCAGGCTCAGGAAAAGACAGTTACTCACCTTTGTAACTGTTGTTCTTCGAGATGTGTTGCTCATATCCATTCCAGTTAGGTGTGCACGCGCCGCATGCATGTTCGTCGGATATTTTTACCCTAGCAACACTCGGTGGGCTGGCAGGGTGCCCCCTGGAGTGGCGCCACTATGGTGCCGGATATATACCCCTGCCAGCCCCTCCGCTCCTCAGCTCCTTCTTGCCGGCTACTCCGACAGTGGGGAAGGAGGGCGGGTGTGGAATGGATATGAGCAACACATCTCGAAGAACAACAGTTACAAAGGTGAGTAACTGTCTTTTCTTCTTTGAGTGCTTGCTCATATCCATTCCAGTTAGGTGATTCCTAAGCCTTGCCTATGCGGTGGGGTCGGAGCGAGACGTTGCGGAATGTAAGACCGCTGAGCCAAAGGCGGCATCGTCTCTAGACTGCTCGACCAGTGCATAGTGGGATGCAAAAGTATGGACAGAAGACCAGGTAGCTGCGCGACATATTTCCTGGATGGGAAGGTGGGCCAGGAAAGTGGCGGACGAAGCTTGAGCCCGAGTAGAGTGGGCGGTGAGATGGCCAGTCAGAACGCAGGCCAAGTCGTAGCATGTCCGGATACAGGACGTCACCCAGGATGAGAGCCTCTGGGAAGAGATAGGCATGCCTTTCATGCGCTCCGCGACCGCTACAAATAGCTGAGGCGAGCGTCTGAAAGGTTTGGTCCTCTGAATGTAAAAGGCGAGGGCCCAGCGGACATCCAGAGTATGTAGCTGTTGTTCCTGGCGCGATGCGTGCGGCTTCGGGAAGAAGACAGGTAGAAAAATGTCTTGATTAATGCGGAAGGCAGAGACCACCTTGGGAAGGAAAGCCGGGTGCGGTCGCAGCTGTACCTTGTCCTTGTGGAATATCGTATATGGGGAGTCTACCATCAAAGCACGAAGCTCTGATACTCATCTGGCTGAGGTGATAGCGACGAGGAAGGCTGTTTTCCAGGACAGGTACAGCAGCGAGCATGTGGCTAATGGCTCAAAGGGAGGGCCCGTGAGCCTAGCTAATACAAGGTTGAGATCCCAGATAGGGGAAGGGCACTTAACCGGAGGGTAGAGTCGCTCCAAGCCCTTAAGGAACCTAGAAACTATAGGGTGAGAGAAGGTCGAACTGCCAGATTCCCCAGGATGGAAGGTGGAAATCGCGGCTAGATGCACCCTTATCGAAGAGAGCGCCAGGCCCTGCTCCTTGAGGTATCATAAGTAGTCCAAGATAATGGGGACTGATACGCCTTCGGGAATAAAGTTACGCTGGGCGCACCAATGGGAGAAGCGCTTCCACTTGGTGAGATATGTCATCCGCGTGGAAGGCTTTCTGCTTCCCAGGACGACCTGTTGCACCGGGGTGGAACAGAGCAATTCGGATTGGTTTAGCCAGACAGCAGCCATGCTGTCAGGTGGAGGGACCGCAGGTCCAGGTGGTGAAGTCTGCTGAATCCTGTGTTGTAAGGTCCGGGCAGAGTGGCAGAGGTATCGGGTCCGCTAGAGATAGGTCGAGCAGCCTGGTGTACCAGTGCTGCCTCGGCCACACCGGGTGATCAGGATTAGCCTGTCCCTGTCCCTGCGGAGCTTGAGCAGGACTCTGTGGACCAGGGGAAAGGGTGGAAAGGCATAAAGTAGATGATTTACCCAGGGAATTAGGAACGCATCCGAGAGGGAGCCTGGGGAGTGACCCTGCAGGGAGCAGAACACCTAGCATTTCCTGTTCTCTCGGGAGGCAAAGAGGTCTATCTGGGGAAAGCCCCACTTCCGGAATACTGAAAGGAGGATGTCCGGACGGATGGACCACTTGTGGGACAGGAAGGACCTGCTCAGGTGATCCGCAAGAGAGTTCCGGACTCCCGGGAGAAAGGAGGCTACCAGGTCTATCGAGTGAGCTATGCAGAAGTTCCACAGTCGCATCGTCTCTTGACAAAGGGGGGAAGATTGCATCCCTCCTTGCTTGTTTATGTAATACATGGCCGTTGTGTTGTCTGTGAAAACTGCAACATAACGGCCCTGTAGGTGATGCTGGAAGGTCTGGCACGCCAGTCGGGCCGCTCTCAGTTCGCAGACATTGATGTGAAGCGCCAGCTCCTGAAAGGACCAAAGGCCCTGGGTGCGAAGGTGCCCTAAGTGAGCACCCCAGTCGAGAGAGGAAGTGTCTGTTGTCAGAGACACAGAGGGCTGTGACGGATGGAACGGACAACCTGCACACACCAGGGAGGGCGTCAGCCACCAGTCGAGGGAGCCCAGAACACTTGGTGGAACTGTGATTATCATGTCTATGGCATCCCTGAGTGGACGATAGACTGAGGCGAGCCAAGTCTGAAGAGGATGCATGCGCAGTCTCACGTGCTTCGTAACGAAGGTGCATGCAGCCATGTGACCGAGTAGGCCGAGGCAGGTGCAGACAGAGGTTGTTGGGAAGCTTTGTAGTCGTCGTATAAAGAAGACTATAGCCTGAAACCACTGTGGGGGCAAGCTGGACGTTGCAAGATTGGAGTCCAGCATGGCCCCTATGAATTCTATCCTCTGCGTAGGTAGCAGAATGGATTTGTCCAGATTGATAATCAGGCCTAGATGGGTGAATAGGTCCTTGATGACGTTTACATGAGCGGTGACCTGAGCCTAGGAGGTCCCTCGAATAAGCCAGTCGTTGAGGTATGGGAAGACATGTATTCGACGATGGTGGAGGGAGGCAGCAACTACCGCCATACACTTCGGGAATACCCGAGGGGCCGAGGAGAGGCCAAATGGAAGGACTGCAAATTGGTAATGTTGACGATTCACCACAAAGCGTAGGTACCTTCTGTGCGGAGGGTAAATAGCGATGTGGAAATATGCGTCCCTCATGTCGAGAGCAGCATACCAATCTCCGGGATCCAGGGAAGGGATGATGGTTCCCAGGGACACCATGCGGAACTTGAACTTTCTCATGAATTTGTTCAGTTCTCACAGGTCCAGGATAGGCCGGAGGCCACCTTTTGCCTTGGGAATTAGGAAGTATCTGGAATAGAACGCCATGCCCCTTAATTCCTCCGGAACCTCCTCTATAGCTCCCATCGCAAGGAGCCTCAAAACCTCCTGCAGAAGGAGTTGCTCGTGAAAGGGGTCCCTGAAGAGGGACGAGGAGGGAGGGTGGGAAGTTGGGGTTGAAACAAACTGAAGACAGTAGCCACACTCCACCGTGCGGAGGACCCAACGGTCTGAAGTTAGCTGGGACCACGCAGGGAGGAATGCGGCAAGGCGGTTGGCGAACTGAAAAGGATCCTGGGAGGTCATTGGTACAGTGCTCTCGGGCGCACCCTGAAAAGTTTGGCTTCAGTCCCGCCAGTGGCTTGGTGGGACTGGAATTGTTACGCCCCTGAGGTCCAGACTGTCGTCTGCGAGAGGTACGACCTCGCCTTCTGGTGAAGTCTTGCCTTGGTCAAGGCGAGGGGTAGGGGCGCTGAGGTTGCAACCGGAAAGATCGTCTTTGAGTCTGCGGCATATGCATTCCCAGCGAACGCATAATTACGTGATTGTCCTTCAGACTCTGTAGCCGAGGGTCCATCTTCTGGGAGAAGAGGCCCTGGCCATCAAAGGGTAGGTCCTGTATAGTGTACTGAAGTTCAGGTGGCAGGCCTGACACTTGCAGCCACGATATACGCCGCATGGCAATTCCAGAGGCGACGGTTCTAGCTGCCGAATCGGCGGCATCCAGCGAGGCCTGGAGGGAGGTCCGCGCAACTTTCTTCCCTTCCTCCAGGAGAGCTGTGAATTCCTGGGGGGAGTCCTGCGGGACAAGCTCTGCAAACTTCCCTACTGCCTCCCAGGTGTTGCAGCTGTACCTACTCAGGAGGGCTTGCTGGTTCACCACCCTGAGTTGGAGGCCTCCCGCGGAACAGAGCTTTCTCCCCAACAAATCCATTCGCCTGGCCTCCCTTGATTTAGGAGCAGGGGCTTGCTGGCCATGGCGCTCCCGTTCATTGACGGACTGTACCACCAATGTACAAGAAGGAGGGTGTATATACAGGTACTTGTACCCTTTGGAGGGTACCATGTATTTACATTCAACTCCTCTGGCTGTGGGTGGTACGGATGCCGGGATTGCCAGATGGTATCCGCTCCAGCCTGGATCAAGCGGATGAAGGGGAGGGCCACCCTGGTTGGAGCCTCCGCCGACAGTATACTGACAACCGGGTCATCCACTTCAGGAACTTCCTCTACGGGCAAGTTGATATTGAGGGCGACATGGCGCAGAAGGTCCTGGTGTGACCTGAGGTTGATTGGGGGAGGTCCAGATGTAGACGTCCCCGCCACTGCTTCATCCGGGGAAGAAGAGGATGAAACCCCGGGGACAAGCGGGTCTTGGATCAACTCCTGGTCTTGGGGGATGTCCTGAGGCAGTGGATCTTGTGGGTCTGGCACGTGGGTTGGAGATTCCTTCGCACCCGCCGGGGGAGGTCTGCTTACTGTGGTCTCTGGGGTCCGATGTTCAGAAGCGTCGGAGCGCGATGGTATATGCGGATCACCTTGGGTTTGGTGATAGGCCCAAGGCGTCGAAAAGGGCCACTGATGAGGTCCCTGGTGGTTATCCGAATCCTCATATGATGCAGTGTCTGCATGGGAGGAGATCGACGGATGACGAGACGGCCACGGGGGGGCAGAGACTGTTTGATGTGGGTCTCTGTGTCCACTCAAACCATCCCTACGCGGTGCCGGAGAACGGTACCGAGAGTCGTGACGGTGCTGGGAGTGGGACCAGGACCTGCGACCAGCGCGGTGCTGGGAGGTCAACCAGTCCCTGGAATCGCCGTGCCGAGATCGGCTGCGAGAAATACGGTGCCGCGAGTGGTGCCGAGATCTGGAGCAGTGCCGGTAGTATCTGGACGGCGATCGGGACCTCAAACGGTGCCGCAAGTACGATCGGTACCTCGATGGGGAACGGTACAGGGACTGCGAGTGGCCGCGGGTCCGGGATCAATGGCGGGACCGGGAGTGCCTGTGGGACCTGGATCGGGACCGGCAACGTTCCGTGGTACCGGGCAAAGGTCTCATGAGGGCCAGCTTGCCTATGGACTGAGGAACCCGCACCGGCGGCGCCGGGGGTTGAGGCAAGCTCAGGCTCCGTCAAGGCAATGAAGTCCCGTGCCATGGAGAACGTCTCTGGAGCGGAGGGCACAATAAGCTCAACCACGACGCGAGCCGGGGAGCTGGTAAGCACCGGACTCGACGGCTCTTGCGAGGCCGGAATCAACAGTGCGGAGGACGTCGGTGCCGCAGCAGTCGACGGTGCCGGGCAGTCCAACTTGGCTAAGCGCTCAGACTGCGGTGTAGATATAGCAGCCGCAGGAGGCTTGTGCTTCTTGCTCCGTGGTGAGAGCGAACGGTGCCGGGTGGGAGCTTGGGCTGGTGATGGCTGATGTCGAGGAGCCTTCACTGTTGGCGTGCGCTCCGGTGCAAAGGAGGCACTTGTTCCCGGTGCCGCTGACGGTGCCGAGGACTAGGGAGTCAACGCTGCCTCCATCAGAAGTTGTTTTAGGCGAATGTCCCACTCTTTTTTAGTCTGGGGCTTGAACGCCTTACAGATGAGGCACTTGTCCGTAAGATGGGATTCACCCAAGCACTTAAGACAGGAGCCGTGAGGGTCTCCTGTGGGCATCGGCCTATGACAGGCCGAGCAGGGTTTGAAGCCCGCTGAACCAGGCATGTGCCCTGGTACCAGGCGAGGGGAAGGGGCTAACCACCGCTCCCTCTGAACTATCTACAATAACTACTACAGAACTAATAACTAAACACTAACTATACTTGAAGAAATCAAACTATATACACAATTACAATAGAAACGAGCGAATCGCTAGGGAAGTGGAGATCAGCTAAGCTGCGCTCCACTGTTCCAATGACCGACACGGGCGGTAAGAAGGAACTGAGGAGTGGAGGGGCCGGCAGGGGTATATATCTGGTACCACAGCGGCGCCACTCCAGGGGGCGCCCTGCCAGCCCACCGAGTGTTGCTAGGGTAAAAATCTCCGACGAACGTGCATGCAGCGTGCACACACCTAATTGGAATGGATATGAGCAAGCACTCGAAGAAGAACTGGTGTTTTCTGTTGAATAGGTGCTGTGTCTCTCTCTGAGGCCACTAAATATGAATGCCTTGAATATGGTCTGGAAACCAGGAAGGGGGATGCCACAGATGCCAAAAAGGCCACTGGACAGGTTTAGGACCCCAGTGACCTCCTGGCCACTGTGACAGACCGAGGCCAGTGGGGTACAGGAGTCTGGTAGAGGACAAATATACTGGTCATTGGATGAGTAGTTTTCTGTTCCCTGAGTGACCAGAGCAGGGGCTCCACTTGGGTAATCAGGAACCTGCTACAACCAATTAAGGTAGACGGGCTCATTAGAACACCTGCAGCCAATCAAGGCAGGCTAATCAGGGCACCTGGATTTAAAAAGGAGCTCACTCCAGTCAGGTGAGGGGAAGCCAGAGGAGAGGAAGTGCGTGTGAGGAGCTGGGAGCAAGAGGCACAAGGAGCTGAGAGTGAGAGGGTGCACTGCTGGAGGACTAAGGAGTACAAGTGTTATCAGACACCAGGAGGAAGGTCCTGTGGTGAGGATAAAGAAGGTGTTTGGAGGAGGCCATGGGGAAGTAGCCCAGGGAGTTGTACCTGTCATGCAGCTGTTACAAGAGGCTCTATAGACAGCTGCAATCCACAGGGCCCTGGGCTGGAACCTGAGGGTAGAGGTTGGGCCCGGGTTCCCCCCAAACCTCCCAACTCCTGATCAGACACAGGAGGAGTTGATCCAGACTGTGGGGAAGATCACTGAGGTGTGCAAATCTGCCAATAAGCGCAGGACCCACTAAGGTAGAGGAGGAACTTTGTCACACCACCCACTCGATAGTGCTCCAGCTGAATGATCCTTGGCAGGGTAAGTAGTGCCTCAGAGGGGAGTAGTGAGAGCAGTTGTGATGTTGGGAAATGTAGGATTCAACCTCCGATTCAGAGCAGGACAACTCTCCTTCCGTTGACTGATGGTGCCAGTGACTGGTGCTGAGTTGGAAAAGGAAGCCATGTAGCAAGTGTTGCAGGCTTCCCCTTTGATGGTACTGAAGGATGAGCCATATGAGGCAGTCAGGGCTGACCTGGCACAGAGTCCTGCAGCGATATTGTTGCAGCTCCCAGGTCTGCTGGTACTGAGAGCACAGATTCCTGCACTATTGGCAATATCAGTATTGAGAAGCTCAAGAGACCTCTGGCAGCAACAAATGTCTCCAGTGTAACTGGCACCATGACAGTGTCAGTACAGTGCGGTGCTGCAGATGTGGAAGTGCTCCCTTAGACTTCAGACTCAACAGTACCTGCCTTGGTCCTGGAGTCAATGGTCCCTGTTTCTGCATTGCCAGAGAAGAGATGTGCTTGGACTTTGGCAGCACTCTGCTCTTAACTGCACCTCTAGCAGATTTCAGTCCCAGAGATCTACTCTCAGCGGTCTATTTGGAGGCCTTATGCCTCTTCTTAGTCTATGGGGATGGTGAGCAGTGGCTGGACTCAGGCAAGCAGGAGATGCATTCTTCACTGAAGCCAAAGCACTCAGTTCCAAGTCCAACTGACCTGGCTCTGACGGAGGTCTGAAGCCCGCCTCCATAAGTAAAAACTTTAGTCTGTTTTCATGGCCCTTTTTTGTGTGAGGCTTAAAATCTCTGCAAATCTGGCAGCGATGCCAAACACTTCAAGTAGCCTAGGTGTGGGATGCTCACAGGCGGTGGCTTACTGCAGGAAACACAGGGCTTCAAGTCCAGTGACTGAGGCATCCCTCTGTACCGGGTATTGGATGAAATCATCAAGTGTGGTAACATTTAATCTAATTACACTAATAATTAACTAATAACTTTAATAATACTATAAAACCATTTGCAATAAAATCTAGAGAGAACCCTTGCAAAGGCAAGTCCGGGTAGTAAGAAAAAACTCCAGGGGCTTGAAGTCAGCTGGGCCCTTTATATTACTGTAACTGAGTCGCAGAGAAGCACACAGACACTGCAAGGGTTCACAGGTGGTAAGAAGGATCTAAGTGACAATTGGCCCTGCCTCCACACGTTATGACCTGGGAGTTGGGAGGTGGAGAAAAATCTAGGGTTGGGGTGCGGCTGCAACAGACATTACTGGCCAAAAGAATCATCTCACATGTGCCTGGGGTGTTTGTGCACCCAACAGTAGAATCAATATGAACAATCATTTGAAGAAGAAATAAGTGTTCTTAGTAGGTACTATAGCTTTGTGTTGGTTCTAGTAAACTATATTTCTGGACTGAGTCATTTTCTGCCATTGTTTCTATTATAGAATTAGTCTCTGGACCAGCAGGCAATGCATATCTGTTTTTTTGGTTGCTGGGTTTTTTTTTCCCCTATATTTTCTGGATGTTAGGAGGCATATTAAATGTCTATGGTACTAAATAGGTGTTAACTGAAATTAAAACCTGCATGTATTTTACTAGTAATAAAACTGAAGAAATGAATTATACTATGACATCTCTGGTTTCCTCTGTTTTTAAATTTTTGCTTTTGAACAAAATATTTAATTTAACAACATACAGCATAGTTACATTTCAATATAAAATGAGGAAAGGAATATTGAAGATGTCTGCAAAACTTCATAATACCACGAGGTGGTGCTAAAGTTTTGTTTTCAAATTAACCATCTGGCACAAAAATTGAAGTACTAGTGTGACATTTTTCTTGTATAAAATAATGAAAATATTTGAAACTGATTAAAATATCAATAATATATAAACAAACAATCACTAACCTGTAAATGAAAACATTTTTAGTATGGGACCTGCGATGCAATAACGTACTGTTTTATAAAACATAATCAAATTTCAAGAACGAAAATAGTTTAGAAAAATGGTACTCTTCCTTGTTCCACTCCTGCTCTCCACCTCTCCAGACATAACATGTGGTTATTTTTGTTCCAGAAATAAGTGTACAGATTCTCCAGGGGGACAGTGCTGTATCTGATTAACAAGCCCTGCCCCCCAATCACAAATGACTTATTTCAATTACAATTGAGTATTGGTATAATTCTCGGTAGAGCTGCTGCATATCTGGCAATAGCAGCAATATGACTAATGAAATAAAATGTTTAAACCATGTGATCACTGTGAAACAATCAAAAGCCAAGAAATTAAAAAACTTATCACTCCAAGCTTAACGGACACAATTCAGACTCAGGAAGAATGATAAGTACAGGACGAGGAGGCAAACATTAAAAATACACAACATTTTTGTAACAAAACCCAAATTCAACTAGTTTTCAGGTGATTTAGTTATAAACCTAAAACTTGGCCCAGGTTTTCAAACACAAGGATTTGTTTCATGTAAAGCTCCTCCCATGGTCTGTGACAGAAATTGCAAAATCCTGAAGAATCAGAGTGTACAGATCTCCTTCAGTTGTGATATCTTATAAGCTTAGAATAATGATGAACCTTTAGTGCTAAGTGCAGTTCAAGGTGTTGGTCACCATTTGTAAAAGCTCTGACTATCTACGCTCTCCTGACCTCTACAGCTAATGAAGTCATCAAACTGATTTTTACTATTTGAACTCTGAACATTATTGTCTGGTGTTTGGTCCAACCTCTTCCAACCTCTCTCACTCACATTCCTTCCACTAACATCCTCACTCTCCTTGTCTGCTTCTCCTTCCTTCCCCATTTCACTCAGCATCCCCTTTTCTTACTATTTACTCACCTCCTACTGCTATTTCTCCCTACCCTCTAATAAAGAAAAATGAATAAAAGGAAAAAGAACAGGAGCTAACAAGCTGTGTGCCTACCATATTTCTGATGACTCTGCTTATACATGGTTGCCCCTCACCTTTTTTCTCTTTATCATTTTATTGTCCTTTCTGACTATAAGCTTTCTGGAGAAGGAATCATATCTTACTTTGTGTTTGTTTACACAGCAGCAAGCACAATAGGACTCAAATTCTGATCAGCATTTTTGGGGCACTACTCCCATATAAATGATATTTTGGCAGCAGAGGGGGAGAACAGGAAGGGTATTGTGTACTTCACTTCTGTAACTTGGCTGTTAACTTACTTCTGATAACAGGTGTGATAGCTTTTGTCAACCTATTGTGAATTATTTAATATATGGTTGGTATTTCAGTTCACTTGTTTGCATATTATATATCTGTTAAACAATATGTGGTTGCTAAGGCTCTATATAAATTATTTGTTAAAAATTTTTAATTAAATAACAAGAAGGTATAAATAAGTAACTGTTTTTCAAAAGACATCACATAATTACTATATAGGGGACTTTAATTATACAGCAGTGTTATAAGAACTCAGCTTTTTATTACATGTGCCATATCAAAGAATTAAGTTAAAATGTTCTTCCATCATGTTAATTAAGGTGTTTTGTATAAGAGCAAGACAAAGGAGAAAATCATGGAGTAGAAATTTGTTTTTATGAATAAGAATTTTACTAATAAAATTAGTGATGGAAATACGAAAAATATATCTAGGGTTAGTTATATTTAATTAGGGAAGGATTTTTGTTTTCCATATTTTTAAAGTGGATTTAGTTTTTGTGAAAGTTGCCAGTTCAAAAGCTATGGGGAATGAAGTCCTCAACCCATCAAATGGTGTAGAACATGTGTCCGACATAAAAAGTATATTTAAGTAATAAATTTTACTATCAGTCGTTTTGATAAGTATGAAATCATGTTATTTTACTAAAAAATTAACAAACAGAAATTATAATAACCCAGCCACCAGTCAACTCCTTTTGTGTGAAAATTGTTTACATCTACAAACATGCTTTATCAACTGTTTCAGACTCTTTAGCCTAACTAAAAGAAGGCTGAGGGGAGATATGATTGTTCTCTATAAATACATCAGACAGAGCAATACCAGGGAGGGGGAGGAGTTATTTAAGTTCGGTGCCAATGCTGACACATGAACAAACAGATATAAACTGACCATCAGTTAGTTTAGGCTTGAAATTAGACTTCCATCAGAGAAGTGAAATTCTAGAAGAGCCTTCCAAGGGAAGTAGTTGGAGCAAAAAATCTAACTGGCTTCAAGAATGAGCTTGATAAGTTTATGGAGGGTATAGTACAGCGAAACTGCTACAGTAGCATGTAGCTGATCTGTGACTACTAGTAGAAAGTATCTCCAACAGCCAGTAATGGGACCCTAATTGAAGAGGGTTCAGTGTTACTACAGAGAATTCTTTCCCAGCTATCTGGCTGCTGGGCCAGGGCACCACCAGGTTAGATTGGCAGACATCCTGGGTTTTTTGCCTTTGGCTGCAGCACAGGGCATGAGTCACTTGCAGGTTTAAACTCATCTTAATGGTGGATTCTCTGAAACTGAAGTTTTTAAATCATGATTTGAGGACTTCAGTAACTCAGCCAGAGCTTATGGGTCTATTACAGGAGTGAGTGGGGCAAGATTCTGTGGCCTGTAATTTGCAGGAGGTCAGACTAGAGAAGGGGTTCTCAAACTTCATTGCACTGTGACCCCCTTCTGACAACAAAAATTACTACACAACCCCAGGATGGAGGAGTGAAGCCTGAGCCTGCCTCAGCCCCACCATCCCAGGTGTGGAGGCCAAAGCCAAACCGCACTGCCCCAGGCGGGAGTGGGGGCAAAGCCTAAGCCCAAGGGCTTCAGCCTCAGGCAGTGGGGTTCAGCTTCAGCCCCAGGCCCCAGCAAGTCTAAGACAGCCCTGGTGACCTCATTAAAATGGGGTCTCAACTCACTTTGGGGTCCAGTCCCACAGTTTGACAACTACTGGACTAGATGATCATGATGGTCCCGTCTGGCCTTAAAGTCTATGAATCTAAATATTTTTATTTGAGCCAAGGTTAACAATTAATGCAGTAATACAAATTTAAACAAATCATTAGCCAGAAGTTATATTTCCTATGCCAAAAATGATTCAGATCTAAATTTTCAATTACCTCACTACTGTTGGGTAGAGTTCAGAAGTATAAATATACACTATGTTGAAGGCAGCACTGATGGTCAATTTTCCACACAAAGCTAACAGAGTTGGACTGAAGAAAAAACCTTTGGAAGAGAGAAAATAAATAAATGTGAATATAAAGAAATATGTACACTTCTCTGGGTTTTTTTGTACTAAGTTGAAAATATGGCCTTTTTCAAGCGACTTAAAAATAAGTATAGCATTTATTTTTTGCTACTAAAGTTTGTTCTTCCAGTATAAAAGCTATGTGTCCTGTCACTTAACAAATATCCTCCTGAACTGGGATAGGAAGGAATTAAAGACCTCTTTTCTGTAGAAAAAAAATTCCCCACAGTTCATTAATTACGTGTAGACCTTTTAAAAAAAAATATTTTAAACCACTTGTAAATAGGTTTTGCATAGGAATATTTTTTATAAATGTATTGTCTGACCTTGTGCATTCCCTGTGGGATCATAAATTGATGCTCCAGGTGATGTACTCAAATTTATGATGCTACTTCGGCCATGGCTACACTTACAGTTCTGCAGCGCTGGTAGTTACAGCTGTGTTCGTACAGCTGTGTAGGGCCAGCGCTGCAGTGTGGCCACACTGACAGCTACCAGTGCTGCAGTGTGGCCACATTTGCAGCGCTGTTGGGAGTGGTGCATTGTGGGCAGCTATCCCAGCATTCAAGTGGCTGCAACGTGCTTTTCAAAAGAGGGGGGTGGGGTGGAATGTGACAGGGAGCGTGGGGGAGACAATTTTGGAGCTGACACTGTTCTCAGCTCCCTGCCTTGCAAGTTCTAAGGACTGGAAGACACACACTGCCTACCTTCAATCATTTTAAAAGTTCTGACCCCTTCCCTCACCCCTCTCTTATTCACTAAATGCAAATTATGCACTCCTAAATAGCCGTCAGACCAGAGAAGCATCTGCTCAACACGGACTCCCCCTCCCCGCCGTGTGAGCGTGTTGTTTCTCTCTTCAAGCAAACAGCTGTGAACATTCCAAAGGAATTCCCCTGCCTGCCTCCGCTCGCTCAGCAAACAGGAGCTGTGTTTGTTTTTTAAATAAGCAGTTTGGCTGAACTCCGAGCTCCCTCTTTCTTCCGGTTTGTTGTGGACAGGAATTCTGGGATACCTCCTTATACCCCGGAGACCAATAAAAGTGCTGGTGGTGTCCACACTTGCTGACCAGCGCTGCATCACCAGCGCTGGAATCGCTACACCCGAGGCACGACCGGGTGTACAGCCAGCGCTGCAAGCAGGGAGTTGCAGTGCTGGCTGTGCTTTGCAAGTGTGGCCACATCCTGAGTTGCAGCGCTGTAACCCCCTCACCAGCACTGCAACTCTCCAGCGTAGCCAAGCCCTTCATCACATATACAGGACTTCATCACACTGACATACGTTTTTCTGATAACTAAAATCCTTGCCTCCAGAGAAAACACATATTCTGTTTTGTGACTAAGATGTACATTTCTGACCAAGAAGTCTCTACTAATGCTTTTTGGGAAACCCAAGGTTACTAGCAATAATAATGACATGAGCGAGGGAGAGAAAAAAAAAGAAAAGGTGGGACTTTTTAAGGTAAAAATTAAATAAAAATATGAATGTATTATGAACAGGGCAGGCTCCAGGCACCAGCCCAGCAAGCAGCTGCTTGGGGCGGCCAATGGAGAGGGGTGGCACGTCCGGGTCTTCGGCGGCCATTTGGCGGCGAGTCCCTCATTCCCTCTCGGAGCGAAGGACCAGCCGCCGAATTGCGGCCAAAGACTGAAGCAGCGACGGTAGAGCTGTAGATCACAATTGTGGTGCTTTTTTTTTTTGCTGCTTGGGGAGGCAAAAACCCTGGAGCCGGCCCTGATTATGAAATACAAAATCATGGACTATGTGACTGAATTCATAAGCCTATTCAATCTAAAGACATACATGGTCTAAAAGTTTGAAATTCTGTAAGTAAAAACAAGAACACTGTAATTGATACCCTAGTCTACTAACTAGATAGGCCTACTACTCCCTTGTATTTTTCCTTAGATAACAACACACTTTTACCAACTTATTTGCCTTTCACTAAACACACACTCAATTGATGCTATATTGACTGGAGAAGAGTGCAGATCTTTTAAAATCTGAAAGAATCCAGTTTAACTCTCCTGTTAACATGATTTTACTTCTACCATTTTGATGAAACAAACTGTGACACAAACTCATTTGTAAAAAGATGTTTTGGGTAGAAATCTGGATCTTCAATTTTACTTGCTAGAAAAGAAGGAAAAAAGTCAGAATTATGTTCCAAGAACTGTATTTCAGATTCTTCCTCCATTTCTGGGTTCAACTTCTTTGGATCAAGTCATGTTGGCTAAGTAGTGGAAAAGATAGTTTCTCAATTGTTTTTTATTTTGTCCTGGTATGATTCCAATTCTTTTTAACTGGATCAAGCCAGATTTCTACTGGACCTGAAATACTAGTGTTATCAGCATATACACTGGAACTCTGAAACTTCCTTCTATTGCTTTTCCAAGTTTCATGTCTTCCTGCAGAAACCATTGTAATGTAAAGGGGATACAAAGGTTATTCAAAAAATCTTCCACGTGCTCAATGCAAATATCAACATACATCTAGTAGCTGGATGCAAACACAGAAACCCAGTCTTCCTGATAATTCCACTGAGTGTCACTGGGAAACTGGGGAATCAATTTTCTTTTTTTCAATCAACAAATCATGAGACTGATGGTGTTTACAACACTTTTTAAACTCCACAGTGCATTTTAGAACTTCAAATATTACTGCTTTTTCAGTGAGGCTTAAATGATGTGCTGAACAGCCATACATTAGACATTTAGGATTATTATACCTGAGATGTTATAATGTTATTGCTCAGGCAAAACACAAAAGACTCACTTGCAATATTTCCCTTTGCATTCCTGGATGGCATCATTAGCAACTCGGGCACAATATTCCATGATCTTTTTTTCAGAAGTATTAGACAGTATTGAATACAGTTTCTCCTGAATGGATGTTGATAGCCATTAGTGAGGCAATTCTAATTTTTAACCAGCAATTTCACATCAAGTGTCAAAATGAAACCTTTCAGTTCTTCCTTTATTTCTTCACCTGAAGCACCTTTTAGCAGTCCTGTGAATTTAAATCTGTCTGGAGGAATATACCCAAAGGAAAGTTTTTCACATATTTCTGAAAATGGGTAATTTTGTGCTACTATTTTGGGCAGAATTCTGTGAAAATTATGTTAGAAAATAAGAAAGTTCCAAGTTTCTTATCAAGCTCAAATCTTTGCCATTCAGTTATTTTTTATGGTATAATCACCAATTGGTTGACCTTTGCAATTTTTTGTGTGTCAGAGATGACCAGAGATTGCTCATAAATGAAGCTGATATTAGGCAGCTGCTGGAGCACCTGGAATAGTCACTATGACTATGCTTTTATGATAATTGCATCAAAAATGTTGCACATGAAGGATCATCATACACATTAATATTTTACTCTTCTGCTTCAGTAGGCAAAGTTTCATTCAACGGCACTTTCCATCTTGAAGAACCCAAATATGTGTTTATATTTTACTTTAGAAGAACTAACCATGCAGGAAAGTGTAACCCTCAAAGTCCCTATTACACAGATTAAAATTCTGTCTGGCACTCACAATCAAACACTAGAAAAAGTCCCAGGATATGATTAATTCAATATGAATTGCTTTTTAAAAAAATGTTCCCTCCCAGATATACAAAATAACTTTCAACTTCAGTGGAACATTGACATCAATGGAAGAGCTGCACAAGTTAAAAGAACGTTCATGTGTACTACCACACAAATCTGAGTAAGTAATTTTCTCCTGGTTGGAACTTACTACCTTTGTTCACCAGAGTACATTACGAGAGACGAAAATGAAGGAAGCTGCTCCCACCTCTTAGAATCATTTTTGAAACCAAATAAAATTATAGCTTAGTTTGCCCAACCTTCCAACTCAGAGTCCCTATGAATGAATGTCTTAATCCTAAAATAATGGGAAGGAGAAGTGGAGGGGGGACTATAAGAGAGTTCTAACTGTATTTTAATTTTAATGACTGAAGAGTTGTAATTTGTCTTATTCCACATGTGAACTTATTTGGATCTATTTTGGTTGATATACAAGCTGAGCTATCTAGAAATCAAGTTTCTGACAGATGAAGGCATGAAGTGCGTGTGTTTAGGACCTAATTATAAATTTAAATCCACTATAATAAAATCAAGATTTTTGTGTTAAATACTTCAAGGAATGCAGACTCAGGCTAATAAACATTGCTTTGTTCTAATAACTACAAGGTCAAATTAGAGAGGGAATAATCCTCACTTCATGCTGGGAACTGAATCAGACTGTATGATGCTGAGAGCTGAATGGTTTAACTGACTACAATCATTCTGGGCCAAGAACCAACTTTACTCAGACTAGGCTAGAAACTGACACACATGGTAACTTTATCAGTTAACCACAACATCGAAACTCCAAACAGAGTAGGTTTTATGAAATTCAGCAGTGCTTCAGCAACCATTACTCTGTGCTAGTGCACTATCTTTAAAGATGATTTTTTTTTAACTCTTGCTTTGACACATGGATGAACAGATCATCATACTGTTTTTAAAAAATCATCAGAAAAAGTAAAAAATTAGTCTGGATTGAAAGGGACTGAAATGAAAGTCAGTCAGTCACATAAAATAGCAGAAACTACTAGTTATTTTGGCCTGCATATCAAACACAGATATTACTTTTTCTTAAATCAGTGTATTTTAAAAAGTGGTTCGAATTCAGTGCCTATGGAAAGCTGATATTCGGGGCTGCAGCCCCACATTAGCAGAATAAGATACCTGTTCCGCTGAAACTGACATCAATGTTATATGGTTTTAATAAATGTTTGATCCTTCACTTGCTCAGGGGTATAATATAAACTGAGGCTGCAATTGCTCAATGCAGTTTAATACTTCAGACTGAGTGCTCTTACATTCTATTACTATTGTACTGAAGTGTGTTACATCTTAGCCTCCTCAAGCACTCATGCAAATGAGATGTGTATCTCATGAGGCTATCCCATTAGGAAAAATTTTACATTAAAAAGGAAAAAAATGCTTACTTGTAATTCTGTTTCTCTGAAGATATAATTCCAAAAAGATTTCCACTTCTAAGCCTTAGGTCATTACCTCAAGCCTGGAAGAACTCCCTCAGCACTTAAATAATTTTGACCCTTGAGGTTCGAAGTACCAGGATAGAGAGAGAGTCAGGTCCCCTACTGGCTGTTGCATGCTGGATATAAATACTTCTCTTTGAACATTCCAGTCAGTTCCTTTGGTTTCACAGGACATAAAACTCTCAGGATGGTCATCCAATTAAAAATGGTTAATTAGGACTCAAAATAAGTCCCACCCCCAAAACACAAAAACTAAGTGCAAACACTGAGGCACCTTAAAAAGGGACTAAACCCCAAATTCTGGGGGAGTTACAATCACTGAATGAGAATTCCTTTGTAAAGGTATCTCCAGAGAGCAAGACTTACAAGTAAGTAATTCTTTCTCCTCTAAAGATCTTATCCACAAGGATTCTTACTACTAAACAGTAGGAACTGGGGTGAATGTCCCAAAAGAAAAAAAAAGGTAAGGTTGATACATGCAGCAACAACATGGCTATTGCCAATAACAGGAAGCAGCCTTAGCTTTAATTACGACTGAGTTCAGCACTTTGGTAACAATCACCTATCTGGTCTTGGTCAGGGGAAGGATCTACACCAGCATGCGAGGTGTTAGCATTGAGTCCTGGAGCTCAAACGCTGTGGCTAGGTCAGGTTTACACTTTGAGAATTTACCCTTTGCAGTGCTCTGGTCTGGCCTTGGGCTAGACTTAGAGAAATCCCTAGGATGCCTTTAAGAGGGATTTCAGGCACTCCAATATCTTTTTCAGTAAACTGGGTAACATCAGCAGGCAAATTTGACATACCCACATATCAAGGTCAACTCCTAGGCAAATGACACATCAAATACAGTTATGCAAACTGGACATAATCACGTTGCACTAATGTTTCAAATGTTCACAGCACTTAAAACTACACCTCTACCCCAATATAACGCTGTTCTCGGGAGCCAAAAAATCTTACCAAGTTATAGGCGAAATCGCGTTATATCGAACTTGCTTTGATCTGCTGGACTGCGCAGCCCCACAACCCCCGGAGCACTGCTTTACCGCATTATATTTGAATTTGTGGTATATCGGGTATATTGGGATAGAGGTGTACAATCCCTTTCTAGTTTCCATTCTCATATTATATTCTATTCAGTACAAACTAAAAATTCATATAGACAATGACTTGTTTATAATGCTCTATATTCTATATGCTGAAATGTAAGTACAATATTTATATTCCAATTGATTTATTTTACAATTATATGGTAAAATGAGAAAGTAAGCAATTTTTCAGTAATTATTTGCTGTGATACTTTTATATTTTTATGTCTGATTTTGTAAGCAAGTAGTTTTTAAGAGAGATGCAACTTTGGGGATACGCAAGACAAATCACGCTCCTGAAAGGGGTACAGTTGTCTAGAAAGGTTGGGAGCCTCTGCCAAACAGTATCTCAATAGTAACACTACTACTTTGTAACATTAAGTAAAATAAAATGTACATATGAGTAGATAGCTCAAGATTCTACAATGAATCTGGTAGGATTTTTTTAAAACTACTGTAATAATTGTAAAAATACTATTTGTCACAACTTTATTCAATAGTTTGTACCATGTCCAGTTCTAATGCAATCAGAATATCTCCAAAATATACAGAGACTTTACTAGCCCCCTACTATTTCCTAACAAATTAGTTGAGTTTAATTGTAAAACCGTTATCTGTAGATAGACTAGCTCAAGTTTACTTAGACAACAGTACATACTCACCAGAATTATCAGGTAAAAAGATGGTAAATATACATGCAAACCCAGCAAATATCAGAAAAGAAGTTGTAGTTTTACGTCTTCCAGACCTAAAAGGAAAAAGAGCACATGGTTAGATAAGGTTAAAATCTAAACTCATCAAGACAGAAAACCTGCCGTTTTGTAACTGTCAGTGAAAAGCCCAGGGCTGTAATAATAATTATTATAGACATATTGTACCATGTTTCAGACAGTGGTTTCAGTTACGTAATTACATATTTTTTTAATTACAGTGCATTACTATTCACAGAAACTGTTTTCAAGCAAAATGTTTGATTTTTTCTCTAAAAAGTTCATGGTTCATGAAAACTGTCAGCTTCTGCAACAAATGAGCGAGGGGGTCCTACAAACAACAGCCTTATTTACTATACAGTCTTGATTCATTCTGTGAGCACAATCCATTCTGTGCAAAGAATGAGGCTGGGATCCTGTGGAAAATATAATACATGATCGAGTAATTAAGAGATTATATAATAATGCATACACACAAGGGGACTGAATTAAGGCTGGATAGGCAACCTTCATTCTGGCCTTTCTAACCCGAGTGCTTGATTGTGCAACCTTAATAGTCTTTTACATAGTTTTTGTTGTAATATAAAGTAAAAAGTATAAAATACATTTTATATTTAAATCTTGACAAGAATACATACGACTCCACAAAGGCTATTTCCATACCTGTTTATGCTGGAATAAAAGTGAAGTGGACCTGACTGAGAAGAACCAGCCAACAGTCACATTTGCAATATTATATTATATACAACTGATATTAATTTACAAAGGATTACAAATATATTTTAATCTCAGTCTAAGTTAGAAAATCACTGATAGTTCATCTGAAAAGTTAAATATATTTCTAGAATAGGGAACAGGCCTATTACTCAGTTTACACTGTAAAATATATTAGCTATATCTACATATTTGTCTTAGCAGCAGGAGAATTTTGGATTCTTTACAATCAACATAGAACATTTGCGTATAAATGATCCTTTTCACCCTTTTGAAACAAAATGTAACTATCTTAATGCACTGCAGATTAAGCTTAATACCAAACTTCAGGCTACCTGGCTTGTTACAGATATCTTTTAAACTTTTATAACTACATACATCACTATGCCCTCATAATAATAGATAAAAAAAAAAGTTCTCAAATACAGATGAATATATTTTCAACAAATTGTGCAGGGACTAAGCCACTAATGTCCCATGAATGTGTGTTAAGCAGTTTAAACTGGAGTCCTTGATCATTTTAGTTTGGCAATCTTATAAGCTCAGTGAGCTTTTCCTCAAAACTTATATGTAAAATCCTGGCCCCAATTAAGTCAGTGGAGTTTGCCACTGATGTAAATAGGGCCAGGACTTCACACAAAGTTCCTTGAATGGCAGTTGGGCTGCAGTCCTACATAGCTGCGGATTTCTAGAGCTAGTGCTTAGCTTTTGGCACTGACAAAAATTTCTATAACAGAGGGCCTCCAAATATGGAGAGAAATATGAAAAATTATGGACGAAGTGATTATGACTTTAATAATACTAAACTAGTTTTTATTCGTAACTGGCTTCATTTTTAATGCTTGATAAAAACAAGCTAAGTTCAAAGTTTTTGCTACTTCAATTTGTTTAGTTATTTGGGTGTAAAATTTCTAACTGAGATATGACTCCTGTGGGAATTCTGCACCACAGAATTAATGTCCCCCAACAAATTTCTTTGTCTCTCCATACAAAGCCCCTCTACAATTAGATCCTGCTGGAATGAGCCTGCCTTCCCAAACCTGGTGCACCTAGCACAGAGTGGCAGGGCCTGGAGTGTTTCTGGAACAGGCCTGGCCCTTGCACTGTGTCAGGGTTGGGTGCAGCCTCACCACTGAGTCCCTGCCCAGAAGTGGGAGGGCTGCAAGCTGATCTCCCAGCGCCATGCAGCCAGTGGCCTGTGCGCCTCACTGCCACACTGGAACCTTCATATTTATTTATTGACAAAATTTGCAGAATATTTTTTTAAATATTGTGCGCAGAATTTTTAATTTTTTGGTACAGAATTTCCTCAAGAATATGATATATAAAAAGAGTATTCTATCCATAATGACAATTATTTTACTCAGATTTTTCCAAAAAATAAAGTTCATCCTTAGGCTGACACTAAACATTGAAAAATTCAAGCTAATAGGACAAAATTAGATGACACCAAAAAGGGAGGAGTGGAAAATGCTAAACACATTCCTACCTTAAGTACAGGAGGCCCTACAATTAACTGCCTCCCAAGAGAAAGACAAAGAGCGAGAGGTAACATCTTTTATTGGACCAACTTCTGTTGGTGACAAACTTTCAATCTTACACATAACTCTTCAGGGAAAAACAGTTTCAGAAATACATAGTATCTTATCACTTAAAAAAAAAGTCTAAAATAAGCTTTTCCCTATTTTTTATTTTATTTATATATATGATTCTAGCCTTACAATATAGACATAAAACTAGAAAGTTACTATTCTTACCAGGATTTCTCAATAAAAAACATGCAGAGAGGAAATGCCGGAACTTCTATAAGGCCATAAAGAGCTACATTTAGATACAGATTTCCTCCTAATTCACCAGCACTGAATGTTAGGCCATAGTATACAAGGCTGCAGACATACCTGAAAACATCCATAAAGTTTGATTAGTTTTGATAATAAGCATTTAAAGCTAAGATTTTAAATTAAAATTTGTTTAAATACGTACTAGTAGTACAAAGAGAATTAGTTCACACACAGCATTATGGATCCCATTCAAAGAAAGAAAAGATACCACAGATTCTACTTAAAGTCACAAAGAAACCCAATCTTCTTGCCAAAGTACCACCATAAATTTATATATATATCTACATATATCTATAGATACCTATATCTATAGATATAGCTACACACACACACACACACACACACACAACCTGGGGAGATTTTACATTCCGTAAGTATTTTTCAAAACTGTTTAATAGCCTAAACAGATGTTAGCTATATATTTAATAGAACAGAAGTTAAGTTCTCAATACATCAGACAAGTACATGAAAGTAGAACATACTGTTCAGCCTCACGAAAATATTTCATGTGACAAATATAAAAAGGATAATAAAGTATATTGTCCAGCTAGGAACAAAGATTCACTCTCATGGATCAAATATACTACCTCTTTTGATCCAAGCAGTCTCCCAAATTCGGGGTGTTGCAGGTTGTTCCAGTTAGAAGTTGATGATGGAGTCAGGTATTTTCTTTGATGCTGTCACTGTGCCTCAGTGGGTCACAGCTGAGAATGCGAAGTTCAGGACTAACTGCTGAGAAACAGGGCAGACTCACCCCAAACTGGTGGTCATTCTATCATTAGATTATACCAAACCAGTAACAAAAGTAAACTTCTGGACTAGATTGCTGGCTTGTGAAGTCCCTCTGGTAACTTCTATTGTTAGATGTTTGGCTGCATCTGTGTTCTCTCTGTGTGCTATCCCAGCTCTGCACAGATAGTTGGCACAGCAGACTTGACTGAACGGTTCAATAAGCACAGACCCATTCATAGTGAAGGAACATGGTCAGGTTTATTGTTAATGAAACACAGTTCTAATGCCCTGGCTCAATAGTTACGGGCATGGGAGGCGGGTATTGTAGGTTGGAGGAGGCTGGGCCTCCCCATACAGCCAGGCGTGGGCCTGCCCATGCTCTGCCCCCAGCTCTCCCGTGCAGTGGCCCTGGCTCAGGCTGCTCAGCCTGCCCTTTTGGCACTCCTGGGCTGGGGAGAAGGCGGCTAGCCTGGGACAAGGGCTGGTGGCTATGGTGGGGAGGCTCTGGGCTCCGGCAGGGCCTAAGGCAGAAGGGGCAGGGTTGGAGGCTAGCCTTCCCCGCCGGGCAGTCCATGTGCCACCCATGGTTACAGGCACACTAACACGTTTGCCCATTGCAATGGACTAGCTCAGTTAATGGCAGAACTTCCCATTATCCCCTAGGCCAGCCAAAGACACTCACTCTGAGATACCTCTTTATACACTGATACAAACAAGTTATATATTGCCCCTCTGAAATGGTGAGGTGTCACACTCTGGCATCTTTAGGTGACACTCATTACCTTGTACATGTTGGGTCAATCAAAACATCTCTATCCATTATGCTGGCATCCTGACCTTATCTTTAAGATGGGTCAGCGTGTTCCTATTATCTTCGGGGAGTGTGTTGGTATTGAGGTGTCCTGGTACCACCTTTCTGGAATGTGTTTGCATATGTGTTCTGTACCTAGAACTTCTTAGTAATGTGTGTTTCTGAAATATCCACGCTGTTCTTGCCAGATTCCGTGAGCAAGGCCTGTCTCTTGCTCACAACCTGACTTTGCTTTATAGCAGCAAAGCTTTGACCACTACTTCAAACCAGGCCTTTGATACAAGGGCTTATGTCTCAGGCTCTCTTTCTACTACAACTTCCAAAAGTTTTTGTTGTAAATCCACAGTCCAGAGAATCAGAACTGGAAAGAAGCAAAATGGAGATCTCAGGGGTATTTTATATCCTCTGCCATGGGCCTGGAAATTTATTGTCTCAAACAAACCTCACAGCCCAGTTTGTGGAAAGTTACTGACACAAGATGGAGTCCAGGGTCACAAGAGCATATCACATGTCCTTACATGGCTTGATGACTCACATGGGATAGCCATTGGCCCCTTGGAGGCTGGGGCATCTACAGGAAGAGCTATCTGGGTGGAATGAGTTTCTTCTACGGTCCACTGAGAGAGCTAAATGTCACTGATGAGCCATCAATACATAGCTGTTTGGTCCTGATGTAAATCTCATCTGGTGGGTGTTACCCAGGAAGACAGCGCACATGTATGATGTCAGTACATAGCCAATATTTATGACTTCAGATAAAAATAATGATACATTTAAATAAACAGGATAATCATACTTAGCAAATCATAACTTTTTCATTGACACCTCACGTGACATACTTTGTACAAGATTTGTTGCAATTGTAAAATGGTGGCAATATCAACGATATAAATGGCCATATTCAATCATTCAGCATCATAGATGCAATCTTTTTATTTATAAGGAATGTACAAAGTCCTCTTTGCCACAAACACAGGAGGAACCCAGGAGATAGGTGTGAGGCTGAAGGCTAAATACTTTGTTTGCCAGCACCAAACCCAGAAACCCTACTTTCACTAGGCTTCTCTCAAGGTCACAAACCATGGCTGTCCAGGCTGTGTATGTCTGTCTCTTCCTATATTACTGCACACGCTGAGTAACCTTTTCTTCACTGAGTGATGTCCCTATGGGTGCTCAACTGTAGGCAACTGTATAGCAGTGCCCCTAGTTGGAAGGCTGGGGCTTTGGAGTGGCATTTAATGAAGATGATAGGACAGTGCATCCTAGCAGAGTATTTGATGCAGTGTCCTGAGTAATTGTGTAGTGATAGCTAAACGTGTCCACTAATACCCATGTGGCCACTTTGCAAATGTCAGCAATCATAACATTGTTGAGAAAGGCAATGAAGATGGAGAGAGATTAGGTGGAATGTGCTCTAGCTCCAGAAGGTTGTCAACTGTGTAGCTGGTAGGACAGAAGTATACACTGCGAGATCCACTTGGAAAGGTGTTGCTTAGAAATTGGGCTGTCTTTTGCTCTTTCAGCTATTGAGAGGAATAAGCGTGGAAATTTTAAGAAAGGTTCAGTTCTGTCCAGGTAGAATGCTAATGCTTGTCTGACATCCCGGGTGTG
Organism: Gopherus evgoodei; assembly: GCF_007399415.2. Classification (NCBI taxonomy): domain Eukaryota; kingdom Metazoa; phylum Chordata; order Testudines; family Testudinidae; genus Gopherus; species Gopherus evgoodei. The sequence continues at coordinate 48,426,320 of NC_044328.1, forward strand.
CAGTGTTGCCTCCTGCTGGCTGCTATGTGGCTTTGGAAAGAAGCAATAAAAGTGGGTTGGTTGTTTGGTTGAGATGGAAAGAGGATGACACCTTGAGTAAACATTTGGGATATGGGCATAGTGTAACCTTGTTTTTATGAAAGTTCACGTATAGGGGGTATGCCATGAGTACTTGAATTCCATCAACCGACCAGGCAAATGTGATAGCAATAAGAAATGCTGTTTTCATAGAGAAATGAACACAGGAGCACATTGCCATTGGTTTGAATGGAGGTCTAAGAAAGAGAGTGCAGAACAAAGCCGGGGTCAAATCCCATATTTGAGGGTAAAGATTCTGGAGGCCTGTCAGGAATCCTTGCATGAATGGGTGGTTGAAGACAGAATGGCCATCTATCTCGTGGTGAAAGGTTGTGATGGCTGCCAAATACACAAGAATGGAGCTCATGGATAACCCTGATATTTTAAGGTGTAAAATATAATGCAAGGTAAGTGGTAATGGAGTGCTCATTGCCTCGACATTATTGGAGGCGCACCAGGATTGGAATCTAGTCCATTTGTGGAGGTAAGTGCATCTATTCATATCAAGCCTGCTATTCAAGAGTATTTGTTAAACAGCTTCCGAACAGGTAATTTCTGAATCCTGGAACCCTAGAGAACCATGCCTTCATGTGGAGCAGCTGTGAACTGTGATGGAGGATGTGACCCACATCCTGTGAAAGGAGCCACAAAGCCAGACACACAGTGATCGCACGGCATACCGTCATGTGAATGAGGTAAATATATCAGATTTGTTATGGCCACGTTGGAGCTATAAGGAGGACTTGGGATTGGTCCCCTTGGATCTTGTGGAGTACTCTGAACAGAAGGGGGAAGGGAGGAAAGACAAAGTCACTGCACTTCCCGCTTAAGGAGGCATGCATCTCCCAGAGATCTGCGTCCTAGACCCACTCTCAAGCAAAATTGAGGGCAGCAGGCATTCTCTGGATTGGCAAATAGATCTATGGTGGGGAATTCCCAGCAGCTGAAGATGTGCTGAAGGCCTTGCGTATCTTGTTCCCATTCTTGATCATGGGAGAATCTCCTGCTCAATGAGTCCACAGTGGCGTTCTGGTGTCCAGGGAAGTATGCAGCTGAGATGGTGATGCCGTGCTGGATACACCAATTCTATAACTTCAGTGCCTCCAAGCATAGAGAATGGGACCTTGCTCCACCTTTCCTGTTGATGTAGAACATGCAGGCAATATTGTCTGTCATGACTCTGATAGTGCAATGTGTGATCAGTGGGAGAAAACGGAGGCAGGCATTACGGACTGCTCGTAACTCTAGATTAATATGTAGAGTGAATTCGGTTAAGGACCATCTGTCCTGCACTGTATGAGTGTGAGGTGCGCTCTCCAACAGATTGAGGAGTCAGTTGTTAGTATCATGGACAGTGCTGTTTGAAGGAAAGGGACCCCAACAAGGATGTTTTTGGGCTGTGTTCACCAGCGTAGTGAGTCCTTGACCTTCATAGACATGGATAGAAGTTTGTGAAGGCTGTATCTGTGAGGAACACAGACTGTACGTAGCCATACCTGGAGATAACATATGTGTAACTTTGTATACTTTACTACGAATGTGGCAGCTGCCATATGGCTAAGTAGCTGAACACATGTCCTGGCTGAGATCTGGGGACAGGTTCTCAACATGGATACAAGATTGACTATAGCTAAAAATTTGTGAAATAAGAGGAAGGCTCTGGGTTGTTTGGCATCCAATTGTGTCCTGATAAGCTCCAGTTGTTGCACTGGTGTTAGTATAAATTTCTCCAAGTTTTTGTGAAGGCCGGGGCTCAAGAAAAGGTCTATTATCATTCAGGTGGCGTGAAGGGCATCAATTTCAGATGAGGCCTTGAAGAGACAGTCATCTAAGTATAGAAATATTATGATGCCCTCTTTGCGCAGGTAGGCAGCCACTACCACAAGGACTTTGGAGACTGAAGGGTTGTGCAGAGTCTGAAGGGCAGTACTTTCTATAGTGATCAGTCCTCATGATGAATCAGAGGAACCTATGGACAGGGCATATTGTGATCCGACAATACGAATCTTGGAGGTCGAGGGCTAAGAACCAGCCCCCTGTTCCAGTGCTGGGATAATGGTGGAGCATTGCAGTTTGCCGAACTTGTTTAGGTTTTGAAGGTCTAGGATCAGTCTCCACCCGTTGGATATCTTTTGGATCAGAAAATAATGGGAGTAAAACCCCTTCCCTCTGTGCTGGGATGGGACCAGCTCTATGGCTCCCTGTTGCAGAAGGTGGTTTATTTCTTCTCATGAAATGCATTCGTTAGAATGGTCCCTGAAGAGGGAAGGGGAGGGAGGGTGGTTGAGAGGGCTAGATAGGAATGGGATGGAATATCCTTCCTTGATAATCTCTAGAACCCATCTGTCTGAGGTAATCTGCAGCCATGATGGAAAGAAACGGGCTGGACGGTCGCCAAACTGGCAGGATGTTGGAGATGGTTGTTGTGACTAGAGAAGGCTTCTTGGGGCCTTGACCACACCTTCAAAATTGTTGTTTGGCCAAAGGCGTGTGAGAGATAGCTCCTGGAGGAGTCATATGTCTGCATTTGGTAGGGGGCTTCGATCAACTTGTTGGGTGTCCTACTGTCAATGGGGAGTGTACTGCAGTGATTGGGATTGTGGGGGAAGTTGGTATTTCCCTGGTCATCTCTTCAGCACTTCATGCCGAGAGAACAGAGAGTTGCTCACACATCCTTAAGAGAGTGTAGGGATTCAACTGTATGCTCTGCAAATTATTTGGGGTCCTCAAAGGGTAGGTCCTCAACGGTGGTTTGTACCTCCTTAGGGAGGCTGGAGAGGTGCAGTCATGACACCTATCTCATGACTACGGCAGTCGCAATGGAACTGGCAGCGGTATTCGTGGAGTCCAAGGAGGCTTGTAAAGCCGTATAGGCCAAGAAATGTCCTTTGGATACAATGCCTGGAGTTGCTCCTTTTTGTCATCAGGAAGGTCTTGGCAGAGTTCCTATATTTTGGAATAACTGAGATAACTGTATTTGGCCATAAGAGCCTCATAGCTTGGTATTGGAATCGGAGCATAGTGGATGAACAAGCCCTGCGACCAAATAGGGCCAATCACTTCCAATCCCTGTCATAATCATGGAGACTGAATAAAGTTTTGAGAACTCCTGGTCTAGACAGCAGACTGGAATCACCAATATAATTTAATCTAAACAGAGGTTGGTATTGTCCCTTTTCATGTACAGCATTGACCACTAAGGAATTTGAAGTCAGATGAGAAAAAAGAAAATTCCATGTCCTCTGCGAGAATGTAATATTTTTTGTCTACCCACTTGCAGGTACCCAGGATGGATGCTGCGGTCTGCCATAGAATCTTGGTGGGGTTGAGAAGGACCTCACTGACAGGGAGTACTATTTTGGAGGATGAAAATGCATGCAGGATGTTTAGCAGTTTGTGCTGCTGTTCCTTCACTTCCTCGAAAGGAATCTGGAGAGAGTCTGCTATCATGCCAAACAACTTCTGGAAGTGTTTAAAGTCATCAGTTGACGAAGGGAGTAGAGGCATGATAGCCTCATCAGGGGAAGAAGAGAAGAAACAGAGTGGCAGCAGAACTTCCTCCACCAGTTCTTCTTCCTCATCAGCTATGGAGAGAGGCTAAGTCTCTAGTAGTCAAGAGAACAAAGGAGATGGCAAACCTGTAGGCCTTCAGCTTTGCTCTATGAGACGCTTCCCAAACTATGCTCTATACATGGCCCAAGGATCCCAGTATGGCCAATGTGGAGGGAGTAACAAGTGGGGTTCATCCATGGCAGTCCATATCAGGACCCTGGTCCAATTGTGAATAGTAAGGACATGTAGAGGATGCTTTTTTTGCCTGTCCCGAGTATGAGGGCGGGACAGAGTACTCCTCCTCTCTTCCTTGCTGGGAATGGGCAGTGCAGTCCTCAGAGAGGAAAGAAAGCAATGCTGTGATTCCAGATAAGAGGACAGAAGTGGAGGGAGGTTATGTCTGAGTAGTGGTGACTCAGGCAGATTAGATACAAGCAGGTCCTTGGAGTATCTGAACTCTTGGATGGGGAGGGAGGAGTTCATCAGCACTGGTTGATGTATCCGTGCCAAGGGAGAAGTTCATTCTCTTGAGCAGTCAGTAGATGGAGTTGAGCTCAGTGCCGAAGGTTTCATCAGTGCCATGGTGCCCGAAGTTGATCTGATCGGAGTGGCCAGCACCGTTCTTGAAGGTCTCATGTCCTGTCAATGTTGCTGACAGCTGTAGGTCTGCCTGCTTATGGTCTTTAGATCTGTCCTTAGCTCTGGCAGTACTTGGATGGTCCCTGGAGCTATGTCCCCTTTCTGAGGATGTTGAAACAACTGACCTGGCAGGGAGTGAAGTTCTGGTGGCCAGAGCCTCAGACAGTGATGAGGGAACCTGTTTCTTCCCATCAGCACAGGAAGGGAAGATTTTCTTTTAGAAAGACATGGCAAATCAGGGCCAGTGAATGACCTAGCGGAATGTGAGAGCTGCCCAGGGGAAGTGTCTGGGCCAGGGTCTGATGCTAGACACAATTATCTCTCCATAAGAAGTCATAACCAAATGTCCCAGTCTTTTCTGGACCTGGCATTCAGGTTGTGGCAATGAGTATACTTTTGCGACATATTAGAGAGAGAGAGAATGAGAAAGGAAAGAACTACTAAACTACACTAAAACTAACAGGTAAGACACTATCTAACAGGTCAAAATAAGAAGCAGGCTCTACTGCAGTTTCCATAAGAACGACCATACTGGGTCAGACCAAAGGTCCATCTAGTTCAGTATCCTGTCTTCTGACAGTGGTCAATGTCAGGTACCCCCGAGGGAATGAACAGAGCAGATAATCATTAAGTGATCCATCCCCATCCCAGACCAAAGGCGGTAGAGAAGGAACTGGGCAGTGGTCAGACTGCACAGCGCTATATCTAAAGGACCTAAAGGATAAAGAAATCCAGACTAATTTTTTTTTCTGGCATACTGAAGACTTACAAAAACATAGACTATTATTTAGTCATAGGTCAGAAGGTCAGTAACAGGTGTTTCCTATCAGCTTCAACGAAGTTGGAGCTCTTCCTGTGACTTATTGTTGCTCTGGTGAAGGGCCTTTATTTTCAGATGTGTGATCTCCTCTCTCATTATGCTCTCATTTTTTAAACTGTGCTTGATGCAATCAAGGACAGAAAGCCCAGTGCATATGTTGCCAAGAGTTCATCCACATTTGATATTTAAAAAAAAAAAATGTATGCACCTGCATTTTGTCAAGCACTGTAGTAATTACAGCAGTAATTAGAAGACAAAACGGTAAGAAACTAACAGCAGGAATGCAAGAGACCTACAGGCCTACATAAAACAGCTTAAGCATTTAGCATAAGCATAAGGCCTTAGGGAGCCTGAGTAGGAATAGGTTTCAGAGTAGCAGCCGTGTTAGTCTGTATCCGCAAAAAGAACAGGAGTACTTGTGGAGTACTGTGGCACCTTAGAGACTAACAAATTTATTTGAGCATAAGCTTTCGTGGGCTACAGCCCACTTCTTCGGATGCATGCAATATGTTACATTCCATGCATCCGAAGAAGTGGGCTGTAGCCCATGAAAGCTTATGCTCAAATAAATTTGTTAGTCTCTAAGGTGCCACAAGTTCTCCTGTTCTTTTTTAGTAGGAATAGTTGCTCAATAAGTTAGCATAAGTAAACTAACAATGACCTTAAGTCACAAGATGGCGTAAGACTTTGTTTATTGCTCTGTAATATTCACAAGTGTTACAAACTGCTGGTAGGTAACTACAAGAAGGCAGTTTATACCAGTTTAAAGTATTTTTGGAGGGGAACATTAGCAGATGCTAAACCGCAGGTAACCATAGTAATCTAATTGACCTATATGTTAATCAGCTTTGCTTAATTAATGTACTAACCTATAGGATAATGACATCCCAATATTATCAGGGTGAGAAAGTTAAGATATGGTAAAGGAGGGAAGAGTTATGCATAAGGACCATCAAGGCCTATAAAACATCTGATCTTAGGTACAGCCATTGGAGTGCTTCATCAGCACACCAGAGCTGGACTGGGATCTGTCTCAACTTTTAGAGCTCTCCTCAAGGATAGAGTGAGTATATAGCTGTAATGGTGCCAGTCGCACTGACAGTGTTATATTATATAACTTTACTTCTTTGGATGGTTTTATCGGACTAATTATAATAATAAAACTTGTACAGTTACAGAACGTCTTCCCTGAGTACTCTTGTCACTGCAGTGCCCTACAGGCAATAATTCTGACAAGAACCTAACATATTAGAGTGCTAGATGGGTAAACTAAATCAATAGTCTAATCAATAATTAATTAATAGATCAGGCAACATGTGAAAGCTGATGACTAGATGGCGTGCCCATACTTTGCCCTCACTTACATCTACATTGGCCTATTTTTAGCTCTCTGTTTCATTTTTACACCTACATTTTGACAATTCATATATTTAGCATATATTCAGTCAGAATGTAAGATGGAAACAATTTTTATTAATTTCTGCATTAGCATTTACTTTTTTTTAATGTTTTGTTGTCTCCAGCTAATGTCTTATTAGTCTTTGGAACAGTTTCCAGATAATACAACTAGATCAAAGGCATTACAATGTAATACCAGCACAATTTTTCAGAAAGCCAATGCCTGGAATTACTAACAAAAAAACCCTCAGAATTTTACTTTGAGAAAGCTATTATTAAATGAAGGGAAGAAACTGAAAATCTTAATCAGTTTCTAATCTTTGACTAATTCATGCCATCTCGGCACACCTCCTTTTTATTACTTACCAGATATACATCAAGATGATAGTTCGGCACCGAAGGACTGGGTGTCTTACTATGTTTAGGACACCAGATGCTGAGTCATTCTTTTTCATTGTTCCTGCACATGGTTTCAATTTTATAGTCAACCTTTCTTTTCCATTACCACAGGCCAGATATTGAAGCACATCCTCTGCTTCTGCAGTATTCCCCTGGGAATACAGCCATCTTGGTGATTCTGGAAGCATACTACCAAAGAAAGATACAATAGTGAAAGTTCAGTCCTACCAACAAAGTACTGTATCAATTTTCTTTCTCTGCAAAACACCTCAAGTGTCATCTTGTAAAGCAGTTGTATATTAAATCCAAATATTTGAGATCATCTAACTTATAAGTACAAGCAAGTTAAAACCTAGATATTTTCTCAGCCAGTTTGTATCAGGTACTCAAATTCTTTTTTTAAAATCATGTAAAATATTGTGGACAAAATGCTATGATGTCCAAGTATTTTTAAAATGTAATTTAAAGACAAATCTTGACTTCTGCTGACACATAAGGGAACAAAATAAGAGAGTACATGAGAAACCTTTTCAATTCCCATTCACTGTGCTGCCCAAAGCAGAATTTTGTCCTTTTATGTTAAAGACTGTCTTAACTCTTCACTCTCTAACAGAATACCCACATACTCACACCAAAGGAAAATACCTCACTTGGTAATTACCTTGACACTATACCTCAGTACCAATTAATCTCCAGTCACAAAAAAATTTGGAACTTTAGTTCCATAGTAACATCAAATTGTTTAAAGCCAACTCCAAAACAGTAAGAATTATAATGAAAAATAGTAATATTGAATTGTTAACACATTTCATTAATCCAAACCGAAAAAAAAAAAAGCTAGAGCAGAAAATTAGGCCTTGCTGTATTTGATTATAATCAACATAATCTATTTCACATTTGCTAGTCTAGCAAATAAAATAAAGTTTCAGAAATTCTCTGTTCTTCAAAGTCAATATATCTAAAGGTGATAAAGAAAGGCAGACTAATTTTTTTTCCTGGCATACTGAAGGCTTACAAAAACAAACCTGTTTGCCACAAGACAAAAGCATACAAGATATCTGTATAAACAGTATAACTTAGTATTTACTTATTTTGTATTTTAATATTTATTTAATTGCTGATTTAAATGATAACAAGCCTCCTAGATAATGTTTGGCAAGTGAGGAATCAACTTCTACAACAGAAAATTCACTTAAAGACACCATAAGCTAGTATTTCTAGAAGAGACAGACCAAAGCTGAACTGATTTAGTAAATATGACAAAAGCAACATTAATAAACTAGGCTTTAATATTACACTGGCACCAAAATAATACTGAATTGCTACTTGTCTTAACAAACAGTATATACCCAATTTAAATATGTGGAGTATTATTTATTATTGCAGCCTAGTTTATGTTGTAGATAGGGACCTGAAATGTGCAAATGGACCAGAAGTCACCTTCACCCACCCCCTTTTTTTTTTTTTTTTTAAATAAAAAGGACAAAGGTTTTCCTATAGTACCTCTGACTGACAACAGTTTTACCAACTGAAGTGCAGTGTAGACATAGCCTAAGTAATTTATCTTTCATTTTTGTTTTAGATGCTACACTCTGTGTCTCAGAACATGAGTTTTACAGACTAAGTTGCATTGCTTGCAGATTTAAAGATCTTATTTTCCTCACTGGGAAAACAGTTCTAACAAATAGTTTTAAAATAGCAAATCAATTAAATCTGATACTCAATGAAGTCTAATTTTTTTTGCAATAGTACAATAGTCTATAGTTTACAGACTATTGTACTATTGCAAAAAAAAAAAAAAAAAACCACTAACCCAGGAACCAATCCTTGCAACAAAGCCTGATGCCAACTCTGTCCACATATCTATTCAAGTGACAACATCATAGGACCTAATCACATCAGCCACGCCATTAGGGGTTTGTTCACCTGCACATCTACCAATGTGATATATGCCATCACGTGTCAGCAATTCCCCTTTGCCATGTACACTGGCCAAACCGGACAGTCTCTATGCAAAAGAATAAATGGACACAAATCTGACATCAGGAATTATAACCTTCAAAAACCAGTAGAATACTTCAACCTCTCTGGTCACTCAGTAACAGACTTAAAGGTGGCAATCTTGCAACAGAAAAGCTTCAAAAACAGACTCCAACGAGAAACTGCTGAACTTTAATTAATATGCAAACTAGATACCATCAATTTAGGCTTGAACAGAGATTGGGAATGGCTGAGCCATTACACGCATTGAATCTATTTCCCCATGTTAAGTATCCTCACAAGTATCCTTGTCATTATCACTACAAACTTTTTTTTTCTCCTGCTGATAATTGCTCATCTTAATTAATTAGCTTCTTAGAGTTGGTAGGGAAACTCCCACCTTTTCATGTTCTCTGTATGTGTATATATATCTCCTTACTATCTGTTCCATTCTATGCATCCGATGAAGTGGGCTGTAGCCCACGAAAGCTTATGCTGAAATACATTTGTTAGTCTCTAAGGTGCCACAAGTATTCTTGTTCTTTTTGCGGATACAGACTAAAACGGCTACTATTCTGAATCCTACTTCACTTAACACACAAATCAGAAGGAAGAGGTTAAAAGATTTCCTTGTACCAACACTGATCAAATGGGGACATATTTAATGACATTAAGGCAAAGCTTCTGGCGTCTAATACTTCTGTTCCAAGGAGGTTAACATCTCTACCTACATGATAAGGACAGGAAGGGTAGACTTCTTTTGGCATCTCTTCTTCAAAGTCAAGTAAAATCTCAAAGCCTTTGTTTTATTAGTGAAAATATCTGACAAAAAAAAAAAACTCTTCCACCTTTGACCTCATATATGCACTAATCTTATCCTGCTTGGAGTATAAAACATTTGAAAAAAATCAACCGTACTTCCATTGCTCTATCTTTCATTGACAAAATAAGGTATTTTTGTTAAATTGCTACACATTGTATTTTTACACACATAACAAATTTGAACTACTTACAAAGAAAGAAGAAAGAAGAAAACCCCTGGAGAATTTGATACAAATGCAAGGAAGCGCCATTCTCGTATGTAGTAACCCAGGAAGGCATAAATTGCTATGCCGACTGCAAATGTTAAATTTGTTAACGAGCCTGAAAATAAAAACAAAACAAAGCTCTACATCAAACAATGACAAAAGCCCACACTCAGATGCCTCAAATTTCTAAGCAGTGAAATACACTAAGTATATAGTCTTCCTACAGTACACAAAGACTTTGCAACATTCTTGTGCAGTTGTCATATTGCTTTGAGTTCATTTGAATAAGTTAACTGATTCTGACATTATATGGATTATGTACATGTATTTACAGAATTTTAATATTTAATTGTTTTGTGGGAGGCAATCAAAGCAAAGCTCAACGTAAAAATAGTGTGGAGAAGCTGAGGTGGGAGAAGAAGTGAAAGGAAATACTCTTAACTGATTTAATTGGATGCATGATGACAATCTGGAGTGGTCGTGAGTCAGACAAAATTGGTAGAGACCTCTAAAACTGGAAGGGTAGTTAGTATTGTATAGAAAAGCAAAGAACTTGAGTGATACTAGGGTAAACTTACCAAACCTTTCTGAAGAACATATATCTATAAAAGGTGCTATGGAAAATATGTAGTCAATGTCAATCACAAAAGCCTAAGAATAAACTTTTTCAGTCAAGTATGTGAGATATAGTACTAAACTGAACGTTCTCAAACAGTGGTCAATGAAGCCTTGGCCACTGCTGGCAGCTAGAAGCTCTTCTTTAGCACTGCTATGAGGAACATTATTCATTAGTTCCCCCTCCCTACCAGCCATTGATCTGTTCTTCATCACCCCCTACTCAACAGCTGAGAGGTACTAAAACAACAAAGCACCTGAAATGGCAAGCAGCAGGGCGCGGAGTATCTTTTCAGCCCATAGGGGCCAGCCCTGTAGGGGAAAAGACTGGGAAGAGCCAAGTAGACAAACAGGAGGCAGACAGAGACAACATGAGTGGAAATGTAGAGAAAAACAAATGGGAAGGACCGGGGGGGGGGGGGAATATCAGTAATTGAAAAAACAGGAAGACAGAACAAAAGAAAAACCTACTCCCTCATTCCCAGAAGGCAAGAAAATATAAAGAGACAAGAAAAAAAAGAGTGTGTAAAGACTGAAGAAATAAAAGGGGGAAATAGGCTCACAGCCACCACAGTTAAACATTTAGGGCCAAGTTCTACCCTCAGTTACTCCAGTGCAAATCCACTAAAATTAGAGTTTCTCTACATTTACAACATTGTGATGGAGAGCTGAATCTCAACATTTATTATTAAATCTATGTTAAATATTCATGCTGGCAGAGCAGAGAGACATTTTTTAAATATTGGATTCAGTACAGAATATGAAAAAAGCACCAGATATGTGCTAGCTTATTTTTGTGGGACAAGAGAAATCAACTACTTTAAAAAATGGTGATGGGGTAAGAGGGAAGTGTTCTTGCCATCATAAATATTTTCTCAAAACACTGATGGTGAAATTGGGGGAAAAGGGAGTTTCTGGAAAAAAAATTTGTAATGCAAAATAGTCCACAGATTATTTTGGGAATCATTATGCTAACCTTGAAATATCACCACTACCCTGTTGTTAATCACGCTGGCCCCAATCCTACAGTCCTTATTCAAGCAAAATTTTGCTTGAAATCATTGGCATTTTGGGTGGAATATTGTATTTATTTGACTCATTATAGTCTTTAATATGTACTAAAATAACTTCATACATTTAAAATTATTTCTAAAATTGCAAGAATTTACAAAAAAGAAAGTTTTGTGTAAGATATTAGCATCATTCTTAAATCTTACCTGTTAATGCCCAGTAAGACTTTCCTACATATTCTTGTGTCAAGACAAAAGACACTAGAGACATTCCACCATTCATAATCCCAACAATGAAGCGTGACATTGCAAAAATTTCATAACTTGGAGCAAATGCTGTGACATATCCAAAAATGACATCAAAGAATAGACCTGAACAAAACAGAGTATTAAAAATCTGGTCTATCAGTCTTCTCAAATAGTGTAAATTCAGAAAAGAGAGAAGGAAGGAAAGAACAGGACTGAAATACTTACCATAACTAGTGTTCTAAAAGTAATACACTGCTACCCTGCTATAACACAACCCGATATAACACGGTTTCACATATAGTGCGGTAGCGGAGGAGCTCCGGTGGCACTTTAAAGGGTCCGGGGCTCCAGCTGCTACCGGGGAGCCCAGAGCCCTTTAAATCAGTGCTGTATTGAGTAACATGAGGATTCCAAGGGGCTCCAAACTGTTAGTATCTATTACCTCATCTCCAAGTCACACAGCTGAGGTTTGTAATACCAAGAATGGAGATCTACAAGAGGAAACTTACCTTTAGACCAATGTTTCCCAAACTTGGGACGCCACTTGTTTAGGGAAAGCCCCTGGTGGGCCAGGCCTGTTTGTTTATCTGCTGCGTCTGCAGGTCCGGATGATCACGGCTCCCACTGGCTGCAGTTCGCTACTCCTGGCCAATGGGAGTTGCTGGAAGCGGTGTGGGCTAAGGGACGTACTGGACCTGTGGACACAGCAGGTAAATGAACCGGCCTGGCCTGCCAGGGGCTTTCCCTAAACAAGCAGCGTCCCAAATTTGGGAAACGCTGCTTTAGACAATACTATCATTCAACACTAGACCCTTCAACTGGAAGTACAACTCCAAAATAAATGACCATGACATGAGTTATCAATTGTAATCCGAAGATTAAGTCCCGATTAATTAACTCACAACAACACTCCTACCTGTCGGAGCTACTGGTAACTAGACAATCTGACTGGTTGATAGCAATTCAGTGATAGCATAATAATCATGTAACTTCATAGTGTTCTAAAATATACTTTATATTAATTAACAAAATGGTTTAAGAAAATTACCATCTGCAGAAAATGACGATCACACAACTAAATTTCTTTCTTCAAAATTAAGTACAAACATTGACCTACAATCTTCAGTTTTGAACTTTAGATCTAGAGGGATGCTTCATAAAAAAATTTAGAAATCAGGAAACTGAGTTCATAGGGAACAATGGGCACAACTGTTTTATTTCATACAAAGGTTAAAAATGCAAAGAGCAACTGTAATTTAAGAAAATAAAACTGTGTCTCAAGAACCTTTTAATGTCAGCTGGAAAGGGGCACAGAGGTAGTTCACAGAGGTTATAGGTAGCTCCCGAGTCTGGCATGTATATTCTAATTCTCCAAAGAGAGCCACGTGAGGTCTCTACTAAAAGCTTATGTCAGTCCTGAGCCTCATAATCACAGAGAGATGTACCTGTGGATGACATCCAAGGAGCTGTTTATATGTACTGAAAATATGTTTTAAAGTCTATCACCAACCAGAGAGGAAAACAGGTTTTCTTCCAGACAGCAGGTAAGATGTGTGTATCTCTGTCAAAATGTAAGTTAAGCATTGTAAGCCAACACAGTGAAATTCCAGTTTACAGAGTCAAGAGGAAAGGCAGCTAGAGAATAAACTACAGGGGGTCATCCTGACTCTGGGGTACAAACAATGAACATGGGGAAATACAAGAAAGCAAGGGAGACCCCACTTTATCCTGCATCTATAAAGGAATTGAGTAGTATGATTACATTCATGAAAACAGGTTCTCAAGTAGGCTTGGTTGAAAACACTGCAAAGGACATGTTGGATGAGATAAACTTATTTAGATTGTAAGTTAGCCTGTTAAGTTAAATTTAGTCTCTAGGAATCATGTCAAGATTTTGTTTCATATGTAACCCTTCTATTTCCACTATCCTTACTCACTTGCTTTTAAATCTTGATCTTTGATAATAAACTTATCATTGTTTTCACTATAAATATATCTCAGTGCTATGGTATTATACAAGGAGCTGATTCTAAGTTGAATCAAACAAGTTAGCGTGTACATTGTCCTCTTGGGGACAGCAAGCCTAGTATTTCTGTGAGTGTTCAGAGGATAAGGGGAGGATAGGCACTTTTGGGGAATGCTTTGAAGGGGCTCAGGGACTGATTTACACCTATTGTTAACCAGCTAGGCAAAGTAAGGGCTGGCCTAACAGACTGGAGGTGTCAGGGAGCGGACACCCATTTAAAGCACAAACAAGCCTCCCTCTCGCTGGAGGCAGGAAAATGATAGGATGAATCATAGCTCTGGTACGCCAAAAACCATCACAACAAGGTTTTACAGTAATAATACGTGAGTTAAGGAGATATAATTAAGTTTCTGGAGAAGGAGGAACTGTGAAAAAGCAAGATGGAATTAAAAAACTCATGATAAAAGAACTATGATAAACTATTAATAAGGTTTCTTTAAAGCATATGGAAGCATTGCAGTATGTGTCTGTTCAATCTTGAAAATATCAGGCCAGGACATAGGCTTTCCTTAATACTCAAAATGGTTTGTATACTATCCTTTATCCAAATAGAGTCCCTGATGCCGTGTGGTCTTGTGCTACACAAAGGGGTCCTAGAAATGGAAGTAATCTTTTCTGAGAAAAGCAAAAGCAGCCCAGGATTTCAATGGGACTGATTGAGAAATGTTATAGGGATGGTAAAATGCTACCTCCGATGTGAGATTGCAAGGGAGTGTGGCTGAAATTGACATTCAAAAAACCTGAGAAGTGAATTCCAGTGGGTTGAAACTATGCTGTTTAGACTACACATTAGCATATCTTGACGTCTTGGCCTGAGAAGTTAAAAGCTTCTACAGAGAATTAGTCCCAGTACTACTAACTGTATCTATACGATCGCCTTTAGTTTAAGTAGTAGCATTAGTGATTTGGGATCCAAATGTTCAAATCACAGCAGGGCTGAATTTCTCACACACTGGCAACAGTGTCTCTTGATGAGCTTAAATCACTTTAAAAGCACTAGAGGGACAAGGTGGATGAGGTAATATTTGTCATTGGATCAACTTCTGTTGGTGAGAGAGAAAAATTTTCAAGCTTACAGAGAGCTCTTCTTCAGGTTTAAAATAAGAACACTCATGACAACAGGAAGAAAATATCTTGAATTATGTGCTGGAGAAAGACTTCTTAGTTTTACATATCTGAAATTGATGGGTCTATGTGTTGCAAATTCTACAAGAAATTGCAACATATGTTCTCATCTTTTTATGGATGGGTGATGATTTGTGAAAACCCATAGCACCACCTCCCTTTATAATAGACAATAATTACTGGAAGGCTGGAGAATGTAAGTTAAGTAGCATTATAGCAGGCTAAGAAGTAGTAAATTCAAAATATTATGCTGAGGTTTCAAATATGAAGAAAACTCTGGAAGTTTAACATATTGTGCTATACAGTATAGCCAATTTCAGAAAACCTTTGAACCAGAAAATAGATTGCCAAATAGTACAGATAAACGACACAGACAGACCACAAGTTCAAATGGATTTTTTTAAACCACAGCTGGTGGAACACCACAATCAACACAAAACAATACAAGCTTTCTTCACAAATGCTCTTGCCTTAGAAATATTTCTGGTCCCCATCAAGGAAATAAACTTTTAATTGAAAAGTATGATGAAATACATATGCTGTGTACTCCCAATGGAAAAATATTAAATGCTCTTATTCTGGCCCTCATTTCCTTCAGATCCAGATATTATGTCCAAATTGAAAATGTGTAAGAAACAATGATTTTACTTTTATCTTACCTGACATGTACACTGGTTTCCTGCCCAATCTGTCAGACAATGGTCCAAAAAATATATTTCCAATAAGCAATCCAGCAAAATACAAGGATGATGCCAGGTTTACTTTATAGGCCTCATGTCTGATTAAGTACCACTGTTGAAAATAAAGGAATTTGTAGTTTAAAAACAGTAATACAGATTCATTGGCTTCTTGAAAATATTGAAGAAAACTTAATATTTTTACAACTACGGAATATCTCGTACCATTATTCTGTATTCTGGCCTTGTGTTATGTTCACTTGAGTTTTGTTTAAAGCTCCACAGCAGATTATGGCCTAACAACTTTTTAAATGTATATACTTCTGTCAAGACGTTTCATTACAATATATTTCTCATGCTACGTTTCAATGTTATATGTTCAAGCAAATTAGAAATGCATCACAATAAACTTTGGCCCATCAACAGCAACACAGTCAAAGTTATTAGAAATAGGAGAGACTTAATTTTTAATAATATGAACTGGAAACCTTCAGACTTGTTTCTGAAGCACAGGCTTACAATAGTAATATGCAATTAAGGCAGCTTAAAATTGAAAGATAGCAAAAAATGTTCATCAGGAACAAAGCAATATAAAATATGCTTTACTTGACTATTATCTTGCCCTGAACAGCGTTTATCAGACCACCAGAGGTCCATGGAACCCTATCTAGTAGTCTGCAGAATAAAACACTGAAAACCAAACAGAGAGGGATCAAGGGATTGCACGGGAAGGTGGTGTAAGAGAATCATTCTCTTATGAGAGGAAGTTTGAGAACCATTAACCCACATTACTCTATTCTGTAAATGTGGGACAGAATTTATTTCTCCTTGCTCTGCACAAAAGGAGACTCTTTGGGTGAGATGGTACTGCAATATACAAGTTTTACAAAATATCAGACACTTTTGAGATTTCCTGTTAGCACACCAGGAACACACAACAGATTGTGTTAAAGAAGGAGCTTGACTTCTGAACTTACATTTTTGTGTGAATTTACTTCAATTGTTAATTTTAAAGATACATTTGAAAACAAAAATACAAAGCAAAAACCAACATCTAAATACTTGATAAGTCATGATTACGCCTATTAAGTCAGACAGACAATAGGGTAAATTCGTATTCGGACATTTAATATACACAATCTGATTATTTGTTCAAAAATCATTTTGTATCAAAGAAGTCCTTACTACTGACAGCTATTAGATGGCCTACATCAGGAGTTCTCAACCTATAGCTGGTGACACCCTGGAAGATAACCAAAAGTTTTAGGGGGTTTGTAAACTACCCCCTTTTTCCCTATTTTTCCCTTGCATTTTATATATATATATATATATATATATATATATTCTCTAGTCCTTGAAGTTGCAGAGATAATTGAAAATGTGCACCAAGCATAAACTGAAGCAGTGATACCAGCCTGCAAGAGCAACTCTGAAAGGTACGAGCTGCCCTTTTCATCAATTCTGTAGCCACAGAATTTGACCTTTTCCCCCTAGTATGCCCTGGCATTCAGCATTTCATTGTTTTGTTTTAGTCAGAGCTCAATATTTTGGTTTGGGCCCTCTGCCCAGCTGAGACCTGCTGGCTGTTGCCTCTGCATTCTCAGCTTTCCCACTCAGGGGAAGATATTTGGATCATAGTGCACACCTCCTGCACTGTTCCATAGAGCCAAAACAGCAAGGCAGACATGGCTACCCTCCATTTCTTCCCTCTTCTATGGAACTTTCCTCTCTGCTAGCCTCTGACCAAAATGCAAATCAGAATATTTCAAAAGGGTGGCTACAGTATCTGACAGAGGATTCAGGGGCATATACATAGCCACTAAAAGGAGAGGACACCGCCATTTGAAGGCTAAACATACATCTTTCCAAAATAATCTCCTGAATTCTTCAATCAAAAGTTTACAAAATTAGGTGACCTTCATTAAATAGCAATATTGTAAACATGAAAGCCCTTGGAGAATCATACTTGATGTCATCACAAATAACAAATGCCTCAAAGTCTCATAACTAGGGAACCACTGATTGTTCCCTTAGTCTCAGATATTAGAATCAGTTGCTGTCAGGCCAATCAAAGCACTCAGCCCTCTTCAATATCAGTCAGCAAGATGACAAATTAATGACATGCTGCAGATGGTTGGAAACAGATGTTAGAAGCCAGTAGTTCTCAACACAGCTGAATGAAACTTTCAATATTTGTCCAGTATGAGCAGCATGAAATTCCTGTTTTGAAGCTTTCCTGCAACACCTGCAGTTGGGACTGATTGGTATTGCTGTACTTGATATTCAACACTGATGATGCCAGAGATATGACAGGAAAACACACTGGCTTTATATCTAGGATAGCATACCAAGCCATTGAAATACGTTGATCAATTCAAGGGGAAGCTTTTGGCAGCACAGAAAATGGCAACAGAACTGAAAACAGGTACTTGGAAGAGGCCGTTAAAGTTATGAACTTTACAACCTCTTATCTATATTATGTGAAGAAATGGGCACTCAATATGCACAACTCCTCTTCCACAAAGAAGTTTGTTGGTTTTTACTCTGATGTTTTGAATTTCTAGTCTGAGCTCAGAGATGACCTTTTTTCCCTTGTTTAATTTGACTCTGCCCTTGCTGACTAATTCACAGATCAGCATTCAATTAATTATTCTGAATGTTTGTTTCCAAGAATGGACCATGACATGGGTTCTCAAATTGGGAATTCCAAAATCCTGGAGTTGAGGTGTCGGGCCGGGGATTCATAATTCCTGGGAGATTGTAACCACCTTGTACTTCTCTTATTGCTAAATGGGAAAAGAGGCCCTGGGTTAAATGTTGCCATACCAGGTCAAGTTTGAGAACCACAGGCTTCCATGAAGTATGCTGGCATATTCAGCCACATACCTAAAACCACTACCACAATTAGCACAAACTAACATTGTGGTTGTCAGTCTCTCTACAGAGGTTAAACTAAACAGGTATGGAAGTGAACTATCCTCTCCATCCCTAGATGTGGCCTCGTCAGGTCACAGTTAGAGCAAATTGAAGGGGAGTATGGGGAAGCATGAGTATCATATGAGATGCATGACATCTGGCAGTCTGAGAAAATAACTATGGAACTCCAGGATGACATTTTCACACATACATATTTCATATCTGAACTTTAAAATTGAGCAACTACTGCAAATTCACAATAAAATATTCCATAGCCATCTTCAGAGGATCCACACAACCAAGTCCTAGCATCTTTTGCAAAACAAATTACACACACAGACAATTACTGTTGCTCATGTATATAATATGGAAAATAAATAAAATAAAATAAATAAAATGAGATCTCTAAAAAAATATATAGATAACGATCCCATTAATTTCAAGAAAATTAGAGATTTTTTAAATATTACCATTAAACAATGTAAATATAAATTGATAACAGTTTAGCATTATTTTTTCCAAGTGAGTTTGCAAAACTCATCAAATGATCCGATCATGACAAAATGTAGAAAAAAAGAGAAATAATTAAAAGTCAAAAGCTGAAAAACAAAAGTATATGATAACTAATGGCAAAGATCAAGTCTTATTTTATATTGTAAAAACATACTATCAAAACATTAAGAAATGCATTTGAAATCCAAAAATCTGTAATCAATCAAGTAATTATAAATGATATATGTTTAACTAACTTCTAGATGACAATTATTGTAGTTAAGTACGAAGCCTGAGAAAAACTAAAAATCTGCCAAATATTATTTACTGTGTAACAAATTATTGGGCCAACCATGCAAAATGTTGACAGCCCTTCAACTCCCATTGACAGTAGGTTCTTTATGTTTACACTGAGAATAGATTATGTAGTCCTTACTAGAGGAAGTAAAGCCCCTCTTGAATAAATCTGGAGCTCTGCTTGAGGAAAGACAACAGAATATAACATTGGTTAAGTGACTAACAAAATGTAAAATGGAATGCATAATGACCATATTTTCACAGCTGGACCTCATATTTCAGTCTGTGGCTAGAAAGTTTTGGGTTTGAAATACATGATGAAGTCCTTGATATGTAGGTGAAACATCAAATTAAAAATACATTAAGTTATATCGAGGAATGTTTATCTAAGAAGAAAGGGTCTGAGCTACAGGAGCCATTGCCTTGATAGTAAAATTTAAATACAGAGGATCAAAACTTGCATTGTAAATGATGGGAGAGCAAATCTGTAATTATGCCAGAGAAAATATCTTCACTTCCATATCCCTAATTCAGATATTTAACTTTCGGAGTGAAAACTAATTTTCTGTAGTTTCTCACCTTTACTCTCAGAGCATTTTGAGACCGTTTGGAGAAAGAGGGGAAAATATGTTTACACCAATTAGTTTTCAGACAATTCTTGTGTGCAAATGTAGAAGTCAAAAAGAGCTTCTTTTTAAAACTTGAGAACTTACCAGGGACGTGGTCCTCAGTAAGAACAAATGTTTAAAGTAATGTAGTAATGTAGATTAGAAATAATGACGTTATAAATGTCAAAGTGTCATGTGCAGTATTGTACATGAATTTTCAGTTGTGATTTTAAACAATGCAATGAGAGACAATGCTCCAAATAATCATATGCATATGTGTGTCTTAAGCATTACATATTTTATTACAATGTCATCTTCAAAATCAGACTGATGCCTATTTAAATGGGGACAGAGTACAACAAGAAGGATGGGAAATCTCTTGTGTCTCTTCTCATGTTCTGCAAGTCTTTTAAGTAGAGATGTCCTAATTTCTTTTTTCAAATTAATTTTCTTTCATTTAAAAAAGATAAAGCATATATAGTTATTATATACAGAAAAGTCAGGAAAATCTAAGTTGTAGATCCACAAAACAATCTTAATTCAGCGACATGATATAATATATTTAATACACAGTAAAGGGTATATCAACTCAAATAAGACAGAGGTATTGCTGAAGAAAAAGGGCTAAACTTGGAGGAATATCTAGGAAATGCAACCTCAATCTTCATTAATGGCATCTTCCAAGTGAATGTCAGGACAGTCTGAAAATGCAAGACATTTAACTTCTCATGGACACAGAAGCAGTAGCCAGAAACATCGTGTTTCACCTTCTACTACCCAGGAGACTGTGCTCCTTTTTTCCAATGGCAGACTTGTTCACCTGGTTTGTCACCTTAGAGCTAGACTTCAGCAGCATGCTATAGCTTGATGTGATGCTCGAGCTACAGATTGCTTGCGGCTCATAGCATACATGCTAAACAAAGCAGGCTGGTAAAAATAGATGATTTTTTAAAAAAATACAAAAACAGATTTTTTAGATTTTGTTATTTAAATAAGTTTTTCTTTTTTTAAAATGAACCTGTTTATAATAAGTTTAGGCCTTAACATATTTTACATTAAATTCAGATTTCATTTTAATCTCTTACAACATTTAAATAAAAATAAATATGCTGAATCCATGAGCCTCTATCAAAACCTTTGAGTTAAAGGCTGCTTTTCTATATAAAGAAAGAATCGGGGGAAAACATCCAATTTTTGAGGTCAAAGTTTATAAATATGGCACAAGAGGTTATGTACTGTATTAAGGTCTTGATCCTGTGGGGGACCCAAGGGCAAGAGACTGGCTAAGTCATCACAAGTGTTGGGATCCAGCCTCTGACTCCAGGAGACACCATCATCTATCTCATCAGCATCATCCATTTAGCCCACCTGGGTGGTCTCATACTCCTATTTTATAGCTTCTCCCTACCTGAGCTCTGACCGTGTTAGTTCTCCAACTATGAATATTTATGACTTCACTCACCATAGAAACTTACTCTCCAGCTCATGGAAAAACACTGAAGTTTACATATCCAAAACACTGAAGGTTGTTTTGTTTAATAAATATAAATTGTATATGCTGTTTTGTGCATTTAATTAAATTCCATTTACCATCCTAACGCAGCTTGGCACAAATCATGAGCAAAATGTTAATTATCTAGTATTTATCATTCAACATTTTCTAACACACTAAAAATGTACAATTAACAAAAATCTAAAAATATTCAGCTATATAATTGCTTAAATAAATGTATATCGTTATAGTATACCCTTCTAGGTAGCAAAAACACATGTACCAAATCTAGTATAAAGGCTCTATATAGTTGTAAATCTGCATGTTTTAATGTTATATCAAACAATGAGAGTGCACCTTTCTTTAGAAAATAACTGAAGTACAAATGGAAAAGTTGATTAAAACTGATGACATAAATTGAGGTTTTCCACTTGGTGATTTACATCTTATACTGTATGCAGTGTTGTTGAGTCATGTCAGCCCCAGGATATTAGAGAGACAAGGTGGGTGAGGTGATTTTTTTATTGGAAGAACTTCTGTTGGTGAGAGAAAAGCTTTCAGGCTTATGCAGAGCTCTTCTTAAGGTCTGGGAAACATAGGCTATGTCTACACTGCACATCTTACAATGATGCAGCTGTACCACTGTAGCCACGCCGTTGTAAGGTAAGCAGTGTAGCCATTCTTTGTTGCTGGGAGAGAGCTCTCTCAGTGACAAAATAAAACCACACCCAATGCAGGGCAGTAGTTTTGTTACTGGGAGAACATCTCCAGTCAACAAAGCACTGCCTACACCAATGCTTTTCATCCACACCCCTAAGCAATGTAGTTATACCAAACTAAC
Organism: Gopherus evgoodei; assembly: GCF_007399415.2. Taxonomy (NCBI): domain Eukaryota; kingdom Metazoa; phylum Chordata; order Testudines; family Testudinidae; genus Gopherus; species Gopherus evgoodei. The sequence continues at coordinate 48,448,562 of NC_044328.1, forward strand.
ACCTGTTGTAGACAATGCTATGTTAATGGGAGGGTTTCTCCCATCAATATAGCTACTGCCTCTCATAGAGGTGGATTACTACACGAAGAGGAGGTGGTCTCCCCTCAATGTAGTAGCATCTTCATGAAGCGCTGCAGCTGCGCCACTGCAGCATTTTAAACATAGACCTGACCTCAAGTGTCACAGCTAAATACAAGATGGAACAGATTGTTTAGCACATGTAGTTAACACATATTTCAAGGGACAATTCAAGGTGAAGTGGCTCAGTAGGGCTCATCATCAGAAGCAAACTCTTCACAGATACTCTGAAGTTTCCTAAAGAAAAGCTTTGTGTAAGCTCCAAAGCTTCTCTCTCTCATCAACAGAAGTTGTTCCAATACAAGATATAACCTCAGCCACCTCATCTCTCTAAGAACATAGTATCAGAGGGGTAGCCGTGTTAGTCTGGATCTGTAAAAGCAGCAAAGAATCCTGTGGCACCTTATAGACTAACAGACGTTTTGGAGCATGAGCTTTCGTGGGTGAATACCCACTTCTTCAGATGCATGTCATGCGTCTGAAGAAGTGGGTATTCACCCACGAAAGCTCATGCTCCAAAACGTCTGTTAGTCTATAAGGTGCCACAGGATTCTTTGCTGCTTTCTAAGAATATAAACTGTCATGCTCCAAACTGACTGTCAATACAGTTCTTAGCATAATTCAAGTTGCTAGATCTTGTTTTCAAAGCCCTGAAAATGTCATGAACAAGACCCCTCAAGGCACTGTCTCTCACAGGGAGAGACCTCAGCAGTGGAATCAATTCCCATATGAGGCGAGTCCAGCTCTTGCAGCCTTCTGATTGTGTTTCCGAAGAAATTCCCTTAATAGCCAAACAATAAAATAACTCCAGCAAGTGAGCATACAGAAAACAAGCTATATCCAGACACTTTTATGTGGCTCAAAATACCGAGGAGGGGAAATACCAGGCCAGAAGAACCATGTCCATAATTTTCAATGTATGTAATAATGCCAAGATACCACTGTGATTGAAACTTTAAAAATGCACTTTCTAATAAGATATTTAAAATACCACCACATACTGGAATATAAAATACAAATGAACAAAGCTATCGTTCTTACTGCAACCATTTACAACTTCCTGATTTCTGTACTCTTAAATAACTACCCTGATGTTGTATTGACACAGATTTTGCATTTAAGGGATCTTTCAGGTGCTTTTTTAATCTAATACAATTAATTCTGTGTCATCCTACCAATCATTATCTGAAAGAATTATGCATTAGGCTGTTATGTGTATAATAATACAATACACATGGAACCACCAAAACTACGTGGTCTGAACAATCTCAAGGATTTTCTTCAAAACTGTTGTAGAGTCATTCAGTTTTCAACATGGATTACTTGACTGTAAAGTTCAGATATGCAAGCAATCATCTTTTCCTTTTCATAAGTTATTTCTCAGTTCAAATTTGGTATGTTTTATTTATTTTATACTGTTTTATTATATCGTAAAAAAGATGGGAAAGGAAAAGTTAGGGAAGATGGAACATATACCTACAGAAATATCTGTAGTCAGTTGCAGGTACATTACGAATTTCAATAAGCAATTTATTTAAAAATTACAAAAAAGTTAATCATAATGCTAAAATAGATATGCTTTTAAAGTTTTCTACAGTCTCCTAAAATTCCATGGTGAGAGATACAGTAGCATTCCAAAACAATCAGGCTTATCTAATGTTTTTAAATTTTTGAGAATCTGTTTCTTAGTCCCGAAGGTATCTCTGCATTAGTGCTGAATTAATAAAGACCTCTAAATATATTAAGAATATTTTGAGTCCTTTATTATTCTAGACTGGAGAATTGTGTTTATCTTTAAATATTTCTGCCAGAAAGACTACTACCTATTGCTCATCCACATGATGTTTTTCTTTTGCTTTATACATATATATATTGCTGGAAAAACTCTGTTAAAATACCACCTCATTACTGAATTTCTTACATGTAGGTTCATAGTCTCTGTGGTGCTTTTGCTGATCACCGATATAGAAAGATTACTTAATACATATACATTTTTAAAAACTAGAAAAAAAATTCTGATACCAAGTCCCACTTAAATCTGCTTATCACCTTACAGAAAACTAAGAAAGAAGTGTTCCGCTTGAATTAGAGGATGACTACTTGTTAAAGTTTATCAGTCATATGTTCTAAAATAGTCTTCCTTTGTTTTATTCTATTCTTCAGTGCTTTTTGTAGTCTTCTAGAAGCTTGAATATAAAATTGTGATGGTTTTCACTCGTGCGGAGCGTTGTCTAATGGCCAGCACTTGGGCTCTTCAAAATGCAGAGGAGGTTCGGGGGAGGCGGAGGCAAGCCCTCCCACTACACCAGGCTCCAGCCCAGGACTTTGTGAGGGTTATCAAAAATCTGACAGCCAGAAGTGCCTTAAGGCTGCCCTCCCTGGGCCACTTCCTACCACCTCACGGTTGTCCAAAGTTTGCTATCTCTAGTGAGAAGATGCACAGCGAATCAGTTCACCGCTTGGCACCTCCTTGTGGCCATGCGTGGCAGCTCCCTCTTTCTCACGGCGTTGGCTGCCTCCTCCTGTGGTTTAGCACTCAGCCAGGTCAGTTCCAAGTCTCTCCTCCGCTGGGGTATTCCATAAACAAAACAAGAAGAATTGACACAAACAAAGGCCCCAGGGGTGGGGAGGGGATGGAGAATGCTTCCCTTTTGGGTTCTATCAGAAGCAGGTCCTCTGTTCCCTCGGGGAGGGACCTCTGGACAGTTGTAGGGAGAGATCCTGCCTTTCCTCAGCTCTGTTCACAGGAGCTGCAAGTCTTCTCTCTTCCCTGGTCTGTCCCTAAGTGTGTTGTTCTGCTCCCAGGTGTGGTGGGGTGGGGCTGGCCTTGTTGCATTCTTTTTGCTCACATTTTCAATATCATTCTGCTTTTAAGCTCAGAGGGGATGGACATATTGAAAAACCCACCAAAACAATCACAAAATCTGTCACACAGACCTGAGTCAATGTTGCATCATTTCTCCAACTGCATCTAGTCCTTAAACCCTTCCAGACAAACATTATATGGCCAAGTTTTGGGACAGCAGTAAGAGAGGAGAAACAGATGAATAGTTTCTCTAGATCAGCAATTCCCAGACTGTTCAATTACCAATTCTTAAAAAATTGTTGTGAAGTGAATGGATGGGACATCACACTCACGTACCACAGTTTGAAACCCCCTGGCCTAGATCACATTCCCTAGCAAGATAACTGAAAATTGCCCATGGCAATCAATCAGTATAACTCATTTCTACTAGAAGCCACGCAACTCTCTCTAAAAAACTTTTAATGCAGGCAAAGATGTTCCTAAGGCAGCTGTATTTCCTGGGTGACCCAAAAAGTAACACAAAGAACACCTAGCTTTGAACAAATGGAACAAAACACATAAAACTAGAGGGCGAAGTGCTATATTCAGTGCCCAAGATGCAAACCCTGGTCCAGTCTACCCCCATCCCTCAAGATGGCATGGATATTTTGGGAAATCCAGAAGTGTCGTGTGAACTTAGTTTTCAGAATAATTTTAATCCTCCTATAGGGAAAGCTATGGGAGGACATGATGCAGCTATAGTCAAGATTTATTACACTGAATAATCAAAAACAGAACAAAAAATTAATTCCAATTCATTAGCTCTTCCTGAATCATAAGTATTTCTTCAGAGGCTGAATTCATTCTCAGTAGGAAACTGACTGTATAGTGGGCTGATGTAAGATTTCAAACATGTAATTAAATGGTGTAAGCTACAATAAATTGTCCTCTTTAATGAAGGGCACAAAAAGATGAAAAAAAATCCTAAAAATCATGAAATTAAGACCATAAAGCGAATTTAACCCAAAGCATTTCACTCAGAAGGATATTGAATTTATGTGAAGTAAAGCCAAAGATAATAGTATGCATAATTTGAACAATTAGATTATAGATTTAAGAAAACTGAAGAAAATAGTAATAAAGCAGAGACATGTGGGTTCTGGTAAATTCAAAAGTGAGATGCCTGGCCCAAGTGACCTTTTTATTTTCAGCAATTCCTGTGTCCTCATGTACAGAAGAATTACAATTTGTGCAAGCAACATATTCAACTAAGTCTTCTTCAGGCTTCACAAGAGAGAATCCTGCACTGATTATAAAGAAATAAACCAGAAACACAGAAAAGAATCATTAAGAAATGACACAGAACAAAGTACTTGCCTCAGTTGCTATAGATGTGAAGTTATCTGCAAATCGGACATGTCTGGCAAGCTCCTCTGTGCTAGCAGGAATTTCGCCCTGGTCAATATGATACTCTGGCACAGCCCCCACTAATACAATAAGCATAGACTGACAGGCCACATATACCTAAAAAGAAGAGACAAACAATTGTTTAGGATAAACAATTTACATGATATTTTGCCCTCTTTCATCAAAAATACTTTAGCCTCTTCACTGAACTAATATTTACAACTTGAGCTACAGTGGTTCTCCTAATTCAAAAGCACAACAGCTCAGTGTATTGTCTTTGAGTCCCTAGGCAGGAACGCATAACCAAGGGCATTTTTCAGGGACAGCAGTCATGTCATATTTAAGATTTTCAGTAGGTTTCTATTAACATTTTGATTTTGCAACTCTCCCCCAAATTTCAAAATTCTTCAAACTTCTTATTTGCTGCTTTGCAGCAAGAACACAGAAAGGAGATTATAAACTACTGTACTTTACTAGGGACTTCTAGCTGATCTAGCACCCAAGGCCAAAATTTAATTCAATTAAAGTTTGTTTCCAAGAGTTACTAACATTTTATATAGCAACATCACTAATGAATATCAATTCCAGCAACAAATCAGTACAGCAAACCAATGGAGTTAGAAACCTCTAGCTTTTCTCCTTGCAGAGACTGAACCTGATCACTATGGAGGTTAGATTGGGGTGGGCAAATAGCCGCATACGTCTCTTTTACAGTTAAAATGCATCTCCAACCCCCTCCCCCATGCTCCACCTAACAGACTGGTGGGGGGGGGAGGGCAAGCTTGGGGATTCTGCGCAGTGGCAGTGTGGTGGGGCTAAGGGATTCTGCCAGAGACAACCAGTGCCTGCTGAGAGTGGGGGAGCACAATTTAAAGGTTTCCCTAACAGCTGGAGTCACACTCATAAGTCCCCAGGGATGCCCCCTCTTACCTCAACTACTACTCCCTGCAGCTCCCAGGTATTAGCTCCACATGGAAAATCAATGGCAAACAGCTGGAGCTGCCACTTTAGCTTCACGGGGAGAGGCGGCAGCAAAAGCAGTGGCTCTCCCTGCATCTCCCAGTTGTTTGTCACAGCCTCTCCCCTGCAGCTGCAGCTCCCAGCTTATTGGCTCCAGCAGCTGCCATGCAGGGAGGGGGCCCTGCAGCACAATGTGACTGAGTGGGGCCAGCAAGCCCTCGCAAAAATCTGGGAGGGCACGTGTGCAGAGACTCAGGGCTTCAGCGCGAGTGGGGCTGAAGCCCCAAGACTCCCCATCCCCACAGGGCTAAAGCTTGAGTCTCCTGCAGGTACCTCTCACAGTGACAGGGCTGAGGCCCCAAGACCCCTCTCCCTGCAGGGTTGAAGCCTCAAGCCCCAGCAAGGGCACCCCATAGGGCAGAAGCCCCACCAGGGGTCCCCCAGCTCTCAAACTTCTGAAGATTGTTGTATGCAGTTCAGAGGGTCTGTAAGCTTGGCCACCCCTGGGCTACATAGTAGAAAAAGAAAGTTTTCCATCAAAAGGCTCATGAGACTCTCTCTTCCTGCAGGCTTCAGGAGGTTCACAGTAAGTTTGAATATCTTGTACAAGAAGTGCAATCTTAGTTCCGTGTTTCTAACTTTTTTTCTTTAAACCAACTTTCTTGAAAAATAACATATACTCAAACCTTAACTACTTTTTGATGTTGTATTGTCTGGAAGGAACTCAACTCTGGAGCTATTTTCCCTCCACAGGTCCAGCAGGGCCCAATATATCTTGTCCTGCAGCTTGATTTGGGGATTGGATCTGTTTATATTTGGATTAGCAAATGTGTTTACATGCCTACTCATAAATATGATCAATGCAGTTTTAGAAATAAAAAAAAATAAGTATGCTGTACTCTGGAATGATACAAAATGATAAAATCTCAAGCATTAGGAAAAATTGTAACAAACCAAGTAAGAGAAGTGTTCAATTAAAAGGTCTATTTAAAGAAACATTTAAGATACACTATTCATAGACTAACAGACTTGAAGGTCAGAAGGGACCATTATGATCATCTAGTCTGACCTCCTGCACAATGCAGGCCACACAATCTCACCCATCCACTTCAATAACAAACCCCTAACCTATGTCTGAGTTATTGAAGTCTTCAAATTGTGGTTTGAAGACCTCAAGCTGCAGAGAATCCTCCAGCAAGTGACCCAGGCCCCATGCTGCAGAGGAAGGCAAAAAACCTTCAGGGCCTCTGCCAATCTGCCCTGGAGGAAAATTCCTTTCCGACCCCAAACATGGCGATCAGTTAAACTCTGAGCATGTGGGCAAGACTCACCAGCTAGCACCCAGGAAAGAATTTTCTGTAGTAACTCAGATCCCATCCCATCTAACATCCCATCACAGACCACTGGGCATACTTACCTGCTGATAATCAAAGATCAATTGCCAAATTAATTGCCAAAATTAGGCTATCCCATCATACCATCCCTTCCATAAACTTATCAAGCATAGTCTTAAAGCCAGATATGTCTTTTGCCATCACTACTCCCCTTGGAAAGCTGTTTCAGAATTTCATTCCTCTAATGGTTAGAAACCTTCATCTAATTTCAAGTCTAAACTTCCTAGTGTCCAGTTTATATCCATTTGTACTTGTGTCCACATTGGTAGTAAGCTTAAATAATTCCTCTCCCTCCCTAATATTTACCCCTCTGATATATTTATAAAGAGCAATCATATCCCCCCTCAACCTTCTTTTGGTTAGGCTAAACAAGCCAAGCTCTTTGAGTCTCCTTTCATAAGACAAGTTTTCCATTCCTCGGATCATCCTAGTAGCCCGTCTCTGTACCAGTTTGAATTCATCCTTCTTAAACATGGGAGACCAGAACTGCACACAGTATTCCAGATGAGGTCTCACCAGTGCCTTATATAACGGTACTAACACTTCCTTATATTTGCTGGAAATACCTCGCCTGATACATCCTAAAACTGCATTAGCTTTTTTAACGGCCATATCACATTGGCGGCTCATAGTCATCCTGTGATCAACCAATACTCTGAGGTCCTTCTCCTCCTCTGTTACTTCCAGCTGTTGTGTCCCCAATTTATAACTAAAATTCTTGTTATTAATCCCTAAATGCATGACCTTGCACTTTTCACTATTAAATTTCATCCCATTACTATTACTCCAATTCACTGAGAAATTGATTTTAATATTACCTTTTAAGTTTTAAAGTTTATACTTCACTTCTGTCTTTTTTAATTGGCACTCTTTTTTTTAACAGTTTGCATATGAACCATGTTAATCAATGGAAGTTATTGGGTATTTAGATCTTCTGAAAAACCAGATGAGCTAGAGACAGCTGCCTGGCATCAGCCCCCAAGACTTACGGGTAGAACAAAAACTTAAGTGCTTCTTGAGCCAAAGACAATCAGTTCTGAAGAAGTTATAAAAGTACAGTGAGGACTAAAGAAATACTACTGTAAGCACAAGTAGCCGTGTTAGTCTGTATCCACAAAAACAACAAGGAGTCCAGTAGCACCTTAAAGACTAACAGATTTATTTGGGCATAAGATTTCGTGGGTAAAAAAACCAACTTCTTCAGATGCATAGAGTGAAAGTTACTGATGCAGGCATAATATAATGACACATGAAGTGAAGGGAGTTACCTCACAAGTGGAGAACCAGTGTTAACAGGGCCAATTCAATCAGGGTGGATGTAGTCGACTCCCAATAATAGATGAGGAGGTGTGAATTCCAGGAGAGGCAAAGATGCTTTTGTAATGAGCCAGCCACTCCCAGTCCCTATTCAAGCCCAAATTAGTGGTGTTAAATTTGCAAATGAATTTTAGTTCTGCTGTTTCTCTTTGAATTCTGTTTCTGAAGTTTCTTTGTTCAAGAATAGTTACTTTTAAATCTGTTATAGAATGTCCAGGAAGATTGAAGTGTTCACCTACTGGCTTTTGTATGTTATCATTCCTGATTAATAATACAATAAGCATGCCAAACAGTTCAATTACAAATGAAAGAGAATGTTAGATTTCAAACAGAAAGCAGCCAGCAAACTGCCAAGGTAACAGCTATTCTGTCTACATCAAGGTCCTAAATCAGAGATGGGCAAACTATAGCTGGGGGGCCACATCCGGCACTCCAGATGTTTTAATCTGGCCCTCAAACTCCAGCCAGGGAGCGGGGTCAAGGGCTTGCCCCTGCTCTGTGCAGCTCCCAGAGCAGTGGCATGTCCCCCCTCTGGCTCCTACGCACAAGGGCAGCCAAGGGGCTCTGCATGCTGCCCCCACCCCAAGTGCCACCCTCTCAGCTCCTACTGGCCGGGAACCACAGCCAATGAGAGCTACAGGGGCAGCACCCGCCTGGTCACAGCTCCGCATAGGAGCCAGAGAGAGAACATGCCGCTGCTTCTGGGAGCTGCTTGAGGTAAGTGTCTGCACCCAATCCCCTCAATCCCCTGCCCTGATCCCCCTCCTGCCCTCCGAACCCCTTGGTCCCAGTCCGAAGCACTCTCCTGCACCCCCAACCCCTCATCTCCAGCCTCATCCTAGAGCCTGCACCCCCAGCCGGAGCCCTCACCCCTCCCACACTCCAGCCCCCAATTTTGTGAGCATTCATGGCTCACCATACAATTTCCATTCCCAGATGTGGCCCTTGGGCCAAAAAGTTTGCCCACCCCTGTCCTAAATCATCTTCCATCCTTGAGGCTCATTCCTACTGGAAGAACCAAACCCATCTATCTAAAACCACGGAAGATGCTACCTCTTATCTCTGGATGAAATCTAGAAAAATGATAGTGTTTTCTTAATGTGAGAGGTTTACATATGCCCCCAAATACCCCACCACATCTCTGACAATGCAAAATGCAAGGAGCAGCAAACATAGGGTCCATCTGGCAGCTCCATCTCAGATCACTGCAGAAGAAATCCTGAAGAACAAGTGGTTTTGTGATCAAAAAGACACTGGTGGTTTGTTTGTTTTCTTTGCATTTGATTTTTAAAAAACAAAAGATTTAGAATAGTAAACTTCAACACCTTCATCTATCTCATGTGAGTGGAGCCATAAAAGATCAGCAGCTTTTCCAACACCATCCATGCTTTTTTGTTACACTGTAGCTACAAGGAAATCATCCTGGGGTTAATCTTGAAAGGCCAATTGTAAACTTCAGCTACAGAAAAATATAGCAATTATTCTCCACAATCCTACAGCATATTTAAGTACTATCCCAATTTTACAATAGGGAAAAATGATATGTAAAGAGCTTAAGGGACTTGCCCGAGATCATACAGCAGGTCACTGACAGATACAAGAAGAAAACACAGAAGTTCTTGACTTGCAGTATTACGGCTCAACCTCCTGACCTACAGTGCATGTCAACATATTCACAGGCTAAAATATAAAAGTTACTACCAAAGATTATTTGTATACTGACTCATGCACATCCAGGCTTCTACCTTATATTAAAATAACACATGTAAATGTTTCCATCCTGGCCTTCCAAAGTCCAAGAGAACTTCAGAAGATAAACAACCAATGATAACATCCGCTTAAAAGGATAAAGACTGGTTTGCACTATAGGGGATGTATGAACAGGGAACAGCCTAGTTTAATATTCCATAACCTTCTTGCCTAACGATGTAAAACTATTCTGAAAGAAATTTCATTTAACTACTATTTTTATAGTACAGTATCCACCTGATTTATTTTGGAAACACTACTAGATAGGCTGGACTCCACTTAATTATGTGAGATAGGCTGGACTCCACTTAATTACGTGAGAGCCAGAGAGCTCCTGTCTGGTGGTTATTGCAGGAGGTTATAAAGCGAGGCCAGCAGCGTTCCCCGCCAGGAACCGAGAAAGAAACCCAACCCCGCGGCTGCGAGAGGGAATTCCCTCCTCTCCCCTGCCAGCGAGGCTGAGCTAATCCGCTCGCGCCTAGGTCTCCGCGGGGACCGGCTCACGCTGGCAGGGGACGCAGCGCAGCCACTCAGGCTCCAGTCCTACACCCCCGCCCCCCGGACTGGGCTCACGCAGGGTTTAAACCACGCACCGCCAGCGGCGCGGACGCACACGTTTGCTGGAGCTAAGGAAAGAGGCTTCTGCGTCCTCAGGGCAGCCGCCACCGTCCCTCTCGTGCCCCATGAAATCGCTCGCTGCCTCCTCGCTCCACGCCCAGCGCCCCGTGGCGCCCTGGCTCGCCCCCCCGCGCAGCGAATGAGGGCAGGTCACCGCCCGCGACCGACGCAGGCCGGGCTGAGCAGCCGCGCGTCCGCCGCCCCCTCCCACCTGCAGCAGCACCAGGAAGGCGGTGAGGCGCTTCTGGCTCCGGCCGAACTGCCCCACGGAGCCGAACGCCTCGTCCAGCTCCATGGCTCCGCGGCATCCCCGCCACCAGGCGCGAGCGGGGCGCCCTCTGGCGGCAGGAAAAGCCTCAGCTCGCAGGGGAGGGAAGAAGCGGCGGGCGAGGAGCGCTGCCTGCGTCAGCCACCAACCGTCTCCTCGCCGTGCGCGAGGCTGAAGCGCCGCCCCCAGGGGGGTCCGCCCAGCCTCCCAGGCGAGGAAGTTGTGTCTCCCTGGGGCCAGGACCGGCGGGAGGCAGCGTCTGCGGAGAGTAACCTGATAGCGTGAAAAATCGGGGCGGGGTATTAGCCTCGTATATAAGAAAAAGGCCCAAATATTGGGACTGTCCCTATAAAATGAGGCTGACCAGGTTCCTATGTGCCCCAAACAGCAGGGGCAGAGCCGGGGGGGGGGGGGGGGTGGTCCCCTGAAGCACATGGCCTGAGAAACAGAAACTTAGAAAGCAAAATAGTAGTGAGGCCATAACAGAACCCCCGCAGTGGGGCAGGGAGCTGAAGGTTCTGCCTGTGTCTACACTGCTGTGTAAGCTTGGGGTTGGAACTGAGACCTACCCCCTTTCCATCTGTGCTAACCTAGGGCTCAGGCCCTTGGTCCACAGGAATGGAGCAGCCACACCTGAGTCAAGCTGGGACTCAGGCTTCAAGCCCTGTTGTTTCACAGGCAGTGTAGATGCAGCTCCCCTAGAATTGTACTCTGGGATTCTACCAAAAGTATCCCACAGGCTGACTTCCTCTGGCTGACTTCCAGAGGCAAGTTTGGTGGGCAGTTGGGTTTTCCCATATTGCACCACGAACAAAGGGCTAAGCAGTCTGGGATATGGATGACTAGACCTGGGCTTGCATAATACAGTATAGATCAGGGAAGCCATGGCCAGCACACCCCTCGCCCACACCGCTTCCTGCTGCCCCCATTGGCCTTGGATGGCAAACCATGGCCAGTGGGAGCCACGGTTGGACGAACCTGCCGACGCAGCAGGTAAACAAACTGGCCTGGCCTGTCAGGGTGCTTATCCTAGTGAACTGCATGCCAGAGGTTGCTGACCCCTGGTATAGATGTTGGAGCCCTATCCTGGGGTAACAAATAAGTGTAGACACTTAAGCCTTAATTTAACAAACCGAGTGTCTGTTAATTCAACTTCAGCTAATCTTGGGCTTACATTGCAGTGCAGACATCTGCTCTGAATAGAGGGACCAGATAGCAACTGTGAAAAAAACGGGATGGGGTGGGGGATAATGGTTTGGAATTACATAAAAAAAAAAAGTTTCAGAAAATATCTGGTCACCCTAGCTCTGAGACCCAGTAGGAGGAACCATGTTACAGCAACTGTGGGTGGAGCTCAGATACCACAGCAGTGGGTTCCAGTATAAAATAAACCCTAGCGTAGATTTAGAGGAACTATACAAATGACAGCCAGCATGCTGAAAATCACACCATTTCTCCTGAATTAAAATGTATTGCTGATGTAGCCATTGTCCAGATTAGCCTTAGCTTCCTTTCCTTCTGTGATGATATTCTTTCCCCCCATTCTGAAAAGACACACACAGTTGGCATCTGGCCCAGTTACCACAGGTGATCTTGAATTTGAAATTGTAGTCCAGCCTCATAGCACAACGAGATGCCCTAAGCTCACAAAATTGCCATCACACAGCTTACTTGTGGCGGTCTGCAGTTCCCATAATATGGGGAGATTTTGGCAAACCAGTAAGGTGCCTGAAACCACTATTGCTTATTGCTAAAAGCAGCCAAATCAGCAGGTTGTAAAGTGGCCATGCAGCAGGCTTAGCTTAACCAAGGCAGGAGGGGAGGGGGTTTTGGGTGCCACAGAAAGGGCAGCTTGACCCTGCATCCTTCTTGACATGAATTGTGTTGAAGTTGCTGATACATGCATTTTAGGGGCCTCCAGGCTGCAAACTCTGGGGAAAAAAACCACACCTGCTTAATCAATAATCAGAAGGAAACCTCTTGCTTGACCATTGAAACAGCTTGCTTAACAAGTTTTCTTTAAGTGACATGTCATTGTATTACTAATGTATAAATAAGGGGGGAAAGTTTGAAGTAGCTGGACTCTCTCCCTCTGGATGCATCTTGTGTTCCCCGTCGGCAGATGGGCTGCCACTGTGCCACTCGAGAGCCACACTCAGCTTTGGTAATTATCAAGGGTTGGGGGTGTTTTACTAACCTGTTACAGACATGTGTAAGTGCTTGAGACTAAGTAAAGTTTAGCTTTTTATGTTGTCCTGTTTGTGCCAGCCATCTATTGTTCGGACGACCATGTCTCCCCTAATTTATTTCCTGACACCACCTCACACAGAGTAAAAGTTTCCAAGAGCTTTGGGTTGAAAGAACGCTGGGTAACACCATCTGTGGCAGAAGCATTTTGAGAGGTAAGGAAAGATTTCAACAGCAATTCCTTCACAGGGCAGACCAGGACACCCATTCTTACTACTCTGTGCTCCTTAGTGGAGGAGCCCATGGGGGTAGCACTTCTTCACCAACAAAATCCATTTCCAAATGTCATATTACAGTATTTTTTTCTCTTGATATCACTGCTGCTTCTCTGATGCTCTCATCTGTATCTTTTGCCACTAATTTCTGTTGCTCCCAGAGTCAGTTTAACTTCCCTTAAAGTACCATAAACTCCACCAGAGAGGTCCCTTGGGGCCATCTGCCTGTCCCAAGTCAGGATAAAGGAGGAGGGTTGGGCGTGGGGCTAGCAACTCCACTCCGTAAAAAATCAACCTGCTACAGAAACGCCAAAAATAGAGACAACAGAGACTTTTACCCTGGAAAAAGAAAGGTCTTCAATTCGAAGATTCATGACGCTGAGTGGTAAAAGCCGTGAAGAAGCCACTAAGCCGATTACCCTTCTTGCAACCAGGAGGATTACCATAGGCACATGGAACGTGAGCACCATGTACGAGTCAGTAAAGACGGCGCAGGTTGCAGCAGAGATGAGCAACAACCTGACCCTATTAGGCATTAGTGAGACAAGATGGACGCAAGCGGGGCAGAGACTACTGTTGACAGGAGAGTTGTTGCTGTATTCAGGACATGAAGAGAGCGATGCACCCCACACACAGAGAGTAGGCTACATGTTGTCCAAGCAGGCACAGAGAGCACTGATTGGTTGGGAGGCACATGGTCCCAGAATCATCACAGCATCCTTCAGAACTAAAATGAAGAGGATTAAGATGAATGTTGTTCAGTGCTATGCTCCAATTAATGACAGCGAAGAGGAGGAGAAAGATTATTTGTACAACAGACTCCAGAAAATATTAGAGATTCTCCCAGACAAAGGCATTATCATCCTTATAGGAGACTTTAATGCCAAAATTGGACCTGACAACGCAGGATACGAACAAGTCATGGGGACCCACGCTCTGGGAGAGATGAGTGAGAATGGAGAGAGATTTGTGGATTTGTGTGCACTTAACAACCTGGTCATAGGAGGTAGCATCTTTCCTCACAAGCGGATCCACAAGAGTACCTGGGTATCACCAGCAGGCACGGCAGAAAATCAGATCGATCATGTCTGCATTAGCAAGAAGTTTAGAAGATCCTTGCAGGACGTTAAGAGTTAGAAGAGGAGCAGATGCGGCGTCCGACCATCACTTAGTGGTGGCCAGATTGAAGCTGAAGCTGAAAAAGAACTCGATAGACGCATCAGACAAAAGAGTGAAGTACAACGTCAGCCTTCTGAAGGACCATAAGATCAAGGAAGATTTTGGACTGAGGCTGAAGAATAAGTTCTCAGTATTACAGGATCGGTCTGAGGAAGAGGAAGACAGTGTACTAAACAGATGGCAGAAAGTGAGAGAGAGTCTTAGGTCAGTATGCCAGGAAGTGCTTGGAATTAAGAAACACCAGCAGAAAGAGTGGATCACAGCAAAGACCTTGATCAAGACAGAAGACAGAAAGAAGAAGAAGGCAGCAGTCAACAACAGCAGGACTAGAGCAGCAAAGGCCAAAGCTCAAAAAGAGTATGCTGAAGCCCACAGAGCAGTGAAGAGGAATATCAGGAAGGACAAGAGAGAGTATGTGGATGAACTGGCAGCAGAAGCGGACCAGGCAGCATACAGCAGTAATATGAAACAGCTGTATGATACTACCAAGTGACTGTCTGGAAAGTTCAGCAAGCCAGAAGGTCCCGTTAAAGACAAGCAGGGAAAGTCTATAACAGGAATAGAACAACAGATGAACAGATGGGCAGAGCACTTTGAGGAACTCCTGAACAGACCAGCACCACCAAATCCACCAGATATCAACTCAGCTAACGAGGACCTCCCAATTAATTGCGATAAACCAACCAGAGACAAGATCAGAAAAGCCATCACCATGATGAAGAATAGGAAGGCGGCTGGACCTGATGACATCCCAGCAGAAGCCCTGAAAGCAGACCTGGATGCTTCAGTGGAAATGCTGTACCCCCTCTTTGAGAAGATATGGGAAGAAAAAGTGATTCCGGTAGACTGGAAGGAGGGATATCTCATCAAAATCCCCAAGAAAGGAGACCTTAGCAACTGTGCCAATTATAGAGGAATCACACTCCTGTTGGTGCCAGGGAAGGTCTTCAACCGAGTCCTCTTAGAGAGAATGAAGGATGCCATCGATCCACAGCTGCAAGATGAACAGGCAGGTTTCTGGCAGAACAGATCATGCATGGACCAGACAGCAACGCTTCGTATCATAGTCGAGCAGTCTATAGAGTGGAACTCCTCGTTGTACATCAATTTTGTTGACTATGAGAAAGCGTTCGATAGTGTGGATCGAGAGACCCTTTGGAAGCTCCTTCGGCACTATGGCATCCCAGCAAAGGTGGTCAACTTGATTAAGAACTCATATGACGGTATACACTGTAGAGTGACCCATGGAGGGCAGCTTACTAACAGCTTCCAGGTGCAAACTGGAGTCAGGCAAGGATGCTTGTTGTCACCACTTCTCTTTCTTCTCGTCATCGATTGGATTATGAAGACATCCACCTACAAGCGTAGGAACGGAATCCAGTGGACGTTGTGGACCCAGCTTGATGACCTGGACTTTGCTGACGACCTTGCACTCCTTTCGCACAGTAAACAGCAGATGCAAGAGAAGATCAACGTAGTGGCAGCCACATCATCACAGGTTGGCCTCAACATTCACAAGGACAAGAGCAAGATCCTTAGGATTAACTCCACTAGCAATAACCCAGTCACACTGAATGGAAGCCCCCTGGAAGAAGTGCAGTCCTTCACCTACCTAGGTAGTATCATCGACCAGCAGGGTGGCACAGACGCAGACATCAAAGTAAGGATTGGTAAGGCAAGAGCAGCTTTCTTACAGCTCAAGAACATATGGAGCTCTAGAGAGCTGTCTTTGGCAATAAAAATTCGACTGTTCAACTCCAATGTGAAATCAATCCTACTGTATGGAGCTGAAACCTGGAGGACAACCAAAACAACCATCAGAAAGATCCAGACCTTCATAAATAGCTGCCTCAGGATTCTCCACATCTGCTGGCCAGACTCCATCAGTAACATCCACCTCTTGGAGAGGACCTGTCAACTCCCAGCAGAGGAATAAATCAGAAGGAGAAGGTGGGGTTGGATAGGACATACACTATGCAAGCAGCCAACTAACATCACCAGACTGGCACTGCAGTGGAACCCTCAAGGCAAGCGGAAAAGAGGCCGTCCAAGAAACACCTGGCGACGTGACCTTCAGGCTGATAGCAAAAAAATGGGCTATACTTGGAACCAGTTAGAACGAATGGCCCAGGATAGAGGACTCTGGAGATCTGTTGTTGGCGGCCCATATCCCGATTGGGGTGACGGGCATGAGTGAGTGAGTGAGTAAAGTACCATAATCCCATCAACTACAATAGAGTTGGATTGGAATCTTAGGGCTTGTCTACACTGGCAATTTACAGCACTGCAACTTTCTGGCTCAGGGGTGTGAAAAAACACCCTCTGAGCGCAGCAAGTTTCAGCACTGTAAAGCGCCAGTGTAGACAAGCCCTAAGATTCCAATACAACTCTATTGTAGTTGATGGGACTATGACACTGTGCTGTGACCACACAAATCATGTCAAAGCACTGCCGCGGCAGCACTTTAGCGTTGCCAGTGTAGACTAGCCCTTATGCACAGCTTTAGAGAGCTCCTCCACAATTATAGTGTCTGTTAAAATGCTTAGGGTTTTTTTTTGTTTGTTTTTTTTTAAATATATCTCCTGTAAGTTGTATATACACTATGTGGATGGCTAATTTGGAGGTCACTTAAGATTTGTTGACCCTTCATTTTATGTATAGACAAATTCTTACCCTTAATTATTGATACTGAGAGTCAATAAATTATTATGGTCTAAATAGAAGTAAATAACTTGTAGAATTCCCATCAAGTGGTAGGAGATACATAGTTATATGGCTATTTGATTTCTTATTAGTAATGCTCCCTAAAATTCTCCTTTGTAGGTCCTGTCAGGTCTGTTTTTCCAGGTTTCAGGCCACAAGAGATCCTGGGCAGTACTTGGCCAGAGCTCAGGGTAGAGGTCTGCTCCCTTCCATTGCCTGCCCTTTTTTGTGGTGCTCTGCTTCCCCTTTTAAGCCCCATCTTCAGTTTGTGCAGGCTTAAAAGCAAAAAGGTGATTACATTCAAGAATGAATTACGGTGCCATGGAAGGAACAGTGCCTCTTTTCCCACATCTTTGAATTTACTTTCCTTTGTAATGTGCTTTGAGTTCTATAGGTGAAAAGAGCCAAGTATTTCATTAATGGGATGTTAACTGATGCATTGGAGGGTCTTTCACCTTCCATATTCATGGAAACAGTATTGCAGAATCTGACTGACAGAGTGAATGTAGAATTCTCATATTATGCTTGGGAAGAGGGGAAAATGCAATCCAGTCCTCTTCTGCTCCCCTGGCCCTCTGCACCCTCCCAGTTCCTTGCAGATCTAAATCCAGTGATCCCAGCTGTAATTTGTAGGGAAGAAAAAGAAAGTAGTTTGTTGGGAACAGAACCGTTGTTCTGCAGCTCCCACTGGTATTATTGCACCTTGTCTGCTACACTGAGCCCATCTTCTTCTCTGTACATAGTACTTCCTTAACCAGTTGCAGCGTGTGATGGCAATGCAGTATTGAGACAGACACTAAACATTTGAAGGGGAAGAACATTGATAAAGAACTGTGATTCATAGATTCCAAGGCCAAAAGAGACCACTGTGATCTAGACTGACCTCCTGTATAACACAGGTCCTAGAACTTCCCCAAAATAAGTCCCAGAGCCAGAGCTGTCACATCCATAGGGTAGACTGGGGCAATCACCATGAGCTTCATGCTTCAGAGAGACACCATGGGGGGGGGGGGGTGTGCAGGGCAGCCCAGGGGACTAGTGGGGGGCCTGGTGCCAGCAGCAGGGGTTGGGCCCATGCCCTGCACTCACTGGCCCAGGCATTTATTTCTTTTTCTTGCCCAGAGCCCCTCAGGCTCAGTCTCTGTGGTAGCAACAGTGAGCAGCCCAACCCCAGCCCGCTCCACTCCGCCAGCTCCCAGCATCGCCTGCTCCTGCAGGGTCCTAATGCCCCCCATCCACGAGTGCCAGGCTGACCCCAACCCCGCCCTTCTGCCTCAGACAGACTCTTCCTTTTCCAGCAGGATCCTCCCCAAGCACAGGGAGCCTCCTAGCACAGGTGAGTGCCAGCCAGGAATCTTCATTATCCATGGCCCAGCATTGGTGTCCCCACAGTGCCCCACATCTCCCTCTTCCACTGCCCTTTCTCCCCTCTCCCAGCACTTGGTTGGGTCCTCCACTGTCACTTCCAGGCCAGGGCCAGGCCTTATCACTTCCCTCCTCAGAGTCCTCCTTGCCTTTCCGCTCTCCAGCCTTGGGGTTCCCCTCCCTGCAGTACCAGGACCCTGGGGTTCCAAAACTCTCCTTTTTCCACCACCCACCAGGACTAGGGTCCTCCATCCATCTGCTTTTCGGCCTCCCTCCCATTCCCAGCCCCCAGAGAAAACAAATCTTAGAGCCCTTCCTCCATGCAGGAGGGTCCTGTTTATATATCTATCGTCTAGTTCCTTCACAATACTATAATTTTGAGTTGCAAACATGACATGGAGAATGTCTGAATGGGAACAAAAAAACAGCTTTGCTAATGTGTGTGTATGTATATGTAAACATTTGTTAATATTAGGTTTGGTATACAAAGTTATTTTAAGCAAACCTTTATATATGGAGACTAGACTACCTGTGATCTTTTAACTGACATCCTACCAAAGATACTGGTAGCAGTCTTAGAGGAAGGTGATTTATGCACCTCATTGAGTAGGGTATATTAGGGACTCCCCATGTTACACACCAACCTGCCAACTTCAGGGCCATCCCTAATTCCCCCTTTCTAGTCCAATCTGACTGATGCCAGCCAGCTGAGATCAGTTCCCTAACTATCCTGCTTAGAAAGTTGTGCATCTCCTGACTTCCTAGTCTATGGCTACGCATCACTACAAGAGTCTCCCAAACACCAGAGACGTTCAGCACTATTTCTAGCCATCATGAGAAGGCCAAGGAGGAGTACACTAAGCTGGTGTACCTGGGAGATACTGCATTGGTACCTCAAGAGCACCATACAGACACCGCTGAATGAGAGATGGGGAGAGCTGGGTCATAGGGAGCATGAGAGCAATTGGAGCTCCACATAGGTCTCTTCACCCAGAGACCCCAGGGCGCAGCCTGATGGCAGCTGGAAAGCCCCAGGAACCCTGTGCCCAGGGCTGACAGAGATGCTTCCACAAGTGCAAAGCTGACGTGGCTGCAAAGTACTGGGCTCTCTGTGTACTGAGCCAAGCAGAGAGATGCCCCTCAGGCACACCGCTGGCCAGACTGCTACCTTTCTCAGAGACTCCTTAAGGTATAATGCTCCTGTGTGTACAGCAAGTGGCCTCTTTCCCCAGAGGCTCCAGACGCATGGCTCGAGCTGCCTACCTGCAGCTGGAACGGAACAGGGCCAGACAAAGAACTCAACTTGCTCGACGCCCCACGTGCCAACAGGCCCAGCCCTACCGAGCCATGGCAGGGGCAGCACAGGAGGAAATGTGCTGCTTCCCACCAGGCAACTGCAGCCATAAAAGCAGCCTAGGGAAGGCAAGGCTGGGGCACTGCCTGGAGTCACCTAGCTCTTCATGGGCCTCATTATGCCCTACTATGTGAGGGAGAGGAGTATGCTGTCTGAGGAAGTTGGTAGATCTGTTACTTCTGCATTTGTGTGTAAAATTATGGGATATTAAATAAAACTTGGGGGGCAAGTGCCCCCCCTCCATAAATGGTGCCTCTGCATAAAAGCAGTTTCAAAAGAAAAAGGAGTAGGAATGAAAGGCTTTAAGTATGTTAATTAAACATGTCATTTTAACTTAAAAAAATCTACCTGAATAGCCTAATTGATAGAATACCTAGGTAGACTTGCCGTTTTAAAAAAACAACCCCCACCCAAAAAAACCTGAAATTTCCTCATCAGATAACTACATTCATTTTGTTTACACACTTAAAAATGTTTTACCTCTTTCAAGTCAATGTTAATGGAAAAACAAGCTTTCATGCACACAATAGCTTCCTGTCTCTCTCAAATCAAGCACTCCAAAAATATTTATTGACAATCTAACCATACATCGAACATTCTTTAAGGAGCTCTCTACAGTTAGTGTGCTGTTTCAGATGAGGAATTTATAATAAAGTACAAACAAGTTAGTTTCTAGTAAGTCTGCAGTTTACTTTACATTGTTTTAAAAAGTCATCCTTATGGTAATTACATACACACTGGATCCTGCTCAGAAAGTAGCATTTACAAAAGAATTTCAAGAGAAGTGGATACAAAATGTTTAAAAAGCTCTCTACCACACAAATATGTAAACAAGTGACAGTAATTTAATATTACAATAAGAAAAGTTAAAGCTTTTATTTCATGATTTTTAAAGCTACTATCTTTAGTCTCAATGCAGACTAATTTTGGGGTTCTTGAAAATGTTACAATATTCCCTTCACAAACATGCATCCTTTACAGAAAAAATATTTTCAAAAAAAATACTGAAGTCGCAACTGATAAAAATCAACAAAAAATATAAAATGCATCATCATGAAATCACTGCTAAATACTTTAACACTTACTTTGTCATTCTGTAAACTACATTTTTCAGTTTTTCCTATAGTGCTCATCAACCTAAGTTCATTAATGCCTATAAGGTGCTCAAGATAACATCAGGTCACCTGAGAGGCAGGGAAATAACGGAAATAAAAATGGTGAACACTGGTAGTTGCTTTGCTTTCATGGTTTCCATTAAGTTTCTTTCGAAGACACTTATTAATGGTTCACTCTTTAGATTTCTATTGGTGTTCGTACACGTGGCCAAGATGAATCCATTAAACGTTAATACAAAGTTCAAATGTTTTCCAAAATGTATCGTTTCTCTGACTAATCTTGTTTCATCTGGTTTACAAATCTTCCATAAATTGTCTTTAAGTAACTAACATTACAAATACTGCAGATGGCAGACAAGTTCAGAGTTCCCTAAAAATGGTCTTATTTATACCATATTTGGGTTATATTTTAAATTTGCATACTGATAGAATAAAGTGCTAATTTCCTCAGAAGTGGACTTAAATTTTTATTTAACATTTTTGAGAAATCTAATGGCTAGAACTACACAGATCACATTCACCACTGTTCAAGTCAAATCCTCAAGATACTCTGCCACAATGTTTGAAAGACTGCCCAATATTTCAGATAATTGGTTGACTAAGTTTATCTAGCATGGTAAGAGGATGGCCAATAAATATGTATAGTTTGGTTAAACAATGACTAACAGGACATAACGAGCCTACGCTTTTGAAGACTGTAAACTCAAGAAGAATGAGAAATTTACCATTAAGTCATTAAAAATGAAGATTAATTTAACAGAGAAAAGCATAGGCTGTCAGGAATGACTAGATAGTAAGAGCTATTAGTTTGAAAAACAGTCTGATAGGAAATAGTTTGAAGCAATTAAAATTAAATAGGACAGTATGTAAATACCATCATTAACATGGAGCTAAGGTTGCCAGCATTCTCCACCCTGTAATTCTCATCCCCTTCCAGGAGAAGAACTCAAACACTGGAAAACCAGGAATGCAGACAACTGGCTTCTGTTCAGCAGCACAGCACAATGAGTTACTCAGGGCATGTCTGCACTACAGACTTAAGTCAACTTACAGCCACTGGTCAACTTAACATAGAAGTAATTACTGTGGTGGCTGATGTCCACACTACCCTTCTTCTGTCAGTGGTGTGCACCTTCCCTAGGAGCACTTCTACCAACTGAACAGGGGCAATGTGGGGAGCTGAGCCAGGGAGCCTAGCTCCCCCTCCCGCCCCCCCACCTCACAACTGATAGCAGGGAGCAGCTGCGCAGCTTCTCACCTCCCCACTCACAGCTGAGAGCTGGAGCCAGGCTTCTTTGCTCCCTGAAACAGCCACGCTTTCTTGTCAATTTCATGGCCCAGCATGGAGCTGTGAAATTGACAAGATAACCAGCAGCAGATGTAAGTAATGCAGTGTCTATACAGGGACTGTGTTGCCCTAACCACACAGACATAAGTGCTACGCCTCTCATGGAGGTGAAATTACGATGTCAATGTAGTAGGGCACTTACATCAGCAGGACAAGGCTGTAGTGTGTACACTGACATAAGGCAGCTTACATCAACCTAATTAAGTCGACCTAATTGTATAGTGTAGCCCAGGCAGCAGAAGAGCAAACCCCACATCACTCTGCGTTGAGTGAAAATGACAAAGAACATAGCTAAAGTTCCTTCTTACTGAAGTGCTAAAAACCAAATGCTCACTCAGGCCTGGTCTACACGACGCATTTAAACCGATTTTAGCAGCGTTAAACCGATTTAACGCTGTACCCGTCCACACTACGAAGCCCTTTATATTAATATAAAGAGCTCTTTAAATCAGTTTCTGCACTCCTCCCCGACGAGAGAAGTAGCGCTAAAATCGGTATTACCATATCGGATTAGGGTTAGTGTGGCCACAAATCGACGGTATTGGCCTCCAGGCAGTATCCCACAGTGCACCACTGTGACCGCTCTGGACAGCAATCTGAACTCAGATGCAGTGGCCACATAAACAGGAAAAGCCCCGCGAAATTTTGATTTGATTTTCATTTCCTATTTGCCCAGCGTGGAGCTTTGATCAGCACGGGTGGCAATGCAGTCCCAAATCCAAAAAGAGCTCCAGCATGGACCGTACGGGAGATACTGGATCTGATCGCTGTATGGGGAAACAAATCTGTTCTATCAAAGCTCCGTTACAGAAGACGAAATGCCAAAGCGTTTGAAAAAAAAAATCTACAGGCTACACAGTGCTGCGTGACAAGTGTAACGGGAAGCCAGAGACTCAAATGGACCCTCATGGAGGGAGGGAGGGGGTACAGAGGACTCCAGCTATCCCACAGTCCCCAGCAGTCTCCGAAAAGAATTTGCATTCTTGGCTGAGCTCCCAGTGCCTGTAGGTTCAAACACATTGTCCGGTGTGGTTCAGGGAACAGCTCGTCAATTTACTCCCCCCTCACCCCCCCGACGTGAAAGAAAAGGGAAAGAAATCATTTCTTGACTTCTTTCAATGTCACCCTATGTCTACTGAATGCTGCTGGTAGACGCGATGCTGCAGTAGTGAAGAGCAGTATCCACTCCTCTCCCCTGCCATGTGGCAGACGGTGAAGTAGGACTGGTAGCCGTCCTTGTTATCAACCTGTGAGTGCTCCTGGCTGGCTTCAGGTGAGGCTGGTGGGGGACGCCTGGGTGAAAATAGGAATGATTCTCGGTCATTCCCAGTAGATGGTACAGAATGGCTGGTAACCGTCCTCATCATAGCAACTGGGGGCTGAGCTCCATCAGCCCCCTCCCTTTCCTGTGTAAGGAAAAGATTCTGTCCTGCCTGGACTGTCATAGCACCAGAAGGCTGCCTCCCCCTCATTTTATCTCACTAACAAATCACTGTTTCTTATTCCTGCATTCTTTATAACTTCATGACACAAATGGAGGTGACACTGCCACGATAGCCCAGGAAGGTTGGGAGAGGAGGGAAGCAACGGCTGGGGTTGTTGCAGGGGCACCCCCCATGACTGGCATATAGCTCATCATTTCTGCGGGATCTGACACAGAGCAGCTGTGCTCTCTGATACACTGGTTCTCTCGTACACTTGCCCCATATTCTAGGCAGGACTGACTATTTTTAGAAACCATAAAGGAGGGATTGACTCGGGGAGTCATTCCCAGTTTTGCCTTTGCGTCCTTGGCCGATCTCAGCCAGGGGCACCCATGATAGCAGCAGACAGTACAGAAGGACAATAACCGTCATCTTATTGCCAATTTACACTGGCAGCAGACGGTACAGAACGACTGATAACCGTCTCTGCTATCATGCAAAAGCAAATGAATGCTGCTGTGTAGCGCTGGAGTATCGCCTCTGTCCGCGGCATCCAGTACACATACTGTGACTGTTAAAAAAAAAAAAAAGCTGAACAGGCTCCATGGTTGCCGTGCTATGGCGTCTGCCAGGGCAATCCAGGGAAAAAGGGCGTGAAATGATCGTCTGCCGTTGCTTTCCCGGAGGAAGGAAAGACTGACGACATTTACCCAGAACTACCCGCGACAATGATTTTTGCCCTATCAGGCACTGGGCTCTCAACCCAGAATTCTAAAGGGCGGAGGAGATTGCGGGAACTATGGGATAGCTACGTAATAGCTACCCACAGTGCAACGCTCCGGAAATCGACACTAGCCTCGGACCATGGACGCACACTGCCGAATTAATGTGCTTAGTGTGGCCGCGTGCACTCGACTTTATACAATCTGTTTTATAAAACCGGTTTATGTAAAATCGGACTAATCCCGTAGTGTAGACGTACCCTCTGTGGTGTAGTGCTAAGCAAATTCTGTTGCAAGTGCAATATGGTATTAAAGTACTGAAATAAGAGGAAGCAAAAACTGTAGAAGAAAAAAATGATTGAGCCACCCTAAGAAAGAGTAGTAGCAGAACACTGAGAATGAGATGAGAGAGAAGCAATCAAGTAGGTGTGGGTTGCAATCTACCCTCACTACACTTTCTATCTTCAATGGAACAATTATGTGGGCTACCAAAGTTATTACTGGGCCACAAGACCACTTTATTATGATGTATGTCTGGCTAAATCATTTTATGGTTGAGATTTTCAAACCAATGTATCTAAACATCTGTAGAGACACCTGCATTACAGAAGAAATGCTGCAAAAATGATCTGTGAAGTTATTGAGCTGGGCAAGTCAAGTCAGCCACAGAGAAACCAATCTCAATGGTCCCATGTTTAACAGACTATGTGTCATGCATATAGCTGTGCAATTGTTTCAGAGTCTAAACTTTAATTTAAAAAGTCTCTAGCCCTTAAATTTGCCAAGACCCTTAGAATGTGAAGAGGATGTAAACTGATGGAGTAATTATGTGTGAGTAGGCAGACAACCTGAAACTGCAACTTTGAAAGGTGAGAATTGCCCCATTCCTCTACAAGGAATGTTAACAATGATGTCTAATGAGAACACCTTTATAACTATCAAGTTATCAGAAAATAAAAGCTAATATTAGCAATTATTGGTGGTTACAGTGGTAAATATTAGAGTAATGGGATGGAGAAATGAGGAATTCAAATATCAATCTTTCGAAGTTTAAAGTCACTTCTGCCCATCCAAAGAAGGGACAGGGAAAGATGTACTTCCTCCAACTACAACTGGGTATTGATCCCAACTGATTCCCATATCAGAGGGATAAATATCAGGGAGGGAGAGGAATTATTTAAGCTTAGTAACAATGTGGACACAAGAACAAATGGATATAAACTGGACACTAGGAAGTTTAGACTTGAAATTAGATGAAGATTTCTAACTATTAGAGGAATGAAATTCTGGAACAGCCTTCCAAGGGGAGTATTAGGGGCAAAAGACATATCTGGCTTGAAGACTAAGCTTGATAAGTTTATGGAGGGGATGGTATGATGAGATTGCCAAAATTAGGCTATTAATTTGGCAACTGATCTTTGATTATCAGCAGGTAAGTATGCCCAGGGATCTGTGATGAGATGTTAGATGGGGTGGGAATCTGAGTTACTACAGAAAATTCTTTCCTGGGTGCTGGCTGGCGAGTCTTGCCCACATGCTCAGGGTTTAACTGATCGCCATATCTGGAGTCTGGAAGGAATTTTCCTCCAGGGCAGATTGGCAGAGGCCCTGGAGGTTTTTCGCATTCCTCTGCAGCATGGGGCACGGGTCACTTGCAGGAGAATTCTCTGCAGCTTGAGGTCTTCAAACCACAATTTGAGGACTTCAGTAACTCAGACATAGGTTAGGGGTTTGTTACAGGAGTGGATGGGTGAGATTGTGTGGCCTGCATTGTGCAGGTCAGACTAGGTGATCATAATGGTCCCTTCTGACCTTCAAGTCTGTGTCTGAGTCATCACAAGGCATGAATATCCCCTCCTATCCTTTTGTTAGGAAGGCCAACCTTAACATGCCACAACAGTTACAGGTTTTCAATACAAAAATATGCAGCATACTGGAAGTTTGGGCCTGGTATTAGATCAACTGAATTATTAAAACAAAGGCTACTATGTTAGCTAGAATAGGATGACAGGGAGACACAAAGGATTTAGGAAGGTGATCAAAAGGTCCCTGCTACATAATTTAAGTGTAATAGACCGTGAAGGACACAAAGCCCACCCAATGGTGCTCAGATACAATGGCAATAGGCATGGTATATGAACTTAAGCTGAATAGAATGGCATAACTCTCTAACAAAAGCTGTTGCCCAAGTATGTAAGGAAAGAGACTTTACCATTATAAAAGAGTGGGACCAGTAACCTCAGTTCTATTTGGTAGCATTACACTGGCATCAATGGTACTATACTCCTTTAGGAGAGGGTGGCTGTCATCTGGTATGTCATCAAATCTTTTAGTAAAGCTGTGTCAATCTTAGCCCTTTCAGTCCCTTATGGAATGTAACCAGTATTAACGAATGTGTTTCTGAAACTCCCTTTGCACAATACTCCCACTGTTCCTATCAGTTTTGTCACTCTTGTCTATGAAATTACTGCAGACATGGCTTTACCTAAATTCCTACAGTTGCAGCCCCACTGACGTAATGCTAATGTAAACCAGCCCTCATTTTCAACTGTGTCATTTAACTCTGCTCAGAGATGATCTACATGACACTGTGGTTAGAATGCCAGCAGCTGCCCCAAAGGATGCTCCCACTAATGGAGTTGCTCTGCTGGCAGTAACAGTAGGCATAAGAAAACCTCTGGCTAAAACAAGACTTAAGTCTGGTCAGTGGGCTGCACCGGGCCAGTAAAGGGGGTTGCTACTGTATGGCGGGTGGGGAAGGGCTCCGAAGGAAACATGATTACACTGCCCTCTTACAGTTTCTGCTTGCTGTATTTCTCTCATATCTGGGAGATTTGCAGGGCAGGAAGTTTTTGGAAGTGATCCTATGACATAACTTCCTTTAAATTGAGAGTGACACTTCTTTCAATACTCAATACATTTAAAATTCCATTTAATTTTTAAACCTAGTATTTTCCTTCCATCCCTAGTGGCTACAGAGATAGTCGTATAAAAAAACCTCACAATAATATTTTCCTTCCATCCCTATAGGTTAGAGATATTTGTATAAAGGATTTTAAAAATTAAATAAAATCATGATGTCAATTGGGTTAAGGCATTGCTGAGTGAATCAGCGAGAAGACAGTCTTGAAAAGAGCTATTTATACACAAATATTTTAATAACTACTTCAGGAATAATGAAGTTGCCTTTTAAACATCTGTAAGAATGCAAGTTTGATATCTAAAGCTATTCTGAAATATAATATTATAAAATAAGCCTTAGCAAAAACCTGGAATCTAGGACTTGAACAGTTCATCAGATGTGACTGCATTACTCCCATTTATTTCAATGGTGGTTGTACCACACAACTGATAAGTTGAACATGTCCCTGATATCTAGCAGTTGCTGCAAATTTGTATCTACCACAATTTAGAATTGAGAACTGGCTATTAGTCAGAAGTCATTTTATATCTGAATGTGCTGGAGAAAGAGTACTCCCCCTAAAAGACAAAAGGCACCTGACAAAATTCTGCAAAAGATTAGTAACAGTTATTGATAGCATCTTCTATGTGCTTAATAACCAAGAGTAAGATGTGGTAATACAAGGATTAAATTGCTGCCATTTAAAAATACATTGGTGAAACCTGATTTTTTTTTAAATCACTAACATTACATGTTTACTGTTTTACAGCTGCACAAGTATACAAAAAACTGCTGTACAGATATCAAAGTAATCTATTAATATTTAAAATATTAGGAAATAAGGTGTAAGAAGTTCTTTTAAGGACATACCAAATATAACTGGCTTTTCCTTTCCCCACTTTCATTGAACGGTCCTCTAAAACTGTACATTTTTATACAATTATGAAAGCTTTTTCAGGAATCCTGGGTTTAGAAACAAGTTCAAGTATACCTATTTTTGAATTGTAAACTAGGAAACACTAGGGGTTTAAGTTTTGTAAGAGCTGAATAACACCAAGTTCAACTGATGTTAATGGAATTTGCAGCTGTTCGGTACCTTTGTAAATCAGGCTTTGTTTTTGTCATTCATTAAATTCTTACAAAATTTAATGAGTGCAGAAACCTAGGATTTTTCCTAGCCAGATTTAACAATCAAGTCATAATGATAAGCCATTGAAGATTAAGAGAATCTTATATAGCTGCTTAGACTGATAAAAATGAGTTCTACCACCATGCTTAAAGTTTTTATATATACACAAATCCTGAACACATGATGTGCTAAGTAAAGTTACTGTAGTACAGCAGTTTGTCTTTAAAGTGTAGTACATTTAAAAATACACCGCAGGCCTCTTCTTTACTTTATATTTTAATGAGCCATATCGTATCTGAAAGAGAAAGTTGTGTTAGAAATCAAGTGTTACCATTTAAGTTGCATAAAAATTACCAAGACAAAAAAGTGATTTAAAAAAAAAACATTTTTATGATTCAACTTCAGCATATTTCAATTCAGTGGCCACTACCAGGTATTATATAGGATTAGACCACTTGATACAGGTCTAGATTCAATAAATTCATCCAGCTATCATGACAGGGACTGAACATGTTCCTTGTTAAGATCTTACAGCCTTCCAACCCCGATAGTCTATGATTCTATGAAACTCCCAGAGAGTGGTTTACAGAATGTGCCCTTCTGCCCGGCAGCCTCTTGTGTGGGATTCTGCATAGGTTCTGTTGCTATCACACACCTTACCCAAGGTTAGGTAGAGGGTGGGGCATAGAGGGCTAGCTGATTGAAAGTCAGCAAAGACCAAGATATTGGCAGGTTGGACAAGTAACCAAAATATATATCCTCTTACTTGGGATTGTGTACTGGCCATCAAATATTAAAATTCATTGCCTGGTGATACTGCTGGATTCCTAGCTGATGTTACATGGCCATCCAGTAGTGAGAATAGCTTTATTTCAGCTACAGCTGGCTTGAAATATGGAGTCATTTCTTTTGTATAAAGACCCTGCTGCTACCATCCATGCATCTGTCACCTCCAAATCAGATTATTGCAGCAAGCTTTACTTGGAGCTTCATCTTAAATAAATTCAGAAGCTGAAATGTAAAATGGCATAGTCCATAGCAGCTTACTTGGTAAAAAGGTATTTGGAAACATGACTCCAATACTCTAGGATCTGCTCTGGCTGCATCTTGATTTCCAGACAGAATTTAGAGTCATGTTTTGCGTTACAAAGCCCCAAATTATCTGGGATGTGCCTATGAGAGAGACTGCCTTTCCCCTTATTGTCCCATACAGCTCCAGTTAAAAAGGTGCTTGAGCATGAGAAGGAGCTATCAACCGGGACTTCTCCACGAGTGGCCTTCTGCGTAGAAAGCTACTTTCTTTCCCATCTACATTTGCATCTAGAACAGGCCAAAATTTGTTGACCTTCAGGATGTGCTGAAAAACCCAGACTTCTGAAGGGCAGAAATGTTGTGAAGAGAGCTGCCATGTGTGTTTATGTTCCAGTATTGTTGGTTTATGATTTGTTTGATGATGCTCCTGGTTCTCATGTTGTGTAGAGCCCTGCATAAGATCTTTTTTCTTGTGTTATAAATCAAAGTACAGTGTTTATTAGTACTTATTCAAAGTATCCATAGGATACAACAAAAATGTGAATGCTCTTATCTTTTATAGGATCCCCTGTATGCACAGTGCAGGGCTGCATCAGTCACACCTCAAATGAGATGTCATGACAGTCAGCTCCCTCCCTCCAAGCTGTTTCTAGACTCTGTGCCTGTAGTTTCACCATTACTATGATAAGTACATGTTTGGGAGACCGTACTCAGAGGTAAAGAGTTTAACTTCTTTATTCAGTTATATTTATAAGTTCAGTATGTTTTTTGCCCTTTGTCTTGTTTAGTTAACTAGCTTATTCTTCTCATTTCCCTTTAGAGGACAGAAGAATGAGAGGCGGCTTTTTGGACCATAACTACATATGCTGTGTTCTACATACCACATACAATTTAGAAACACCCTATGTACTTTTATAAATAAAATATTCTGATTTCTTGGACTGTTATGTTTTCAAATTACATTGTTATTAATGGAATGCAATACTTTCAAATAAAATGCTGCACTTGCCTCTTTACGGCCTTTAATACTTTTCACAGATTTCATGCTTTGTGATCGTCGGAGTCCCCTCTGAGCAAACATCTCATCTTCTGAATGAGTCCCCTCCATTTCCTCATCTGTTTTATCATCTCCAGAATCTTTTTCCAATGGAATCCTGTAACCTAAAATAAAGCACATCAGGCAGAAATTTGTATGCCATAAGTCTGTATAAATAGTGGTAGCACAAACATTAAAGTAAGTATCTGTAGAGACAGTGCAAATGATGAAATTTAGGAAAATTAAAGCTGTTTCTTAATTCATTAGATGCTATAAGAGCTTTTCAATTTATTGATTTTTGCTGAAAGAGACATGAAAATTTAGTCCATTTTAACAAGTACATTCAAAAGCCATTCATTGGTCCATGCCATGTAATCCTTAAAACTATGTTGGCCATGATACAGTGATCTCCTTTAAATGGTCTCTATTGGCAGTGTAATTGTTTATATAGTGAAGATCAAAGCCACCCTGTTTTCCTGGAGGAGTTCTTTCTTGAGCCATTGAAGTCTGGCTCTAACACCAAATACTGCACACACATGGCAGGTACAGAGCTGCCTTGTAAGCAATATTTGACGTTTCAAATTAGATTTTTTTATTGCGGTTTTAAAAGGAACACGCTTTTAAATGGGCTATTTCAATTTTCAGATAAAAAATCCTTTACGTAGCATGTCCTGAATAGAGAAAACCCACTATGGTTAAATGACAAGGTTCCAGAGATTATTCAAGACAGACAGATATCCTTAAGAAAATGAAAAAGCAGTCCTAATAAAGCCAATAGAAAGCAGCATAAACTTATATATGCAGGCAAAATATAAGATGGAAGGTAGAAGGGCTACGGTAGAACTTGAACTAATAGTCAAAAACAACAGTTACCAACAGTAACTGTTATTCTTTGAGGTGTGTTGCTTATATCCATTCCAAGTAGGTGTGTGCGTGCCGCGTGCACATTTGTCGGAAGGTTTTTCCCCTAGTGGTACCTGTCAGGTCAGCTTAGATTCCCCCTGGAGTCACACCTTCATGGTGCTGCATGTAGGTCCCTGCTGAGCTGCTGCCTCCTCAGTTCCTTCTTGCTGAGGGCTTCAGCAGAGAGGAAGGTGGGTGAGTCTTGGAATGGACATAAGCAGCACATCTCAAAGAATAACTGTTACAAAAAGAGATAAAGTAACCATTTTTCTTCCAGTGCTGCTTCATGTCAATTCCAAGTAGGTGACCCACAAGCAGATGGTCAGGAGGCGGCATCGGAGCTCATGGATTCGCTGATTGAAACGCCATTCTGCCAAAAGCTGCATCGTCCCTGGCATGCTGGATGATGGCATAATGCAAAGTGAACGTGTGGATTGATGCCCTGCAAATCTCCTGTACAGAGACTTATGTCAGGAATATGGCTGAGGAGGCCTGCGCCCTTGTGGAATGTGCTGTTAATGCTGGGACTGGCACTTTCGCCAGGACTTAACAAGCTCGAATGCAGGACGTGATCCATGATGAAATTCTTTGGGACAATACAGGGAGACCCTGTAGCTATAGCAGACAGGATGAAAAGAGCTGATTAGACTTTCAGAACTTATGTCCTTTCAATATAGAACCCTAGTGCCTGCCTGACGTCCAAAGAGTGGAGCCTTTGTTCCCGACTATAGGTAAAACACTGGGAGGAAGATGTCCTGACTTGTGTGAAACGGAGATACCACTTTTGGCAGGAAGGCTGGATGAGGGCACAACTAGAACTTGTCTTTACAGAAGACCATATATGGAGGCTTGGCTGTCAAGGCCTTGAGCTCAGACACCCTCCTGGCTCAAGTTATCACTATCAGAAATGCTACTTTCCATAAGGAGGTAGAGAAGCGAGAATGTTGCTAAGGGCTCAAAGGGAGGTCCCATTAATCTGGGAGAGCATCAGGTTCAGTCTTCCATCTGTTATCAGCATGGGACCTTGAGGGTATAACCTGTCTAGACCCTTGAGAAAATGACCTACCATCGGTCTAGCAAAGACCCATTGAACATCTACCCCAGGTGGAATGCCGAGATGGCCGCCAGGTGAACCTTTAAGAATTATACCACCTGACCGGACTGCTTCAAGTGCAACAGATGGTCCAAGATGAAGGGCATTGATGCTTGAATTGGAGATGTGCCCTTGTGTGTCACGCAAATAGAAAAGCTCTTCCACTTGGCTAAGTAGCTCTAGTAGACAGCTTTCGGCTGCCAAGTAGGACCTCCCTGACAGATGCTGCGCATGCCAACTCCATGTGGTTTAGCCAGGAAGTTCCATGCTGTGAGGTGGAGAAACTCGAGGTCAGAACACGGGGGGAAAACTGTGGTCTTGAGTGATGAGGTCTGGCATCTATGGCAGGGCGATCAGAGGGGCTACTGACAGTTCCAGGAGTGTTGTGTACCAGTGTTGGCAGAGTCAGGCCGGTGCTATCAGGATGACTGATGCTGTCCCTCTGTCCCTTCAGACCTTGAGCAGGACCTTGTGAAAGAGTGGGAATGGCCGGGAAGGGGTGTGTGTGGGGGGAGATGCATAGAACAAATGGTCCTTCCCTGGATGCAACATGTCTGCATTCAAGCCTGGGCTGTGATTCACGAAGGAACAAAACTGCTGACATTTGCTGCTCAGTTTCATCATGAACAGGGCCACCTGGGGAATTCCCCACCAATGGCATTTCCCACCAATGTCTGGGTGAATCAACCACTCGTGGTCACAGAAGGATCTGCTAAGGTGGCCTGCCAGCTCATTCTAGGATCCCAGAAAGGTATGATGATTCTTGGTGTATTGAGTGAACTATGCAGAAGTCCCACAGCTTGAGGGCTTCCTGGCATAAGAGAGGAGGATGTTGTTATATAAAACAAACATCGCTGTTGTATTGTCCGTCATGACTGATACACATCTGCCCCCCCAGGTGAGATTGGAAGGTTTGACAGGTTAAGTGAACCACCCTCAGCTCTCTAACATGGATATGGAGTGAGAATTCTGCTTGGGACCAGAGGCCTTGGATCCTGAGGGCCCCTAGATGCACACTCCACCCCAACGTTAATGCATCCGTGACCAGCGCCACTGATGGTTGCCATCTGGAGAAGGGCACTCCTGTACAACTGCCTGAAGGTTGAGCCACCAATGGAGAGATTTGACAACCCGAGGAGGAATCAAGACTACCTTCTCCAAGCTCTCCCAGCTTGGATGGCATACTGAAGCCAGCCAGGCTGAAGGGGTCTGAGCCTGAGCCTTGCGTGCTGGACTACATATGTGCAAGCTGCCATGTTAGTGAGCAGCTTCGAGCAGCTCGGTGCCATCGTGGTGGGGAAAACATTGAGTCTCCTCTATGATGGGGCACATGAAAGCACAAGTCTGACAGGAACTCCTTGGCTTGGGTGGAGTCTAGGACTGTTCCTATAAACTCTATCCTCTGGTTTGGGGATAAGGTGTACTTGGGCACATCCAGCAATAAACCCAGACAGTCAAAGGTCAATTGTATCAGATGTACATGTGCTTTTACCTGAGGCCTGAAGCGGCCTTTGACAAGCCAGTCAACGAGACATGGAACACCTGTACCTGTCATCTTCTCAGGAAGGCGGCCATGACTGTCATACATTTGGTGAACACCTGAGGGGTTGCTAACAGGCCGAAGGAGTGTAAATTGGTAATGGTTGTGATTCACTATGAACCTAGGAAATAGTCTGTGGGATGGGACTATTGATATGTGTAAGTATGTGTCCTTCAAGTCAAGGGTAGCATACCAGTCACCCGGATCTGGGGAGGGGATGATGGTGGCCAAAGAAATTTGTTTCTTCATGAATCTGTAGAGAATGGGTCTGAGACCCCCTTCAGCTTTGGGATTCAGGAAATATTGGGAGTAAAAACCCTTGCCCCTTAGGTCCTGAAGGACCTCCTCTACCACTCCTGAGACTGGGAGCACTGCACCTCCTGCATGAGAAGCTGCTTGAGAGAAGAGTCCCTGAAGAGGGACAGGGAAAGGGGATGGGAGGCTAGGGAGGAGCAGAACTGGAGAGAATATCGCACATCTACCATGCAGAGAACCCAGCGTTCTGAGGTAATTTGGGCCCATGCAGGATAGAAGTGGGTTAGACTGTTCAGAAAACAGGGAGAAGACTCCAAACACGAACTAACTATAACTAATACTAAACTATTTAACGATTTACAGGTTTGGATACAAGAGATATCACTAGGGGACTGCTTGCCAAAGGAAGAGAGAGACACTCGGCTCCAACGGCTGTCATTGGTGGTAAGAAGGAACTGAGGATGTGGAGGGTTGGCAGGGACCTATATGTGGCACTATGAAGGAGCAACTCCAGGGGATGCCTCAGCTGACCCATTGGTTACCTTCTGACGACTCTGCACATGGCACGCGCACATCTACTTGGAATTGACATGAACAGCACCTGAAGAACAAACATTTTTGGTTAACTGCACTGTTCTTGAGGGTTTTAAGAGGGCTTACTTTTTAAATATATGTACTCAACCTTACTGATGTTTTATATTTGGGAATATATATTTAAAAGAACAACCCACACCACTAGCCTCCCTACCCCATTACTAAGAGATTTGCAGCTAGACATCACCTTATAGGATTTAGAATGGGCAAGCTCCCAATACAAATCATTTTTCAAATTTCTATGCATAGAGGTAAGCGCAAGACATCCTTATCTCTATAAACAGAGAGCCAAAACTCATTTCCACTGAGGTATGGTCTCTCCTGTTAGCCACAGAAATAGCATCAAACTTCTTTAAGAAAAGGAACTCATGTTTAAGCATTGAGGAAAAGGACAACAGGTCAGTACCATCTGTATGCTGAGTGCAAATTCTCAATGTACCTACCCTAAATTTAACTGACTTATTAAGATTCTCATCAGAGCGCGCAAATTGTTTCCAATACGCAATTTCAGAGCTTAGCTACGACCTTCTGGAAACATTTTATTTTGTACTCTTGACTAGAAAATACATACAATGTGCAAAAAATAAACAAGCAGATTACTAAATGGATCAACGTTTAACAAGACTAAATATTTTATGGATTCAATAGTACAGATAATATAGGTGAAACTAATTTATATTAGGATAAATGTTCATTTACTCAAACAGGAATGTCAATAGATCATTGTCAAACAATTCAACCAGATAACATATAATGTATTAGTTATCTAGAAACACCACACACATAGCAGCTGCATCACCTATAATACAACCATATGTACACACACAACAGGAATTTATAGGCTTTTCCACTGACGAACTCTCATATCTTATTCATGTGATGGTCTCTATGCCAGGCACTTCCTGGGAATTAATCCTCAGCTCAGGTTAAGGTCATCACCTCCTCCATACAGCTATTTATCCCCAGGAAATGCTCTGTATGATTATTATATAAAAAATGGAAGCCATTTTTTATGTAAGACTTACCTTAGGCTTTTCAATATTTAGATCAGGGATAGACAATTATTTTTTGTCAAGGTCCAAATTTCTTGGTCAAAATGTATAGTCAAGGTCCAGCCTCCAGAGAAAATAATAATTAACCAAACACTAGTGATAAGTAAATAGAAGATTTTGGTGTCCATTCAAAAGCGTCTGGCAGTCCGGATTTGGCCCACAGTCCGCCTATTGACTACCCCTGACATAAATGTAACAAAGGAGGAAAATAAAGCAGAACTATTCCTTTGTAAGAGGCAGCAGCTATTTTATATTTTTAGTCAGACTTCAGCTATAAGTAAGGCTACAATTATATCATGAAGTCATGGAATCCGTAACTTCCATTGACCTCTGTGACATTTTCTGCCCTGGAGCTGGAGCTCCCAGCTACCTTCACTTCCCGCAGCTCCCACCCCACACCCTGGTGAGGACCCCCCGCAGCTGCCCAGCATGCAGTGTGGGGACCCCGTGTATCTGCCTGGCTGCAACGGCTGGCCGGGGGGACCCGGCAGCTCCCAGCTCAAAGGAACTCCGCAGCAGCCCAGCCCTCGGGCAGGGGATCCCAGAGCTTCCATCCACAGCAGTAGTGGGGGAACCGGGAGCCCCAGCAGCAGTGGGTGCCAAACCCACTTACCCCTTTTGTCAGGGATATTTTTAGTGAAAGTCAGGGACAGGTCACAGGGTTCTGTGAATTTTTGTTTATTGCCTGTGACCTGTCCCTGACTTTCACTAAAAATATCCGTGATAAAAACTTAGCTATAAAGGATGATCTATCCTTCCGAAATTTTTCATTTTCTTTAAAGTAGCACAGAGATTCATAAGTGCTATTCATTAATAATGAAAGTCAAGATACCTTCCAGAAACTTTACTGTTTAATCTAAAATATCAAAAAATTCTGGAGAACCACCTGTTAACTTGTGCATTTGCACTTAATGTATGGCATTTCAGTTTCTGTGCTGTGTCACCAAGTACTATTCTTCACTCCCAAATTTTAAATTTTCCCATGACAACTCCTCAATGGACTAAAATTATTTCTGTTGCTACAAGCATGTTCAACTTTTAACGAGTGACTTTGCTACCTTTTTAAAAGCCTGTTACATTCACCCTTTTTTCATTAGTTTGTTCCTTTCCTATTTACTTGTCACAACTTTTCACGTTCCATGGACACCAACAGTGACAATTATGGGTCGCATCCAATAAATCTGACTTGCACTACTAGCATTACTGTTTTAGTTAACACAAACTGCAGACTCAGCAAGATAGATATGAGGATAATCTATTTGCTATCTCACCCAATAAAGCCATGAAGGGGAAAGAACCACCAGTTCAGAACCTCAGTTATGATGGATATAATCCTAGTTGAAAATGTTACGTATTAATTCAAACTTATTCATATTTGCATGAAGAGATTGGGGTTTTTCCCACCACCAATATTTAAGAGAAGTTCTTGCTCTTTCCACTTCCTGGCTTTTACATATCAGAATTTAAACTACAACATGAGTAGCCCAAAAACTTTAAGATACATACCCAGAGACTCACTGACAGAACTCTTGGTTTTCTTTTTGGTTTCAGGTAAAGTCTGATAGGGTCTTTGTCCCACTGGCTCATCTCCTTGAATAGCTGTTAAGTCATGCATACTGAAACTTCTCAACCGTTCAGTTATTGCACCTTGACCCTGGAACACAATAATAGCACTTTTCAAGAACAAATGGAGAAGCCTTAAGATTTACTCTTCAAATTGAGGTAAGGGTAAATACATGGTTTCTTGCTGTATTACAAAATTCTCTTAACAGAGACATGCAGTAGATGCTCATTTGTTTTAAGCAGCATTCACATTTGTGTTTTTTCCTCATGTAAATACTCTGACATACTATGGACACATGGAATATTCAGGACTATCAGCTTCATAAATGTTACATGTGTCTTTATGGGATTGTATTCTGGCCACAGTGGAATGTTACAGGAGCTTCCTGCAGGAACTAAAGTCACAAGGGAAATCCTTAGACAACGAACAAGTCTAGAGAAGCTTTACCCTCTGGGGAGATCGTATATACTGGCATGACCTCATTAAACAGGTTGTCAAAGAAAGAACAAAAAAAAAAACTATACAATGTGACCACCTTAACATGGGGGGAGAGGTAACTCCCCTTGATCCAAGAAGTGACAGAATTCAGACTGGGCCCAGAGGAGCAAGCCCTCTGAGAGGACTTGAAGTACTTTAAAATCTGCTAAGGTCCCCATGTGGAAGATGGGTGACACCTGGTTAATCAGACATGCATGTAAGCAGTTTATTGTTTTTAAGATGTGTTCTCTACAATGTTTTTGTTCCAAATAAATACTTTGCTTTACGAAGGCTGGCTGGTCGCAGATTAACTCTAGTTGCTCCTGAGAGAACAGGACTAAGTGCTAAACTAAATTCAGACTTGCTGAGATGATCATAGCAAATTAAAGAATTGCAGCCTAAACCCCTAGTCTAGACAGAGAATTGTGGGACTCTGCCCTGAGAAAGATGATGCCTAGAGGCCTGATGCCTAGAGGGGTACCCTGAAGGAGGCCACAAAGGGAACAGAAGTGCAGTTACCCTGAGAACTGTGACAAGGAGCATTTTGTTCAAGCTTAACATTAGATTATACCTTGTAAAAGGAATTTTTAAACATCATGAATTAAATTAGTAGTTCCAATTCCTAATGCTTTTGGACATTGCTTATTACTTCTGATTTATTTATTCCTTATTCTAGGTGGATTAGAGATTTTTTTCCCCAAAAAAGCCTTTAATGCCTGATCCATCAGACACTATCACCTAGTACCACTTTTCAAATATCTGAATGTAGTTGTAATAACACTTTATGTAATATGTTTTTGGCAATTTTAATTAAAGATGTACACGTACTTGTTTCTCCACAGTATGAAAAGTATTTGAAATAGAAGATCAATCAATAAATATGCTGATAAGAGACTATAATTTTGTCCTACATACACAGTAGTGTGTTTTTGCCTAGGGTCACCATTGCAATACATTCTGCATGCAGTGAATGAGGCAACGGAGATATATTTTTATCATTGATCAATAAGTACACCCCAGCTTCAATCACTACACAATACCCAGTCTTTGCAATGAGGGACCCAAAATGAAGAACAGACCCACATGAACACCCGTTTACAATCAAACTCTTTCACTGAGCATTACCTAATTATTTCTGTGGAACTAATATAATATAATATATACAACCATGAAATGGACTACTGTAATGCACATGCACAGAGAAGAATTAGAGTTGCAATCTTACTATTTAATGTTTAATTTTAGTAATCTACTGTGCAGCTATATTCTTCAGTGTAGATTTTGGATAGAACTTTTAAGTTTGTTTTCACGAGAACATAGAAAAAGTAGAAGTGTTTGGCAGAGAGGAGGGTAATGCTATGTCCTATGAAAGCTGTGCACTCAGTGAGGCAAGGGCTCTTGTGAAGCACTGCCTCATTCAATGTGCATATAAAAGATGATACAGAATGGCTCCATCAGGGCGCTCTCATCCTGTATATACCCTCCAAGATTTAAAAAGTCAATCTACTTTGTTATGCAGATAGCAAATAAAACATTGGAAATCTT
Organism: Gopherus evgoodei; assembly: GCF_007399415.2. NCBI lineage: Eukaryota > Metazoa > Chordata > Testudines > Testudinidae > Gopherus > Gopherus evgoodei. The sequence goes on from NC_044328.1 coordinate 48,487,932, forward strand.
TTTTTTTTAAATGAATACGTCTTGCACATCCTTAATTACATTTTATGGAACAGAGGATGAAACTGGAATAACTTTCACATACTACTGGAGAGCAGTGATTGTGACTTACTACACACGTTCACTGTGGGCAGCACAACAGGTCCCTATCCTGACTAGGGCCTCTGGGCGCTGCTGCTAATGAACAGTAATGAAGGAGCTACTGAATAAACAATACCGTGTCAGACCATCTAGCAGATCAATATTATTCTTCATAACATCATACAATGGAACCCAAAATGACAATCAAAAAGTCACTTCTAATTACTAGAATTTAAGGGTCACAGAATGATGAAAGATATTTCATAGAAAAATATCTTTTAAATGATATATTCATCAGGATCAAGTCTTTCCTCACTCTGCAGCTCGAATTTCCACAGGAACATTAGTTTACTACATGATGAAATACCCTTAAATCCAATTCTCAACTTAACACACTTCACTCCTGTGACATTACTGAGAGTTTAACAAGTTATCAACAATTATTTGCCAGCATGGTACTTCCCACTACACTGCCCAAAAAGCATAACACCCCTCCTCAGGTCTCAGGCCACATGATTTTGTAACAGTGGCCTGGCTAAGATCATCATTCCACTAATGTATTCAAAGGCAACAGGGAGCCTTTAACCAGATCCAGGAACTGAGTTCCCTGATCATCTGCTGCTTCACCTCTGACTCCTCCTGCTCCCTAGTTCTGGCTCTCTGGCTCTTGGCTCAATGGAACACTGCAGGGAGAATATACTGTAATTAACTCCCCATTATGTGAAATATTGGAAAGAAAGAGGCAGCTGCAAGCAAATCCTGGCAGGCCAGGGAAACAAAGCAAAGCAAAATTTCATCTGCTGCAAATTGATGTATTCCACAGTAAAAGTGCTGCAGTGTGAAAGCCAAGGTATCTTGGAAAAATGCCAAATTCTGCAATTTCAGAATCCATGGGCTCCTGATTGAGATGAATAGGGTAGTTCACATCTCTCACACCTACTGTTGCAGACTCTCTACAGACACAGGCAAATATTGCTCCATCAGTTTACATAGCCTTGAAAACATGTGCAATCTCAACATAAAGATTAAAATTCTCTTTTAAATGAATAAAGATTTTTGAAGCACAATTCCACATGAAGGGGTTAATTGTGCAGCTGTGGAATCACTGAATACCTGGGACACCAAACATACTCACTAAATAAAAGATTAAAATACAAGCAATGTATTTAGGGTTCCCTCACCATAATGCACTGCTGCACATATTAACCCATGCTTGTGTTTTTGTTTTAATTAGTTTCTTAAGGTGTCACACAGTCATAACATTTTGTGATTCCAAATCCAGGAAGAGAGGTGCAGGCAGGGCTTTGGGTTCAATATCATTATCCATTCCCCACACACAAGTCTACATGTAACTTCAGAACAGCCTCTCAGATATTATAATATTTTTAAATACTGTAGTTGACATGCTTCGGCAAAAAGCATGTTGTCACTGCACATAGACTAACTTCACAAAAACCTGACCAAGGGCATATCTTAGACTAAGAAAACTGACTGTGTTTTAATTTATGTTAGCTAGTGCAGGTTAACTAACGGTGTTTGAAACATCAATTAGCACCTATTGTAAACAAACAGTGAGGTTGAAACACTTATTAGCTGATGGTGGTTAACACTGTTGGTGCATACCTACGTATACCTTCATGTTGTTTACTTAAGATGGAAAAAAAAAATAGCTGGGTGGTCTAAGCTCTTCCTTGGGGCAAAAGCAATTACTTTGTCAAAGGCCTTACTTTCAGGAAAAACGTTTTCCCTGGGTGATACAGTGGAAAAAGTAAGCCTATCCCATTAGGGTGAGATTAGTACTGAGAACAGGAGGAGGAGGTGCCTGTGATGTGGCAGGCCTATGTTCCCCTTATCTATGGAAGGCTTTGGATGCGGGAGTCCTTCACCAAAAGCAGCCCTACTGAAAGGTTAAGTGGCCAAACTGGCCATGAATGTCTATCAGCCAACCACTGCTTCAGCCAAAGAAGCCTTTCCAGTGTTATAAAGGCCACTATGGTTCTCAACATGGTCACAATGATGTATGTAAAAGTCTGACAAAGATGAAACTGCAGAGACTGATCATGGCAGCCTCTGAATCAATTTTGACTGTTCAGCCCTCTCAAATGTATCTGAATATTCCTCTAGCAGGATAAAATGTTTAGACAGCCATTTCAAAAGCTTAGCCAGATAATTCAAATCAACTCCCCGAGTGACCTCGGGCAAGTTCCTTATCTCTCTGTGCCTCAGTTCCCCATCTATAAAATGGGATATTAGTACTTTCCGACCTCACATGATACTGTGAGGGTGAATACATGGAAGATTGTGAGGTGTTCAGATACTAGAGTGATGGAGCCATACGTACCGAAGATCTCTCTTCAGAAGTAGACTCTACCTTTGTTGATTTGCCCTGAGGAAAGTACCCCCCCTTAACGGAAATTGTTGTCCATGTGATTCTCCTGACTCCTTGAGAAAGGGTATTTTCATTTACCAGCCAAGTGCAACTATCCTAGCATCGTCCTCTGGGGATCACCCTGGGTAGATGCTGGGAGGCAGATATACTAAATCCATCACAGAAAGTTCACCAAGGCAGAGAGACAGGCAGGCTCAAGAGCATCTGTAACACCCTAGGTATACCCATGGAAAACTACACAGTGGGTTGTCCCAGTTGTAAAAGAATTTCTGGAATTGCAAGCCTCATTCTTCAGTGTCAGGTAAAGGTATTGTTCTCTTCACTTGTTGGAGGCAGGAAAAACCTGTTTGGGCAAACTAGCAAGCCCTTTATATACAAGGAATGAAGTCACCAGAAAGAACACATTGTGCAGTCTCCAAGTGCTAGCATGAAGGAATTACACCCAAGCTTTTGGAATGGCACAGCACATTAAAGAGAGAATTTCTGATATTAACAATATAGTTTAAGAGTTGCAGGGAGTTTCTCTCTCTCTCTGCACACTCTTTACAATCACACTGATATCTTAATGTCTTTGGCACTATAACTGTCTTTTTTCCCCAAGCAACTTAATTGCACTGGATTAATTGTACATATATTCATGAGGATGCATAACAAACAGAATAAGTATCCATCCATTCACAGTTGAATGGCTTTTGAAATCCAGACTTCATTGACACTGAGGCAGAAATTATTTGTTACCTCAGAAAGAAAGGAATAGCTGGGTCTCAATGTAACTTCAAATTCTGTATCTTTGAATATTCGTGGCCAGCCAGAAGGATATCATTGTGACGTAATCATGGCCAGCTGGCTAGCCAGCCAGATATTGGAGGGAGGGAAATGACCACAAAGCAATAGTGTAATACTGCAGGTGGTCATTTTATTTTTTCTGAGTGCACAGTATGGCAAATTAAAATAGGAGTATTCTGCTCAAACAGCAATACTAACCTTCTTTCAAAAAGGAGTAGTTCACATTAGTTAAAAATGGCTACTTTGGCTATTCCCTCCCACTTCCCCAGTCCCACTATGATATTTACGGCATAGTGCCATAGGAATATATTTTGTTTAAAAGTGTTATGGCTTCAGGCACGTAGCATTAATAACTTTTTTCTCATGTATTAATCATTATTTAAACAACCAACCACCACCAATATGAAACAGATGTCCACCAAACATAAGCTCACCATGCACTTTTCTTTATAAGTGCAATGATCTTTTGAAGCACTGCTCAGGCAGAAAAAAATCTCACTTTTAAAGAATTAAGGAGCCCTAGAAAATAAAAGTTTGGAAACTTTTTCCAAGTCTTGTTTAAAAATAAATCTTTACACAAAACAATAGTTTTTTAATTATAACATTTTAAAAGGTAGACAGCTGTTTATACGAACTCTACAATACTATGAATTACAGTAGTCACCAATTTCATTTATATTTTAAGTTATATTTAGGTAATAAGATGTAAGATGTGTTAGATGTTGGGACAGCAATAGGCTAGTTTTTTGCTGAGCTGACTGGCATCACACCAGAGACTGCTGAATCAGTTTATCATATCTTAATGATAGAGGTGAATATATAGGTTTATAGATATAAAATTTTACATTTCAGACCAAGGAAAATGTTTTATAATTAATATTCCAATGGAAACTATAAAACATTCTGTGTAGTGTCTGAACATCCTAAACAGTGCAATATGCACTAGTGTATGAAAACCAGAAAGTGAAACTGCTTACATTGTTGTCAAGAGAAATATCAAAATCAGGACAATCTGAGATGTCATTAATTTAAAAAAAAACCCACAAAAACCCATCTTTAAAATGGTAATGTGAAAAATATTCTTTTTATAGAAGTTTGTTAAATTTTCTTCATTGGATCCAAAAGCCCAATCATCAACATGTTTCTCCCAAACAGTAATTTATAATAGGTCAACTGTGTTGCCATTTTAAAAAGTTAACATAATATTTCCATATATTGCTTTTTAGTGGCTTATTTGAATTTTTTAAAAAACTTTTCAGTATCATTACTTTAAAGCATACTAGTTTCACTTGTTCTCACTGGAAATTAAACCTAAAATTGTTTGCCAAATCAGAATGTATGAATTTCTAATGCTATTTCCTGCATTTTTACTAAAGGAAAGAAAAAGGGGGGGGGGTAGTTTACTCTTTACTAAAGTCAGTTCAATCTTCAATCTTCTATGTTAAAACACATTTTTCAAGCATACAAGCTGTTTCCAGACTTATTTCACTAATTATAAGTTAAGAGCTTTCTTGGTTGCCTTCATTAGTGGCTTTTCAATCAAATATTTTGGGAAACCCCTTAATTAATTTCAGTTAAGTTGCATGTTATTAAACTGACACTGCAATTTATTCAGCTCTATGATTTCATATAAAAACACTACTCAAAGCAAGAATATGCAGATCAGACAACTATGATGCAAGCTTTCATGTAGTGCATTACTTTAAAAATTGGATCTGAAATCACAAACTAGGAATTAATTGCACAAGATAGCTTTTATCTGTGGTAGTAATATTTCATGCCTTATTTTGCAGATGTAGTTACCTCAACTTGATTGAAGGAAGACAGCAGAAAGAAGCCAGAAATCCTATAAACAGTGTGATTACCAGCAAGAAAATGCAACAAAGACAGAAAAAAAAATGTTGATCTTTCACTACTAGTTTGAACATAACACTGTAGTCTATATTTTGATTTACCACTCAATTGATACCCATTATTCAAAAATTTACATTCTATTAATTTTTAAACTAACAGACTGTGTAAAAATGCTCACAAAATTGCAATCCTTAAATTACATCCCCCTATTTTTAAACATGTTACTTTTAGAATGAATTCTTTGAGTTGAGTTAAGATGGGTAAATACCCAATACCACTTTACTTTTTTATCCATAATGTTTACCCTGAACAGTTTAGTATAAGTGAAATTTACCTTTGCAGCAGCAGTTACTGCAGCAGTAGCTGCCAAATTTAAACCCTGTCTCCCAAAATTCACCATAGTTTCATAACCTCGTTCTTTGGCTTGTACAATATACTCATCGATCTCCTAAAAAACAAAACAGAATACATATTTAAATCTGCACACAAAATCCCTAAAAGTCATGAAGTTGTATTACCCCATAGCATTATTTTATCATCAAAATGTTGATGGAAGACTTATAAGTTGAACTATAAATAGATTTTTACCTTCATTAAGTTATTAGGCTATGTCTATACTAAAGACCTTACAGCAGGACAGCTGTACCAATGCAGCTGCACCACTGTAAGATCTCTCATGTAGCCGCTTTATGCGGAGAGAGCTCTCCTGTCAACATAATTAAACCACCCTTAATGGGAAGCAGTAGTTATGTTGGTGAGAGAAGTGCTGTGCATGCTACCACTATGCCGGTGAAACTTGTCATTCAGGGAGGTGTTTTTTCACCTAAGCGACAAGTTTCGCTGACCTAAGTGGTAGTGTAGACATGGTCTCAGTTAATGTACAAATCTTTTTTGTGCTTAAAATGTTAAATTCTTGTATTCAATGCCAAACTTTGAAAATAATAAATTTCTTACCCGTTCCTTTGAAGAAAGAAGAGGATGGAGAAACTTCCTATACATTAAGCTTGCCCCTCTAGTATATGGAGAGAGCAGCCAAATAACAAAAGCGATCTTCAACTCATAATACAATGGAAACCTGCAGATAAAACGTTATGCAAGTACTATGAAACGAAGATAGATGTTAATTAACTACCAAAATCAAAGCTTTGGAAAAAAACTGGTTACAGATTTTTTACAACAAAATGTTACATTATTTTTTCATCCAAGGTTAATAACATCTATATTGATTAAAAATTAACTATTTAATTGATGAATATCTGTTTAATTGACTTATTTGGTTTTCATTTAATGTAATGCCATCAAAAGCAGAAAGGGTAAGAGATTTAAAAATCTTTCCATGTTTTCTTGCATTATACTATTTTATGTAAGATAAGAGATTTCTTTTGCATGAGTTTTACAATTCTCTTCTCTTGTCTTGTGCTTTCAGCATGGGTAGCATTTTTCTATCCCTTCTCTTTAAGGAATTAAAAGGCACTACAAATTTAGAAATGAGGGACACTATTCATTATGCAAGTTCTTTACAGCAGTTCTTGGAAACATAACCTATAAATATAACGTGACAATTGTATTCCTTGCATTAAATCATCAGAAAAAAATTATATCATCCCCATGTTCCATATTATGCAAAATCTTACCAAGAGATCATTAGGTCTGCTACTGTTTCAGTAACTGTATAAAGAGCAAACACAATCCAGTACATCATCCATCGAACCTGAGAATGAAAAAAGACGTTATCTTTAATAGAAACATTTTAACTTAAATTTCTACTTCTATAATAAAAACCATTTAATTGCTGCTACAACGTAAGAAATTGAGTAGTGTCTTTCCATAGCTCATATGGAGTGACCATATAGAGAGAGAGAGAGAGAGAGAGAGAGAGAGAGACACCCAGGCCAGTTGGGTACAGTAGAACAGCAGAAGGCAGATATACTGGCCACTGGATTAACAGTTTTCTGTTCCCTGACTGACCAGAGCAGGGGCTGCTACAGGCTAATGAGAACACCTGACTCTAATTAACCTGCAAAGAGTCAGGTGAGGCTATTAAGCTAATGTGAACCACCTGACTAATTAAGGCCCCACTGATACTATAAAAAGGGCTCACTCCAGTCAGGCAGAGGAAAGCCAGGGGAGAGGAAGTGTGTCTGAAGGGCTGGTTAATGAAGATACCCTCAAACCATCGGTAAGGGAGCCCTAAGGTAAGGGAGAAGCAGGAGAGCTCTGGGGAAGTGGCCCAGGGGAATGTAGAAACTCTGCCAGTGAAACGGCTGCCAACAGCTGCTACAATTAGGGTCCCTGGGCCGGAACCCGGAGTAGAGGGCAGGCCCAGGTTCCCCCCAACCCACCACTACAGGAACATCTCCTGGGAGGGGATGTCAGGCCCTTGTCAGGACAGGTGTCTAAAACTGTTCTGAAATAAGCCCCCAGGGACAACAGAGACTGTGGGAGGTGTCTCACCCAACTCCTTCCTTGCCTATGATGAAAAGGGCTCAGTAAACTGTAACCCTGGCCCTAAAGAGAGAAGGGCTATGTGAAAGTTCACAGTGAGCCACTGAGGTGAGCACAAACTGCCTAGAAGCACAGGACCCACGGGGGCAGGGTCAGAGCTCTGCCACAATATATTACCAAATGACAAGAACAAGTAGGTTGATTTTTTTGCTTTATTTTGCTGTTGTTCTGAAAAGATGGTCTGGAAGCAACTGTCTAAAGCTGCTGGGATCTTCAGCAGTGTGATCCCACCCAGCCTGCCTTGACTGACAGGTCTGGTTCTGCTTCCAACTAGCTGCAAATAGGGGGAAAAAACCATTGTGTAATTAAGCTGTGGAACTTCTGTACAAAATGGACATCAAGTGGAAAGTCATACTGTGTCCGCTCTCCACCTCAAAAAAAAAAAAAAAACAGGGAATCAGACTTGAAAACAATCAATCATTTAGATGCCCTTTTCAAAAAGCAAATCTTTACTAAACAAGAAAGTCCCAGAAAGCCTTAACTAAAAAAAACTTCTCCCACTATGTTCAGCTAAAAATGATTAATGTTCATTTTCCATCATGGTTCTACAAAATAGCTTCTTCTCCACAAGGCTGTAGGTGGAAGAGAACTCCCATTATGCTGGATAAGACTATGAAATTAGTATCCTAACTGGTGAAGGACATGAGGCTCTAACCCAGGGGTGGCTAAACAACATCTCCAGAGCTGCATGTGGCTCTTCAAAAGATAAACATGCGGCTCCTTCCAGAAACCAACTCACAGGGGGGGGGGGGAAAGGTGGGTGCTCAGCACCCACTGGTACCCCTATCAGTCCCCCCTTCCCCCCCCCCCAATCAGCACCTGCTCCTCCCTCCTGCTCACCATGGTTAGCTCTTTCGCACCATTGAGGCGGCTCTGGGAGGGAGTGGGAGGAGCGAGGAGATGGTGCCTAGCCCCATTCCCTCCCTCAGCGCTTCCCATCACAATCAGCTGTTCTGCAGCATTGGAGGCAACTGGGGGGGGGGAGAGGGAGGAAGGGGGGCTGGGTGCTGTGTCCTCACTCCCCCCAAGTCACCTCAATGTCATGAAACAGCTGATCGCAGGGGATGGGGGGGGAGGAGCAAGGACCCGGTGCGCAGCCTCCCCCCTCCAGCGCCGCCTCCTCAGTCCCCTTGCCTGCTGCCCGCCCGCCCCAATCAGCTGTTCTGTGCTGGCAGGAGGCTCTGGGAGGGAGAGGAGCGAGGACATGGCTCACTTGGGAAGGGGGCAGAATGGGGTGGCAATTTAACAATGGAAGCCAAGTGCAAACCGAAAAGAAAATACACAGATGAAAATTGAGGCTTCCAACAAGAGTGGGAGAATAAGTACATTTCATTGAAAGTACGATAATGGTAAAGCCATTTGTCTTTTTAAAAAAACGGGACATCTGGTCATCCTACCATGAGGTGCCTTACTGCCTGCCAATTATTCCACATCTGGCCTACTGTCTCTCTCATCACTCCATAGCTATCTGCTGGGTTAACGAGGCAGAGATGGCAGCGAGGCATGGCAAACTGCAACATAAACTACAGACAGACAATCTAGACAGTAGAACATGGTGACCCAGAGCAGCCGCTGGGAGATACAGACCAATAATCCGTGCATGAAGACTTGAACAAGAGCTGAGAATCTGCTATTTTCCCCAATCTTTTATGTCTCAGGAAATCCTTATCCTCTATTTCACCTTGCATGAGAAGGGTATATAGCTACAGCTTTTCTAGGGCAGCTGCAGATGTAAGTGTAGTTTTACAATATTCTATACACTTTTGCCCATGTCTACCCTCTGTTCTTCAGTTTAGGTATATTTTACTATCTGATTTACAAAAAAGTTGGGGGATGGGCAGGGAGAAGAGGAGAGAGAAAGAGATAGGGGAGTGTTGCTTCTCCAAAGCCAGTACTTTTCCATTTTGCCTTCTCTTTGCCTACTGAGAGAAGAGAGACTGAGGTAGTCCTTTCTGGACCGAGTTGTACAAGGGAATTCATCTCTGCCAGCAGGATTGGCTGAGCTCACCCATAAGATACCCAAAAAGGTTGTGAAGCAGGAAACAGACCAACCATTTCTTTTGCCTCTAACTTTTCTCAGCTCCTATCTGCAGCCTATAGGACACCCATCACAGTAAACATTTCAGAAGGAGAGCTGGTGAGACAATATCCCCAAAAGTCATGCAGCTCTGGAAATCAAACATTATAGAACCAAATTATTAGTTCAAAATATGAAATAAATTTAGATTTTTCCTCCAAAAAATCTCTACCTGCAGGAAGGTCTGTTTGAGCTCCTAGCCACTGCAGAGGCAGAAAAAAAAAAAAAACAAAAAACAAAAAAAAACTTTAGAGACAGGGCATTCCCCTGCTACCAGTGAGTGACAGATCTGGTTCTGTTCCCAAACTACAAACCGACTGAAATAACTATTATAATGTATTTGTGAACCGTGGCACAAAGCAAAATTAAAAGCTGGAAAACCACTACAGCTATAGGAAGAAAAGTATGGTTTCACAAATTAAAAAAGAGCAGACATGAAGTTACGCTGGAGACAATCAGCCTTGACAATTGTGGTATTTCACTGTAAAAGACTTGGCAATTTAAAATGTGGTTAAGTTTAAATGCCAATAAAACGTAATATTTGAATGATCAAATTAACAAATCAAAGTAGTAACTCATGAAAATGCATTGCTTACTAACATTCTGGATTCTAGTATCAGAGGGGTAGCCGTGTTAGTCTGGATCTGTAAAAGCAGCAAAGAATCCTGTGGCACCGTATAGACTAAGACGTTTTGGAGCATGAGCTTTCATGGGTGAATACCCACTTCCTCAGATGCATGTAGTGGAAATTTCCAGGGGCAGGTATATATATATGCTAGCAAGCAAGCTAGAGATAACGAGGTCAGTTCAATCAGGGAGGATGAGACCCTGTTCTAGCAGTTGAGGTGTGAAAACCAAGAGAGGAGAAACTGGTTCTGTAGTTGGCAAGCCATTCACAGTCTTTGTTCAATCCTGAGCTGATGGTGTCAAATTTGCAGATGAACTGAAGTTTTTTTGCTGCAGGATGGCCATCTTAAGGTCTGCTATAGTGTGGCCAGGGAGGTTGAAGTGTTCTCCTACAGGTTTTTGTATATTGCCATTCCTAATGTCTGATTCGTGTCCATTTATCCTTTTCCGTAACGACTGTCCAGTTTGGCCGATGTACATAGCAGGGGGGCATTGCTGGCATATGATGGCGTATATTACATTGGTGGATGTGTAGGTGAATGAACCAGTGATGGTGTGGCTGATCTGGTTAGGTCCTGTGATGGTGTCGCTGGTGTAGATATGTGGGCAGAGTTGGCATCGAGGTTTGTTGCATGGATTGGTTCCTGAGCTAGAGTTATTATGGTGCGGTGTGCAGTTGCTGGTGAGAATATGTTTCAGGTTGGCAGGTTGTCTGTGGGCAAGGACTGGCCTGCCACCCAAGACCTGTGAAAGTGTGGGATCGTTGTCCAGGATGGGTTGTAGATCCTTGATGATGCGTTGGAGGGGTTTTAGCTGGGGGCTGTATGTGATGGCCAGTGGAGTCCTACCCAAGATCCACAAACCCGGAAATCCTGGACGCCTTATCATCTCGGGCATTGGCACTCTCACTGAAGGACTGTCTGGATAAGTGGACTCTCTACTCAGACCCTATGCCACCAGCACTCCCAGCTATCTCCGTGACACCACTGATTTCCTGAGGAAACTACAATGCATTGGTCACCTCCCAGAAAACACCATCCTAGCCACCATGGATGTAGAGGCTCTCTACACAAACATCCCACACACACAGATGGAATACAAGCTGTCAGGAACAGTATTCCTGATGATGCCACAGCACAACTGGCTGCTGAGCTCTGTGCCTTTATACTTACACACAACTATTTCAAATTTGATGACTATATATATCTCGAGATCAGTGGCACCGCTATGGGCACCTGCATGGCCCCACAATATGCCAATATCTTTATGGCCGACCTGGAACAACGCTTCCTCAGCTCTTGTCCACTCACGCCCCTTCTCTACCTACGCTACATTGATATCTTCATCATCTGGACCCATGGGAAGGAGACTCTGGAAAAATTCCACCACGATTTCAACAGCTTCCACCCCATCATCAACCTCAGCCTGGACCAATCTACACAGGAGGTCCACTTTCCTGACACCACGGTGCAAATAAGTGATGGTCACATTAACACCACCCTATATCGAAAACCTACCGACCACTATGCCTACCTTCATGCCTCCAGCTTCCATCCCGGACACATCACACGATCCATTGTGTATAGCCAAGCACTGAGGTACAACCGCATCTGCTCCAACCCTTCAGACAGAGAACAACACCTACAAAATCTCCACCAAGCATTCTCAAAACTACAATACCCGCATGAGGAAATAAGGAAACAGATCAACAGAGCCAGATGTGTACCCAGAAGCCTCCTACCGCAAGACAAACCCAAGAAAGAAACCAACAGGACTCCACTGGCCATCGCATACAGCCCCCAGTTAAAACCCCTCCAATGCATCATCAAGGATCTACAATCCATCCTGGACAATGATCCCACACTTTCACAGGCCTTGGGTGGCAGGCCAGTCCTTGCCCACAACCTGCCAACCTGAAACATATTCTCACCAGCAACTGCACACCGCACCATAATAACTCTAGCTCAGGAACCAATCCATGCAACAAACCTCGATGCCAACTCTGCCCACATATCTACACCAGCGACACCATCACAGGACCTAACCAGATTAGCCATCCCATCACTGGTTCATTCACCTACACATCCACCAATGTAATATATGCCATCATATGCCAGCAATGCCCCCCTGCTATGTACATCGGCCAAACTGGACAGTCGCTACGGAAAAGGATAAATGGACACGAATCAGACATTAGGAATGGCAATATACAAAAACCTCTAGGAGAGCACTTCAACCTCCCTGGTCACACTATAGCAGACCTTAAGATGGCCATCCTACAGCAAAAAAACTTCAGGACTAGACTTCAAAGAGAAACTGCTGAGCTTCAGTTCATCTGCAAATTTGACATCAGCAGCTCAGGATTGAACAAAGACTGTGAATGGCTTGCCAACTACAGAACCAGTTTCTCCTCTCTTGGTTTTCACACCTCAACTGCTAGAACAGGGCCTCATCCTCCCTGATTGAACTGACCTCGTTATCTCTAGCTTGCTTGCTAGCATATATATATATATATATATATATATATATATATATATATATATATATATATATATATATATACCTGCCCCTGGAAATTTCCACTACATGCATCTGAGGAAGTGGGTATTCACCCACGAAAGCTCATGCTCCAAAACGTCTGTTAGTCTATAAGGTGCCACAGGATTCTTTGCTGCTATTCTGGATTCTGCAAAACAAATATTTAATATCAGGAATTCACTTAAACACATGTTGTGCAGGCCTGAGTTAAAACATGTGGCCCCCATGGGCTCACAGTGTGGCCCACTGGCAAGTGGCAGGGTGAGGCTGCTGGGTTCGCCCCTCTGCTTGGGGGGGGGGGGGGCGCTTGCCTCACAGCCCCATGCGTGCTGCACTCCAACCGCCCTAACGGCCAGAACCACATGTGTCTGCATCTTCCGCTCCCCCCACCTGACGTACAGTGGCTACGTCACTTTTGGGGCCCGCTGAGGCAGGAAGCACTGGGCACAAGGCAAAGCCAGTAAGTGCTGACAGAGAGGAGGGGCACCTGGCCTGGGCTTCACTCTGCCCCTCTTTCCTGTCCCCTTAGTTCATAGCCCCAGAAAATCCCTTCGAACTGTTCCTCTTTTCCCCTCCCCTTATTTCATGGGGGTGGGGGATGATGAGCTGAATGGGCGGGCAGTGGCGGTGAGGGTTTATACTTTGGCGGAGGGGTCTGTGGGGCTGGGCAGTGCTGAGGCGGGGTTCGACAGGGTTGGGGGGGGTTCGGCCCTCAGCTGTTTTTCTTTGGAATAATATGGCCCTCGCCGCTTTGAGTTGTGCAGGTCTGTTTTAACTGTTACAAACAAATTTGATCTCTATGTGGAAAAAAAGAGCAAATAGACGGTAGTAGCTGTACTTGTGTATTGGGTATGACAGAAACAGGAAAAGCTGCTCGTAGAACAGAGTTTGGTACATATCAGCCTTCATTTTCAATGTATTTAAATATAAATTTTGTTTATGCATGAATGCCTAAATTTAAGTGGACTTATTTTCAACAAGGTGCATTGTCTTCAGGACAGGAACAAACATCAAAGATGTTTTTACCATCTGAGGATATGAAAATTTTGCAGCTCTTGACTTCAATTTAGATGCCATTTTTGGAGAAGAAAACTGTTTTCAGTAGGACTATCAGATCTGCCAGTAGTAAATATTTATATTTAGATGCCTCTCAAAGGCCCATATTGGAACTAGGATCCCATTGGGCTGTGCACTGTACAGAGACAATCCCTGCCCTGCCCTATATGGTTTACAGTCTATATAACACTCCCAAATCACTTCAGTAATTCACACAAGAATTGTAATATTGGTTGAGCCCAATGGCTCCGCAGTCCAGGATCCTGTTTCCAACAGGATCACTGCTTTAGACCCTGGACTGAGCTTTAGACAGCTGTCTGTCATCCATGCCTTACTTCCAGACACTGGCTAAGACATACCACCACATTCTCATATGACCAAGACAAAGCTGGGGGATTACCCACTTAGAACACAACGTACCATGTCTACTTATTAACCCTCCCAATGGCCTCTTATATTTGAACTGGAGCGATGGCAATAGCACCCTATAATCCAAAGCTCCTATTAAAAGAATTGCCCACTGCTATGTGAGATAAAAGAACAAAGCCACTGAATAACTACCCTATCCACTCTCATCAAGGTCTGCAGGTGAATCAACAGGCCCTTATGATTAAAAGCACTGAAGGTATCCGATAATTCCAATAGCAGCTGAGACACATTGGAAATGGGTGAAAATAAAGGAGATTGGTCAATGCAACCAATGCAGTCTGTGACAAAACCATGTCTGTACCAAGACGGACAGACAAAATTTCTTGATACTTTAAATGACTGCTTCTTGGAGCAGCTGGTACGGGAACCTAAAAGGGAAGAAGCAATTCTTGATTTAGTCCTGAGTGGAGTGAAGGATCTGGTCCAAGAGGTAACTAAAACAGGACCGCTTGGAAATATAGTGACCATAACATTTAAACATCCTTGTGGTGGGAAGACTTCAACAGCCCAACACTGTGGCATTTAATTTCAGAAAGGTGAACTATGCAAAAATGAGGAGGTTAGTTAAACAGAAATTAAAAGATACAGTGACTAGAGTGAAATCCCTACAAGCTGCATGGACGCTTTTCACAATAGAGGCCCAACTTAAATGTTTATCTCAAATTAAGAAACACAGTAAAGGAACTAAAAAAGAGCCACTGTGGCTTGGCTTAACCATGTAAAAGAAGAAGTGAAAGATAAAAAGGCATCTTTTAAAAAGTGGAAATCAAATCCTAGTGAGGTAAATAGAAAGGCACATAAACACTGCCTAATTAAGTGTAAAAATGTAATGAGAAAAGCCAAAGAGCAGTCTGAAGAATGGCCAGCTAAAAACTCAAGAGGTAATGTTTCTTTAAGTACATCAGAAGCAGGAAGCCTGCTAAACAACCAGTAGAGCCCTTGGATGATCGAGATACAAAAGGAGCGCTTAAAGACTATAAAAGTAATTGCGGAGAAACTAAACGAATTCTTTGCTTCAGTCTTCACGGCTGAGGATGTTAGGGAGATTCCCAAACCTGAGCTGGCTTTTGTAGGTGACACCTCAATCTGTGACAATTCCTCTGATTTGTCACTAGAGGAGATTTTGGAATTAATTGATAAACTTAACAGAAACAAGTCACTGGGACCAGATGGCATTCACCCAATTTGAAATTGCGGAAATTATTAACTAGGGTTTGTTAACTGTCCTTTAAATCAGCTTTTGTACCAATGACCAGAAGATAGCTAATGTAACGACAATATTTAAAAAAAGGCTCTAGAGGTGATCCCAGCAATTACAGTAAGTCTAACATCAGGACCGGGCAATTTAGTTGAAACAATAGTCAAGTGCGGCGGGGCGCCTGCCCCACCCCTATGTGAGAGGGGGCTAGAGAAGGCCAGACAGGCTGTGCAGGCCAGCAGCCAATCAGGAAAGGGCTTACTGAGAGCCAAATCAGGGCCAAGATTACAGCCAGCCAATGAGGGCTAAGATGGGCCATATATAAAGGCTGCCCAGAAGGTCAGCAGGCAGTCTGTCCTAGACCTTCATGGGGGAAGGTCTGTCTCCACAGCAGGAGACCAATACTAGTGCTGGGCAAACTCAGGGGAAGCACAGAGGAACTCCAGCTGCTACCTGCCAGGCTGCAGGCCCTGAGGGAAGGGCCAAGCCGGTGCAAACAGGCTGAAGGGGAAGTGACCCAGGGATGGATGGACAAGGGGAGAGAAGGAGGGCAGGGAGGCTGCCACTAAAGGGTCCTTGGGTTGGGACCCAGAGTAGTGGTTGGGTCCCTACCCCTCTTTTTACTGCATCTGGCCGTGCAGCAGGGGGTTGAAACAAACTGCAACCGGCCTTTGTGACAAGGGGCTAGACTTTGGAGGTTGTAGTTGGCCACTGGGGCCAGTGCAAGTATTATTGCTAATGCTGCCACTCCCTCCCTCACCCCAAAGTAGGTGAGGATGAACTAGGGGACACTGCTGGAGGGCAGTGGCCTGAAGAGGACACCATAGAACAGAGAGCAACATGGATCCAGACACCAGTGAGGAGCAGATGATGGACGGGACACCACCAGCAGAGAATGCTCCCCATGAACTGAGCTAATTCCCAGACTGACCAGCGGGAGGCACCATGGTTGTGAGTCCCAACCCCATCACAAAGAAAAAAATTCAGACACCTAGAAGAACAAATTGTTGGGCAAAAGTCAGTTTTTATAAAGGGAAATCATGTCCCTTACTAATCTATTAGAGTTCTTAGAAGGGGTCAAACATACATGTGGGCAACGAGGATCCAGTGGACATAGAGTACTTAGATTTCCAGAAAGCCTTTGACAAGGTCCCTCACCAAAGGCTTATATGTAAATTAAGTTGTCATGGGATAAGAGGGAAGGTCCTTTCATGGACTGAGAACTGGTTAAGACAGGGGACAAAGGGTAGGAATAAATGGTAAATTTTCAGAATGGAGAGGGGTAACTAGTGGTGTCCCCAAGGGTCAGTCCTAGGACCAATCCTATTCAACTTATTCATAAATGATCTGGAGAATGGTGTAAAAAGTGAGGTGGCAAAGTTTGCAGATGATACTAAACTACTCAAGATAGTTAAGACCAAAGCAGATGGTGAAGAACTTCAAAAAGATCTCACAAAACTAAGTGATTGGGCAACAAAATGGCAAATGAAATTTAACATGGATAAATGTAAAGTAATGCACACTGGAAAAAATAACCCCAACTATACATACAATATGATGGGGCAATTTAGCTACAAGGAGTCAGGAAAGAGATCTTGGAGTCATTGTGGATAGTTCTCTGAAGACATCCATGCAGTGTGCAGCGGCGGTCAAAAAAGCAAACAGAATGTTAGGAATCATTAAAAAGGGGATAGAAAATAAGACTGAGTATCTTATTGCCCTTATATAAATCCATGGTATGCCCACATCTTGAATACTGCATACAGAGATGGTCTCCTCATCTCAAAGAGATACTGGCATTAGAAAGAGTTCAGAGAAGGGCAACTAAAACGATTAGGTGTTTGGAATGGGTCCCATATGAGGAGAGATTAAAGAGGCTAGGACTTTTCAGCTTGGAAAAGAGGAGACATGATAGAGGTATATAAAATCATGAATGGTGTTGAGAAAGTAAGGAAAAGTTACTTCCTTGTTCCCATAATACAAGAACTAGGGGCCACCAAATGAAATTAATGGGCAGCAGGTTTAAAACAAAAAGGATGTTCTTCACACAGCGCACAGTCAACTTGTGGAACTCCTTACCTGAGGAGGTTGTGAAGGCTAGGACTAACAGTATTTAAAAGAGAACTGGATAAATTCATGGAGGTTAAGTCGGTTAATGGATATTTGCCAGGATGGGTAAGGAAGGGTGTCCCTAGCCTCTGTTTGTCAGAGGGCAGAGATGGATGGCAGGTGAGAGATCACAGCTTGTTGGGTTCATGCCCTCTGTGGCACCTGGCATTGCTCACTACCCAGGATATTGGGATAGATCTTTGCTCTGACCCAGCATGGCCATTCTTATTTTAATGAACAAAAGAGACCTGAGACATCTAGATAAAGGTCTCACCACAACTTTCCTCAGAAAATGTAAGATGTGATATTACTGAACAAAGGCCACACCACTGCTTCCTTCAAGGCAATAGTCTCTAACTTTAAGGAAGACATTCATGATCGGCATCAACAATAGATGAAGAACTTTACCAGCCAATAAGACAAGGGTTTAAGGCATAGTTTGTAAAACAAATCTCTCTCTCAACACTTCAAATCTCTCAGTTGAGGAATTCTCAGCACTGAAAGACTTGACATACCTTCCTCCTCCTGCACACCACAACCCGGACTCTTGCACTTGCCTAGGTAAATTATGGCAGCTTAGAGACAGCAGAATCCAGAACTCCCCACAATATTAATACCTCCTGTTAATTCAACAGGTTTATCTTTGTAAACGGGCAAGCAAGAACAGATCCAACAAGGACCGTACTAGTCCAAAATGATTAATATCTGCTTGAAGAACCACTGTTTTCTCAAAGTAATTGAGTAAAGAGATCTACATTCTGTAAAACAGAATGACTTCAATGAACTATGATATAAATGGCAGGGATCAAAAAAAGTTAAGGTCAGAGTGACTGGCACAGATGACACTTCAGAGTCACTATGATGCTGACTAGCACATGGAGACACAGTTCTGATGTCCCATTCTCAAATTTGCAACCAAAATATATTCCTTCACTATTGAACTCCATAGTGCTCATGTCAGGTTTAGACAGGGTGAACAGATGTCTCAATTTTATAGGGAAAGTCCTGATTTGGGGATCTCTTATATAGGCACTTATCCCCCATGCCCAGTCCTGATTTTTTATGCTTGCTATCTGGTCAACCAAGATTTACACTTCACTGACCATTTCATTAAAAATCACATCTTTAAATTCTATGAATTTTGTGGATTTTTTTAAACCCAATTTATTCCCAGTAAGTAAAGGAAAGACAAGGGATTCAGTTATGTGTTGGAAGTCAATTACATAATTTCCAGACATAGGAATTCTCTCCTCTGCAATAAGGCCTCATTTTCAGTACAGAACGCAGTTTACCAGTGCCAGTTTACAAGTCACTCTTAAAAATGTACATAGCTATACTTGATTTTTAGGTTTACACTGCAGTATAAAGCCAAAGACCCTAATTCAGGGGTTCTCAAACTGGGGATTGAGACTCCTCAGGGGGTTGTGAGATTATTACATGGGGGTGGGGGATCACAAGATGACAGCCTTCACCCTAAACTCTGCTTTGCCTCCAGCATTTATAATGGTGTTAAATATATAAACAAGTGTTCTTAAATTTATAAAAGGGGGTGGGGTTGCACTCAGAGGCTTGCTATGTAAAAGGGATCACCAGTACAACAGTTTGAGAATCACTGCTCTAATTTGTGGAAGACCTATTCTGCAAGTTATCAGTAAAAGTAATACTTAAAACATCTATAGCACTGTTTGCCACAAGTAAGAGTGGTCTGCTCTTAAGTTAGGCAGATGAAAGAATAGAATAATAGTTAAAGTAAACAAGATTTGTATTACCAAGATTATGTAGATATAGCTGTGAGTAAGGTTAAGCACATACGTGTTTGCAGCTTGAGAGGCTAAAATTTTAAAAAATTTCAGGAAGAATAAAGTTTGTCACTTCTAAACAAAACTGCTTCAGTGTTAAAACATTTAGACTGTCAATACATTAGAGCTATTTTGAACATTTTATACAAACACACACACCTCCTCTGAAATGTTTAGAAATAGAAGAAGTGTCCAGTTAAGGTCCTAAACGGATGTTGAGGTGCTCAAATATGGGATTTTTCCTACATAACATGACTGATTTAGGTGTCAGGAAAAAAGTCTATGTAAATCTGAAGTGATAATTTAGTAAACGTCATGCTTCAGATGCACATCTGCAATGAAAGAGACAAGTCTAAGGCCTCATTAACATCCTTACTGTGGTAACATAAACTCAAATGCAATTGCTAAGCAAATATCTCATGCTAGATTTGCAACTACCACCACCTTAATATTGTACTTCCACAAGTTAGGAAAGCCAGATTTATACTTCATCAGGGTTTGTAGTTTGAAGTCATTGGAACTTAGGCTCCAGAATGACTTAGGAGCACAAGTTTCAGTATTATTGTGAATACTTCAGCTTGAATGTAAACAAAAAATGCATATACACTACATTTCTAGTTTAAGGCTTTAAAGGTTTTAATCTAAAATAGCAGAAGCAAAAGAGTTCTCAAGTTGGCTTCGACCTTTTGACATGATTTAAACCTTTATTTCAAGTGAAGCGACTTAAATTATATTGATATAAACTGCTCCACGCTGCTACAAAGCAATATCAGTTCATAATAGTTGATTTAGATCCACAAATAAACGGGAAGTAGTGTAGATATGATCTTACTCTAATGATACAGATATTTACTAAATAGCAGTATTTTCATTAAACATTTTATGTACTGAAAAATAAAGAAACGCTAACTGGACTTTGCCATAAAAAACACTAACATAAAATAGAATTCAATATTATGTGGCATTACTTAGCTATTATTTCAATTGCCCTGGTACAACTACATGATAAATCTAAAAAGCTATGATACTTGTTTTAATATGCAAAGCCTAAAAAAACCCAAATACTTTATTAAAGCTGTACTGATTCACAAAGTGATTTATTAAATATTCACAAATCTCATCGATCTGAAAGGATCTTCATTAGTAATTTAGATTTAGATATGTAATCACCATTCATCTAAGTGACCTGCATATGGTACAGCAAAGCTAGGCACACTTCAATAATTGCTGGAAGAATGTATTTATTCAAAATCCTTTGAGTTTTTACAACCATCCATTTTCTCTTTGAACGCTACTGAGTAAATCCTAATGCAGCTATATATTTGGAACCTAATTATCAGAAAAACAGCAATATTCACAGATACTATACTTTACAATTGGTTCTCTCTCCATATTAACATTGGACAATTAGTTTAAGCAAAGACAGCAACACTAATTAAATAATGGCTTAGTTAGAATAGCAAAATAAATCTTGCAATTGCTCTCTTGACTTCAGTCAATCAGGCAAGCTCAAAAATCAAACCCAAGCATCCAATGGAAAAGTCAGCAGTTTTTTGTTTTTTTTTTTAAATAATTTAGAATATGGAAGAGTCATAGAATCATAGACTATTAGGATTGGAAGGGACCTCAGGAAGTCATCTAGTCAAGCCCCCTGCTCAAAGCAGGACCAATCCCCAGACAGATCTTTGCCCCAGCTCCCCTCAAGGATTGAACTCACAGTCCTGGGTTTAGCAGGCCAATGCTCAAACCACTAAGCTGTGCCACCCCCTCGAAGACCTGCTCCCCTCCTGATTACAACTGCACATCATCTCTCTGGTAATTACAAAAATTGCTTACATGGAAGAGTAGTAAGAAAATTACTGTATACACTTGTTCATAAGCCAAATATATTTGGTAAAAAAATGACACAAAGAGCAGGGGTCAGCTTATTAACTAGTCTACACCAAAATTTGATGATTTTAAACTTTATGGAATCATTGTCATTTTGTTTACCTGGAGCATCTGCAGGCATGGGGCCCGTCAGCTCCCTGTGGCCACTTCCTGCAGCTCCCATTGGCTGGGAACAGTGAACTGCGTCCACAGAGAGCAGAGGGGCTCCATGCCTGCAGATGCTCCAGGTTAAAAAAAAAAAAAAAGTCCTGACCCGCCAGTAGCTTAACCTGACAAGCCAGAAGCCCCTGAAATATAGGGTCAGCTTATGAAAGGATCATACAGCTTTTGGGTATTCTCACCTATCCAGCTTGGGTGGGGGTGGGGGGTGGCTTATAAACAAACAGGCTAACGAACAAGTATATACAGTATATATTTTTAGATGTTTAATTGCAGTACAGTTAATTACACTGACTAGTACAGCATGGCATTTTATTTCCCCTCTTATTTGTTCTGTTCCCTCCTATGCTACCTGAACCCCTCCCACCTCTTGTCTCGTACTGCCCAGTCCTCTTCTCCCTGTACATTTGCTTTCTCTCCTGGACATGCTGCCTAGACAGCCACTTGGATCTTCTTCTCCCCTTGCTCTCTTGGGTAAAGAGTCCCACTGCTTCAATCCCATCTCCACAGCTCTCCTACATATTCCTCTGCACGTAGCTGCACTCTCATTATTGGCTCTGTCTCAGAATAGCAGCTACCATTTTCCTCTCTACTTATGTGGCAGCAAGCCCCACTCAAGGCTTTTAGGCTAGCTCCTCTTCAAAATATAAGGAAGGGTCAGGATGCCATGCGGCCAGCTATATACAGACCATCTGTGAAAAATAAAGCAGAAGGGGGGATGGCAGGAGCTCCCTTTTATGAACACTCAGCTATCCAGAAGCTATAAAATCCCTCTTAGTAGAAGACGTGATTAGGTTTATCCCTTCTATTTCTTTACATCTTGTGGATTCCTCTTTGTTAACTCCCAGTGCTTTTGTTTTGCTTGTAACCTTTAAGCTGGACCTCAAGGAAAATATTCTCGGTGCTTAGTCCTTGTAGTTGCTCTTTTAAAATCTAGCAATAGCCTAAGTTCAGATTTTCTTTTTTAAAATTACCTTTTTTAAAATAACAGAATTGGATTTGTGTATCTTAAGAGGTTTGTGCACGTATTGTTTAAACAGCTGATTTCCCTCCACCAACCCCTGTTCCTTTTTCAGTTCTTCCTCCGAGGGAAGGTGAATGGGCTTGAGCAGGGGTCCCCAACATGGTGCCTGCGGGTGCCATGGTGCCCACGGGGCATCTAAATGTGCCTGCGTTCTGGCTGGCAGTTGAGCATCCGCCAAAATTTGGCGGCATTTTGGTGGATGCTCGACCACCGCCACAGTCCTTCGTCTGGTGTCTGCCAGACAAAAAGGTTGGGGACTACTGGGCTTGAGGGTATCCCACAGAAAGGAATTTCCAAGTGTGCCTTCCTTGGCTCTCAAAGGGGTCTGCACTTCGGTGGTGGCAGCATCTACCAATCCAAGGTGAGAGAAAAGCTGTAACCTTGGGAAATTAATACAAGCCTGGAGTGGCCAGTATTAATTTTTAAAATCCTTGTGGGTCCCATCTTCTACACTCGAAGTGCCAGAGTGGAGAATTACCCTAGACACCATCATTTAAAAAACTACTGATCTAAGGATTAATTTATTCAACCATGTACACACCATTAAGTTTCACTCCAAAATACACTACTTATTTCAAATGGAAGATGGCTCCTTTTCAGGGTGCCAGCACCCCCCGCTGCCATACTCTACAAAATTTTAATTAAAAGATAGTTTTCACCTCCACTGTAGAGGCAGCCAGCCAGCAGATTGTCAATCAACATGGAGCCCCAGTTATCCTAACCCTGCAGAAAACTGGCATGCAAGAATCCTAGGGGCTGCAACACAGGGAAACCACACCTCATTACACCTTAACTAGGTGTTTCCTTAATGCCTAACTAATCCCCTTAAATGCAATCAGTATTTAAGAAATACCTCCAAATCACATTTATGCCTGAAATTTTTTTAACCTACTGTTTACAAGATTACCACAACTGCAAATCTGACATCATTTTTGTCTAGTCAGCTTTACTGTTTCCCTGGGTAGTCAATGTCACCTATTTGGAGAGGTGCACATCAGCAATGGGGGAAAAAGCTTAGCAGGAAATGTGAATGTCAAACCACAAAAACTGGCCAGAGAAAACAAGATCAGGTTTAAATTAGGGCTATCAAGCGATTAAAAAAAAATTGTGATTAATCACCACTGCTACCATTTAAATATTTTGGATGTTTTCTATATTTTAATACATTGATTTCAATTACAGCACAGAATACATGTACAGTGCTCATTTTATATTTTTATTACAAATATTCATGCTGCAAAAAATAGTACTTTTAAATTCACCTAATACAAGGACTGTAGTGCAATCTCTTTATCAAGAAAGTTGAACTTACAAATGTAGAATTATGTACAAAAAACAACTGCATTCAAAAACAAAAAAAACTTAAAAATTTAGAGCCTACAAGTCCATTCAGTCCTACTTCTTGTTCAGCCACTCACTCAGACAAACAAGTTTGTTTATGGTTGCAGGAGATAATGCTGCGGGTTCTGTAATTTCTGCATCAGAGTGTTGCTCTTTTAACATTTCTGAAAGCATGCTACACACTTCATCCCTCAGCTTTTGGAAGGCACTTCAGATTTTTAAACTTTGGGTCAAGTGCTGTAGCTATCTTTAGAAATCTCACATTGGTACCTTCGTGTTTTGTCAAATCTGCAGTAAAAGTGTTCCTAAAACGAGGATGTGCTGGGTCATCTCAGACTCCTACAATATAAAATACATGGCAGAATGCAGGAAAAATAGAGCAGGAGACATACTATTCTCCCTCAAGGAGTTCAGTCAAAATTTAATGCATTTTTTTAAATAAGTCATCAGCATGGAAGCATGTCCTCTGGATTGGTGGCCGAAGCATGAAGGGGCATACTAATGTATAGCATATCTGGCAATACTGGCTACAAAAGTCCCATGTGAATGCCTGTTCAGATGACACTGTAAATAAGAAGCAGGTAGCATGATCTTCCATAAATGTAAACAAACTCATTTGTCCTAGCAATTGACTGAACAAGAAGTAGGACTGAGTGGACTTATAGGCTCTAAAGTTTTACCCTGTTTTGTTCGCGTGTAGTTATATAACAAAAAATATTTACAAAAAAAAAAATCTACATTTGTAAGTTGCACTTCCATGCTAAAGAGGTTGCATTACAGTACTTGTATGAGGTGAATTTTTAACAGTGCAAATATTTGTAATAAAAATGAGCACTGTAAACTGAACTTTAGTGTTGTAATTTAAATCAATGTATTTGAAAACGTAGAAAAACCATCCAAAAATATTTCATCAATTTCAATTGGTATTCTATTGTCTAACAGTGCGATTAAAACCGCAATTAATCATGATTAATTTTGAGTTAATTGTGTGAGTTATCTGTGATTAATCAACCGCCCTAGTTTAAAACACTAAAAATTCCTTAAACTAAGTTTTGATGTTGGTGGTACTTTACTGTATACTTTTACTTTGAAACATGACGAAAGCATCATTGGGCTATTTCCACAGAAACAGACAACTGAACTCCCCTGCACTGAGGGAAGATTAAATATTATCTACCATTCCTGACCGGTGCTTGTCATTAGAGGTTTTTAAGAGGAGGTTAGGCAGACTTCCCACAGCTTCCCTAGGTAATTTGTTCCATTGCTTATCTGCCCTTACAGTTAAGTTATACCAGGGATCAGCAACCTTTGGCCTGCAGCCCGCCAAGGTACGCCCCCTGGCAGGCTGAGCTGGTTTGTTTGCCTGCCGAGTCCGCAGGTTCAGCCAATTGCGGCTCCCACTGGCTGCAGTGCGCTGCTCCAGGCCAATGGAGGCTGTGGGAAGTGGCAGCCATCACATCCCTCTGCCCATGCCACTTCCTGCAGCCCCATTGGCCTGGATTGGCAAACTGTGGCCAGTGGGAGCTGCGATTGCATCTGCAGGTTCAGCCAGCAGGTAAACAAACTGTCCCAGCCTGCCGGGGGCTTACCCTGCTGGGCCACGTGCTAAAGATTGCCGATCCCTGAGTCAGACATTAAGAAAAAGCTTGTTAAATCTCCCTTGCTGCAATTTAAGCCCATCACTTCTCATCCTGTCCTCAGTGGATGAGAGCAGTTTATCCCCCTCTTTTTTGTAACAACCTTTCACACGCTTGACAACTTATATCCTCCCCCCCACTCGCCCAAATCTCTTGTCTCCAGAGTATACAAACTCAAGTTTTTTCAATCTTTCATCATAGATCATGTTTTCTAGACCTTTAATCATTTTAACTGCTCTTTTTCGGATTTCTGGGGAAAGGAGTGGAACATACTGGAAGGTGTGGTGCCCAGAACTGGACATAATACTCTAGCTAAGGCCTTGTCAGTGCTAAGCAACATGGAAGAATTACCTCTCATATCCTGATAATTGGTTGGTGAAATATAAATATACAACTCACAACCAATCTGGTGTTTGTGCTCTGCTTCTTAACATGTCCTGAGGTCGCTAGTCACTCTCTGGAGCCAGTGTCTGACAGCTTGACAGAGAATATCTGCACCTTGGATGGTGTGGTTCCTAGGGATGTAAAAGTTTAACCGGTTAACCAATAAGCTTGATGCTTATTGGTTTCAGTTCTGCTGTTGCCCCGTGCCCAGGGGGCCAGCAGCAGGGCCTCGCATAAAATGTGAGTGAGCTGTGTTTTTATACACTATTTACATCCCTAGTGGTTTCATCTTTCATTTTCTGAGTTTATAGGTGATGGAGTCTTAAGACTCCCAAGTGCTACTTGATTAGCTAGCAGCAACACCTAGCACACCCTTTGTCCATTCAAGACCAGAAAGATGCAATTTCGTTGCATGCAGACCCTGCTATTGTCATTCATGCCTTTGTCACTGAGACTGGACTATTGCAGTGTAGTGTTAAATCCATGATCTACCATCTGCATTGCCTGCTGTCCAGTTTCTGGGTGGAACGTAAGGTGTTGGTTTTGAAATGCTAGTTGGCCTAGAAACTGCGTGAGGCATCATTGATTATTTGTTGCAAACCCCAGCTATACTTTTGGGAAAAGGAAGATCTGCAGGAGGGAGACTTAGCTTTATTTTTTCTGCCATTGCAGAATTATGTTATCTAAAGAAACTGTAATAACTGTCATTACTATAATTGCTTTAACTATTAAGGACATCTAAAATCATTGGTAGGAAATCTTTTATTTTATGCATAATACAAACAGTAATATTTCTGCAGGGCTAATGAAAGCCTTTGATATTTGCAACCCCATTGTCTTCACAAGATTTTCACAGCACAGGCAGTTGTAGAGCAAAAACAATTATGTTCACATAAAATTGAGTATAAATCTGCTCAGTCTTGACTGTTTTGTTTCAGAAGCCCTAACATTAGGGAAAAGCTATAAAAACCTCATGGAAGTCAGAAGACATGACATGACTGACTATGCCAAAGGGAAAGATTTGTTGAGTAAGGTGGTAAAGCATGGTTCTACTTAAACTTAAGTAGCAACAACCTTTCCCCCTACAAAACAAAGCAAGTTAGAGGCTAAGCATACTTAATATTTCATTAAGGCAGCATAGTTAAGATCACAAAGGCTATGTCTACACTACTGCCAGATCGACACTCCGGCGATCAATGCACCATGGTCGATTTAGCAGGTCTAGTGAAGACCCACCAAATTGGCTGCAAATTGCTCTCCAGTTGACCCCAGTACTCCATCATGAACAAGAAGAGTAAGGTAAGTCGATGGGAGAGCAACTCCCAGCAACCCAGTACAGTGTAGACACCACAGTAAGTTGACCTAAGCTACATTGACTTCAGCTCCATTATTTACTTAGCTGGAGTAGTGTAACTTAGATAGACTTACTGTGGTCATGTAGACAGTTTGAGTTTCCTGACTAAGACTAAGTATTTTACATCAGGCCCCAATCCTGCAAACACTTATGCACCTGAATAACTTAACACACAACTACACCTAAGTGTCAATGAGACTACTCACAAACACACAGTCATGTAACTAAGTTGGCAAAACCAGGGACCTAGCTTGACTATGGTACATATGAGAACACATTTTATGATGATCTTCATATACCATAATTGTGTGTCTTAAATTGTGTGATTTAAACCTTAACTTCATTTCTAAATTAGCTAAGTATTCATAAGTATTGTGACAGACCCAGACCAGTGGGGTTCAGGAGTCTGGTAGAGGGCAAATATACTGGTCACTGGATGAGTAGTTTTCTGTTCCCTGAGTGACCAAAGCAGGGGCTGCGCTACAGTAATCAGGAACCTGCTAGAACCAATTAAGGCAGACAGGCTGATTAGAACACCTGCAGCCAATCAAGGCAGGCTAATCAGGACACCTGGATTTAAAAAGGAGTTCACTTCACTTTGTGGGGGGGCGTGTGAGGAGCTGGGAGCAAGAGGCACAAGGAGCTGAGAGTGAGAGGGTGTGCTGCTGGAGGACTAAGGAGTAAAAGCATTATCAGACATCAGGAAGAAGGTCCTGTGGTGAGGATAAAGGTGTTTGGAGGAGGCCATGGGGAAGTAGCCCAGGGAGTTGTAGCTGTCATGCAGCTGTTATAGGAGGCACTATAGACAGCTGCAATCCACAGGGCCCTAGGCTGGAACCCGGAGTAGAGGGCAGGCCCGGGTTCCCCCCAAACCTCCCTACTCCTGATCAGACACAGGAGGAGTTGACCCAGACTGTGGGTTCCACCAGAGGTGAAGATCACTGTGGTGTGCAAGTCTGCCAATAAAAGCAAGACCCACCAAGGAGGAGCTGGAACTTTGTCACAGCATATATAATGTTAATCATATAATTTTTGTACCTAATATTTATGAAGATATATTAAAGTTGTCATGCTTTTATGTGACTATATGTTAAACTGAATAACTTGGTAAAATTTACATCCACTAAGTTTCAGCTGAAGCATTATGTTTAATTGGACAAACAAGAAAGAAGTGGGACTTACATATTCCTTCACATTTTTTGTCTTCACAGCTTTGTAAGAGTAATAAGCAGGGTACAACATCCCAAACACCAACCTAAGGAAAAATAAACAAACAGTTTTTAAAATCTGACAAGCTGTATATAAAACAAAGCAATAATCTCATACAATTAAATGGGTGAACCACCTAGAAACAGCACTCTACTAGCTTTAAAAAAAAAAAATTAAAGCAGTTTGAAGGAAGCTTTAGGCAATGTATAATGGCACTGCTTTAACTCAGGATGGCTAAAATGACCCTTTACAGATGGATCTATTTCCTAGAACCTGCCTCTTTAACAGATGACTGTAATATTGCCAATGAAAGGAACTGCACTAGTAGCAATGGTACATATTTCAGGTGTAGTTTTACTGTAGGACTACACGTGGATTTGTGGTAGGTGTGGTCACAGCATTGCTCTTAGGCGAACTATTCTGCAACTGCCAACCCAGCTCCTTGAAACAATGGTTTGTGGGTGGTTTTGAGACAGATTCTACTCTATGAAGAGTTATGAAAAGTCCAAATTCATTTTCCTGGCACTCCCCAGGAAGCTAAGCCATTTCTACAACATATTGCTCAAATAGATACTAATCCAAATGGTAGGAGTTCATTCTTAGCACAGACAGCTACTTTCTGCTCAAAGTTTTGAAAGTTCTTCACCCTCCCACTCAAACAAAAAACAAAACAAAACGCCAAAAAACCTACAACCAGTAGGGTGTCCCAGCAATGCATGCTGAGTACCAGAGCAAGACCAATAGGTAACTGAATTCACACTACTGTCTAGTGAGAGGCTATTTTCCTCACCCCTGCTAATTTGTCATGGTAAAGAGCTCTTAAAGAAGTCCCGCATAAGCATGGATTGGTGGGACAGTTGATTGAGACATGGAATCAACAGCCGTGGCTAGAGAATCCCTAAACGAGGAAAGAACTCTAACTTTGTAACACCATTATGAAATCACAGACAGTATCCATGGTCCCTGCTCCCGTGACCACAAACACCTGTAGTGCTTGAAATATGGTCATGCCTGCCTCCAGCAAAACTGCATCCACAGTATACTTATCAGCATTGAGGCTGTCATAATCTAATTCCCAGATTTGGACCTTAACGTCCAAAATATGAGGGTTAGAATGAAAACCTCAAAGCTTAGTTACCAGCTTGGACCTGGTAAAGCTGCCACCACCCAAAAAATTAGAGTGTTTTGGGGCACTCTGGTCCCCCCAAAAACCTTCCCTGGGGACCCCAAGACCCAAATCCTTTGAGTCTCACAACAAAGGGAAATAAACCTTTTCCCTTTCCCCCCTCCAGGTGTTCCTGGAGAGATATACAGAAGCAAGCTCCGTGAATCTAAACAGAGGGATTCCACCCTCTCTATTTCCAGTCCTGGAAACAGAAGTGCTTCCCTCTTCACCCAGAGGGTATGCAAAGTCAGGCTAGTAAATCTAACACACACAGATTTCCCCCTGACTTCTTCCTCCCACCAATTCCCTGGTGAGCACAGACTCAATTCCCTGGAGTTCCCCACTAAAGAAAAACTCCAACAGGTCTTAAAAAGAAAGCTTTATATAAAAAGAAAGAAATACATAAAAATGGTCTCTCTGTATTAAGCTGACAAATACAGGGTCAATTGCTTAAAAGAAATATGAATAAACAGCCTTATTCAAAAAGAATACAATTCAAAGCACTCCAGCAACTACACACATGTAAATACAAAAAAACAAACCTATCTTTGTACTCACAACTTGGAAACAGAAGATTAGAAAGGCAGGAAACAGAAATCCTCTCATAGCCGAGAGAGAGAGACAGGCAGAAGACAAAAAAAACAAAGAACTCAGACACAAATTTCCCTCCACCCAGATTTGAAAAAGTCTTGTTTCCTGATTGGTCCTCTGGTCAGGTGTTTCAAGTTACTTCTCTCCAGGTGTAAGAGACATTAACCCTTAGCTATCTGTTTATGACAGAGGCATATTTTGCAGTGAATGGAACTAACTTCTCCAATTTAATTGGCACTCCCTCTCAGTGAATTGTGAAGAAAGAGGCAACCCATCAACAAAACACCTCCCCATCATTACAGTAAATCAAGCTTTGATGGAACTTCCTGGTTATTACTTGCATCTTTATAATATATGGCAAAGCAAGCTGTACTATGCCAGAAATTTAAAATCTCTGGGTTTTAAAGACCCAAACAAAAGGGCAAGTTGTTCATCTACATGGCATAGGAGTAGAATCCGTTTATGACTGGCTAAATAACTTTCAAGTTTGCATAACCTCCATATTAGCACATACAGCATAGATGCAGTGAATCATTTGTTTCAATTATCTCAACATAAACAGCTGAAGCATAAGCTATTGCAATTAGATAAAGCCTTATCTACATCAGACTGGACAGCCAGATTCAATGGTAAGATGATGAATATTACTCCTAGGACCACAATCCACTTTCCTTCCTCCTCCTCCACCACCCCACCCAAGCTCCCAGACACTCCATCCCAACACACCACAGTTACTCTACTCCAGATGTTTCTACTCCATTCTCCTTGGATATTTGACATGGGTAACTAGGTGTAACTTAGCACCCCATTTTTGAACTGGAAAATCTTAATGAGAAGCCATGTTTAAAAAAGTATGGTAAATAGTGTATCAAATACAAATCTACTTCTGAGCACACTGAGCTGTGCTAAATTAGTCAATCTCCAAATTCATCAGTTGTGGATATCAATGAAACAGGATTGCAGTTTAAAAGAAGCTTTTTTAAACAGCTATTGGAATTGTTGCTGGTTGCCTAAATTAAAGCCATGTTAGTTGCATTTTGACAAACAACAAGGAAAATGATGGATGGAGAGGTGAAGCAGAAATGGGACTGAGAGTCAATACCTTCTGTACAATATTTGGATTCATGCATCAGGAAGAGGTAGCTGAGAAATAAGGCTATAATGCCAACATGGATTATTTTGGTGACATCAGTGACTGGGCTGGGTTTTTTGCAGGGTTTTTTTTTTTTTTTTTTAAAAGAATAAATACTTAATTTCAGCTTTGCATTAATGGAATCACATACAGTACAGAGGAGGAGGTTACTTACCTCAAAGAACCTCCAGTGATGTGTGGTTCCTATCTGTATTCTACATGCAGGTGCACATGCATGCCATGTGCCTGAGTCCATAAGTGTTTCTTAGAGTCCTTTGACCCACACGTGTCTCCTTGTTCTTCCAGCGCTGAGTGTATAAGAGGTACTGTGGGTCAATGCCTCTCCAGTTTCTTACCATAATGGAATCCAGTCTGAAGCAGAGAGGATGGAAGGCAGTTAATGGAATACAGATAGGCACCATGCATCTCAAAGAACTTCCAGTTACAGGTAAGTAACCTCCTCCTCTTGAGTGATGGTCCCTATGTGTATTCCACACATGGGTGACTCACGAACAGTTATCAGCATGGAGGTAGGTGCATGCATGACACTGGAAGTGCAGCCTACAGCATGGCCTGACCCACAGCAGTGTTTGCTGCTGGTGTGATGGCATAGTGTGTTGTGGACATGTGGAGTCTAGTGAGGCCAATGTGGTGGCTTAGGCTCTATGACGTTGCACTCCACATGTTTATGGAAATATGCTTATGAATATAAATATAATGTAACTGGAATATGCTTTATGTAAAAGGTCTCTTGTAATGTGTCATTACAAAGCTTATAATCTACTGAGTGTTCATCCTATCTGTATGAATGTATCATTCTTGTATCTGAAGTATTACTCTGAAGTCCTATTGTAACTATGCACAGTGTGGGCCATTAATGGTGGTTTGGAATCCTGATGGCTCCCATTAACCAGGACGATTGGTTGTTAAGTGGCTCTGTACCAGAGGAAAAGTATTGGGCCCAGACTATGAAGGAGTCTAGTCTGAAAGAAACTTATTGGAACATCTGAGGGTGAGATTTTATTTGTAATCAGTTTCTAAATATATTAGGCTTAGACTTGAAGATTGTTTTATTTTGCTTGGTAATTTACCTTTTGTTCTGTCTGGTATTACTTGAAACCATTTAAAGCCTACTTTTTATACTTAATAAAATCATTTGTTTATTAACAAACCCAGAGTAAGTGATTAATATCTGGGAGAGCAAACAGCTCTCTATCAGTGGTATGGAGGGCAGATAATTCATGAATTTACCCTGTATAAAGCTTATACAGAGTAAAATGGATTAGAAGTTTGGATCCCATTGGGAACTGGATGTCTGGGTGCTGGAGATTTAAAACGACTCAGCAGTTACCTGTTAAAGCCTGCAGCTTTGGGGGCATGGTTCAGACCTGCGTCTGTGTTGAAGCATACTAGCATTGTCTGGCTCAATAATGCAGGGTTTTAGGGTCCCAAGCAATCAGGGAAAATGGGTTCAGAGGTAATGTCAGCACATCAAGTGACACACAGACCCCCTTGGGACTGAATGAAATCATCACAGGCTTGTGTTGAGTGCACTGTGATTCTAGAAGATGGAGGTATGATGCATTTGTTTTAGCATTCACAGACGCACCCAGAGATTTGTTGGGACGAGAGGACTTCACCACTGTATTTCTCAGCTATGGCCACAGATAGCTTCAGTGATGCATGAAAGGGTTGAGTCCTGTGGAATGCCAGTGCACGATGGACATCAAGGGAGCACAAGGCTTTGTCAGTAAGGGAAGGGTGTAGTTTGGGGAAGAAAACTAGCAGGTGTATGCACGGATTTAGATGGAACTCAGACACCACACTTGGGATGAATTTAGGGTTCAGCCATAAGAATATCTTGTCTTTGGCTAGCATCATGTAAGGGAAGAGTCTGCCATCATGGCTGAAAATTCACTGACTTGTCTGTTCAAGATAACTGATATCAAAGTTGCTTTCATCAAGAGATGGGAGAGTGAGCATGTTGCTCAAAGAATGGCTTCATTAGGGTAGAGAGAATGAGATTAAGGTCCCACGGTGTGGGCTTCAGTTCTGGTGGAAAACAGTAAATCTTTCACCAAGCAGATATAGTGGTGGGATGCATCAACACAGAGGTCCATGGGAGACAGAAAGGCACTGAATTCTGCCAGATGCATTAGAATAGAACTGGGGGTCAGGTCAACATCTTGAGGATGAGAAGGCAGTTGAGGACGACTGGAATAGAAACCGTGTTCAGTGAGTGGTGGTTGCGGTGGGCCCATGCTATGAAGCAGGGATCGGCAACCTATGGCACACATGCCAAAGATGGCATGTGAGCCGATTTTTAATGGCATACCGTGGCCTGCTGGGACTCCAGAGTGCCATTAAAAATCTGCAGGTTCCACGCTCCCAGGCCAGAGCATCCAGCTGAGCGCAGCAAGCTGCTGGCCCCTCCCCCACCTTCCCTGGAGCCCTGCCACCGCACACGCAGCGCTCTGGGGGCCGGGGTTGCGCACTCCTGCGGGGCAGCGTATCTGACTCTGCTTGGAGCCTCATGGTAAGGGGTCCAGGGCCGGGGGCAGTCAGGGGACAGGGAGCAAGGTGGGTTGGATAAGGGTGGGATCCTGAGGGGGGGGTGGCTTGGGATGGGGGTCTCTGGAGAGGGCAGTCAGGGACTGGGGGGGTGGATAGGGGTCAGAGCAGTCAAGGGACAAGGAGGTCCCGGGGGGGGCAGTCTCTGGAGGTGGTGGTCAGGGGATAAGAAGCTGGGGGGGCTGGATGAGTTGGGAGTTCTGCTGGGTGCTGTCAGGAGGCAGGGGCATGGAAAGGGGTTGGGGCAGGCAGGGAGCAGGGAGTGTTGTATGGGTCTAGAGTTCTGGGGGTCCTGGCAGGGAGCGGTTGGATAGGCATGGTAGTCCAGGGGGTCTGTCTGGGGGCAGGGGTGTGGGTAAGGGTCAGGGGACAAGGAGCAGGGAGGCTTAGAGAGGGGCAGGGGTCCCAGGAGGGGGCAGTCAGAGGACAAGGAGCAGGGGGGTTGGGGCTTTTGAGGGAGGTAGTCATCCAGCCCTCTGCCCTAAGCCCTGACCCCCCCACCACACCCTTCTGCCCTGAGCCCTATACTTCCCTCATATGCACCCAGTCCTCTGACTCCTCACCCCCCCACACCACGATTCCAGCCCTGACTGGCATTCCCACACATACCCAGCCCCCTCACCCTGACTCTTGTACTCCCCCCTGCAGCCCCTTGACATTCCATGCACCCCGCACATTCCCACCCTGAGCACCAAACAGAACCTCCTGCAATCCTCACACCAAATGGGAGCTGCCCAGGTAACTGCCCCCACACCCAAACCTCCTTCCCCAACCCTGAGCCCCCTCCCTCATTCTAGCTCCTGGCCAGACCCTTCACCCCCAGCCCTGTGCTCAGTGCACCGTCAGCTCAGTGCAGAGAGAGGAAGAGAATGGGCCAGAACCAGGGAGAAGTTAGGTACCCACTGTATGTGGGCAGGGCCAGGACCCCAGACCAGCAGCAGGGTGAGAGGGTCCGGCAGCTGGGATCCTGGCTGGCAGGAGCTGGTGGATGGAACCCCTGAGCGGCAGTAGGCTGAGCCACTCAGCCTACTGCCGGTCTGGGGTCCCAGTCACCGGCCCCGCACAGCCTGCAGCCGGTCCGGGGCTCTGGCTGCCGGACCCTTCCCAGCTGGGGTCCCGGCCGCAGGCCCCACTAAGCCCACTGCCAGCCTAGGTGAACAGAACCCCAGACCAGCAGCGGGCTGGCAGTGTAAGATCAACATTTTAATTTAATTTTAAATGAAGCTTCTTAAACATTTTGAAAACCATGTTTATTTTACAATACAACACTAGTTTAATTATATAATATATAGACTTGTAGAGAGAGAGACCTAAAAAACATTAAAATATATTACCAGCACGCGAAACCTTAAATTAGAGTGAATAAATGAAGACTCAACACACCACTTCTGAAAGGTTGCCGACCCCTGCTATGAAGTGTCTCCATTTAGTTCAGTAGCAGGATCTCGTGAATTCTTTCCTGCTTTAGGTAAGGATTTGTTGAATCAGAGTAGAGCACCCCTGATGAAGAGGGCCTGGATTGAGATGACAAAGCCTCTCCCAATCTTGTGTGAGCAGAAGCAGCGTGGTGTGCAGGCAGAGAGTTTGAGGAGGTCCGTGAACCGGAACTGATGGTGCCGGAATGGGGCTGTGAGTATGACAGTTGCTCTCTTCTGGTTAATCTTGTGTAGCACCTGTGGCAGCAAGGGAATGGAGGAGGGGAAAGGAGTAGCAAAGGTTGCCTGCTCAGGGGAAGAGGAGAGAATTGCCCTGAGAGTCCTCCCTTAGAGCAGACCTGCACAACTCGTACAACAGCGAGGGCCATATTACTCCAAAGAAAACAGCTGAGGGCCGAATCCCCCCAGCCCTGCCAAACCTCCACCACTGTGCTGCCCAGCCCCCTCATCCCTGCCCCCCCCACACAGCCCTGAGCAGTATTAAACAAATTCCTTTTAATAATTTTA
The DNA here is from genome assembly GCF_007399415.2 of Gopherus evgoodei. Classification (NCBI taxonomy): domain Eukaryota; kingdom Metazoa; phylum Chordata; order Testudines; family Testudinidae; genus Gopherus; species Gopherus evgoodei. The sequence continues at coordinate 48,523,777 of NC_044328.1, forward strand.
GGTCTGAAGCACACAAGCTGTACAGGCCTAAAGACAATCTGATTTGTCCTTAAATTGACATGGATAAAGATATTGTGGAAATATCTAAGGATGGAAGCCTTTATCACATGATGGAATATGTAACTGTTCCTTAAATGCTGGGACTTTTTAGTATTGGTTTCTGCAGGGGAACAGAGTTCAGTAAATGCTCCACTCTTTTGTAGCTGTGGCAGCAATATCATGTAGTGTTGAGATCCAGTGCTTGTTCTCAGTACCCATAGTCAGCTGCAGCCCCTCACCCCCAATGCACTGATCCTTCTCTATAGATTTGGAAGCAGATCTGAAGATTCAAGTAAACACTTAAAAAAAAAAAAAAAGTCTATTCTTTGCCCACACCTCTGATCTTAAAAAAAAAAAAAAGTCAGTTTTGTAATTGGTAGACTTTCCAGATCACTCTGGATTACATGAATTTTTCATGTCCTGACTGAGGACCACTGGCAGCTACGTGGGGAAATTTTACACTACCTGCTTGTATCACAATTGGCTAAATATGTTGTTTTTGGTCCTTTTTTTTTTTTTAAAATACCTAATTCTACCATTAATGGAATGAAACAAAAACTTTTTTTCTCCTTTAGTTATGTCTTTTGACTCTTATGCATGGGCTAGGTTCCTTTGCTGCTGTCTGAGAACTCTTGTTAAATTTTCATGCTAGAGCAGTGTCAAAAACACTAGAATAGGGGCCACTGATAATTATAAGATCTGCTTTTTTATTATCTAGAGTTCTTGCCACTTTCACTAAAACCAAGGGGAGAAGAGTAGAAGATCATGGTTCATTTAATTTGTCTTCTCCCCCCCCCGCACCGCCCCCCAAAGCTATATGTTATGGGGTAAATACCAGGGACGATGAAGGGTTAATTTAAGCTAAAGGACAGTGATGGCACAACCAATAGATACCAAGTGGCCAAGGACAAAATCAAGCTGGAAATTACTGTAGAAAGTTTCTAACCAGCAGTAGGGTGAGGCTCTGGAACAGCCTACCAACAGGAGTTGTGGGGCAAACAACTTAATTAGTTTTAAAGGAGAACTTGACATATTTGAGTCATGGTTTGTTTTTTTTTTTACAGGGGGGTTGCTTGTGATGGTAGGGGGCTGGGCTCAACAGCGCTGGGGATCAGTTTTGGTTCATGTCTTATATTACTAGAAGACAATTCTTCAGGGTTTCAGCTGGACACTTGCACGCATCATGAAGGGATCACCTCACTCCCCGACAGAGAGAGAGAGAGAGAGAGAGAGAGAGAGAGAGAGAGAGAATGTGAGAGTGAGTGAGTGTATTTTCACTGGTGAACTGAATCTAGCATGTTCAGTTGTAAAATGTTGCTACATTCCAACTATACCACTGAAGAGTTTGAATGGAACTCTGACATACCCCAGTTAAGGTAGGGGGTGGGGGGATGTTATAACCTTAGTCCCAGATTTGGACCTTAGCGTCCAAAACATGGGGGTTAGCATGAAAACCTCCAAGCTTAGTTACCAGCTTGGACCTGGTACTTGCTGCCACCACCCAAAAAATTAGAGTGTTTTGGGGCACTCTGGTCCCCCTGAAAAACCTTCCCTGGGGACCCCAAGACCCAAATCCCTTGAGTCTCACAACAAAGGGAAATAATCCTTTTTCCCTTCCCCGCTCCAGGTGCTCCTGGAGAGATACCCAGACACAAGCTCTGTGAAACTACACAGAGTGACTCCCCCTCTCTGTTCCCAATCCTGGAAACAAAAGAACTTTCCTATTCCCCCAGAGGGAATGCAAAATCAGGCTAGCCAATTCAACACACACAGATCTCCCCTGATTTCTTCCTCCCACCAATTCCCTGGTGAGTACAGACTCAATTTCCCTGAAGTAAAGAAAAACTCCAACAGGTCTTACAAGAAAGCTTTATATAAAAAAGAAAGAAAAATTACAAATGGTCTCTCTGTATTAAGATGACGAATACAGGGTCAATTGCTTAAAAGAATATTGAATAAACAGCCTTATTCAAAAAGAATACAAATCAAAGCACTCCAGCACTTATATTCATGCAAACACCAAAGAAAAGAAACCATATAACTTACTATCTGATCTCTTTGTCCTTACACTTAGAAACAAAAGATTAGAAAGCAGAACTACTTCTCCAAAGCTCAGAGAAAGCAGGCAGCCAGAAAACAAAGACCTCAGACACAAACTTCCCTCCACCCAAAGTTGAAAAAATCCGGTTTCCTGATTGGTCCTCTGGTCAGGTGTTTCAGGTGAAAGAGACATTAACCCTTAGCTATCTGTTTATGACAGGGGAGGACCACTCATATCCCCTTCCCTGAAGACACGCGTGCACGAGCACACATGCACACACACACTCCTCATTATATTGGTTCTATTTAAAATTTTGACAGTGAGACAGCTTTAAATACTACTCATCCCTCATTTGTACTCTAAGCAGCAATTATCCATCCATCCTCTCCCCCTACCCCAATATATCATTCCTGAGGAAAACCTAATCCTTTTGTTATTTAAAAAGGTCACAGGGTACAGAGTCAACCTTCCCTTTTCCTTACAGAGTTTCCTTGTATATATATTTCCCCCCCCCCCCCAAGACCTTATTCTTTAAATCAAGTTATAAACGGTACCATGAGAATTATTTAGTGGTTACAATTACAACATTAGACTCCCAAAGTTATCAATCACATCAGCTGCAGAAAATTTCTTTATGATCCTAAGTATTTAAGGACATTTACTCTATTCCCTCACAACAGTTGGGGGGGGGGGGGGCAAAACAAACAAACAAAAAAAACCACAAATTGATTCAGGGCTTGGCTACACTGGCGCTTTACAGTGCTGCAACTTTCGCGCTCAGGGGTGTGAAAAAACACCCCCGAGCGCTGCAAGATACAGCACTGTAAAGCCTCAGCGTAATCAGTGCCGCAGCGCTGAGAGTGCGGCTCCCAGCGCTGCAAGCTACACCCGTAGAGGATGTGGTTTACGTGCAGCGCTGGGAGAGCTCTCTCCCAGCGCTGGCGCTGCGACCACACTCAGACTTCAAAGCGCTACCGCGGCAGCGCTTTGAAGTTTCAAGTGTAGTTTCAAGTGTAGCCATACCCTCAGTGTATTAAGATGATGCTGCACCATATGAGCTGTCAAAGCTCCAGCATCTGAGGACTTTTAACATAATCTTTGTTATTTAGGAGTTGCTTTAATTTAACTACATAAATAAAGATTAGACAGACACTTATAACAGGAGACACAGTCTTGTGGCACCTTACAGACTAACAGACGTATTGAAGATGCATCTGACAAAGTGGGTATTCATGCTCCAATACATCTGTTAATCTATAAAGGTGCCACAGGACACTGTCACTTTTTACAAATCCAGACTAACACGGCTACCCCTCTGATACTTGTAACAGGAGAGACTCTTATAGATTAGGGTACCAAGTCATTTCCATTCTTACTGTTTTCAGTAAATATATTTTCTGCAATTTCTAGCTACTGGTCTGAAGGTTTCTAGTTCTGGCCTGTGGCTGAAGCCTACTTATTTAAATGCCATGACAGTGCCATCATTTTTCAGTACAGGAGAGTGGGAAAATGCTCTTCTCAACTATATGCTTCACATTTTTTAAAACAGCCTTAGTGTCAAAACAGCTGGAAGTAGGAAGCTAAAATTTGGAAGGGAAGCGAGGAGAACTGCCTCTGAATGTTGCAGAGGAAGACAGGCTTTATTTATGAGACTGACAAAAGAAAAAAAAAAAAACACCAACACCACAACCACACCACACTTCAATATACATTTGGTATATGTCTAAGACCTTTTAAACTAATATCTAGAGTGGTGCACAGCCTGCATTCACATGTGCAGTGGTAAGTTAGCTGCTTAGTGAAAGAAGTGTAATCAAGGTTCACATCGAATAAAGGTCCACAAAAGCCCTGGCTTCATTCACTGCACCTCTTGTGAGGTAAGACTATACAACTCAAAGCTATGTGAAAATGCCCAGGAATTCCTAATATGTTCAGTGGAAGGGGATCACAACATGGTCAGACACAATAGTCACCATTACACTAATCATTCTGTAACATGGAAGAGTTTCTTAAGTTCTGAATCTTTTTGTGAAATAATCTTAAAATCTCTGTTAGGAAAAAGTTCAAGTTACACTGTTATGTGCTTGAATATCTGGTAGTGGCAGTTGCCTATGGAACCTATCCCAGGGCATTATGCATTTAAGTTATGATTAACAGCTAATCATACCACATTATTGTAATATAATATATCAGAGAGGGCAGAGTTACCCTTAATATTTTTCCCTGTGGCAACTGTAGGCCTAAGGTTAGAGATTGGTGTTTTCATTAAGCTTATTTACCAGAGGCAAGCTTTGTTTATAACTGGGATCCTGTTGGTCTAACTTCAGCAAATGCATGTGATGTACTTCAGAAAAAAGAATTCCATTCCTTATAGGCAAAGAGAAATCACACTTGACTTGCAGTACCTAAAGAGACTAAAAACAAGGTTGCATGCACTGTTGTAGAGGCATTGGTTCCAAGATATTAGAGAAATGAGGTAATATCTTTTACTGCACCAATGTCTGTTAGTCAGATAGACAAGCTTTGAGCTTACACAGACCTGAAGCAGAGCTCTGTGTAAGTTGCAAAGTTTGTGTCTCTCACCAGAAGAAGTTGCTCGGACACAAAAATAAAAAAAAATAAAAATAAAAAATAAAATTACCCCACCCACCTTGTCTCTCTAACAACATGGTCGACCAACTAAGGAATTATGTTAACAGCCATGGGTTTTCAGAAGTGGATTTCTTTCCACAACACTTTTCACAACTGAAGGGAAGCATAGCATAAATATGATCTCACTGTATCCTCATCTACACAAATACATCAACTAAGATTCGTATTAACCTCAAGTACTTGTAAAGTTTTTTAGGTGTTACTTTTCCATGACACGTCTTGGATAGTGAATAGGAAATGAGAAACTTAAAACAGAAGATGGGAATATAAATCCACAGAACCCCAAAACGGTGGGCTACAACAATTATCATGGGAAACTTGCAACTACTGAAGGTACTTTTACACACACACACACTTTCATATGCCTAAAAAGTCATTGGATGTTACAAGTAGCATCACTTAATCACATAAAATTAAAAGAAATATCTTCAAAACTAAGGGAAATATATAAAAATTCAATTTAGAATAAAATTTCCTTGGTAACGTTTAAATGTTACCCTTGGTCTCACAGAACTAAATAGGACTATCCTTCTATCGACTATCCCCACAGAAAGTTATATAAGGAGAAAACTATGACAATAAACAGCCAGAACAAACTCCAGAGAGTAAATGGGAAGGAAAAGATGGTGCATTTTTCCCTTTCTACTCTTTGCTCCCAAAGCCAAGACTTCTATTACAACAGCCACATTATCAAAGGGAGGCAAAGCAAAAAGCATCATATTGGAACTTTCCACAGAAAGTTCTTCTGTCCTGGATTCTTGCACTAACAAAAACAACACACACACACACACACACACACACTCATCAGTAAAATAGAAGTAAAGTAAAAGCAGGGGTTACACATTTTTCCAAAAAAATCTTCAGCTCAAATGAAATTGTGACTTATGGACATGAGAGCAGATTGCTGATCTGAAGTTAAAAAACAAATGGGGAATGTTCAATATTAGTTAACCCCTTTTCTGTTTCTATACTTATGCCTATTATCTAAGAGTTCTTCAATCTTGTTCACAAAACTAGTTCCCTCATCATTTTAACTGAAAATTGTAAAATGCTTCCCAGCATGAATTATTGCTACCTACTACACATTTATGCTGAAAGACAAAAAGGCCTCGTGTTTGGTTTAATATTATGCACTCCTGGAAAACATTTTCTAAAAATGTTACATGATCTATTTGAATGTAACTTGCACTTCTCCTTTGCTAGTTACATTCAACTCACATCTGCCATCAAAAAGCTATATGCTTAAAGGAGTAAGGAATATTTTTGAATCATTACAGCATGCACCTATGTTTATCACATGGATGATTTTCCAATGGCAGGTTGGCACCAAATTGTTCAGCATCACTACTACCGTAGCTAATAGTTTGCTACAACCCAAAGAAACATATCCTTACATTAAAACCTGTTTTAGAGTAGTAGCCGTATTAGGGTATGTCTACACTACAGGATTATTCCAATTTTACATAAACCGGTTTTGTAAAACAGATTTTATAAAGTCGAGTGCATGCAGGCACACTAAGCATATTAATTCGGTGGTGTGCGTCCATATACCGAGGCTAGCGTCGATTTCTAGAGCATTGCACTGTGGGTAGCTATCCCATAGTTCCCGCAGTCTCCTCTGCCCATTGGAATTCTGGGTTCAGATCCCAATGCAAAAAACAGTGTTGTGGGTGATTCTGGGTAAATGTCCTCACTCAATCCTTCCTCCGTGAAAGCAACGGCAGATAATCATTTCATGCCCTTTTCCCCTGGATTGCCCTAGCAGATGCCATAGCATGGCAACCATGGAGCCCGTTTTGCCTTTTGTCACTGTCACCGTATGTGTACTGGATGCTGCTGACAGAGGCGGTACTGCAGTGCTACACAGCAGCATTCATTTGCCTTTGCAAGGTAGCAGATGGTTACCATCTCTATTGCACAGTCTGCCATGACATTGTAAATTGGCAATGAGATGATGGTTATCAGTTGTTCTGTATTGTCTGCTGCTGTCACGGGTGCTCCTGGCTGGCCTCGCTGAGGTCAGCTGGGGGCGTATGGACAAAAATGGGAATGACTCCCCAGGTCATTCCCTTCTTTATGTTTTGTCTAAAAATAGAGTCAGTCCTGCCTAGAATATGGGGCAAGTGTACTAGAGAACCAGAGAGCACAGCCGCTCCATGTCAGAGCCCCAGAGATCCCGCAGAAATGAGCTGCATGCCATTCTAGGGGTGCCCCTGCAACAACCCCACCCACTGCTTCCCTCCTCCCCCAACCCACCTGGGCTACCATGGCAGTGTCCCCCCCCCATTTGTGTGATGAAGTAATAAAGAATGCAGGAATAAGAAACACTGACTTGTTAGTTAAATAAAATGAGGGGGAGGCAGCCTCCAGCAGCTATGATAGTCCAGACAGTACAGAATCTTTTCTTTAGACATGAAAGGGGGGGGAGCTGATAGAGCTCAGCCTCCAGTTGCTATGATGAGGACAGTTACCAGCCGTTCTGTACCATTTGCCGGGAACGAGCGGGAGTCATTCCCATTTTTACCCAGGAGCCCCAGGCCGACCTCACCAAGGCCAGCCAGGAGCACTCACAAGCTAATGATGATGATGGCAGACAGTACAATATGACTGCTATCCACTGGGAAGGGGATGCTGGTGTTCAGTGCTGCAGTACTCCGTCTACCAGCAGCTTGCAGTAGACATAGGGTGACACTGAAAAAAGGTGAGAAACGTTTTTTTTTCCCCTTTTCTTTCGGGGGTGGGGGTGGGTGGGGAGAAAGGGTGTAAATTGACGACATATACCCTGAAACACTCGGGAAAATGTTTTTGACCCTTCAGGCACTGGGAGCTCAGCCAAGAATGCAAATGCTTTTCTGAGACTGTGGGATAGCTGGAGTCCTCAGTACCCCCTCCCTCCCTCCATGAGTGTCCATTTGATTCTTTGGCTTTCTGTTATGCTTGTCACAGAGCACTGTGCTGTGGACTCTGTATCATAGCCTGGAGATTTTTTCAAATGCTTTGGCATTTCGTCTTCTGTAAAGGAGTTCTGATAGAACAGATTTGTCTCCCCATACAGCAATCAGATCCAGTATCTCCCGTACGGTCCATACTGGAGCTCTTTTTGGATTTGGGACCACATTGCCACCCGTGCTGATCAGAGCTCCACGCTGGGCAAACAGGAAATGAAATTCAAAAGTTCGCGGGGCCTTTCCTGTCTACCTAGCCAGTGCATCCGAGTTCAGATTACTTTCCAGAGCTGTCACAATGGTGCACTGTGGGATACCACCTGGAGGCTAGTACTGTCGATTTGAGGCCACACAAACCCTAATCCGACATGGCAATACCGATTTCAGAGCTACTCCTCTCGTCGGGGAGAAGTACAGAAACCGGTTTAAAGAGCCCTTTATGTCGATATAAAGGGCCTTGTTGTGTGGACGGGTGCAGGGATAAATCAGTTTAATGCTGCTAAATTCGCTTTAAATGTGTAGTGTAGATCAGGCCTTAGTTTGGATCAGCAAAACCAACAAGGAGTACTTGTGGCAACTTAGAGACTAACACATTTATTTGGGCATAAACTTTCATGAGCCAAAATCCACTTCACTCCATGCATCTGATGAAGTGGGTTTTAGCCCACAAAAGCTTATGCCCAAATAAATGGGTTAGTCTCTAAGGTGCCACAAGAATTCTTTTTTTTTTTTTTTTTTAATTTAAAGATCATTGGCAATCCCTTTGCAGTGTTTCATGTTCTTTTTCATAGTCTTCAAAATCTGAAGTTTCTGTCATGGCAAGTATAAATTCTGGATTTCATGACAAATTTCAGTTGTCCTTTAAAAGATCAAAAAAAACTTGTCCATGGCAAACATATAGGACAGGGGCTATTTGTTACAGATTTACATCTTTTAGAGACCTGTGTTTTTATGGACTTGCTCATCAGGGATTAAAAGCCATCCAGATCCAAAATGCACATGAGTTATTTGGGTACCAGATTTGGCTTTGGACCCTTAAGTTCCCAAAACATAGCTGTATTAGCTGTTGGCTTCACATAAGACTAAAAAAGGTAAGTTATTCCACCACAGGTGTGGAAGTGTTTGAGCTTGAAACATACCTCAGTTAAGCGTATTCTGGATAGCAAAACATGCATGAGTGTTGTTTTGTACTAGGAACACCCTTTCATGTCACAACACAATGTTTTTGGTATTCTTCCATCTGAAATGTGGGAGACACAAACTGTGTTTAAATGCACGCAGTATGGAATATACACCAAGCGCATTAACTAAGCCCTCGTCCAGACTAACCCGCGGCATCGGCGGGTTAAAATCGATTGCTCGGGGATCGATATATCGCGTCTAGTCTGGACGCGGTGTATCGATCCCCGAGCGCGCTTACATCGATTCCGGAACTCCATCAATCCGAACGGAGTTCCGGAATCGACACGGAGAGCCGCGGACATCGATGCAGCGCCGTCCAGACTGGCGAGTACCTCGATTTTAGAAATTCGACTTCAGCTACGTTATTCTCGTAGCTGAAGTTGCGTATCTAAAAATCGATTTTAATTCCTAGTCTGGACGTGGCCTAAGAATGTCATCCCCTACAGTATACCTTTAGCCATTCTCTATCTGGTCCCAGCAAGCTTCAGCCCCTCAGTTTGCTATGGGGAACTACACTGAGCATGCTTCCAGACCTATATAGCACCAGAGAGTACACAGGCAAAGCAGAAGCTATAAAATACCATTTGACCTAGCAAAAGGTGTGCTGGGCTGCAGAGCAGAAGACTACGTTCCAGCATCAGCTCTGCTCCTGGGTGGATTCTATGTGACTGTGTGCCCACAGAAAACACACACCCTCCTGCAGAATTCCTGTGCTTCCCTGCAGGAAACAGCAGCGAAGCAAAGGGAAGCCATGGGCTGGGGGGGAGGAGAAGACAACAACCAGGGGCACAGTTTTTGGGGAGAGATTGCCTTCCCCAACAGAGGCGAGGTGAGGCAAGGCATGTGGGGCACATGTGGTTATGAGCCACTTCCCCGCCACCCCCTGTTTCTGCAAGCACAGAGCTGCCCAGCTGAAGGAGGCTGCGTCTGTGACTCTGCAGTTGAATGCAGCCTCCTGGGATTTAGTGCCAGTCGTGCTTCCCCTGTGCCTGCTAGGACCCTTCCTGGTTTCTGTGCAACAGAGTGCCTGTGGTGGGGCTGGGTAATGGGGGTGGGGGCGAGGGAAAAAGGCAGGGGAGGGAAGAAGGGGTGGAATAGGGTAGGGGAATGTGGGAGTGAGGAGAGGGGGATGGAGAAGAGAGGAATTGGGAGCCTGGCATGTGGCATCCCTTCAGCAGTAGCTGGAGCTCCCCAGTTAAGCAAACCTAACAAACCCTCACACTGATAAGCCCCATCCCCCTACACTTAGATTCCTCTAACAAACTCCCTACACCCAGACCTCCAACCCACTGATCCCAACCAGCTGCACCTGGACCCCCATCCCAAGCACCACTCCCCCAGCACCCAGACTCCCCCACATACAGACATAAACCTTGCTGTGCCCCAACCACCTTCTCCTGGATCCCCAACAAGCCCCTGTGCCTCCAGATTTCCCACTGAGCAACCCACACCCAGATTGCCCCACATAGAACCTCTCACTCCACACCTGGATTCCCCCCATCCCCCACACACACTACGCCTCTCCACACTTGGTGGGCAGGTTCAGCCCAGTGAGATCTAACACCTGGTGTGCCTGGCAGAAAGCCCCAGGGTGTTTCTGAGGCAGGTCCAGCCCCTGCACTGTGTCAGGGTCAGATGTAGCCTCACTGCCAAGTCCCTGTATTAGGGGAGGTGGGGGCTTCAGGGTAATCTCCCACCTCAATGCAGCCAGTGGCCTGTGCTCCCCACTGCCATGATGGAGCCACGTTTAACTGACAATTGAGATTTTCAGAATTTTAAAATAGTGCACACAATTTTTAGGCACAGAATTCCCTCAGGAGTAACTGGTCCCACTACTCTCACCCATTCTCCAACTGCAGCATGCAGTTTACTATCCCAAAGACTGAAATATTTTAGTTTAGCTTACGTTTTTGGGCTTAATATAGTGGTATCCAGGTGACAGGTATGGACATATGATATACACGAGGGCAGACTGGCTGATCTAATGGTCCTTTCTGGCCTTACTCTATGAAACTACTAGCTCCCTGTGTTGTATGGAGAACCCATTGTTATTCCTTAATGCTACCTGAAGCATTCTAGATCTATTTCAGGCTCCAATATTCTTGATAGCAATATAGAGTGGTGGGCAAGTGAGAGGGGGAACTGTACTTCACACTTGCTGTACATCAAAAAAATTGCACTGCACTCCACAGGAAGAGTAACACATTTTTAGAGGTACAGAAGGCAAGTCACTGACAAGTTCACTTAAGGTCCCACATGTTAGGGACAACTGTGAATAGAATCCAAGTCTTTTGTCTCTGAATTTTCTCTTCTAATCACTAGACCATATTGTTTCCCTTTAGAGCATGCACCCTCCGTTCAAACGATGTATTATGCTCCAGGCTTTGAAAATTCAAGGAGACCAAAAAAAAAAAAAAAAAACCTTAGTCATGCTTCCCAAAGGTTTAACACAACTCAACATTATAGATCATTTATTTGGGGCAGACAATGAAAACATCAAGCCAAAGTTGTTTGTACAAGCTTCTCTTCAAAACTTATTTAAACATATAATTTAAAACAAAACCAAGCTGCATTTCAAGTATTACGTGATGCTGGGTATTTTTATCATCACTAACAAAACTTTTATTCAAACATCAATTTCCCATAAATTTTATTTAAAAGCAATATTAAGAGTACTGTAGATGGCGAAACTAGGAATGGAGTTGCAAGTCAGTGTGTCACCTGAGTTAAATGCAGACAAGTGCAAAATGTATGTCAAGTGGACACATTTTAAGCAGTGGATGACACCAACATCATTCACCTATACAGTGACTGGTCAGTGTTCTAAGTGTCACTGCCAGATTAAGCCACATCTGAATTGTGGACAGAAGCTGAGAATTATCTACCTTCAGAACCATTCAGATGCCTCCAAAATAATTAAACAGCTACCAGGTTTTTGTCAAATAATACATTTAAAACTGGACTGAGAAAAACCCTTATTTAAAAAAGTGAGACCATGTGGAAAACCATCCTACTTTGGAAGGTAATACACTACATGGCACAACCCATCAGTCACCAGCTTCTACACTTAAGTCGATTATCAGAAAAATTCCAATAGTGTCTCTAGGCAAAGGTAAAGCTATGTCTACTGTATTAATGGTAGCATATTAACTCTAGGGTTTAAAGGCTGCTGCACTTACCCATTCCTCTCTTCCTTTAATAATCCAGGTTGGGGAAATAAGTCATGATTAAGGCTATGTTTTAGTCACAGGTTTTTTTTTGTACAAGTCATGGACAGGTCATGGTCAGTAAACAAAAATTCACAGCCATGATCTGTCCATGACTTTTACTATATATCCCTAACTAAAACTTGGGCAAGGATCTCACTGGGGGGAGGGCGGACAAGTGGTACCCAGCATGCAACCCCCTGCTGGGGCTTGGGGAGAGGTGGGACGACTGGCAGGCTCCCTATCCAGCATGTCCCTGCACCTCCTAAGGGGAGGGGCAACCAGGAGGGTTCCGGGCACTGCTCCCACCACAAGCACCGGCTCCACAGCTCCCATTGGCTGAGAACCACAATGGTGGCACCCATAGGTACGGGCGGAGCCCCTTTGCCCCTCCACCTAAGAGCTGCTGGGACATGCCGATAGGAGCTCTCTTCCCCCCCTGCACCCCAGGGTAAATGGAATCCGTGACTTCTGTGACAGTCATTTGAGTTCCAGTAATAAGTACAAGTGACAAGAAGCCAAGAGAATCTTCAGTTCTAATATGGACCAATAAATTATCTTTTGACAATACATCTGACCTTCCAACTCAATCTACCCAGTTGGCTAAGTTGTATGTACAATATCACAGCTTTTTCTCAATTAAAAAGTCTGATATATCGGAGACCTTTCACTTCTAAAGAACATGATGTGTAATTAGAAAAAACAAATACAGATTTTTTTAAAAATAAAATAAACTTTATATAGAACACATCACATTATTATTAGTGCCAAACATGCTGCTATAGAATAGTCTCGTCTTACCCATACCAGGCTGTAACTGACAGCTAGTATATTGATAATTTAGTTTCAAGTTATGACAATATATTATCTTCCAGTAACTGGTATATATACACAATTGCTCAGACCCTACAAGTGAGAAAGAATGCTTTGATTCATAGTTCAAGATCAGAAAAAATTCTCAACTGCAGAAGTCACCAAAACATGTAGAAACAAGTCCATTCAGTCCTACTTCTTGTTCACCATTTGACTCAGATAACGAAAATGAACATAAAATGAAGCTTTAGCGCATCTGACATGTTAATACCTTGCAATACCAGCTACAACAATGCCATGCAAACGTCTGTTCTCACTTTCAGGTGACATTGTAAACAAAAAGCAAGCAGCATTATCGCCTGCAAATGTAAACAAAACTTGTTTCTCAGGTTTGGTGTTTTTTTTTAAATATAGTTCTACATCTGTAAATTCAATTTCCATGATACACAGATTGCAATACAGTACCTGTATGAGGTGAACTGAAAAAATACTGGTTTTTTTGTTTCTCATTTTTAGTGTAAATATTTGTAATTAAAAAATTAATATAAAGTGAGCACTGTACACTTTGTATTCAGTTTTGTAATTGAAATCAATATATTTGAAATGTAGATAAGCTTCAATTGGTATTCTATTTAACAGTGCCATTAAAGCTGGGATTAATCACAATTAAATTTTTAAATTGCAATTAATTTGAGTTAAACAAATGAGTTAACTGTGATTAATTGATAGTCCTATAATAAAGCATTTGTGTAGACAAGTTCAGATATTTCATGAAGGATTAGTCAAAGCACTGAGAGCACATGGGCCAGTTATTTTAACCCCTTGTAGTATTTTTCAAGACTATCCACACATTAGTCAAAAGCATGGTCTAGCAGTTGAAGCACAGAACTATCAGATGCCTCTGTACTCCAATCCTGGCTCTGACCTTATTCCTTCCAGCCCTGGCAGTCACTACATATCACTGTAATTTTACTAACTCTGAGATAAGAAGAGTCTCCTGAAATTGAAGTATAGAGAAACTACAGTTTTAGGTTTTTGTTTTAAAGACACTTCGGGCAAAGTACAAATATAGCAAATCCATTGACTGATAATAGATTGGCAGAGGGCTGCATGATGCCTGCTTTAGGTGAATCTGCTGCTGCTCTCTATTTTGGTAGCCAGAAGAGCAATAGGTCAGCCACGAGGTAAAGGTTCAATGGCAGTTGGGACAACAGTTGGAGACCTGGAGTGACAGCAATGAAGGCAGCTGTTCCAGGCAGCTGCTCAGGATGAATAAAACCAGGGTTTCTGGAGTTGTTTGTGTGCCTATTTAAAATATACAGGACTCATGTAGATAGTATAGATAGGAACTGCACCATACCCAATTCAGTTACATTATTCTCCTTTTCAAACACTAGACAACTCAACTTCTGCAAGGCCCTGATATAAACAGTTTGGCTGAGGGGCACCAATGTTTATCTTTCCCACTGTGTGATTCCATTTCCAAACCAATCAAACAGGGCTGGGGGAGAGAGAGAGGGTAGGGCAGAGGAGCAAATCAAGAAGCAAGAAAGGGAATTTATCAGGGCAAGGAGCCAGAGCAAGTCTGGGAGTTGGGTGAAAGAAGTAGAAGCAGGAATGAATCCAAGACTGGAGACCATTTAACTGAAAGCCTCCTCTTATAGCTGAGGCCCTACCAAATTCGTGGCCATGAAAAATGTGTCATGGACCATGAAATCCGGTCTCTCCTCCCGTCAAATCTGGTCTTCTGTGTGCTTTTACTCTATACTATACAGGTTTCACTGGGGAGACTAGCATTTCTCAAATTGGGGGTCTTGATGCAAAAGGGAGTCACCAGGTTATTTTAGGGGGACTGTGGTATTGCAACCCTTACTTCTGCACTGCCTTCAGAGCTGGGCTCCTGGCCTGCAGCCGCTGTTCTCCAGCTGTCCATTTCTGAAGGCAGCACCACTGCCAACAGCAGCAGCACAGAAGTAAGCCTAGCAATACCGCAATGGCCACTACAATAACCTTGTGACCCTACCCCACCCTCAACTCTTTTTGGGACCAGGACCCCTATAATTACAACACTGTGAAATTTCAGATTTAAATAGCTGAAATCATGAAATGTAGGATTTTTTTAAATCATCTGACCATGAAGTTCACCAAATGGACCATGAATTTGGTAGAACCCTACTTATAGCATGCTCCATACCTTCTCCTGACCTACTTCTCCCTTTCCCACTCCAGCTCCCTTCCCTCCCCAACTCCATTTCAGTTTTCACTCCCCTAGCCCCACACAGGACCTGGTCTCTTGCCTTACAGTCCCTTAGTTTACCCCCCTGGATGCAGTCATCCCTTCTCCTGCCTCCACCTTTCTGAGACACTGGATATAGCCACTTTGTCAGGGCTTTGCAGCTAGGAAATGGGGCAGGCAGAATATGGAGGGGTCTAAGACGTGTACTTTTAAACATCTCCCCTTCTCCCAGCAAAGACAAAAAGTATTTGAGCCTCTCAAGGAGAGTAGATAAAGAGCAGACTCACACTACATACTGCCTCAGTTCTCCCCTTCCTTCCCATAAAAATCTGAAAAGTGGGGATAACAACCTGCTTCTTTCACAGGCTGCTGTAGCACCAATTTACTTTTAAGTCTTTGGATGAGAGAAGTGCCAAGTACAACATTCAGTCATTTTGTGAGACATAATGCCCAGCTTTATCATTATGGGCCACATGTCATAATTACAAACTGAGGCTCTCAGCCATGGCTATTCTAGGACTGTTGCTTTCAACAATACATTAAACTACTACAGGAGATGGCTGACTCTGCTTTTATACCCACTGAAGTTCTTATCAAACATTATATTGCTTTGTATTAATTATGTGACCTACTGCAGTAACTGAAATGAAAGGAAGCAGGTGACTGCATACTTAGCTACACACTTGACATTAGGATGTGTACATAAGACTGATGCATGAATATGGATGCTTGCAGTCACAGTCTACTTTAGCCATCAGTGATGTAAACATTGACTAGCAATATCTTTGACTACAACATCTGTTTGCAAACTGGGTAAGTTGACTGAAGATTTTTCTGGACTCATTTGAGCATCCGCTATGAAGACTGACCTGTTAGTTTGGGGCTTTGTTCAGTGAAGTTTGTCAAAACAAATAAAGCTTAAGTTACAGGGACAATTGTCAGAAACCAAAATGAGGGAATGATTGCCTTACAACAAATAAAAAGTTTACAGCCTCAGCTTCATGACTATTACTGTAAATAATTTACAGCAGAAACAGCAAAAAATATCAGCTTAATTAGAGAAAAGCATTTTCTCTAAAGTGGACAGACATTATTAAGCCATTTAGGTCAGACTGTTGGCATTTTCGTTACAATATAGCAGTCAATATTTGAATACATAAAAGGCCTAATATTTTTCACTTTTAGAATTGATCCTCTTCAGTGTCATCTTACTGTTGGTAATGAAAGCATCCACAGGAAAGCTAGTACACCGGCACATCTCCCTTCTTCACATTTGTTTCCTCATCTTTTATGGCCATACACTCACTCAGCACCCCACCACCCTCTACTCCAACACTTATTTTCAGTTGGTGAAGGACTATGGGACATGTTATACCCAGATCTCCAGTGCCAGGGTAGAATACAGCCTGTATAGCGCAGTTAGAGATATCTTGCAGCTCTACAGACCTCCAACATTCCCTGCTCCCTGTAGAAAGGCCCCGCATCCAGACTGCAGTGCTTCTCTCTGCTGCTTCCCCTCCCAGTCCACAGCACTGGGACACTGCCAGGGGCTCCCCAGTTGGGCAAGGACTGGGCACCGCAGTCCATTATTGCCTAGAAAGGAGGAGGTCACTGGCCACTGGTAGGTTTGCAGGAAAGCAGCCAGGGCAGAAAGCACTGGGGTTGGATGGACCTTTCCTGGAGCTCTCTGGGCAAGTCGCAGTGCTTCCTTCCTTAGTTACAACCTAACAAACCTGCCTACGACTGGGGTCTATCTCCCCATGCCCCCCCAAAACAACAACAAAAACAGTTGTCTAAATGCAGCTTGACAGTTGCTAATATCCAAATACCATTAACACTGTAGTCAGATAGGATTGGTTCTCAGGGAAATGCTGCGATAACCAAAAGTAGCCTTTGTCAGGATCAGTAGCATCCCTTGTATTTTGTTCCTGTGACAAAAAACACACCACACTCAAAGAAACTTAAAAAGTGTTTCTAATAAGCATTTTGAACCTTGTGATATTTAAGTAGTCCCACTACAGTTGTTCCTAAAAATTCTACAACTGTAGCGGGACTACTTAAATATCACAAGGTTCAAAATGCTTATTAGAAACACTAAGTTTCTTTGGTGAGTGTTTTTTTTTTTAAATTAAAAGCATCACATTATGGAAATGTAGCTATTACTTAATACAATAATTATGTTTAAGCTGCATGCCTATTGCATATTCTAATAAAGGGAGGCGGGGAGGAAAATGGCCAATCACATTATAAGAAAAGCTCTGGTATCACACAAAGCTACTCTTGAGTTAGTATGTACATATATCAATTGTGGTCAGGGAACCAGTTGTCCCCATAAATTCACCAGATATAGCTTACACAATTATGATTTTTAGCAAAGTCTGAAGTTGTAATGTTATAGACTAATTAGTAGCTAAAACCCCAACCTGTCATACAAGTGTGCCAGTTGGAACAAATACTCCATCTTCTGTGTTGTCTCCCTACTACAATCAAATTAGCTGCAAAGTCAATGTGGTGATTGGTTTAGTTACCCATTTCTGAAATCACAATGGTCTAGGACTCTTGAAGCACTGATACTTGAGTACCCCCACACAAGTCAAAATGGCTGCTATTTAAATTGTAGGATAAACTTCAAAATCCAATGAGGACTGTTGAAAATATCACCAGGTTCAAAGAGCCCTGAACCATGCTTATAGCTCTATCACTTCACACTCACTCAGACTTTACAAGAATCAAAGTGGAGAGATCTGCAACCTTTGCACCAGGCATGCAAGTCAACATGCACTTCTCCCAGTCATCGCATACCCAGCTATCTATATTTCTAGTGATCAAACTGCCCATTATTAATACCTGTCTCTTCCTAATAACTGGAGTTCTCTCCCCCAGAGAAGGACAGAAACGTTTCCATGGGTTACTAAGCCGCTGGAAGGACAGGCAGACAAAGGTTAAATCCCTACACGAACAAAGCAGGCTACCCGAGGACACAGGAATCTGGCACAGGCTGTCACACTGGGAGCAGGGAGCCCTCTGGAGACACAGCCCTGGGGGTCCATCCCCCAGGACTAGGCTCCCCCCGCTATCTATTTACTACAGCGCACGAATGTCAAGTGACAGCAACCAGGCAAGGGTCCAGACCGGGGACACCAGGCCATAAGTGCCATCCGCTGCCACGGGCCCAGGAGCAGAGGGACCACCGGGCGGCGCTTCGGCTGCACACGGCGGCCTTCACATCCCACCTTGATGCCACAAAGGAGACGCTAACACCAGCCCCCGAGGCGCACGGCTGAACCGCATCCCCCACCAGCTGCGCAGGGCCCTCGGCAGGGTCGCGGTGGGCACCAGCCCCCGAGCCATCCCGCAAGCCGAGCTCTCCGCACACAGAAAAGGAAACAGCTGGGCTCTGAGCACGGTCCCCACAGGAGTCACTTACACAACCGCTCGGGAGATCATCCACGACACCATCTTGGCCGAGACAGCTGCCGCCAACGACAGCGAGACCCTGGACCCCGCAGCCCAGCACTAAATAACTCCCTTCCCCCTCCTCCTTCCTTCCTAGCCCTGCAGCCCCGCCCACTCCACTCCCAGGCCCGGAACAGGCCACGCCTCTAAGAAGTGATTGGCTGCAGCACAAGGTGCTGCCCCTACGCTAGGTGGGTTGCGCAGGCGCCGTGTTCACGTCCGAGGGGGTGGGCCCTTGATATAGCGAGCGCATGCGCCTAGTTATCTTTTGGTGGGCCTGGGTCCCATTTGCTTTAAGTCTACGGAGGCTCTGATGGTTGCCAGTAAGAGCAGGGGGGGTAAGAGCACCCCGCCCGCCTGGGCCGGCGGGAGTGCTGGAACCCCGCGCTTGTTCAGCGGCCGGCCGGCACCGCGGGGGTTGCTCATTTGTCTTCACAGCCCCCAGGACGGAACAGAACCGGTGGAGACAGGGCCTCGCGGGGGAGGGGTTCAGTCTCTCTCCCAGGAACACAGCTACAACAGCAGCCGCCTTATAGTCCCAGTGAAGGAGTCCTGGTTGGGGGAGAGGGAGACAGGTCTAATCAGAGGCTAATAACGGGCTTTTCCAGCTACCTGCCTGTGAACTGGTCAATTGTCAACACAGGGCGAAGTTAAAACTGATTTTTTTCAACTCCATAAATTACTTTTCCAGCTAGCCACTTCTAGAGCAGGAAAGGACAGGCTAGTAATGATTTAACTCAACTATGATGACTCAACCAACGAGTTATATAGCACAAACTAGATAATTCCGCTTGAACATAGTGTTAGACTGAGATGTAAAATGCACACACAAGTGAGATTATTTCAGCTTGTCAGGAAGAAGCCTAAAACTATCAGAAGGGCTCCTATAGTACCATGGAGCAATTGAGGACATAGCTCCTTTGTTCTCTCTAAATCACTTCCTTGCATCAGTTTTCAAAGGATAAAGGTATGTGACCCTTTTTCAGGTAATAAAGAGGAGGTACTGTCACAAAATAGACATGTCAAAACAGGGAGGGTGCTGGAACAAACTCATGAATCAGCAAAGTCACCAGTTATTAATCCAAGAGGATTGAAGGCTTTGAAATGAGCCTAAAATGTAGACCACTGAGTTTAGCTTTACTACTAGCAAAGTTGGCTGAAACAGTAAATTATTTAAAAAAACCCAAAACTATATGATAGGCCCTAACAATTATAGTTCCTGTAAAAGAAAATTGTACCTCTAGTCAACATGCTCAAATAATTGTAATTACAATGGTGCAGTGGGGTCCAAACTTTTCCTGTTATGCCCCCCCCGTTACCATTAATGGAATCTGTCCATGCCCCCCCTCCATTACTGCACAGCCAAGGCTTCCTCGGCAGAGGAGGTTGGGGCAGAACTGGGGATGGGGGACAAGCTGAGGCAAGAGGTGGAGCTGGCCTGGGAGTGGAGAAGGCAGAGTTGAACAGGGGTGAAGCAGAGCTGGGATAATAGATGGGTGTCACTCCCTCCCCATCTGCCTCCCAAATGTTCCTCCCACATTTTATGGATCACTTACATAATGGATGAAGGAAAAACTGATTGACATTAGGCTTTTCGTAAAGCCTTTAACAAAATCTTTTTTTAGGGACTATAAGGAATCCAGGAGTACTGAAATGAGATGCAATATACAATCAGATTAGAAACTGACTAAGAAACAAAAGTCACAGGTAGAAGTAAAAAGTAAATTTTTCACCAGTGCTTCTAGGTTCAAAGGGTGGGTGTTTATTCATGATGTGGGGAAGGTGTCAAACAGTGAGGTGGACAACATTGGCAGATGATATTTAAGACAATTCAGGACTAGAAAAGACTGAGGAAATTCAGTAAAACATAATCCTAAATGAAAGGACAGTACAATAGGAGATGGAAGACCAAGGACAAAGTAGGCCCGTTACTCAATGAGGGAGGAAAATAATAACAGAAAATGTGGAAATGGCTCTTAATGACTTCTTTGTTTCACCAAGAAGGTGGTGGTGATTGGACGTCTAACATAGTGAATATCAGTTAAAATGAGGTAGACTCAGAGGCTAAAATAGTAAAAGAATAAGTTAAAAATTACTTAGACAAGTTAGATGTTTTCAAGTCACCGGGGCCTGATGAAATGCATCCTAGAATACTCAGGGAGCTGATTGAGGAGCTATCTGACCCATTAGCGATTATCTTTGAAAAGTCATGGAAGATGGGAGAGATTCCGGAAGATTGGTAAAGGGCAAATATAGTGCCCATCTATAAAAGAGAAATAAGGACAACCCAGGGAATTGTCAGCTTAACTTCTGTACCTGGAAACACAGCGGAGCAAATAATTAAGCAATCAGTTGCAAACATCTAGAAGATAATAAGGTGATAAGTAACAGTCAGCATGGATTTTGCCAAGAACAAATAGTGTCAAACCAACCTGATAGCTTTCTTTGACAGAGTACCAAGCCTTGTGGATAGGGCGGAAGTGGTAGATGTGGTATATCTTCATTTCAGTAAATCTTTTTATACTGTCTCACATGGCAAAACTGGTTGGGAAACCATTCCCAGAGAGTAATCATCAATGGTTCACAGTCATGCTCACTTACTCACTCATGCCCGTCACCCCAATTGGGGTATGGGCCGCCAACAACAGATCTCCAGAGTCCTCTATCCCAGGCCATTCGTTCTAACTGGTTCCAGGTCCTCACGTTCCATGTGCCTGTGGTAATCCTCCTGGTTGCAAGAAGGGTAATCGGCTTAGTGGCTTCCTCACAGCTTTTACCTCCCAGCATCATGCATCTTCGAATTTGAAGACCTTCTTTTTCCAGGGTGAAAGTCTCTGTTGTCTCTATTGTTGGCGTTTCTGTAGCAGGTTGATTTTTTTACGGGGTGGAGTTGCTAGCCCCATGCCCAACCCTCCTCCTTTATCATGGCTTGGGAAAGGCAGATGGCCCCAAAGGACCTCTCTGGTGGAGTTTCACAGTCATGCTGAAAGGACATAATGAGTGGGGTCCCACAGGGATCAGTTCTGGGTCGGGTTCTGTTCAATATTTTCATTAATGATTTAGATAATGGTATAGAGGATATACTTATAAAGTTTGCAGACAATACCAAGTTGCTTTGGAGGATAGGATTAAAATTCAAAATGATCTGGACAAACTGGAGAAATGGTCTGAAGTAAATGGGATGAAATTCAATAAGGTCAAACACAAAGTACTCCACTTAGGAAGGAACAATCAGTTGCACACATACAAAATGAGAAATGACTGCCTAAAAAGGAGTACTGCAGAAAAGGATCAGGGGATCATAGTAGACCATAAGCTAAATATGAATCAACAGTGTAACACTTGCAAAAAAGCAAACATCATTCTGAGATGTATTAGCAGGAGTGTAACCAAGACAGGAGAAGCAATTCTTCTGCTCTACTCCACGTTGATTAGGCCTCAACTGGAATATTGTGTCCAGTTCTGAGTACCACATTTCAGGAAAGATGTGATCAAATTGGAGAAAGTCCAGAGAAGAGCAACAAAAATAATTAAAGGTCTAGAAAACATGACCTATGAGTGAAAATTGCAATCCATCCCATCACCAGATCACTAATTAAGATGTTGAACAAAACTGGCCCCAGGATGGACCGGGGGCACTCCGCTTGTGTTGGGGCTGACCACAAGCTGCCTTGGGCTGATGTTACAGAATGGTTTGGGGGGAGGTAGCAGTGAACTGGCTTTGACTGGATAACTAGTGAAGAGTATAAGCGAGGCCCAAGACTGTGAGTGTGGGAATAAAAAACAGCATTGTTTCCTGCCTGAGCCTGCTTGTGGGTGAATACTGCGCCTCCCGGAAGGAGATGATGATTAAAAAACGGCTATGCAAATTGCTTTAGATGAACAGTCTCATCTGCGGACACCTGGCCTGCGGGTGGCCCAGAAATTCCCCATGCTGGAGCATCGCCTTGCTACGAGCCCTCAGGGCAAGGCTGGAGGGTCCAGGACTGCCATAGCAGAAGAGGCGGTAAGCATTGATGCTTGCTTGCTTGCTTGAAAGCACGTATTTAATAACGTGTGAAGGCTGGGAAGCTTATTATACTTGGCAATAAAACTGATTATACTTATGACCTGGTGTGGCTTCATTGAGTGTATCCGAGCCTCCTCCTCTTTGCCTCGACAGTTTGATACCGGCCTGCCACACTAGACATCGAGCCATTGATCACTACCCATGAGCCCGACGATTTAGCCAGGCTTTCTATCCACTGTATAGTCTGTTATCCAAGCCATACTTCTTTAACTTGCTGGCAAGAAGACTGTGGGAGACTGTTATCAAAAGCTTTGCTTAAAATCAAGGTAAATCATGCCCACCGCTTTCCCATATCCACAGAGCCAGTTAGCTCATCATAGAGGCAATCAGGTTGGTCAGGCATGATTTGCCCTGGTAAATCCATGTTGACTGTTCCTGATCACCTTCCTCTCCTCCAAGTGCTTCAAAATGGATTCTTTTGAGGACCTGCTCCACAATTTTTCCAAAGACTGCGGTAAGGCTGACTGGTCTGTAGTTCCCCAGATTCCTCCCTTCTTCTCTTTGTAAAGATGGGCACTGTATTTGCCTTTTCCAATCATCCAGGACCACCCCTGATCACCACGAGTTTTCAAAGATAATGGCCAATGGCTCTGCAATCACATCAGCCAGCTTCCTCAGCACCCTCCGATGCATTGCATCCAGCCCTATTGGACTTGTGCATATCCAGCTTTTCTAAATAGTCCTTAACATATTCTTTTGGCCTCCTCCCCATATTGTGCTGCCCAGTGCAACAGTCTGGAAGCTGACCTTGTCTGTGAAGACCGAGGCAAAAAAAGGATTGAGTACTTCAGCTTTTTCCACATCGTCTGTCACTACGTGGCCTCCCCATTCAGTAAGGGTCCCACACTTTCCCGACCACCTTCTTGTTGCTAGCATACCTGTGGAAAACTTTCTTGTTACCTTCACATCCCTTGCTAGCTGCAACTACAGTTGTGCATTGGCCTTCCTGATTACACCCCTGCATGCTTGAGCATTATTTTTATACTCCTCCCTAGTGGTCAGTCCAAGTTTCCACTTCTTGTAAGCTTCCTTTTTGTGTTTAAGGCCACCGAAGATTTCACTGTTAAGCCAAGCTGATTGCCTGCCATATTGCTATTCATTCTGCACATCAGGATGGTTTGCTCCTGCGCCCGCAATAAGACTTTAAAATACAGCCAGCTCTCTTGGACTCCTTTCCCCCATATTAGCCTCCCAGGGATCCTGCCCATCAGTTCCCTGAGGGAGTCAAAATTGCTTTCTGAAGTCCATATTCTGTTGCTCTCCTTTCTTCGGATCCTGAACTCGACCACCTGGTCACTGCTGTCCAGCTTGCCACCCACTTCTACTTCCCCTACCAATTCTTCCATGTTTGTGAGCAGCAGGTCAAGAGGAGCACGGTCCCCAGTTGGTTCTTCCAACACTGGCATCAGGAAGTTGTCCCCAACACTCTTCAAAATCTTCCTGGATTGTCTGTGCACTGCTGTATTGCTCTCCCAGCAGATGTCAAGGTTGATTGAAGTCCCCCCATGAGAATCAGGGCCTGCAATCTGGAAATTTGTTAGTTGTCCGAAACAAAGCCTTGTCTACCTCATCATTCCCACTACAACATTACCCTTGTTGCCTCGTCTCTAAACTTAACCCAAAGACTCTCAATAGGCTTTTCTCCAGTTTCATACTGGAGCTCTGAGCAATCATACTGGTCTCTTACATACAGTGCACCTCCTCCACCTGTCCTTCCTGAACAGTCTATACCTATCCATGACAGTGTTCCAGTCATGTGAGTTACCCCACCCAAGCCTCCGTATTCCAATCATATCATAATTTCTTAACTGTGCCAGGACTTCCAATTCTTCCTGCTTGTTTCCCAGGCTTCTTGCATTCATATACAGGCACCTAAGATAATTAGCCAATTGCCCTACTTTCAAGAGGCTTCCCCTGTTGCACCTTCCTCCTTGTGTTTCCTCTTGGTATCCCACTTCCCCACTTACCTCAGGGCTTAGGTCTCCATCCCCTAGCTAACCTAGTTTAAAGCCCTCCTCACTAGGCTAGCAAGCCTGATTGCGGAGATGCTCTTCCCTCTCTTCATTAGGTGGATCCCATCACTTCCTAGCAATCATTCTTCCTGGAACAACTTGCCATGGTCGAAGAATCCGAAACCCTTTCTCTGACACCACCTGCACAACCACATATTTACTTCCACAGCTAGATGGTCCCTACCTGGGCCTTTTCTTTCAACAGGGAGGAGGGATGCGAACACAACTTGCACCTCAAACTCCTTTATCCTTCTTCTCAGAGCGATATAGTCTGCAGTGACCCACTCAAAGTCATTCTTGGCAGTGTCATTGTGCCCGTGTGGGGAGAAGTAGGAAGGGGTAGCAGTCCAAGGGCTTGATCAGTCTCAGCAGAAACTATGTCACATCCTGAATTCTAGCTCCAGGTAAGCAGCATTCTTCTCAAGTTTCCCAGTCTGGAGGGCAGATGAACGACTCCGTCCCCCTTAGAAGGAGTCACTGACCAGCACCACCAATCTCCTCCTCTTGGGAGTGGTGGTCATGGAATCCCCACCCCTAGGACAATGTATCCCATGCCTTCTGGTCAATGGGGTTGCCTTCTGATTCCTTCCTTCAGATGACTGTTCCAAACCATTCTCCGCCGTAGTAGCTGTGCAGAGTTTCTTACCTCGTCTGCATTGGGAGTACATGAGTTCTCCTCTTTCTTCGTCTGGAGGTCACATGCTGCTAATTTTCTTCCCTGTTCTGCACTGTTGTCTCTGATTCTTCAGCATGCTGTGCCTGCAGGACCAAACACTGACTTCTATCCAGAAAGTCTTCATTTTCTCTTATGTAACACAAGGTTGATACTTGCGTCTCTAGTCTTTTTAACCTTCTCTTCCAATATGAAGATCAGCTTGCATTTCTTACAGAGGAAGCTGCTTCTATTCTCTGGAAGAAAAACAAACACAGCACACCTTGTGCAGGTCACAACAGCTGGTCGCTTACTATCCATGTTGTCTTCCTTCTAAGAGCCTCTTCAGATGTTGTATTTACTGATCACAGAAGCCTGAAAGGGAAAAGACTCTGTGGGAACTCCCCACAGACAAGCTCCCTCTGTTTGTTTCTCCTCTGTTCGCAGCTGAACTTGTTATGCCATCTTATAGCTAGTTGGCGTGCCCTAACCTGGAACATGTCAGTTTTGATCACCCTGTTTCTAATAGCAGAAACAGAAGGCGTTCAGAGGCTGATAATACATTTCTATATGAGAAGAAATTGACACCACTTAGTTCTGATAGGAAATGGTTAAGAAGGGATATGATAGAGACATAGAAAATAATGGTCTAGAAAAGGTAATCTCGGAGCTACTATTTACCCCCCTCTCCCAATACAAGAATAGGGAGAAGATACTAAATTGAAACAAATGTGAGACTGAGAATATAATTTCTTTAAGAAATGTTATAATCACCTCATGCTTCAGGGAATAAAGCAGCCACTAATTTATGAATTAGGAAGACACGTTTTCTGTTCAAAATTTATTCCATAGTTGTCCACCCTGCTCTTTCTTGGACCTTTCTCTGCAGCTTTTGGCCCAGGCCTGTATGGGAGACAGAATGCCAGATTAGATGAATCACTGGTCTAACCCACTATGGCAGTTCTTATATTTGGAAAGGAACAGCTGTGACAGATGCCCTAATATCTGCACAGATCTCTATTCTCACATCATCCAGCCCCCAGATAGGGCTGTATCATAGTTTGCTATATTCAAAACACCCTACACCAAGAACTGTATCATTTCCTTCTCCACTACTACTCAAGTGGTATCATTTATCTTCCCCTTGCACCCCATAGCCAGTACTGTATCATTTTCTTTCTTCCTTGCCTTTATAACAAGGATTGTATCATTCTCCTTTCTCCGGAAATACTATGTGCCTTATCTGATTTTGAAAAGAAAACTCGGGCCACCTCTCTCATGCATGTGCAATACCTTTCACACAGGTGAATGAGGAAGGCAGTGAAGTATAATGAAATTCAGAACTGAGAGGAGGAAAGGATTTTCACCTTCTTCCCACATATTTTCTTTTGGAATGGAAGTTGAGATGACATTAAACTATGAGTAGATGAGTACTGTTCCATTCCCTTTTTGTATTTTCTGTATAGTTCCTACCCACTTCAATATACTTACCTTTTGACCTCACCTGCTTAGAGTCCTACCCATCAGCGATTGGGTTGGAAGGACAGAATAGCTGCGTTGAAGATAGAATATTAAGGTTGGTAGGTTACAGGACAGTCAGAATGGCTTACGACAAGGAAGGAGAGAAGAAGTCATTAAGAATTTATAGGCAGGGCTCTTGGAAGCCCTGTCTAGCAAGTGTGCTTTGCCTATATTCAGAGTTTCTCTGCTTGATATAAAATGGGCTTTCCCTGCTTTGTCCTACAAAAGACAGGTCAAATGCCATCCATGAGAATGAGTTATTTTAAATGGCAAAATTTGGTTGCAGAATCACACCCTTGGAGCTTGAAGCCCTCTGGTCTCAAGAACTGCAGGACCGCACTGACAGTGCAAGCTTTCCTGTGCTTCACTACAAATAGAAACCCTGACTTACAGGCCTGGGGGGCAGGGGATATGTGTTTGTCAGAGCTCATTTAAGGTTGCTCACTCTGGTAGGACAGCCACTTGTTTGTGCTGATGCTTGGAGACAGAAAATTTAATCAAATCCATCAGTTTGTTTCGTATACACCATATACATGGGCTGGCAGATGGTAATTTGATGTAGCTCTACCATACACCTGGGTAAAATTCACACCTTGAAGTGAAAGCCTCGCTAAGGTCCTGACCAATTCACAGTGGCACCTATATATGTATTAGATGTAATATTAAGTGTTAATGTCCGCAGCCCAGTACAAGACACAGGTAGGACAGTGCTGTGCAGAGAATTTAATCTGAGGATTAAGATTGTTAAATAATTTATTTTAAAACCTAGTTTATGCAGTGCCTTTTCTATGGTAGAAGTTGCAAAGGGAATTCTGCTTATATCCATATTAAACTGAAATTTCCCCACAGCAATTTGGAGTGTTCATGTCTCGTTCTCCTACCAACATTTAACAGCACTATGGCAAAAACTTTAAAATAAATACTGCTTCTACTCCATATGTTGCCTAGTGATTAAAGCAGAGGACTGGAAGTTGAGATTCCGTTGTTATCTTCCTACCTTTTCCATTAACTGGCTTTGGGGAAGTCATTTAACTTCAGTGACACTATCTGCAACAGAAACAACTTCAAGATTTGTTAAATGGGGATAATATCTACCTTGGAGCAGCAGGGAATGGCTTAATTAATTAGTGCTCATAAATCACTGACTTTAGAAGAAAGTTGCAATGTACATGAAAAAAATTATTTTCATCCCACTAATGAGTGCCAGATTGCCTTATCTACCCATCCCAACATACCCAATTCAGGCACTGTTAGTTTCACTACCATATAAGCACAGGTCTCACCATTATCTTTTTTATTTAAAAACACCTTTCAAAAACAATACATAGAAACAAAGCCACATGGCTGGAGTTGGTAAATGAGGCACAAATTTAGTTTAACAGAAATTAAGTATTTCAAGTTTTGACTATATTTCCCTTATAAGCTTAAAAGTTTCATAGCTCAGAAAGCTGGAAGCCAGTATCAGAGAACTCAATACTACCATAGCAATTGTTATCCTTTCAATCCTTGTTTAAGGACTTTGGGATTAAAAACTATGGTGGTTACAGAATAAAAGGTCAATTTAAACTGTAACTCAGGATTGCAAGGGATAACTTGCACAAAAGGGGATAGAGGAATGTGGTTGTTGCATCATTTATCATACTGCCTCTGAAACTAATTTTTTTAAACGGTCTTACCCAGATAGGATTCTTCTAGAAACATGCATGAAATGAAAGCAGCAATCTAGCTCTTCATTTATACACACTTCAAATAAGGAAACATGTCCAGTGTTGTAGCTAACAAGGCTGACTTCAACAGTGAAGTTTCAAGATGTAAGAAGTCATGGGAAGGTTAAAATTTAGGCTCCAGTTCTGTAAGCTGTTCCATGCAGCCAGAGCCTTCTGCCCCCATTTGCTTCAATTGAGTTCTGTAGGATTCTGCATCACCCAGTGTATAATGCAGGATTGGGGGCTTAAGTTCCCAGCACTTATGTTAAACTAATATATAATATCACTCCCTACTGCAGGCAAGGTATTTGATAACATCTCACAAAGATCCCTCCCCAAAAGAATTAAACATTATTGTACTTACTGTTAGATGTAACTATATTCAGTGATTCTGTAGGTTGCATACTACATTTTATTTCATACAATTACTGTGTGCTTAAGAGGGAAAACAAGGGGAGGAATAGCTCAGTGGTTTCCACATTGGCCTGCTTAACCCTCCAGTTGTGAGTTCAATCCTTGAGGGGGCCACTTAGGGATTGGAGGTAAAATCAGTACTTGGTCCTGCTAGTGAAGGCAGGGGGCTGGACTCAATGACTTTTCAGGGTCCCTTCCAGTTCTGTGGGATAGGTATATCTTCACATTATATATTCTTTAACAAAAGGACTACCAACCCCCATAACCTTTTCTGAAGAAAAGGATTTATTTTGCGTTTGTTCCCATGGAAACACTGTCCCTAGTGGAAAGCAGAATTTACATTTAAAGACATTTTTAAAGGTAAAGGCAGATCACAGTTAAATGTAATTTCTCTTAAGATAATATTTTATTTTGTAGGATGTTTGAGACTGAAGACAGATAATACATTACAACAAGACTAGTAAATTAAGTCCTATAGGAAGACAAATATAAAGAAACCATAGAAGATTCCCAATACAATATTTTAATTCACATAAGAGAGAGATGACACTATATATTGGAAAAATAAGAAGCAAGTTGGCAATGAAATCCATTTTATGTATCACCTACAAACTTTTTGATGGTCTTCTATTAAACTCGAAATCCTAAGACAAAATGAACAAACAGAACAAATCCCACACAACTTTGGCCATCTCTTTATGAAAAAGCTTTTCACAAATCCAAGATATCAAACAGTCCCTTTTCATAAGCAAGAGTTTTTAATAACAGTATGTTTTAACTGTATTTTGATAACCCCTCTTATCGAGTGCTTACATTTGCTTTTCTTGGTCTCACTTGTAGAGTGCTTCAAATATATGAACATTAATGATTAATCTTCAACATCCTTTTGAGGTGGGCAAAATATTTTCCCCATTTCACAGGTGGGGGGACAGACATTAAGTGACATGAAAAAGGCTACTTACTGAGTTTTTGGCAAAGCCTGAATTGTCACTCAGGAATTCTGGGATTTCAGTCTCCTTGACTGTTCTGTTTTTCATATTATATCAATAGAATACAAGATCTCATGCAAAATCTACATGTTGTATCCATTTACAGTGGTTTCTGTACTAATTTTCTTCATGCATTTTCTTCTATTCATAGAAGTAAATTTAGGCCCTGATCAGCACTTGAGCAGACTCATGTTCATGCAGAGCCCCAGTGACTTAAAGGGACTTCACTCATTGCAAGGTCTGACCTGGAAGTGCTACCAGATATGTTGCTGAAGTACAGCAGCTGATGCTTTTTTGCGGAAGTGTGGTTCCTAACTCTGGCATTTCTTGCTATGATACTGTGTTCTTACATGATAGCACATCTCATTATAGAATCAGTCTGTGATAACTGGTAATTAGCATGGCTGTGTTTTATAGTTAGAGATAGAACAACAAAAGCATAGCTTGGGCTCTAGGAGTCCACAATATATTTATAGAAATATAGTAACATGATACCAGCAGTTTCCCTAAAACAAAACAATCAGGGATACATTTTCCTCTTCCTATTTGTGATATGGCAAATTCATACAGTTGGAGTATTATTTGATTTTGTAGGTACTTACTAGTTTGGATATAGGGAGTGTAGCAAGGCGGTGTGGCTCCCCTCCTCCTCAGGGAGGGTCGAGCCCCTTCAGACATCTAAGGGGGCGGGGCCACAGAGCAGTGAGCCTGCCCCTCAGAGGGTTAGGAGGCGACCCGGAAGTATAAAAGCCGGCTGTCAGCGCTCAGTTGGAGCCCAGCCGCCGTTGGGAGCAGACCTGCCAGAGGGTGCTTGTGACTGGGAAGCTGCTGAGACCCAGGGCGTTGCACTGACTGGCCGGAGCTTCCCCGTGCCTGCTACGACGAGGAGCTGCCGGAGCCGCCCTGTCCCTGCTGTTACCCCGAAGAACCCCAGAGCAGGCCTGGCTGGACTTCCCAGAGGTACTGCTGGATCTACCACCCAGCCCTGGCTGGGAGGGGCCCATGCTACTAGACTTCCTGGGGGCTGACGCCACAGATCAGGTAGACCCAGAGGGGGAGATTGGAAGTAGCCTGGGGGCAGCCGACTCCAGTCAGGCTGCAAGTATACCTGAACCCATGGCAGTGTGTTGCGGCCAGGAACCCCACTGACCGTTAGCGGTGATAGCCGCTACTAGGGCCCCGGGCTGGAACGCAGTGGAGTGGGAGGGCCTGCGTTCCCCCTGCCACCCGTACCCGGGTGGCAGAATCCCCCTCTTCCCAGCCTAAGGAGGCCATCAAGTCTAGTGACTGACTGCCCAACCCTGTGCCACGAGGGTCGGAGCCTTTGTAACCGTGTGTTTGGTGCCCTGCC
The DNA here is from genome assembly GCF_007399415.2 of Gopherus evgoodei. Lineage (NCBI taxonomy): Eukaryota > Metazoa > Chordata > Testudines > Testudinidae > Gopherus > Gopherus evgoodei. Next base: position 48,555,061 of record NC_044328.1, read on the forward strand.
CGAACCAAGGGCCTGGGCCCCCTTTAACCGTGCCACTGCTCAGCCCTGCCCCAAAGGGCCCGAGCTGCATGAACTATTGACTGCTCGACCCTGAGCTACGAGGGTTGGAGCCTTTGTAACTGTGTGTTTGGTGCCCCGCCCGAACCAAGGGCCTGGGCCCCCTTTAACCGTGCCACTGCTTGGCCCTGCCCCAAAGGGCCCGAGCTGCCTGAGCTATTGTTGCTCAGCCCTGAGCCACGAGGGTCAAAGCCTCTATGACTTTGTATTTATTGCCCCGCCCCATAGCAGAAGGCAGGGAGGGTCGAGCCCCGGCCGTGCGCCTTTACAGGGAGATTTACAGGCTTCAGGGATAGCTCAGTGGTTTGAGCATTGGCCTGCAATCCTTGAGGGGGCCATTTAGGGATATGGGGCAAAAATCTGTCTGGGGATTGGTCCTGCTTTGAGCAGGGGGTTGGACTAGATGACCTCCCGAGGTCCCTTCCAACTGTGATATTCTGTGATTTTGCAGTGTTACCAGTTTTCATGATTTTAATTACAAGTCTCAGTATGTTTAATGTTTTTCTTTAAGCCCCAACCCCTAATGTCATTATGTAAAAATCTCAGCTTGCAGTTAAATAGATTTTTAGCCTGCATGGCTACAGAGAAAAGCTTGAAAATATGAGCACTAAAGTCTCAAATTAAAAAGATACGGCTAGCTAGAGTTTATTTTTAAAAATCTTATAATTTAAGCTAATTTCATGAGGTTTTAGGGCCTGCATCAATCTTTGAATACTTATGGTTGGCAATTCTGAGTACACTGTTTAAAAATGGTTTATTTATATTTGGCAGAGCCAAACAGCAGTAGCTCTAAAGGGATGCTGGGAAAAATTACCTGTAAGAGAGCAATCCTGAATTAGTGAGTTAGTAGGATCAGAAAGCCATTTAAGAAGGTGCACAAGTTTTTTGGGAGTGGTGCAGGAAAGAAAGTTAGCTCTCCTAACTTCCAGTACTGTGCTTTAACCACAGGACCATCTTTCACATTAAACTACTGAAAGAAACACAAATAGCCCTACCATCTGGAATTAAATTTTAATTTGAAATAAACAATTTTTATTAACCCAGGACTAGTTTGTTTTGAGTGCAACACACTGGAATATAAAGAGCACCACTTGTGTGTTTTCAGTAGGGTATCTCATGCAGAAGTTGATCTAATTGTAAGTGCAAAAATTAAAACAGTACCCACCATATTTTAAAAATGTAACATACTGTTTAGCACTTCTGTTACGTAGAAGCTTTTATCTTAACAGCTTAATCCCTAATTATGGATAAATTATTTTGTCAGTTTTAAAGACTGTTTCATACTAAGGCTGCAATGGGATTAAGTTCCTTTCCCCTTTCTTAGACTTCATCCCGGGCCCCAGGAAGAGGGGCGGGTTGTGAACCCTCTTACATCCACCCAGTCCTACTTCTTGTTCAGCCAATCGCTAAGAGAAAAGTTTGTTTACATTTACAGGAGATAATGCTGCCTGCTTCTTATTTACAATGTGACCTGAAAGTAAGAAAAGGCATTCCCATGGCACTTTTGTAGTTGGCATTGCAAGGTATTTACTTGCAAGGTATGCTAAACATTCATATGCCTCTTCATGCTTCAACCACCATTCCAGAGGACATGCTTCCATGCTGATCGTGCTTGTTTAAAAAAATGCATTAATTAAATTTCTGACTGAACTCCTTGGAGGAGAATTGTATGTCTCCTCATATATTTTGTGTTATGGTAGTCTAAGATGATGACCTAGCATATGTTGTTGATTTAAGAACACTTTCACTACAGATTTGACAAAGCACAAAGAAGGTTCCAATCTCAGATTTCTAAAGATAACTACAGCACTCTACCCAAGGTTTAAGAATCTGAAGTGCCTTCCAAAATCTGAGAGGGATGAGGTGTGGAGCATGCTTTCAGAAGTCTTAAAAGAGCAACACTCTGATGCAGAAATTACAAAACCTGAACCACCAAAAAAGGAAATCAGCCTGTTAGTAGCATCTGACTCAGATGATGAAAATGAACATGCATCGGTCCGCACTGCTTTGGTTCGTTATCAAGCAGAATCGGTCATCAGCGTGGATGCATGTCCTCTGGAATGCTGGTTGAAGCATGAAGGGACCTAAGAATCTTTAGCATATCTGGCACATAAATATCTTGTGACGCCAGCTACAATGCCATTCAAACGCCTGATCTCACTTTCAGGTGACACTATAAACAAGAAGCGGGCAGCATTATCTCCTACCTACAGTATTTGTATTAGATGAATTGAAAAACACCTATTTATTTTGTTTTTTACAGTGCAAAGATTTGTCATAGAAAATAAACAAAGTGAGCACTGTACACTTTGTATTCAGTATTGTAATTGAAATCAATATATTTTAAAATGTAGAAAACATCCAAAAATATTTAAATAAATCATATTCTATTGTTTAATGCTGTGATTAAAAAAATTAATCATGATTAATCACTTGACAGCCCTATTAACAGTGTTCATCTACAGCACTAACTGTAAATGTAAACATGGAAAATACAATTGTCACTGAAATTTTCAAGCACATATGCATGCAGAACTTTTATCTGCTATGCCTACCTGCTATTCACACATGCAAGTACTCAGGAATCCTGCAAGACAGGAATAATATGGCAAACACTCTCACACACCCCTTTGAATTTTTTGTGGAATGTGAAATTCCATACAACAGCTAACTGCCACTCTAGTAGGCCTCTGTTATTCATGGGAATGTCTCCAGTTAAGGGACATTCCCAAACACATATAACAGCTCATTTTAATAGAAGTGCAAATTGAATTTACTTTTAAAACTTTATAACATAGTTTCAACTATATGCAATTCCTTTCTAGAACTACCAGTTCACTTTTCTGTAAAGGTTGTATAATGCTGTAGACAGAGGCCACAGAATGATTATATTAGGAGAAATTTTCATTACATAAAATATTTAGTTGTTTTGTATTTAAACATGCTCTATGGTAACAAAAAAAAAAAAAAGACTCAGCAGCTTGTGTTTCTAAGAGCAAATTAGCCTGACTGTTTTAAAGCATTTGAAATTTCCTCTCATGGTAAAAAGATATTTTGCTGTATTTATTATGGTGCAGTGGTGCACTGCACCATAGCTATCATTGTATAACAGATCACTGTTAACAGGCGCCTTAAACAGCCTTTAATTTGTTTAAAAAAAAATCTTATTTAAATCACAAAAAACAACATATAGAATATACACTATGATTACTCTGAATTTTTCATGGCGGTTTGAGAAAATGAGCTGATGTTGAAAGAATCAGTCTGAGAAATCACTCCTTTTGGCATAACACCTCCCCCCCTTTCCCCTCGGTCTCTTTTCTTTGTACCGCTTTTGCAAGAAGTCTAAAAGCACTCTGGAACCTTTCCTTTGGACACATCGATCCTTCTCATGCTGATTCATAGAATATCAGTTATATGTCTTACAAATGTGTAACCGTAGCAGAAAATGTGCACCAGCTGAACTCACTGAATTTTAGTTTGACAACAGCAGCAGTATGTCACTAACTTCTGAGTGAGGCTTTAAAAACAGACTCAACATAACGTCCCTAGGGGGACTCTCCTTAACTGAAAATCGATATACCCTCAGGGAAAATTCTTTGCGCTCTGAAAAAGGGCAGGGTTAAAATAGGTTGAGATTTGTTTTAGATTTTCATATAATTCAGTACCTTTGACTGTAACAATGAGTTACTACATACCTAGAAGGGTTAGGGAACAGCTGCTCCTAATAATGTATAGTATCAGAGGGGTAGCCGTGTTAGTCTGGATCTGTAATCTGCATCATGCATCTGACGAAGTGGGTATTCACCCATGAAAGCGCATGCTCCAAAACATCTGTTAGTCTATAAGGTGCCACAGGACTCTTTGCTGCTTTTACTAATAATGTATGCGTCTCCACTACAAGGTACCTTCTGCCGACATAATTCGCCCATTAAGTTGACTTAATAACTCCATCTCCTCAAGAGGAATAGTGCTTAATTCAGTGTTCATGGGTAGACAGAGGCAGGGTAGACACAGCGCTGTTTAAGAAGACTGAATTGGCCTCCAGGAGGTGTCCCGCAATGATCCACTGCATCTGCTCTTGTTTTCAACTCCATTGCCCTTCCGCTGTTAAAGCCCCAGGAACTTTTAAATTCCCAATACCTGTTGAATAAGCATGGAGAGTTCGCCAACCCAGCTGATCATGGTGACTCAATGCACTCCAGGATGGAGTACACAGGAGGTGGTAGATTTTATTGGTCTGTGGGGAGAAGAGTCTGTGCAATCACAGCTCCAAAGCAGCTAGAGAAGTTGACTTCTATGAGAAGATTGCTCAAGGCATGGGAGGAAAGGGCTACACCCAGAACACGCAGCAGTGCCACATGAAAATCAAAGAACTTCAGCAGACGTACCAAAAGGTAGGGGAGGCGAAGAGTTATTCTGGTTCTGCACTGCAGACACATCACTTCTACAGTGACCTGCAGCATGCGATTCTTAGTGGTGATCCCCACCACTACCCCCAAACACAGGATGGATACCTCACAGGAGTCAGAGTCCTGGACCACCTCAGGCAACAACGAGGAGGAAGTTTTGGACGAGGAGGAGAATGGGAGACAGGTGAGTGGGGAATCAATTCTTCCTGAGAGCCAGGAGCTATTTTTAACCCCTGAGCAGTCCAGCCAGTCACAGGACAGCATCATGTCCAAGCATGATGGTGGGGAAGGAACCTCTGATGACTGTGAAATTCCAGTCAAACTGTAGGAGTTACATGATCTTATATTTCATGTTTAATATGAAGAAAAAGTGAGGTGCAGTGGATCTCTGATTCTCAGTGGCTGCTCCAATTATGCAGTGGATGCCTCCTGGAAGACTATGTGCACAGAGATGGCCCAGGAATCCTCCATGGAGATCAGGAAACTATCATAGAGGTACTCTGCAATCCTTTGCAGAAGGTTTCTGGGGAGGGCTGCCTTATTTTTTCAACCATAGTAGGACATTTTCTCATGCCAGTCCAGGATTAATTCAGCTAGCATCATTGTGATACACAGTATAGCAGCATAAGGACCAGGTCGGTACCCAGATGCTTGCAGCATCTTCTCCCTTCAGGGACAGCAAATTTGTATAATTTTTGGTGGTGCCCAGAATGGGTCCAACTCCCTCCCCCACCCCCACACCTGCATAAGGCTCTGGGAGGGATTTTGGGTGCTGAGTGTGGGCACTGAGCTGGGGCAGGGTGTTGGGGTGCAGTAGGGAACGTGGGCCTCTGGGAGGGAGTTTTGGCTGCAGAGAGGGGAGGGGGCAGGACGAGGAGGGAGTTGGGTGCAGGAGCATTCAGGGTGGGTATTGGGAGGGATTTTGAGTGCAAGGTGCAAGCTCTGGGCTGGGGGTTGGGGTGGGGGGGGAGGGGTGCAGCACTTATCTCGGGCAGCTCCTAAAAGCGACTGGCACCCCCCTCTGGAAGCGGCTCCTAGGCAGGAGAGCCAGGGGTCTCCACATGCTGCCCACAGGCAGCACCACCCCTGCAGCTCCCATTGGCTGCAATTCCAATGGCCGACTTAGCACTCAGGCCAGTGGCAGCATGTGGAGACAACCACCCCCCGCCCACCCCAGAGGCCATAGGGATGTGCCATCTGCTTCCACAAGTGGCCCGCCATGTGGAGTGAGGACGAGCAGGAAGCCGCTTTAGCCCCACTGCATTGGCCAGGAGTGTCAGGCGGGGCCAGGAGACACTCCAGGGGCCGCGCATGGAGGCGGCAGGTAGGGCCAGGGGAGAGACCTGGCCCTGAACATTGGTGGAGCTGGGCCTCCATACTCTGACTATTCCTAGAACATGAGCATCACGGGCCCATACAGCTCGCTGCCCCGGCTCCCTTGACATCTTCGTTACCCTCAGGAGACTGATATCATATCGGGTCACTTAGGCGAGACAGCAGAAGTTTTCAATACAAGTGCTCATACTGCAAACAATAGATAAGGCTGCGTGTCTGTCAGAGAGATCATGGAAGTCACAGGTTCCGTGACCTCCGTGACTTCTGCAGCAGTTTGGGTGTGTGGGAGGAGGCTCAGGGCTGGGGCTGGGGTTTGGGGTGCGTGGCAGCACTTACATTGGGATGGGGGCTCTTTGGCTTCCACCACATGTCCCTACAGCTCCTAGGCGGAGTGGCCGGGGGGCTCCGCACGCTGCCTGGGCCTGCACACGCCGCCCCCACAGCACCCATTGACTGCAATTCCCAGCCAGGGATGGAATTCCCTAACTGTGGCGGGGTGATAAATGCCACACATATCCCTATTTTACTAAAGAGTACCTAAACCAAAAGGGATACTTTTCAATGGTGTTGGAAGCATTGGTCAGTCACGGGGAATTTCACTCACATCAATGTGGTTTAGTCAGGAAAGGTGCATGAAGCACACAACTTTAAGAACACAGGTTTGTTCACAAAGCTGCAAGCAGAAACTTTCTTTCTGCATTGCAAAATAAGCATAGATATTGAAATGCCAACAGTGACCCTGGGGCCTTGGCTACACTTGAGAGTTACAGCACTGGTGGTGGCTTTACAGCGCTGTAACTCACTCCGCGTCCACATTGGCAAGGCACATACAGCGCTGTATCTCCCTGGCTACAGCGCTGGTGCTGCAGCGCTGGGGTGCCAGTGTAAACAGTGACTAATCTTACTACATTGTAACTGACCTCCGGAACCTTCCCATAATGCTTTCAAGTAAAGATAACACTGTTTTGTTGTCATGCCTCTGTTTGTTTTGTTGTGAACTCGGGGCTCCCGGACCGGCTTATCTAAAAAACACACACAGCTCCTGTTTGCTGTGAATGAGGCAGGCAGGCAGATCCCTTTGGAATGTCCACAGCTAATGTTTGCTTGAGGAGAAAAGCAGCACCGCGGGCGGGCGGGCGGGCGGGGGGGTCCGTTTTGGAGCAGCTGCTTATCTGGTTTGTGAGGAAAAAAACAAAGAGGGCTATTTGCATTTAGTGAATGAGAGGTGGCGGGAGAAGGGGTCGGAACTTGCAAGGCAGGGAGCTGACACAGTGTCAGCTCCAAAAATCCTCTCTCTCTCTCTCTCTCTCCCCCACGCTCCCTGACACACTCCACCCCACTCCCCTCTTTTGAAAAGCACATTGCAGCCACTTGAACGCTGGGATAGCTGCCCATAATGCACCACTCCCAACACCGCTGCAAATGTGGTCACAACAGTGCACTGGTAGCTGTCAGTGTGACCGCACTGCAGTGCTTTCCCTACACAGCTGTGCGAAGACAGCTTTAACTCCCAGCGCTGTACAGCTGCAAGTGTAGCCATACCCTGAGAGATGCAGCCAACCCCTTGCTCCTATGGCTCATGAAGCCATATATCAGCCACCTGGACTGCAGTAAGGAGCTATTGAACAATAGGCTGGGCAAGTGCAGAATGGTGGTGGAATGTGCCTTTGGACGTTTAAAGGGTCTCTAGCACCGTTTGCTTACTAGGTTAGACCTCAGTGAAAGCAATATCTCTATTATTATCACTGCCTGCTGTGTTCCATAATATCTGTGAGACAAAGAGAGACGTTTCCACAGAGGTGGGGCATGGAGGCGGATATGTTGTCTGCTAATTTTGAGTAGCCAGATACCAGGGCAATAAGAAGAGCCCAGCAAGGAGCACTGCATCTCTTGGAGCTTTGAAAGCCCGTTTCAGTAATGACCCACAGTAATGTGTGCCATTTATCTGCATTGTGCCTTCCCATGCCATTCCCTCCATTACATCAGTTTCCCTGTACCTCCTCTTCCCCCAGCTCTTCTTGCTTAGAATAAATGAAGAATATCTCATTCTTGAAGCATTGACTTTTATTGCACAAACATAAAGAAACTGAAAGACCAGGAAAAGAATTTAACCTTAGATGAACAATGTGATAACATTGGGAGGGGAGAAACCAAGTCAGTGTGTCTGTAAAAGCACAGTAGTTCAGAGTCAGTACTCTTCTGAGCAGAAGTCAATTAATGGCCCTGCAAACTTGGATCACTACAGGTCCTGCAATGGCTTTACCAACTCCAAATTGATTCCCCACTGATCGGTAGCAGTCTTGCATTGCAAGCTTCCACACAGTGATTGCCGCTTACTTCTCCACTTCTTCACTTCTCTACTGTCAAAGCAGGTCTCATTTTCGTATTGCTGTGCTTCAGGGTGGGGGAAAGTTCTGCACAAAGTTCCTGGAATTTGGCTTACCCTATTTGAAATTTCTGCAGCCACTGCTTGTCATCCCATAACTGCATAACAATGCAGTTCCACCAGTCAGTGCTTGTTTCCCGGGACCAGAAATAGTGCTTTACCAGGTTCATCTGCTGCATGACTGACAGCAGCAACCGGGAATTGTTTTGTTCTATGGCTTGCTGCAGGGCTGCTTGAAGGATATTGCAATGTTCCGCATGGCAGCTCCCATCTCAGCTCTGGAAATGCTGCCAGATAAGGCGCGAGGTGTTTGTAATGTTCACAACAAGAGTGCCCAGCTGAGCAGGGTCCATGCTTCTCAGGCTATGGTGTGGGTACGGCTAAGCCAGCCTTTGAAAAAAGGTGTGAAAAAGTATGGGTTGTTTGGCATCAGTGGAGGGAGTTGAGGAAACTATCTCATGAGAAATCAAAGCCATGTTCCCATGTCCCTCTGCGACAATGTTTTGGTCCCATGAGGCACTGTAAGCCGTTCCCAACCCCTCCTTAATTACTGCGGCAGCTGGATGTCTACTTAAATTAAGTTGACTTAATTTTGTAGTGTAGACATGGCCTAAGAAAGAATGGAGCGTTAACTAGAAAAAAGAGAGAGTGGTAGAAACACTTACAATACAAAACAAGATTATGAATAAATGCATCTTATTGTTACCTTTCCTAATAAAGTAGGTTCCCTCCTTGCCCCTCCTCAAAGTTCAGTCGGTTGCAGTGCTGGCTGGCTTCACAGCAACCAGGATTCAGTTTTTCTTGAGAGCATCCCTGCACCTGAAGATGTCTCCTCACTGAAATGGTCCAGAGGTCTTTCTCCCCTTCTTATATATTGAATCATTCTTTTGTCTTTATCTACAGACAGAGAGAACCTCTTGTCTGTTGTAATGTTCTTTTTAGTCTCCCAGTGGTTTCAAGTGTTTGCGGTTGTCTGTTGATAGTTTGGGGATGTAGCAAGGCTAGACAGTTAAGTCTTGCATTACACTGCTGGCTAATCAGGGCAGGGTGACAGCACCTTCGTGCTTAAATGTGCCATCACCAAGACACACAGTCACTGGACAAACTTTTATTAGTCCATAAAGCATACTTTCAGCATAAATATATTATTCCTTAAATATTATCTGTACATACATCTTGCAGTGATTATGAATCTTGACAAATTATATAAGCTTTTTGTAGATACTTTACATGCTACTCTTTATGGATAAATACCCTTGAAGACATGTTTGGGGTAGAGAGTTTGTCGGAACTGGGATGAGGGTTGTTTGCATAGAAGAGAGGATCCTTTACCTAGGAGCCCCTGTGTCATAGGCATCACACGGAGTTATTCACTTCCTTGCTTACACCTTTGCTTCTCTGGGTCATCTGGACTGACTTACACTTTATATAGTCATTTTCATGTCCTCAAGGACATAACTATACATGACTGCAAGGCACTGAAGATTCAGGCCCCTGGTTTTCTGTATTATAGGGAGCTTTTTGACATAGATCAGAATTCAGTCTCCTAATAATAAGGAATAACTATTAACATTTTAAAAGTTGGGATCATTCCTGCATTTCTTTATGCTAGCCCAGTAAAGAGACTTCCTCATGTAGCTTTTACCACTTTCTAGTGTCTGGGCTACATTTTCTGTAAACAGCACTTAGGCTGACAAGGATTGTTTTGCCTTCTCTTTTTGTTCCCTCTTGTCTGACTTCTCCCACTTCCTCCTCCTTTTTCCACTTACTCCTCCTCTCCACCCTCGTACCAGGATTCTCCAGTCACTCTCCCTCCAACTGCTTCTATTATCAATACTAACGGCAGTTTTAGCATATAACACCAGGTAGGGTGGGGTTCTGATTGGGTGAGCATTACCTGTATCAATGGAGTGGTATGCCCGTTCAGTCCATCCTGGGGTGGCTGAGAACAATGGCGCGAAGCTAGTGCACAACTCCTTGATTTGTCGCCGCTGCAGACGTTTCAGGGTGGTTGAGAGGTTCACCTCTTCCACGCCACCGTCTTTTTTCCCGTCGTAGTAGACACCGTCAGGCCACTCAGCATCATCTCCCTGGACTGTAAACTGACAAACCTGTAAATCTCTGGAATAGAAAGGCTTGAGAGAATTAACATGGTAAACTCTAGGTTTTATTGAGGAATTGGGAAATGCTATGAGGTAATTCACAGTTTCCAGGCGCTCTTGGACCGTGAATGGCCCTTCCCATGATGCTTCCATCTTATGGGCCTGTTGTGCCTTTAAGACCATAACCTGCTCTCCTACCTTGAAGGAACGTTCTCTGGCATGTCTGTCATACCAGGCCTTTTGCTCTTCTTGAGCATCCTTTAGGTTCTCTCTAGCAAGGGCTAAAGAGTGTCGGAGGGTGCTTTGAAGGTTGCTTACAAAGTCCAGAATGTTAGTTCCTGGAGAAGGCGTAAACCCCTCCCATTGCTGCTTCACCAACTGTAATGGTCCCTTAACCTCGTGACCATACACAAGTTCAAATGGTGAAAACCCTAAACTGGGATGTGGTACAGCCCTGTAGGCAAACAGCAACTGCTGCAACACTAGGTCCCAATTATTGGAGAATTCGTTGATGAATTTTCGTATCATGGCCCCCAAAGTTCCATTGAACCTTTCCACCAGGCCATTGGTTTGATGGTGGTACGGGGTGGCAACCAAGTGATTCACCCCATGAGTTTCCCACAGTTTTTCCATGGTCCCTGCCAAGAAATTAGACCCTGAATCTGTAAGGATGTCGGAGGGCCAACCTACCCTGGTAAAGATGTCTGTTAGGGCCAGGCACACAGTGTTAGCCCTGGTGTTGCCTAGAGCTACTGCTTCCGGCCATCGGGTAGCAAAGTCCACTAAATTCAGTACGTACTGCTTTCCTCTGGGTGTCTTTTTTGGGAAAGGACCCAGAATATCCACAGCTACTCGCTGAAATGGGACCTCAATTATGGGGAGTGGCTGGAGAGGGGCCTTGACCTGGTCTTGAGGCTTTCCCACTCTTTGGCATACCTCACAAGACCGGACATACTTGGCAACGTCCTTGCCCATCCACTCCCAGTGGAAGGACTTCCCCAACCTGTCTTTGGTTCTGTTCACCCCAGCATGGCCACTGGGATGATTATGGGCTAAGCTTAAAAGCTTCCCCCGGTACTTAGTTGGAACCACCAACTGTTTTTGCGGCTGCCATTCTTCCCGGTGTCCACCAGAAAGAATTTCCTTGTATAAAAGTCCTTGGTCTATAACAAACCGGGATCGATTAGAAGAGCTGAGAGGCGGTGGGGTGCTCCGTGCCGCCGCCCAAGCTTTCTGAAGGCTGTCATCTGCTTCCTGCTCAGTCTGGAACTGTTCCCTTGAGGCTGGGGTCACCAGTTCTTCCTCAGACTGTGGACTTGGGCTTGGTCCCTCTGGAAGCGATGTAGATGATGGGGTTGTTTCCGTTGCTGGTGAACCGCTCTCCGCTGGTGCACCTGAGGTTATTTCAGGCTCTGGCTGAGCCTTTTGGGTATGGCTGTCTGTTGCTTCTGCCAGTTCTGGCTCGCTGGCGCCCTCTGGCGTTGAGTTTGAAGATGGGGTTGCAATTGCTGGTGCTGGTTGCTGTTCCAGTTCCGGGCCTGGGACTGGAGGTGCTGTGGCTGTTTCAGTGGTTGGCCTGGAATCCGGGTCCACTACCTCTTTCTGGGTCTCTGGTAACCCAGACGGGGCGTCTGTGGACGGTTCAGGAACAGGAATGGGTCTGGAAGCTTGCCTGGTTTGGCTACGTGTAACCATTCCCACTCTCTTGGCCCGCCTCACCTGGTTGGCCAAGTCTTCCCCCAGTAGCATGGGGATAGGATAATTGTCATAGACTGCAAAAGTCCACATTCCTGACCAGCCTTTGTACTGGACAGGCAGTTGAGCTGTAGGCAAGTCTACAGCTTGTGACATGAAGGGGTAAATTGTAACTTTGGCCTTTGAGTTGATGAATTTGGGGTCAACGAAGGATTGGTGGATAGCTGACACTTGTGCCCCCGTGTGTCTCCACGCAGTAACCTTCTTTCCGCCCACTCTCAAATTTTCCCTTCGCTCCAAGGGTATTTGAGAGGCATCCGGGCCTGGGGATCTTTGGTGTGATGGTGGTGTAATGAATTGCACTCGCATGGTGTTCTTTGGACAGTTGGCCTTGATATGTCCCAGTTCATTACACTTAAAGCATCTTCCATCTGATGGGTCACTGGGCCGAGGTGCGTTACTGGAGACTGGTGAGGTGGAAGAGTAGGGCGTCTGTGGCTTTACTTGGGTTGTATGTGCGGTCTTTGGCTGTCCTCGGTTGTAAGGTTTGTGGTCGGTGTGCCCCCTGTGGTATTCGTTCCCCTTGACAGTAGCTTTCTTGCTTTCTGCCACTTCCATCCATTTGGCTCCAATCTCCCCCGCCTCAGCGAGATCTTTGGGTTTTCCATCTTGTATGTACCGTGTGATGTCTTCAGGAACACCATCCAAGAACTGCTCCATTTGTATGAGGAGGCGCAGTTCTTCCAAGGTTTTAACATTGTGTCCTGATATCCAGGCCTCATAATTTTTCCCAACGTAGTAGGCGTGTTTGGGAAATGACCCATCTGGTTTCCTCTTTTGGGTTCTGAAACGCCGACGGGCATGATCCGGGGTTATCCCCATTCTGTATCTGGCCTTGGTTTGAAAAAGTTTATAGTCGTTCATGTTCTCCTTAGGCATTTCAGCTGCCACCTCTGCTAAAGGTCCACTGAGCTGTGGCCTCAATTCTACCATGTACTGGTCTTCAGGGATGCTGTACCCAAGACAGGCTCTTTTAAAATTTTCCAAGAAGGCCTCGGTGTCATCCCCTGCCTTGTAGGTGGGAAATTTCCTGTGCTGTGGAGCAATAATTGGCGCCGGGTTGTTAGGTTTGGCTGGCACATGCAGCCCAGCTTTTGCCAAGTCCAGTTTATGTTTTCTCTGTTTTTTCCTTTTTTTTATTTTCTTTTTGTTGTTTTTTCATTTCTTTTTGTTGTTTTTCCATGTCTCGGCGGTGGGCCAACTCTTCTTCTGCTTGTTTCCTTCGGTGGGCCACCTCTTCTTCTAGTTTTCTTTTGTGTGCTGCCTCTTTGGCTGCCTGTTCTCTTTGGTAGGCTGCCAGTTTGATGCTTTCTTCCTTTTCTTTCAGCTCCATCTTTTTGTTTTATTTCTAGTTCCTGTTTGTGTTTTTCCATCTCTCGCCTGTGTTCAGCTTCTTTGATTTCTTCTTCGGCCTCAATTTTTGCCTTAGAAGTCATGGTTCCTGTTTTCTTGTGTTGGGGTGCCCTCCGTTGTTTATCTTCAGAACTGCAGGTTCTCGTTGCCTCCGGCAAGTCTGCCTAGCAACAGTGCCTTTAGCTAATCTTCAACTGTTAAGTAAACCTGAAAAACCACTTTATTTTGCATGTATAATAGTGCTGGTAATGACTTCAATGGGAGAGCTATTGCATGACAAAAGACCTGTAACAGCTCCTTAATGGCTTCTTGCTTAATATGCAAGCCACAAACTGCCAGAGAAGCAGAAAAAAAATTCTCTCTGGTTTCTTTTTAAAACCAAACTCTCTCTGCTAAAAGTCCCTAGCAGAGAAAAGAAAAATCATAATATCCTACTGGCTTCTGGATTCTATCTCACACCTGCACACCATGTCAAACCTTATCCAATATTTGGACCTTAGCGTCCAAAATATTGGGGTTAGGCATGAAAAACCTCCAAGCTTAGTACCAGCTTGGACCTGGTACTTGGCTGCCACCACCCAAAATATTAGAGTGTTTTGGGGCACTCTGGTCCCCCTGAAAAACCTTCCCTGGAGACCCCAAGACCCAAATCCCTTGAGTCTCACAACAAAGGGAAATAATCCTTTTTCCCCTTCCCCCCCTCCAGTGCTCCTGGAGATACACAGACACAAGCTCTGTGAATCCAAACAGAGTGACTCCCCTCTCCGTTCCCAGTCCTGGAAACAAAGCACTTTCCTCTTCACCCAGAGGGAATGCAAAATCAGGCTAGGCAAATCCAACACACACAGATCTCCCCCTGATTTCTTCCTCCCACCAATTCCCTGAAATTCCAGTAAAGAAAACTCCAACAGGTCTTAAAGAAAGCTTTATATAAAAGAGAGAAAATTACATACAAATGGTCTCTCTGTATTAAGGTGACAAAATACAGGGTTAATTTCTTAAAAGAAAATATGAATAAACAGCCTTATTCAAAAATAATACAAATCAAGCACTCCAGCACTTATATTCATGCAAATACCAAAGAAAGAAACCATGTAACTTATTATCTTGATCTCTTTGTCCTTACACTTAGAAACAGAAGATTAGAAAGCAGAAACTACTTCTCCAAAGCTCAGAGAAAGCAGGCAGACAGACAAAGACTCAGACACAAACTTCCCTCCACCCAGAGTTGAAAAAATCCGTTTCCTGATTGGTCCTCTGTCAGGTGCTTCAGGTGAAAGAGCATTAACCTTAGCTATCTGTTTATGACAACCAGAAATATGACCAATATCTAAAAAACAGAAGTGAAATGGGAGACGGTGGTACAGGAGCACTTCAGCATCTGTTAGGTTCATGGGTATATTATTCATAGGGTGACCCTATTTCCCAAAGAGAAACACTGGGACACTGCATGGGGCCGGCTCAAGACCCTCACTCCATCTCCTCCCACGTGAGCCCCTCCCCTGCCGTCCATGCCTCCTGTCCACAAGGCCGCCCAAGACCCCCTCCTCCACCCAATTGTGGGGCCAGGTCCAACGCCCCCCAGCCACCCACCCACGTGCTAGCCTGAGGCCCCCATCTTCCTCCCCGACCCCACACAGGGCCGCTGAAGCCCTCCTGCCACCCACCCCGCACCGGTCCGGCTCCATCGCACACATGGAACTGCCTGACTCCCCCTGCCACCCACCTATGTGGCCAGCCCGAGGCCATCCTCTACCCCTGCACACAGGGCTGGCCCAAGACCCCTGCCACGCACCCAGCCCGGCTGGCACTGCCCAAGCTGGCTCTCCAGGCCCTCCTCCCACACAGGCTGCCGTGCCACTCGCCATGCCCCTGCCCAAGTTTCTCCACACCCTGCTAGGGGGTCACACCCCATTTTTGGGGTAAAACTGCGCATTTGTCCAGTTTGCTCTTGCCAGCTGATGATCAGTTTTTTCCAAAAAAGTCAGGATGGCCGGGACAGGGCTTAAAAAAAGAAACTATCCTGGCCAAACCGGGATGTATGGTCACCTAAGCATTCACACTCCCAATCACAGCCCCCTCATGATGACACAATTTGCTGTCCATGAAAAGAGGATATATGTCCTTATGAGTGGATTTGTGCAGTCAGAGTACAATTTCATATCTGAATAAAACTATGCACACAAATAACTTAACATTTCTCCAGTGGACCTTATTTGTGAGAATTTTGAATATGACTATTGAAAATAGGACTGTTGTTATCACAGTTAACTCACACGATTAACTCAAAAAAAATTAATCGTGCTGTAATTGCAGTTTTAATTGCACTGTTAACAAGTTGAATATCAATTTGAAATTTATTAAATATTTTTGGATGTTTTTCTACAATCAATATATTGATTTTCAATTACAACACAGAATACAAAGTCTATGCTGCTCACTTTATATTACAATTTGTTATTACAAATATTTACACTGTAAAATGATAACAAAAGAGACAGTATTTTCAATTCACTCAGACAAGTAATGTAGTGCAATTCTTTATCGTGAAAGCAACTTTAATACTGTATATATTTTTTGTTACATAACTGCACTCAAAAATAAAACAATGTAAAACTTTAGAGTCTACAAGTCCACTCAGTCAGCCAATCACTAGGAGAAACAAGTTTGTTTACATTTATGGGAGATAATGCTGCCCACTTCTTATTTACAATGTCACCAGAAATCATAACATTCACAGACCAGTGGGAGAACACTTCAACCTCTCTAACCAGTCAGTGACAGACTTGAACGTAGCAATTTTGCAAAAAAAAAACTTCAAAAACAGACTCCAAAGAGAGGCTGCTGAACTCGAATTAATATGCAAATTAGATACAATTAACTTAGGTTTAAACAGAGAGTGGGAATGGTTGGGTCATTACACTAATTGAATCTATTTCCCTATGTTAAGTTCTCCTCACACCTTCTATGGGTCTTCTCAATTATCACTTCAAAGATTTATTTCTCCTGCTTATGATAGCTCATCTCAATTGACTGGACTCTTCCAGTTGGTATGCGCACTTCCACCTTTTCGTGTTCACTGTATGTATAAATATCTCCTGTCTGTGTGTTCTAGTCTATGCATCTGAAGGAGTGAACTGTAGCCCATGAAAGCTTATACTGGAATAAATTTGTTAGTCTCTAAGGTGCCACAAGTACTCCTGTTCTTTTTGCGGATACAGACTAACACGGCTGCTACTCTGAAACCTGCCATTACAGACAGTTGACAAGAAGGTGTGAGTAACAGTAGGGAGAAATTAGTATTGGGGAAATTAAGTTTAGGTTTTGTAATGACCCAAACACTCCTAGTCTTTATTCAGGCCTAATCTCATGGTATCCAGTTTGCAAATTAATTCCTGTTCTGTAGCTTTGGTTATTCCATAGCCAGATCCCCTTAATTGAGAATGGCTTGTCCCCAGCTGTTACACATTTCACTTTGGGTTTTGTAATCTGCATTGTCCCAGGGAACCACAGCTGTCTTGGTGGTTCATAGATCAAAATTTGGTCTGTAATCTATTTGAAGCTTAATCTATTAATTAATCAGAAGATTAGTATCAACACCTGCAGATGGCATCAGAAGCTTACTGAGAGCCAAGAAGAGACTTGAGCACAGGTTTGATGTGCTCATGGTGACCTAAACCATGGAGAAGTAGGGAGCTACATTTTGTACCAACTAGAACCTGCATTCTTTTCACATTTAGCTTCAGATACAGTAAATTACAGTAATCAAGCCTGGAGGTGACAAATGAATGGAGGTTACAAATGCAAGTCCTTTGCCTAGAAGGAAGGGAAGAAATTACCTAGTGAGCGGGAGGTAAAGAGAAGGCATTTTTAGATGCCAATGCTATGTGGTCATCCAAGCTTAGTAAGGAGCCAGACAGGATTCTGAGGCTTCACAATACTGACAATGGAATTTGTACACCTTCAGTGAAAGCTGGAGATGTCTTGGACAGCTCTTCAAAGTGTTTTCTCTTTCTGATCAGTATCATTTCAATCTTACCTGCATTCAGTTTGAGACAGCTGCTCTTCATCTGAAAGGAGATCTCTTGTAGGCATTGTGAATGTTTAGTAGTGGCAGTGTTCGCATCAGCTGAGAATTAGTTGAGTGTCCTAAGCAGACTTCTTGCTGCTGAGCCCATGGTGTCTCATTATCTTTTTCAAATCTCACGAAACTACTGAGAGAAGGGGAAATAATATAGATCCTTATGTGATCCTACAGATGAGAGCCTTTGGAGCGGAGAAGCACTTATCCATCACCAGTCCCTGAGCATTGCTGGAGAGGGGCAGTTAGAACCATTTGGCCATCTTCCCCTGCTATGTCATATAGGTAAATTGGCAGAACATTATGGTTCACCATATCTAAAGCTGCAGTGTGATCCGAGCATGAACTTGGAGATCTTACCTGTGTCCATGGCCATGAGAAGGTTGTCTTTTAATGCCACTACAGCTGTCTCTGTGTGGTGCCCTGGTCTGAACCCTGATTGTGAGGCATCCAGGGTGTTGGCTGATTTCACGCATTGCTAGAGCTTGGTAGTTTCTACTTTTTTTCATTTTGAAAGAGGTTGGAGGAGTCCTAAGGGTCAAGTTATACCATCTTGAGGGTTGGTCACACTACTCTGTGTTTTAAGAGTTTGGTAGGTGTGCTTCTCTAAAAGAGGCATTAACTGTTTCCATTAGCAGTAGTCATAAGTGCATTTATAGTTGTACATTTACACAGGAATAGTGTTTTTTTCTTCATACTACAAAGGAAGGTCCTACTTTGATCTAATTTCTTCTTGCCTTATTTCCACCTTTATAACTTGCCCTTCATATCATATACTGTACATAATCAACAGCCTGCTATCTACCGGTATCCTCCCAACCCCCTCCAGAATATCCCATCTTAGACATCTCTCCCTAGCCCCTCCCTCACCCTTATCAACTAAGTTCACCCCCACTGAATGTGAGGAAAAGGGACAGAAGAAACAAAGGGAGAAAAATATACAAAAATATGAATTTTGAAATTAAGTGCATCAAATGTAATTTCAGATTTTTATTCAGCTATGTGCTGTGTGTCAATATATTGTATTGTTTGAGCCTTATGATGTCACCTGCTTGAAGAGTAATTCTGGATGATGTGATAGTACAAGTTAATTGCATAATGATTTGACCATCTTAGTGTATTTCAATACAGGAATTATAAGAGCCATTTGATAGTGAGAAATAAACTGATGAATGAACTGTACTCATACCCCTTTATTTCTTTTCTCTTTTTTTTAACTGTTAGTGCGGGGGGAGCGGTCAGTCATCATGTTGCTAAAAGCACAGAGTATTCTGGGGTAAAATGTCCTATAAATCTGTTTTATAATATTCCAAATCAAGGCCTGTTGGTAGCTATCTGCTGGTTAGTAGAATAAATAGCTCCTTTTTGAAGCTTTATGCACCCTTGGTAGAGTAGGTACTGTAACTGAATACCAGCAACTGGGGACAAAGGAGGCAGGATGTTCCAGTAGATAGGACACTGGAGTTCTGTTTCCAGTGCTGTTGTTCACTTGGTGTTGACGTTGGGCAGGTCACTTAACCTTCTTGTGCTGTAATTTCCCTTTTTTATAATAGATATTCATGTTTATAAAGTCCATTGCTATCTATAGATGAAATGTGCTTACATATGTGTTAATAAGTGCCTAAGTGCCATGTGTGTCCTACTGCCTTGGCTGCATTACTGCACCTGTGTGGATAGGGCATTGTTACAATTCTTGGGGTACTGCTGTGCACCTCCTATTGGCTAGGGCTGCCAACTTTCTAATCACACAGAACTGAACACCATTGCCCCCCCTCTTTCCCTGCCCTGAGGCTCTGCCCCTGCCCCGCCCTTCCTCCCAGGCCCCACCCCCCGCTCACTCCGTCCCTCTGTCGCTCACTCTCCCCCAACCTCACTCACTTTCACCAGGCTGTGGCACGGCTTTCGGGTGTTAAAGGGGGTGAGGGCTCCAGCTGGGAATGCAGGCTCTGGGGTGGGGCAGGGGATGCGTGGTTTGGGATGCAGGAGGGGGCTCTGGGCTGGGAATGAGGGGTTTGGAGTCTGGGAGGGGGCTACAGGCTGCAGCAGGGGGTGCAGGGCAGAGTGAGGGCTCCGGCTGGGGCGGGGGTGGGCTCTGGCTGGGGTGGGGTCGGGACAGTGGCTCAGGAGTGCGGGAGGGGGTGTGGGCTTTAGGAGAGAGTTAGGGTATGGGAGAGGATTCCAACCTGGGGTAGGGGTTTGGGAGGGGGTGTGGGTTCTGTCCACGTGGCGTATGCCTCAGGCAGCTCCCGGAAGTGGCCAGCATATCCAGCTCCTAGGCAGAGGGGCCAGGGGGCTCCTTGCGCTTCCCTCACCTGCAGGCACCACCCCCGCAGCTCCCACTGGCCACAGTTCCCAGCCAATGGGAGCTGTGGAGCCAGCGCTCGGGGCAGGGGCAGTGCATGGAGACCCTATGGCTGCCCTTGGGCCTAGGAGCCAGACATGTCAGCTGCTTTTGGAAGCTGTGTGGAGGTGTGTGGCCCTGCTGTGCTGTCAACCAGATTTTTAGCAGCCCAGTTGCACCTTTTTGACCGGGTGTTCTGGTCACAAACCAGACACCTGGCAACCCTAACTATTGCTTGGGCACTGCAAAACCTGTAATGGAGCCTCCCCATCAGTATAAACAGAAGTCTCAGAATGAAATAGTCTGACTGCATTTGAAGAGGAGGGAGCTCCTGACTTCCACTCCTTAATATATTTCCCTGATTCCCTAACCCCAGGGGGAGTTGAGAATAGCAGTACCAACTGCTTGACAGCTTACCTTGGGGCTTGCTCAACCTACCTTACCCAGCTAGTGCCAAAGTCTACTCTTTCTTTGTAGGATGAGAATGACCTTCATGGCAGTTTCCTTGAAGCCTTCTAGGAGTCTCTCTCTCAAACTGTAAAACTACTGCCTATTCTCCCCAAACTGCCCAGCAACTGACTGGAACTTCTTGCTTTTAAACCCTTGTTCCAACCCTGACTTAAGTGACAGAGTTGGAGGGAGGGGGCCAGCCTCGCCCACAGCAGCTCTTTAACTCCTTTGTCACTGGTGGGGGTTTATACACCATCGCAGGCACCCTCCTGGAAATTTGGAGACATGAGTTCTATTACTGGCTCTGGTGCTGCTCTGCTGTGTGACCATGTGTCATGGTATAATTCCCCACTCTGAACCTTAGCGTCCAAAAGATGGGGTACTAGCATGAATTCCTCTAAGCTCAGTTACCAGCTTAGTACTTGTAGCGCTGCCACCAACCAGGAATTCCCGTGCCTGGTACACTCTGGTCCCCCCAAAACCTTGCCCGGGGACCCCCAAGACCCAGTCCCTCTGGATCTTAACACAAGGAAAGTAAACCCTTTCCCTCACCATTGCCTCTCCCAGACTTCCCCTCCCTGAGTTACCCTGGAAGATCACTGTGATTCAAACTCCTTGAATCTTAAAACAGAGAGGAAAATTCACCTTCCCCCCTCCTTCTCTCTCCCCCTCCCAGACTCTCCCTGAGAAAGTAATCCTAACACAGAGAGAAAATTAACCTTTTTCTCCCCCTTCTCTCCTTTCTCCCCACCAATTCCCAGGTGGATCCAGACCCAGTCCCCTGGGGTCTCACCAGAATAAAAAAACAATCAGGTTCTTAAACAAGAAAAGCTTTTAATTAAAGAGAGAAAAACAGTAAAAATTATCTTTGTAAATTTAAGATGGAATATGTTACAGGGTCTTTCAACTATAAACACTGGGAATACCCTCCCTGCCTAAGTATACAAGTACAAATAAAAATCCTTTCAGCAAAATACAAATTTGAACTCCTTCCAGCCAAATACACATTTGCAAATAAAGAAAACAAACATAAGCCTAACTTGCCTTATCTATCTAGTACTCACTATTCTGGACATATAAGAGACTGTATCAAAGAGATTGGAGAGAAACCTGGTTGCACGTCTGGTCCCTCTGAGCCCCCAGAGTGAACAACAACCAAATCCTAACAGCACACACAAAAACTTCCCTCCCTCAAGATTTGAAAGTATCCTGTCCCCTGATTGGTCCTCTGGTCAGGTGACAGCCAGGCTCACTGATCTTGTTAACCCTTTACAGGCAAAAGAGATATGAAGTACTTCTGTTCTATTAACTCTTAACTATCCGTTTATGTCACCATGAGCAAGTCACTTCACCATCTCTGTTTCTTCTCCCACCCTTTGTTTATTTAGAATGTAAATTCTTAAGGGCAAGGCTGTCTCTCACTATATGTACAGTGCCTAGTAACATGGCTCTCCAGTCTCAGTTGGGGCCTATAAGTACTACTGTACTACAAATAATAATTGTAAGGAAAGCTGCTGTGTGTGTAACAGGAGACACATGGGGACACACTCCTTTCACTAATTCTGTTATCTTTTGGTAATATCTTAGTAACCAAAAGCAGGAGTAGAATGTTGGAATTGGAAGGATCAGTGGCAGTGCTAGTTTGCCATGCATTGTGTATCTCTTTACAGATACCATTGATGGAGCTGTACCTTGGTGAAGTACAGCTAAAGAGTATGCTAGTATAGACAAGGCTGAAGTACTTTACAAATATTAATGAATTAGGTCTCCCTTCTATGTGAGGCATCTTTGGGACAAGAACAGTCTCTTCTTATGTGTTTGCCCAACACCTGATGTGATGGGGCCCCAAATCATGCTCATGGTCCTGAATGCTGTTGCAGTATAAATATTAAATAATAATGTTATCCATTTTATAGCTAAACGAAGGGCCTGATTTCCAGAAGTGCTTAGCACTAAAATTCCCATTGGAATCAATAGAAGCTCAGGTCCTCGAGGTATGTAACTTCCCTGAGGTCATTCAGCAAGTTAGTGGGAGTGTAGTGAGAGAGAGAGCCTGACTCTCAGATCCCAGCTCTAACTCCTAGGCCACACTGGATTTGAGGTTAATGACACATCCAGCTGACAACCAGTTGCTGATTTATTATCTGGGTTGTATTAATGATCCCTGATTTAAATTGCCTAACATTTTCCATTATAAAAATTCTTCTCACTGAGAAAGTACTCCATAATTTGCAACAGGACTGATACTGGCAGGTGAATAGCCCTGGGATCAGGAAGGTAAATTCTTTTGACTCCATGAAAATCCATTCCGCTTTGGCTAAATTATAGGGTGTCAAAAACCGCCATTTCTTGTCTGTGGTTTGTTTACAACAATTTGTTCTGGACTTGCTGCCAAAAACCATGAGCATTCCATTAGTGCTGTGCATGAACCATACTGGTGTCTCCCTCCAATATGCCACACAGAACTAAATCTCCAGATGGGACCCAGACAAAATGGTGGTGGCATATTTTTCCCTTATCAAAGCACTCTTTGTCACAGGGCTAGGAACCAGGATCTCTATACTTCCTCTAGTGGCTAGTGTTAATAATTCTGATCACTTCATAATCCTTATTATTGAGCAAGGCCACATCCCCCACTGAGAAGTTAACAAGATGGGAATATCTCTAATACCTAATCAGACCCAAAACTCAGTCCCTTAGCCTAACTAGCCCTGAAAAAGAATCTGCAAAGACCTTGTGCTTGATTGTGCTAAATGTAAGATATTGTAGTTCCTGCCTATATTATTCACTGTTTCAGTATGTCATGTATCTTCCTCTAGTGGCTGGGACACAGAGAATAACAAACTTCTGCTGCTGCTACTGCTACCAAATTACTGACCTCACTCCTTTAGCTCACCTCATAGCGGTGCATGCTGCAGTACTGGACAGGAAAGGTTCAAACCCTGCTGATGATACATGACTTAGGGGAGGAGAGTTGTTAGTTACATATAGTAGAATTTGATTTTGCCTTTTTAAAAAAACAACAACCTAGGAATTTACATTTTAAAAAGTAATGTTGAGAGATTAAGTTACAAACTCAAGCATTCAAAAGTTAAGAAATGCCAGAATTTAAGTTGTGCAAGGTTGATCCAGCCCCATTGTGTATATGTATTATGATGCATTCTTTAATTGTATAATCACACAGGAGCCCTGCCTCTTTCCTTGTATATGCTGGAAGGTGCTCAGGGACTACTTCATGGCTGTGTCATAAATGAGATTCTGTCTGTAGGACTTGTGCCTTAGTCACTGTAGAAACTGGAAGATGTGTCAAAAATAAGGCAAGCTGCAACTAGAAGAGAAAGGATGGTCTTGTAGCTAAACAGTTGAATGCCCGCTAGGAGAACTTGGTTATGTCTATGGCTTGGTTATGTACTTCCACTGTGATTAATTGTATTTAATTCACTTGAACCAATCTTTTTGCAAGTGGCTTCTAATTATGTGATCTTAATTTGCCAGATGCACAGCCCTTTCAGCTGATTAAATGCCCAAGTGAAGTCTAATGTTTGACCTCAGAAGCCATTTGTTGCCATTGTGCACAGTACCATTAATATTCTTTCAATTATATGAAAAGATGGAAGATGCTCTGATTTGTGAAATTATAAGAAAACTTTTTTTTTTTTGCCTGAATCATTGGAAAATTCAGCGCTGTTGTTTTCTCATACTTTCCATTGATATCCCTTTGGGGCAGGACATAGGTTAGTAACTATTTTAGGGCAGGTTCAGATGATTAATAGTGGTTTGGGGGTTGTTTGTGTGGAAAATAATTGATCTGAGTGGACATATATAGTATCAATGTTTGTTTTTTGGTTGCTGGGACTGGCTGAATTTTTTCCTTTTACTATAAAACCTGATAACTGAATTGATCATCTGCTCCCTCTACTACCTAAACTGCAATATTGAGGCATGCAGCAAACATAGAAATAAAATGTCATTATCATAGGTTTGCTATTAACAACTGTCTACAGACAGATTATGTTAGTGATTGATAATGTCACTGAAAGGATATTGTTTCTTTTCAAGCTTTAAATCTGCCATGAAACTCAATTTCAGAAAGGACAGAAATAAGAGGCTAACAGTATGTCACAGTTTAGAACTTTCTGAAATACCTGAATAGTCTGTACATTCAAATCGTGGTGTAGATAAATTCCATTGTATGATGTGCATTCACCAGAATGATGCAGTTTTCCTTGTCTGCAGCAGCATCACCACAACACTGTCTGCACTGTAACTATGGCAAGGCCATATTCATTGAAAAACATGACTCTGGATAGGTAAGGATTTTCATTCAGAGGGAGTGATGGTGACCTCACGAAGCATGAGTAATTCTGCAGGGGTTGGTATAGCAAATAAAATAAAAAACCCTATACGATGAAATTGAGAGCATGGGTGGCTAACGGAAAGCAAGGCAAGAATAACATCTTATCTTACTGTTGCTGCTGCTGCTTTCCTTCCCTTTGCAACTCTTGCACCAGCTGCAGCAGTGGTAAAAGATTGCTGCTGCTGCACTTCCCAGGGAAGTTCCTGTTAAAGCAGCAGTAGCAGCAGTTGGAAGAGCAGATGTAGCATGTGACTATTATTGCTACTTCCCGCTGCAGCCTCATTTCCCGTAGGAGCAGCAGTTTGTGGTGGTTGTGCTGTAATGTTACAAACTGGTATGGTCACAATTTGCTACTGGTAGCAGTTACTGACACCTATGGTAGTTCTTTTTTGCTGCTTCGTCACAACTTGCTGCCTCTCATCTTCCTCATCCTCTGGCTAATTGTGATGTTTGGGGATACACCAGTCACAATTTGCTAGCTCTCACCTTTCCTCATCTTCTGATCCACGTGGTGGCAAGATGTATGGTTGGTGGCACTTCTGTCACAATTTGCTAGCACTGTGGAATCTCTCTTTAAAATTTGGACACAAATAACTAAAGATATTTTTTGTAATTTGGAAAAGCATTATATAGAGTTAAACTGCAGGACTATTGTATGTAAAACCCTGAATGAAGGTATGTGTTCTCTTTTATTAGTCTCTTTCCATTGCAGGTTAGAATCTGTATGGCCTATATTAAACAAACATTTAATGTACATAAAACACTGAAACTTGTGTAAAGCATTGTACACAGTATTTGAAATACATTTTAAACACAAACTATTAGGTAGAAAATTTGCCATTGTTCCTTATAAAAACACACCCATCCAGGAGCGGCGCCAGGGTTTTTGGCACCCTAGGCAGGGGTCCTTCCGCGCTCCCAGTCTTTGGGGCACTTCGGCGGCGGGTCCCAGAGCGAGTGAAGGACCCGTCGCAGAATTGCCGCCACCGACCCAGAGCGCGGAAGGACCCCCCGCCGCCGAATTGCCGCCATCCCAAATCCTGGCGCCCTAGGTGACTGCCTAGGTCGCCTAAATGGAAGCGCTGGCCTTGCCCCCACCAACCCATTATCGCTGTTACAAATATTGATCAAGTTTTAAAAACAAAATTTGCACTTCACTATTTTGGCACAAACATATGAGCATATTGTCCTGATCTTATTTCAGAAACATTTTCTGAGGCCTTTTCCTCACTGCTAAAACCAAATTGCCTTGTCCTCACTGTGTTTTTATCTCAGAATAGTTCCCGCAGCTAAGGCTTGGTCTAAACTATGCACCTTTGAGCAACAGGGCTGTGCTGGTACCGCCGTGCCACTAAAAGGCACACAGTGTAGCCACTGTTTGTTGGTGGGAGAGAGGCTAGAGCTCTCCCACTGACAAACAACTTCCAGCCCCAATAAGCGGCAGCAGCTCTGTTGGCATGAGAGTGCTCCTGCCGACAAAGCACTGTTCACACTGGCGCTTTTTGTCTGCAAAACTTTAGTTGTTCGAGGGGATGTTTTGTTGTTCAGTTTCCAGTGTAGGTAGTAAGGAAAAAAGCCTAAGGGCTAAATCCACAAAGGGACTTAGGCAGCACAATGCTCAGTATCATACCATCTAGCTTCTAGGCACCAAAAAAGTCACAAATCCTGAGTTAAGTGCCTAAACTCCCTACACAATGATGGGGACGGGGGAGGGAGAGGGGCAGCACCTTTGAGTGGGATCCACAAAAACCATCATGGTAGGCATGGAGCTTCATAAAACAGCCAAGGGGAGATGCAGAGTTTAGGGCATGTAACTCTGCCTGGCCGTCCCCAAATGGGAGTCCCTTTCCTGAAGTCAGGTAGCTTAGATGCCTAAGCCGTTTCTTGAGAGAATGAGACAGGCACGTGCCTAACTCCACACAAAACAGCCAAGGGAGGAGGCAGTACTCACCTTATAAATTCTAGTATAGTGGTTAAAGCAGTCCCCCTGTCGTCTGAGGGGGAAATTGAACATTGATTTTCCATCTCCCACATGAGTGTTCTAATCACTGGGCTAGAAGTTACAAAGCATATGGTGACAGATTTCCTTCTCCAGCCAGATTTTGAATGGGACCCAATCCAGTAGGCAGCTTCTTCGCACACTTCTTGGATTGGGCCCTACACACAAGATAAGTGTTGCCTCCTCTGCAATCTGCCCTGGTTTGTGAATTGCTCTGGAGTGGGGATTTAGGTATCCAGATGCCTAGAATAAAGGAGCAGTGTGCATGCTCAGAGGTAGAAACTTAGATACTGAAGGAAATTTTACCCTGAAAATGTAGGCACTGAGTGAGTTTAGATGTCTAAAGGGTTTGGCAAGAGTTTTGGGAATTGCATTGGAGCCTAAAACTGGGACGTACACACCTAAACCTTTGAAAATCTAGCCCTACGTCTCTATTAAAAGGAATAAAGAGGATCCAGGCATTATAGACCACTTAACCGAACTTCGATACCCAGAAAGATACTAGAACAAATTATTAAACAATCCATTTGTGAGCACCTAGAGTATAACCGCATTATAAGGAATAGAGAGCATGGATTTATCAAGAAAAAATTGTTTCAAACCAAACCAGTTTCCTTACTGGACATGGTTATTGGCCTAGTGAAAAGGGGAGAAACAGTAGATGTGATATCTTATTTTAGTAAGGCTTTTTACTAGGGTTGTCAAGCAATTAAAAAAATTAATCGCGATTAACCATAAGATTAAAAAAATTAATTGTGATTAATCGCACTATTAAACAATAGAATACCATTTATTTAAGTATTTGTGGATGTTTTCTACATTTTCAAATATATTGATTTCAATTACATCACAGAATAGAAAGTGTACAGTGCTCACTTTATATTTTTATTACAAATATTTGTGCTGTAAAAAACAAAATAAATCGTAGTTTTCAATTCACCTAATACAAGTACTGTAGTGCAATCTCTTTATCATGAAAGTTGAATTTACAAATGTAGAATTATGTACAAAAAATAGCTGCATTCAAATATAAAACAATGTCAAACTTTAGAGCCTACAAGTCTACTCAGTCCTACTTCTTGTTCAGCCAGTTGCTCGGACAAACGAGTTTATTTACATTTGAAAGAGATAATGCTGCCTGCTTCTTGTTTGCAATGTCACCTGAAAGTGAGAATAGGCATTTCCATGGCATTGTTGTAGTTGAGGTCTCAAGACATTTATGGGGCAGATGCACTGAAGATTTATATGTTCCTTCATGCTTCAATCACCATTCCAGAGGACTTTCATCCCTGCTGATGACGGGTACTGCTCAATAACAATCCAAAGCAGTGTGGACCGATACATGTTCATTTTCATCATCTGAATCAAATGCTACCAACAGAAGGTTGATTTTATTTTTTGGTGGTTTGAGTTCTGCAGTTTCTGCATCAGTGTGTTGCTCTTTTAAGACATCTGAAAGCATGCTCCGTGCCTCGTCCCTCTCAGATTTTGGAAGGCATGTCAAATTCTTAAACTTCGGGTTGAGTGCTGTAGCTATCTTTAGAAATCTGATATTGGAACCTTCTTTGTGTTTTGTTAAATCTGCAGTGAAAGTGTTCTTAAATCAAACAACATATACTGGGTCATCATCCCAAACTACCATATTACAAAATATATGGCAGAATGCAAGTAAAACCATGGAGCAGGAGACATACAATTCTCCTCCAAGAAGTTCAGTCACACATATAAGTAACACATTTTTTAAAACAATCCTCAGCATGGGAGCATGTCCTCTGGAATGGTGGTCTGAGCATGAAGAGACATATGAATGTTTAACATATCTGGCATGTAAATACCTTGCAATGCCGGCTACAAAAGTGCAATGCGAATGCTTGTTCTCACTTTCAGGTCACATTGTAAATAAGAAACAGGCAGCATTATCTCCCGTAAATGTAAACAAACTTGTTTGTCTTAGCAATTGGCTGAATAAGAAGTAGGATTGAGTGGACTTGTAGGTTCTAAAGTTTTACTTTGTTTTGTTTTTGAAGGCAGTTATGTAACAAAAAATAATCTACATGTGTAAATTGCCCTTTCATGATAAAGAGATCACACTACAGTACTTGTCTCAGGTGAATTGAAAAATACTATTTCCTTTGTTTGATCACTTTTACAGTGCAAATGTGCCTGAAAAAATAACAAAAATTTAGAATGAGAAACTCACGTTGCCATACAAATATGAAGTGCTATATCAGAAACAGTGTGAGATGTGATTGTGGAAGGTCTTGGAAACTACTGATGTATTCAAGGAGTGTCTGGTGTTGAAAATATCAATTAAATAGCACAATGACATCCGATCCATCTCCAGAAAAGTAGATGATTAAGTGCTAAGAGTAATCAAAATAGCATATTAAAAATAAATAATTTAAAGCATTAACCTACATTTACAGTAGATTTCAAGATAAAGGCAGTCCAATTCAGGCATGGAGAATAATAATAGTTAAGACACATTTGTGAACTGCTCTGAGGCTTTATGCAGACATATAAATGGATAAGGGATTCGTTTAAAGACTAAAAACAAGTAAGACAATTATAATTTTCAGAGGGGGTGTATGTCAAGTATTTGGTTAAATCAAGTCTGTTTTAGCAGCTCAATGCATCATACCAGAAGGGAAGCGCTGCTGTGTCTAGGCACTGGGAGGCACCGCGCCTCTAAGAACACAGCCCTGGGAAGTGGGAGCTGAACGGCACTGTCCTGCCAGGGGAAAAAAAGCCCCGCTGCCCCCCACACCCTATTTTTGCTACCCCTGGAGACAGCAGGCTCCCCTCAGCCCCTATCTGGCAGCGCCCGTACCCGTTCTCAACCCCGGCTCCTACCCCCGATCCCGACTGTGTCCCTAAGCCCCCCTCCCCCTGCTTGTCCCTTCGCAGCCAGTCTATCCCTGCACAGGCCCTGCCCAGCCCACCTCGACTCTCCGCTCTGCCCCTGTAAACAGCAGGGAGCAGCTGCAATCCCCAGGGAGGGCACAGCCAGGGCAGTGGCTTCAGCTGACGTTACTGAGCATGCTCAGTTCCAGCAAAGCAGCAATTCTGGGGCCGGACTCTTTCGCATGCAGTAGTAGTTCTTCCCGCCCCCTCTCCGCTCTCGCTGTCTGGCGGAGGGAGACGGCGCGTGGTGTCGGTCTCCATGGTAGTGGACTGTGTGGGCGGAGTGGTCGGGGCTGCAGCGCGGCAGTGAGAGAGCGGTTCCCCCTGCCCCCTCCCCTCCGTGTGTTTGTGTCAGGCTGATCGCGGCGGCGGAGCTGCCCGGGGCGCCCGGCTCGCAGCGGGCGAGGGGGACGGACGCAGCCAGCTGCAGAGACAGCCCCGCTCCCCTCGGCTCAGCCGGGCTCTCGACATGGGCGGCCCGTAGAGGAGAGGGCTGGGCGGCTGGTGCGGTGCCTGTGCGGCGGCGGCGGCCATGGCGGTGGTGGAGACGCGGCCGGAGCTGGTGGGGAAGCGGTTCCTGTGTGTCGGAGGCGGCGAAGAGGAGCCGCCGGAGCGCGAGGAGAGCGGGCGCTGGCGAGCCGGGGTCATCCGCGCCGTGTCCCACCGGGATTCGCACAGCCCCGAGCTGGCGGTAAGAGACCGGCCCCGGACCCTGCCCCCTGCGTGCCCCCTCTGCGCGGCCCGGGGGTCCGGTCACCCCCGCGGGCGCCCTGCTCAGCAGGCGTTGGGGGGTGTGTGTGAGGGGGGAGGTGCTGGCGTCGCCTGCTCTCTCTGTAGGGCAGTGCTCACTCAGATCCTGAGGGTTGGGCAGCGGGGTGTCCTAGTTCCCTCAGCTGGGGCCCTGCTCGGTGTGAGGGGTAGCAGATGTGGGAGTGGTCAGAGGACGCCCCCTCTGCTTGTAGATGAGAGGGTATGACATAGCCTGTCTTTTTCTTTCGCTAGGCACCTAAGGTGGGGTACGGAGTGCAGTGATAAACATCTCCCCCCCGTGCTCTCTGTAGCATGGAAGTGCATGTCAGCCTCTTCTCCCTGCTGCACACACCGTGGTGTGTGGTGGAGAATCAATCGGGTTGACGTGAATCACGAATCAGAGAAATTATCCTGAGTGCAGTAGCAAGAAGATGCTGTAATATGGGGCTTGAAATTGGGATAAAGGTTTCTTTAGCTTCCCCAGAGAGATCGACACCCCATTATTAATGGGAAGGTTTCTGTTATGTATGTGTTTAGCATATGTGAGGACGACAGAGGAGGTGGCATTGATTAGACTTATTATCTTTGCGTGGAAGATATGGCTGCATTCTGATCATTTTAGTTCTTCAAATTTATATTTTACTGGGAAATGGTAAAAACTTAGCTTCTCTGTGGAGTGAAAATAACCAGCCCTTTCATCTGACAGGTCTAAGAAACAATTTATTTTTTACTCAGCTTGAATATTCATAGTCCATTTAATGTTGTGACAGGTTTAAAAATACTTTTGTGATAAAAATACTAAAAGATTATGTTGAATTATTTATTTTCCTTGTCTGTGTTGTTGTAATTGTTTTCTTAAGGAGTGTAGGAATGTGCGTGGAGGGAGAGAACAAGCAAGAATATATTCTGTTGTGTTGAGACACATTCTTGCTGGGGGAAAAAAACAGCAGGATTTCCTTGGGTTAGTGTTATGAATACATAATCTGTAAAATGGAGTTTGTGTACTGTGGAGAACTCATCTTTTTATTTGTAAATTCCAGATTCTAGTAATATATGCATTGGTACTGTTGCATTTGTACGCTTGCATATTTTATATTATTTTGAGCATATAAATGCGCACTTGGTTAAACATCATGACTACATAAGTTCTTTCTGTACATGTGGAAGATCACCGAACTGCATTGTGCAGTTCCCTAGTGCTATTGATACAGTACAGAAATTCAAGACTGTCATATGACAGCAATAAAAACTGTCATAATTGTAATTTATTCTTTTATGTGAAAAATCAGGATAAACCAAAATATCTGTTGTTTTAGAGGTTATTGATTGCTTCATATGGTGGGGGAAAAAGTGGTCTGCTA
The DNA here is from genome assembly GCF_007399415.2 of Gopherus evgoodei. NCBI lineage: Eukaryota > Metazoa > Chordata > Testudines > Testudinidae > Gopherus > Gopherus evgoodei. The sequence continues at coordinate 48,586,704 of NC_044328.1, forward strand.
AAGTAATCTGCTTGCCTTTGTTCATCCCAGGATTTAGCTTTATTTGTATAAGTAGAAGCATTTACACTTAAACACTGTTGTCATTACCATAGTTTCTAGATTTTCTAGTTTAGATACTTTAATTCACAATTGTATGTCATTTATCTGTTCCTTTTCTTTGTCAAATGTCTTAAATTTTCAAACTTTATGTTATGGTCTTAGTCTTTCTGATGTCAGTTGGTTTTGTGCAACACCATGGAGTTCTCTAAATGTATGTTATATAAGGAATGTGTTTTTAAAAACACATTTGCAGGGTAATTTTGTAGAACATATATATTTAATTATGGATATATAAATATTTCGGGCAACACAATGAAAAATGTACCAACTGCTACTAGCCAGAGTCATATACCAGTTGTAAACTGTGGGACAAAACTGTGGCGAATAGGGGAAAGTGCTGTCCATAGACTTTTTTTAAAGGGGATTTATCTTTTATGTCTTAAACATTGCCCAAAATGTGCTAGGTGCTGTCTGTTGTAAATATTTACATGGTCTCATTACTGCACATTACTAAGGTTTCATCTTTTAATGTATTTATCCTGTTATCCCATTTTACAGACAGGATACTGAGGCACAGAATAAGGTGACTTGTACAAAGTGTCAAAGGAAGTCTGTGACAGAGCTGGGAACTAAACTCACATCTCTCCGGTCTCAGACTGGCACATCAATGGACTATCTTTCTGTTCTCTAGGTGGTTTACAGAGTGTACAGAATTCACGATACCGGGTTTACAATTTAGGGATAAGGTACAAGTAAACACAAAGACCCAAAGGGCGAGTGAAGGGAGAAGAGAGAACAAAGGTTACAGTAAGAAGACTATAGGGTTGTTTATGTGGATTAGGCACACATCTTGATTGATTTTTCTTTACACTTGTAATTAATGTGTTGCATAAGACTCAGCAGTGTAGACATACTATGCCAGCATAGCTCCCTCTTGTAGAGGTAACCTACACTGACCAAAGGAGGGTTTTCTGTCAGTGTAGGAACACCATCTCTCTGAAGGACATTAGCTATGTAGACAGAAGCCCTCTTCTGTTATCAGAGCTGTGTTTACATTGGAGTTGGGTTAGCATAGCTTTGTTGATCAGAACATTCTTTTTTCAGTCCCCTAACCAATGTTGTTATGACAAACATATGTCTTAAATGTAGGCCAATCCTCTGACTAGCTGGTGTTTGAAATACATGAAACCCCTCTTCCAATGAGCATTTGTGTGTCTTCCTTGCCTCCACTACCATTTGGCTGCATTTCTAATCCTTCCACAGCCTCCATTTTTAGGTGGTCTTCCCTGTGAATAGCTCCAGATCCTGCTGCTACTCATTAGCAGAGTGAAATTGAAATGCTTTCTGGCAATTTCATCACTGCATATGGTGTTCTGAATAGTAACAATTAGATTGAGTTTTATCAGTTTCGGGCTGGCCTACCCACTGTGAGCTATGAACCCTACTGAAGCGCTAGAGCTGTCCTGCGTCAATTCACATTTGTAAGACCCTTTGCAATTTTGTGGGACAAAGAAAATTTTTATAATGAAAAGTTCATAAACTGCTATCTGAACCATACTTGCTACCAACAAATGGACAAATGAGTTTAAGGCCTGATGTGCTTCATGAAATGGAAATGATTACTTTGTTTATAGCTAAATTCCAAAATGTGTGTGTGTGTAGTTGAAATTTCTGTATTTACTGATAAGAAATCAAATCAGTTTTAAATAGCTATTTAGAAAAGATTAAATGCAGCTTCAAAATTCTCAGTGTTAAGGGGCTTTGACCTAATTAAACAACTTTCTACATGAGATTTAAAATGGGATAAGGGCCATCCTACTGCCTATGAGTCTACAAGGGTGCAACCGTAATTTTCCAAAGGAGGGGGTTCAGCACATGTATGTCCTTGCTGAGCCCCCTCTCCAAATTCTGGAATGGGCTTGGAAGCGTAAGGTGATGGTTTTCTGTGGTTCTGAGAAGCTGGGAGATAGGTCTGGGGGACTAGAACACCAGGAAGAGGAGCTTCTGCTGCTCCAGGCTGTGCTGGTTGCTGACCGCTTCAGTCACTGGTTTTTTTTTTTTTTCCCATTTCCAAGGATTAAGTGGTTTCTCTGACTTGGGACCAGTCCTTGGACGGGGAAGAAGCTGTGATTAAAGCTGTCAGTGACCCACCTGGCCTGGAGCAGGGTTGACAGCTCCTCCTGGGTCTCTAGCCAGGGGTTCCATTTCAGATTTCTCTGTGTGCGGGGGAAGACTTGTAGCAGGGGTTCAAGGTTTGCTTAGGCTCTTAGCTTTTGGATTTCTTTGAAGGTTAAAAAGTAAATCAGTTTATTTTGGGTGAATTTGTTGTGATTATTATACTACTCATCAATGTTATCTTCCATATACTCTCAAATCACCTGGCAGCACCCCCATCCCTCAGTCAAACTCTGCTCTATGTTTCAGCAAGCTCTCCCCTGGAACCATACTTCTGTGGATGTGGAGTGGCCCAATCCGTTGTCACCACCTGATATGCTAGCCCTTGGGTGGCAGGTGGGTGGAGAAGTCCCCCACCTGCAGAGAGGGGGGGGGTCATGTGGCGGGGATTCCCTGGGTTCCCTGTTGTGTGACCCTCCCCCTCCAGGCACCTCTTCCCTGCTCGCCTGGGTTGGTGCTCCTGGGTGTAGGCATGTGAAATTTCATGAGGAGAGCCCCCTCCCATCCAGACTGTGGTGACTGACATGCAGGGGGACAATCATGGTGCTGTTGTGAAGGTGCAGCTCTGTAAAGAAACCCTGGGATCCACTTGGAGCCCATCCTCTGTGCTCAGGTTGGATTCCTGGGGCAACTCCTCTCCCTGCTCTTCCTCAGTGGGACCCCTAGCTCCGGCCCTTGGCCCCAGCATCCTGCTTCCCAGAACCCTGGAGAGACCAAGCACCGGCTTTGTCTATGGCCAGAAGGGTGGCCTCTTCCTCCTTACCCCCATTGAGTCATTGGGTGTGATAATTCACACCTCCTTATCAGCTACATTGAAATAAAAACAATACTAATTTGTATAGAACAGAATGAACGAACTGTGTAAAATGGAGTGTGTTAAAACCAGACATTGAGTAAAAGTAAAAAAGTATTGCATTGTCTTGTCCCCGTTATTTTATGGAATTTTTCCCTTCTTCCATTTTCCCATACTGGCTGCAATGTTTACTGTACCACTGGCGTGGAGGACGGCCAAACCATCTGGCAGCAGTTGCTATACTTCTGGTATCAGTCATTTGGAAAATGAGCATGTTGTCTCTGCAGCGCACACCTCTTCCTCTTGCCCAACATCTGGAACCCCTGGTTTTTCCTACAAGTACTTGGTAGTTCTTGTTGTAATGTGTACTAAACACTCTGTATAATCTAGTATACATACAACCCTAATATAAAAGTACTCTTCTAACCTCAACAATTAATTTTAGTATGTTTTTTTTAAGGGTCCGGTGAACTTCTTTAAGCAATGGTTCTCAAACTTTTTTGTGATGTGGACCACAGATCATTAGTGTCATAGATCACTTCACCTTCCATTTGTGAATTTCGAATAGTCCTGTGGTAACAGCAGCATTTGATTACATGGGGGAGAAGGAAAATATTTAATTTGTTTTAATGTTTACCTGTTTTTCTGATCGTAGTGGCTGCTAGTAGTGGTAGCTAGGAACGCTCTGCCTCATTTCCAGGTGCTTTTAAAGGCTTTCTGACTGTTGTTTGTCGTGATGATTCTGGAAACCTGCAGAAGCAGCCAGTAGCAAGGAAGTGGAGTCAACAACCTGTGACCTATCAGCTCTTTGCTGCAAGTAGCAGTTGATTTTCAGGGCACAGTTTTCAGAATGCTACTTGAATGAATATTAGCAGGATTGAACAGAAAATGTCTGTGAGAGTAAATATACTTATTTTCCCAAGTTCTGTTACTGTAAAAAGTAAGTATTTGAAGGCACAATGTCAATTTCACATCTAGTCAGATAAAAAACAACAACAAAACTTAAAGTTAAAACAAGGAGCATAAGCTTATGCCCAGATACCTTTGTTAGTCTTTAAGGTGCCACAAGGACTCCTCATTGTTTGTTTTTGCTGATACAGACTAACAGGGCTACCACTCTGAAACCTGCCACTAGTAAAGTTAAAAGTAGTTTTTTGGTTACAGTGACATTTGCCCCGAGTTCTGCCAGTTTTTGTGTCTTTGCAGTCTCATTTTCCTATTTGAAAAATATTTTTCTCTACACACATGAGAAACTAGGAAATAGGTTTTTAATGTTGAGGGGTGCCTCTTTAAAAAGGTCATGTGCAAGATCATTTTTTAAATAAAAAAAGACTATAATTGTAGTGAATTTACAGTGAAATCTGCTGTGTTTTTTTTTTCTGATTTTCTAAAGCTGTGCATTTAGTACACCAACATTTTGATACCATTTCTATATGGCAGTGTTGGACACCATGAAATCAAGAATCCAGTAACTTGAGTCTCCTGGGAATAGTGCTTTAGGATAAGCAGATGTGGTAACTTTCTGTATATATCACCAAGGCAACAAATAAGCCAGCAAGTAAAAGGAAAACATTTCATTTCTTTAGGAGAAGGGCATAGAGAGTACCTCCAAAGATTTGTGAAAGTAGTACTTAAGCATGTAGAGGTTTTTTCTGTGACTTTGTTTGATGTTTACGGAATAATTAACAAAACATTGTTAGGGAAAAGGTACAATAACAATTCTGATGGAACTTCTGACATGCATTTTTTGGTTCTCATGAGTGGTATGTGGAAAAAAAATTGTGTTGAAATTAATATTTTCTATTAGTTTCTTGAGAAGAGTGGCGGTAGGCTTTGCATGTCTTTATCCTGTCCAGTATATCTAACAGAATACAAATGTACACAATTTTTTGGTATAAAATGTAAACCTGATTAGGACACAGAATTATAGAAATCTAAAAATAAAGTCATCTTGTAGAAATGCTCCTCGTGCTGAAAGTTTTTTTTTTTTTTGACGCTAAAGATGTGGCTAAGCATGACTACATGATATACAAAGCTGTGTTTTCCCAGACCTGTTCTATACTTAAATCTTATGTCGACATCACTGTTTTTCAGGGGTGTGAAAAATCCACACCTCTGACTGACCTAGCTGTATCATTCTAATCCCCAGTGTAGATACAGGTAGGTTAATGGAAGCATTCTTCCATCAACATAACTATTGTTGTTTGAGGAGGCTCTGTTCCTACACCAAAGGAAAAACCCCTTCCATTGGTGTAGATTGTATCTACGTTACTGGGTTATACTGGTATGGCTACAGCTCTCAAGCCGTGCCCATATTAGTCCCTTAGTACATACATACCCCCAGATTTCCTATTCCTGTTACGCAATCTCCTCTCTTTTGCTCACTTTTTCTGATGGACGATAACTTTGCTATACTTGAAAGTTCAAGTGCATATTTCTGTGACTGTGGTTTTTGCCATGTGTCAGTGTTAATGTGGCATTTCACTTTTGATTTTAGGTAGGGTCCTGCATTTGAGTCTTTTACTAAACTTGCTAATAAAATAAGTTGAGAGCGGGAGTATTTGAGGAAAATGTTTGTTTTTTTAAGCAAATTTTACATAATACAAATTAGAATCTGATTTTGTTTTTCCTTGTTTAAGTTTGACTTCTGAAAATTAACAGCTGTTGAGATCTGAGGGGATTTAGACTATCAATATACTGGAAGTGTCAATTGCAGGAAAAGCTTCAAATAAAAACTATTAATGTTGGACAGAGCAGATGATGAATCAGTTTTAAAGCCAGTTGAGCAAGGTAAAACAATATCAAATTGCTTGATGGTTGCTAACATAATTGGGTAAGGTTGTGGTTTAAAAAAGTCTTTGTGCTTTTCAGGACTTTACCTCAGTTCTCTTTAATATTGGTCTGTTTATGGATGTGCCACATAGCAGTGTGATATGTCCTAGATGATGATGGATATCTGTGGTAGTAAGACTTGAAAAATGTGCTAGACACCTGTTAGTCAGAAGATACACCTCTACATCTATATAACACTGTCCTTGGGAGCCAAAAAATCTTACCATGTTATATCAAACTTGCTTTGATCTGCCGGAGTGCGCAGCCCCCCCCCCCCGAGCACTGCTTTACCACGTTATATCCGAATTCGTGTTATATCGGGTCGCATTATATTGAGGTAGAGGTGTACTACAAAAGACGAAAGCTTCTCTTCTTGCTTTGCCGTGAGAAGCCTAGTACATGTCTCAGACCAGCTCTTGAGAAGAGATGCTAACATTAGGGTGTTGTCACTGGATCTGGTGGAGGGATGTGAGGAAAGATGCATTCTTTTGTATTAACCTTAGTTGGTTGGTGTCTGAAGTATGGAGAAATGTGGGGAAGATTGCAATTGTTCGTGCTCTTGTTACCACCCTGAAGTGATTTTCAGAAGATAACCAGGGTTTGGGTAGTTTCCAGCTTCCATAGCATTCTGTCTAGCAGGAATGAAGTTTACAAAATTCTTGTAAATTTCACTGTGCTATGCCTCTCTGGATAAAAGCAAACACTCATCTATTTTTGGGTGAGTGGGAGGAAGACAAGGAAAGGTTTCCTTCTCCTGCTCTCCATGTCTAATAGAAGTAGAGGATTGGATCTGTTCTTGTCACCACAGCTCTTCTCAGAAGCTTGTTTTATTTTCTGTTGATGCTAACAAAGAGGTGAATACATTTTTCAAAGGCCACTATGTAATTTAACAGCTTAACCACAGCAAAAAGTTCAAACATAGGAGCATGCCCTAAAAAAACAGAGAGGGTCAAATTGAGAGGCATGAAAGGAGGGAAAGTAGTGGTAGTCCTGTAAGCTCTGCTCCAAAATAGCTGTCAAAATGGGATGCTCCTCTTTGTAGATTGTGCCTGTGTTCAAAATCTGTGCTCTTCAGGCCCTACTGGGTTCCTTGGGCTTGGCTCTCCCTCAGTGGGGATGCCCTGCTGTGTTGTTTGAATGTAGTTCCTCCTTAACTATGGGAAAAATTAGTGCTGGCACTCTCCCATGTTCACCTCTCATGGCAACAAAGACTATGTCTATGTTGCATTCTACTGGTGGCAGCACATAGGGTATGTGTAGTTATATGTCTCAGTGAAAAGGGGTCTGTGTCCATGCTGTGATATGTAGCTACATGTGTCAATGGGACTGTCATGGGGGAAGCAGCAGAAAAAAGCTCAAGCAGCTTTCCCCTGTTAGAGCTTCTCACTGTGGCAGAGAAAAGCTCTGGCAAAGGGGAGGTAGAGGGGAAAGGCTCCAGCAGTACGAAGCTGCCAAGCCTTTTCCTTTTGCCTGCCCCCCCCCCTGTGGCCGGGAAAGACTCCACAGTGCTACAAATAGCAACGTACACAGGGGAGGCACTGCTTTGGTGTGTAGAGAACCATGTAGGGTACTTACCCACAGGGTACAGATGTGTGTGTCTGTACTATACTTGTCTAAGCCATGCTATCTACACTGCTAGCAGTGTAATAAATGTCCTCTGCATGCTGCCGTAAAGAGTGTAAAGTGTAGATGTATCTCTGGTGAAATGTCAGTACAAGGAGACTGCTTTACTTTGTAATATACTACTTTTGTAATACTACTACTACTACTTCTATGTGTTGAATACAGTATCATCACTGCATTTGGATTAACACCTATTGAGATGAGATGAATGTGCAGTTCACAGCTTGAGCTATTGTTCCATGTTCTGTACAAACGATCAGTTGTACTTCATGTTTTTAAACAACCGTAACAGCTGGAGACTCTTCAATTTTGAAGTGAGAGGTGAGATTCTGTAAAACAAGAAATAACCTGGGCAGATGTTGATTTTTTTTTTATTTTCCATTCACATTTTTTCAAATATTTTTATGAATTATATTAACAAAATTGTTCTGTGTTAATATTTGGGTTCTGTTGTACTCTTACTGTCTCTCAGAGTAAAATGAAATTACAGAAGCTTGTTGATTACTAAGTGGGGGGGATGTCTGTTTGACTTTTATCAGTACTTTTGTGATACAATTAAATTAGTGACATTTATCCTTATAGAATTCTTATTTTTTTTTAAAAAGGAAGGAAGATATTCTTGGCAAATGAGAATGCAAAGTGTATAGCGACGCTATAGTACTGTAGTTGAAAGGGCTTGTTTCTGGGAAGAATAGTTATGAAATCTGCATGATTGGGATGTGGGTGGGGGGAATTGTGTAGTCAAGCTCCACCCACTTCTTATCCCAGAATGCCATTATGCTACTTACTGTGATTGTGCATATCTTCATAATCTGATTCTCTTTTTCCTGACATACCCTGATCAGTGGTGAAATTGTCAACAATGTTGACATTAAAATTACCACAGTTTAAGGTTCAGAGTAAACCCTTTATTAGGATGTGTGAAATCTCGGGTAGGTATTACCAAATTGGTTCCATTTGGGTTGACTATTTGCAGTTGTTAGGTGGTATATTTTTGCAGCTGTAAGGGAAATAGACTGTTTTGTAAACAATGGAATCTTAAATTCTGAAGCTCAATATTTTAGTTGCGATGGAAAATGAACGGTTTTCTTAGTCATTGCCAGCTGGCCCAGTTCAGCACCTGAATGCAATATATGTGGTGGTGGTGGTGGTGATGGTAGCGATGAGGAGGAAGGAAAGAGTAGGAAGTGGCAGTAATAGGAGCATTAGCATTAGGAGCATTAGATTTTGCAACTAATCTCTTCCAACCTTTTTTCTGTGGTTGAAGGTTTTCTGCCCATCTATTGTAGATGGTGCCATTTGCTGGACAAATACTTGTTTGTTACAACTTCATCTGCTTTTATTAAGAGTTCTCTATATGTAACACTTACTGTATATGTTCTTTTAAAGACTGTGTGCGTATGTGCGCGCGCACGCTTTATATATTTGTCAAACTATTTTACAGATAAGATTCCCAGTAGGTCTTTGAAATCAGTCAGTTGCACAGTTAAGCCTAGCTCTGCCCAGCCAACTTTTTGTGCTTCTGTTGGCAGAGTATGCAACCCCCAGGACTGCGGGGGCATGCCGGCTGCTTCCGGGAGCGGCGTGGGGCCGGTGCTGGCAGGGAGCCTTAGCAGCAACCCATCTGTACTGCTGGAGGTAACTGTTAATGGGAGCTGCCACTGGCTCGCGGGCCTTGCAGTCAAGAACACTGACATATGTGGTATCACTTTCCTGAAGGAGGGCTCAGCTCTCATAAATTTGGAAAACACTGTTAGAAAGTGACCTAGAAGTTTGCTTCTCTCAAGCCTCTTCCTCTGTTCCCCAAAACATGCCACTACCTCTTATGTTAAAGGAATTGTTGGGGATATCAGTAGGAAATGTTTGCTTTGTACTGTTGCACTATTGGAGAAAAGTCTACAGTGGTAACAGGAGATAAGAAGGTACCTTTTGTTGTGGTCAGTTTGTAGCAACCACTGCTTCCTTTTCCTTTATCTCTGTCTGTCCAAAAATCCTCTACACTTGTATTGTATGTCTCTTTAATGGTTCTAAATAGTGGAAGAATGTGTAAACTGTCAGGAAGAGGAGTAAGTGCCATTTAAGAGGGAGGCATGATGGCAACACTCTAGGGTATAAGACTAATCTTAGAAGCTCAATTTGGGAAAGTAAGGAGCTATGTAATGTAAATAAAGCATTAAGAACTGCAGAAGTGTTTTGTTTTTCACTGTGGTAAGAGCTCAGACTATTTAACCATTTGCAAGGAAGAACAATTGTAAAAACCACATATGGTAATTAGCTTTGACTTATAATTAACAAATATATCAATAAATCGGGCCCATAATAATTACCATCTTGGCACAGATAAAATGGGATGCACCACATGTACAGTGGAGAGCTATTGAGTTCATTTAGTGTACATGTATGACCCTTTTTTGTCATAATTTTTTCCCTCTATCAAGTTCAGTAACCAGTATTTTTTACATTGAATGGGTGTTCCAGTATCTGACCTTTGACTTAAAAACAAGTTTCTAGCCCACAAGGCTGGAGGTTGCAGGGAAGACACCTAAAAATGTAAACTGAATACTGTTCACATCCATATTGCCACTACATGGTAAGTGACTCTCTATCACTACCTCAAACATAATAATTGCTTCCATGTTCTCCCCTCTCCCACCCAAATCTCCATTCCCACATATGTTTTCTATAATCATATGTTTGCCTGCATGTTAGCTGAAGCTTTCTGCTAAAGTGATAAGGAGTGAAATAGTTGTGTTGTCATTTACTAGGCCATTTTTAGGTTCCAGCATTAACTACCACATTTAAATGAATGAGGTACATAAAAGGTTAATGTAAATTTAGATGCAGGAGCATCCATTTGTCATAGAAATATTTGGGGATAAGTATTTGTCATTCATTGCAGTGGAAATGCAAAATTACAGTTAATGATGTTAATAAAATAATATATACATAACTGAAATAGTAATCTGTATTTATATTTTTGCCTAGAACTTAGTTTACAAGAAGCCTGTAGCAAGGGGTTGTGGTCTTCCTGATGCATGAGGGGGAGAACAGCGACCACCCCCTGATGGGCAAAACTGGGACACCCGCGTCCGCACTGCCTCCAGTATCCCCTCTGCTTCAGCCTCTGATCTGGATCACCCCATCCTCAATTGCACCTTCAAAAGGCCGGTTCAGGGCCAGAGGGTGGCTTGGGCTGGCCAGAGCCCTGGCCTAAGGATGGCTGATGCCTCCTCCTGCCACGTCTGTTCCTCCTTCCAGAACTGTCATGTCAGTTCTGCTGCTGGAATCTCGAGGAGGTTGTAGGCGAAAGTGTGGCTCGTGAGTCTTTCAGGCTGTGCAGCCTCTTGTCTGTCTTTTGAGGAAAAAAAAGAGTCTCACCCTTAAATGGGAGGCCCTGAATGGTCTGCTGGACCTTGTAGGGGAGCCCCGAGACATGGAGCCAGGAGCCCCTCCTCATGGCTACCCCAGTTGCCTTGACCCTAGTGCTGGTGTGCCATTAAATGCTTAAACATTAGAAAACCTAGAAAATTTGTATGCAGAAAACTTAAATTGTGAAACAGTTTTAGTTGCCCCCCTCAACCATAAAGCAGTGCAACGAGAAGACACTTACTAGTACCTGCCTTGTACTTCTCCCCCACCCAAAAATACACCACTACTTTGATATAACACCACCTGATATAACACAAATTTGGATATAATGTAGTAAAGTAGTGCTCCGGGAGGTGGGGCTGCACACTCCGGTTGATCAAAGCAAGTTCAATATAACATGGTTTCACCTATAACGTGATAAAATGTTTTGGCTCCCAAGGACAGAGTTATATCGAGGTAGAGGCGTAAATCTTACTATTACCAAGGTCAGTAACTTTAACTGTTACTCAATAGGGATGCCAGCCTCCAGAACCCTACCAGGTATGTTGTTGCTAACAGGATTTATTTTTTGCTGCTTCAGTTTGATTTTCTATTACTAATCTGATACCTGCATTTATTTGATGTTGTTGATGGTGAGAGGCATTTCTGGGTTGGACTACTGTTTGATAAAGTCAGTTTCCCTTTTAGTTTATTTGGAGTATAAAATTTAAGAATACTTCTGTATTGGTGGCATTCCTATGTTCCTGTCGTCTCCTTGAGAAATCCTTGTAATATGTGGAAAAATGTATGAAATCTTATGTATTTAAAAATCAGTTGAGTCTTACCTGGGACTATGAATGAGAACATAAGAATGGCCGTACTGGGTCAGACCAAAGGTCCCTCTAGCACAGTATCCTGTCTACTGACAGTGGCCAATGCCAGGTGCCCCAGAGGGAGTGAACCCAATAGGCAATGATCAAGTGATCTCTCTCCTGCCATCCATCTCCACCCTCTGACAAACAGAGGCTAGGGACACCCTTCCTTACCCATCCTGGCGAATATCCATTGACAGACTTAACTTCTGTGAATTTATCCAGTTCTCTTTTAAACGCTGTTATAGTCCTAGCCTTCATAACTTCCTCTGGTGAGGAGTTCCACAAGTTGACTGTGCACTGTGTGAAGAAGAACGTCCTTTTATTTGTTTTAAACCTGCTGTCCATTAATTTCATTTGGTGGCCCCTAGTTCTTGTATTATGGGAACAAGTAAATAACTTTTCCTTATTTATTTTTTCAACACCATTCATGATTTTATATAGCTCTGTCATATCTCCTCTTAGTCTCCTCTTTTCCAAGCTGAAAAGTCCTAGCCTCTTTAATCTCTCCTCATATGGGATCTGTTCCAACCCCCTAATCATTTTAGTTGCCCTTCTCTGAACCTTTTCTAATGCCAGTGTATTGTTTTTGAGATGAAGATACCACATCTGTGCACAGCATTCAAGTTGTGGGCATACCATGGATTTATATAAGGGCAATAAGATATTCTCCGTCTTATTTTCTGTCTCCTTTTTAATGATTCCTAACATCCTGTTTGCTTTTTTGACCGCCGCTGCACACTGCGTGGACATCTTCAGAGAACTGTCCACGATGACTCCAAGATCTTTTTCCTGATTCGTTGTAGCTAAATTAGCCCTCATCATATTGTGTGTATAGCTGGGGTTATTTCTTCCAATGTGCATTACTTTATATTTATCCACATTAAATTTCATTTGCCATACATAAAATGTATTAGTCAAATGTGTATAGTTACTTCAGTGTCACTAAAGGGTAGAGTTAAGATTGTTTGGGTGACTTAACTATGCAATTCCATGCCTGAATGTGAGTTGGGTTTCTTTTAGTTCAGTAAAACTTAAATTCCCTGGATTTATAATACTTGTTTTTGGGATAACATTCTTATCAGGGTAAAATATATTATATGTACTGTCAACCTTAACTTCATCTTAATGTAGTTTTTGTTACGCCAGCCACTAAATTAAGCTTCAGAACCTCAGGTTTCATTTAAATAAATATAAGGTTTTAGTTCTTTATAATTGCAGTGAGAACCTCAAAAATGTGACATATACTGATGTAATATTGCCTTCTGAGTTTGCAGAAAGCCCAAAGCAGGAGAACTCTCAACTATTTCATTTATCTTATGGCTGTATGGACGTCTTGATTCCATGGCTGCGAATATAATACTTTTTCCAAGATGGCACAGAATTCAGCATTTGGCTGCAGCCTAGTACTGTTTTCTGTTTCCTTACTTGTCAGTATCTGTCAGCAGCTGCCTCTTGCTCTCCAGGTTCCACCACAAGGGAGAGTTTACTGGATTACAGTGCAGGCTCCCTGTGCTTTTCCATGGAATCAGGTATTTGCATCAGGAAGCCACAACTGGAGTCTGTGCAGCCATGGAGAGGCGGGAGTGAAAATTGTAGGCTGGTAAGCTAGGCAACCTGGAGAATAGTACAGAAGCTAAGGTCCTGGAAGCTGTGGAGATAAGACTCTGAAGCTGGCTGCATCTCTCTCTTTCCCTGGCACACATGGGGAGGAAAGAGTCCCTTAGTTAGGATGCCTGGGCAACATCATGGGAGTGGAGCTGGGCTGCTTGGCGAACACAATGCCTCCCCTTCACCCCCCCCCAAATAACAACAACAACAACCCTCACGCCACCCCTAAATCTATCCTTAAATTACTATCAAAAATAATTAATGACTTTTATGTTAATGAGTATTTTCAATTGGATCTATAGCTATATATGTTTGTGTGTGGCAATGGGAATGAAGGGTATTTCCTGGCAGTAGAATAAACTAATGTTGCTACAGAACTTGGGAGTGAGTTCAGCAGATTTTGGTCCTATTGTGCTGTGGAATACACAGTGTCTTGTCTATAGTTATGGTTTGCTGGTTGGAGACACTCATAGATATGAGAACAGAACTGAGGTTGTGTGTGTAGTCTGTAGCGTAGAGTATTTGTCGTAGTGGAAAAGGTTTTTGGTGGGCCAGGGAGAGTGTGTATTGTTTGGTTTGTTTTTGTGTTTCTGTATTGGGTATATTGCATGTAGCAACCTTAACTGTTTCACAATAAGTTTTTTGTTTGTGAATATGGTGTGTCAGGCTAGAATTGTTTTAAAATGGGATGTGTTTTTCACAAACATACTCGCGAAGTTTAGCTGAAAGGATTTTACTTGCACATTCTTGGATAAAAGAAAATTACCATTGGGCAGAGATCAAGCATGAAAATTTTCATATCAAAAGGTGAGTGTGTTGCAAAAAGATAGACGTATGAAATAAGCTTTTAACTGAAATTGTTTTATAACCTTCACTGTAAGAAGTGTTATTGAGTATCTGCTGTAAGTTACAGCAGAAATTATTTTTATTTTTTTCTATGTTGGTTAAATTGTAATTGGGCAGCTAAATTTAAAGTAAGAAAATTGTAACTTAAACCGTAGAATGAATAAATTTTGCAGGAAAGAGCTTTTGCATCTTCAACCAATGCATATAGTCATTTTCAGACTTCAAAAGACATTGTAAATATAATCTGGACTTAGTGTTTTGAAATAATAGCATGAAAACTAGTTCCACTTATCTCATTTTCTTTTTCTTCTCTTCTGGTGTTGGAAATGCCAAATCACCAAGGTAGCTAGTATAAGAATGCAGGTGATGTGCATCTCTACACATCTCTATAAGAATGTATGAATAAGGAGGAGAAAAAGGATTTATTGGTGACAATCCATCCCTTGTGGTGTGGCGAATGGATTGAAGAACAGTGCGCCACCTCCTTCCTCAGAGCATGGACTGGAATTATTCATGCCGCCTTTCCACTTGCCTCTTTCAGGTGCTGAACCTCCATCTGAGGAGTTGTCTATACCTTTTTCCTGTTACCTCTTCCCCATCCGCTCCCATTCATGAACCCTGTTTTAATGTCTTCTCTTCAAGTAGCTTAGGTTTCATTCCTGCTTCTTCCTATGGCAAAACTTTTCCAAACCCATCGCAAACATTATTTTTTCCACCTCAGTATGTGACCTGATAGTTCTACCAGCCCCATCTTTTAAGTAACGAGACATGGAAACCTTGTCTTAACAGTATCCAATTTAAGTATAAATAGACATAGTTAGTGGACAACTACTGATAATTTGGTTGGTTATGGAGTTGACATTAACACTTGTAGTATCAAAAGGTGGCTTTGTTGACTCAGCTGGTCCTTTGCTAGTCAGGGATGTAATCATTTGAATGGAAGAAGGAAGGCTGAAGAGAAGGTGTGTATATACTCAACATTTGGTCTGAAGTGTAGCAGATACCCAATTCCAAATGTGCACTCATTTATTCCAGTCTCGTATGAGAGTCTGGGGATAAAATCTGTGAATTCTACATAGTGAACAGAGGACACAAATACACTCCAGAATGTATAATAAACATCTGTCAGGCCTAGTATTAGAATTGCTGAGGCTACTTCTTTGATACTATTAGTGTTCATCTCTTACTATTTTTGTCACACCAAGGAGCCCTAGTCATGAACTAGGAAACCATTGTACTAGGTGGTCTACAAACACAGAACAAAAAGATGATCCATGTCACAAAGAGCAGACAATATAATAAGACAACAGACCCAGACAGGAATGCAAGGAAACAATGAGACAAGTTTGTCTCGTGGGCCAATCAGAGGTGCGAGTCGACATCTGACTAGTGAATGAGAGATGCTGAAAGGTAGATTGTGAAGGCTCTTTTAAGTGAAGACAAGCAGCTTATGTCAAGGAGGAGCCAATGAATGGATGCAAAGAGTGGGATGATATAGTGAAAGTGATCTTTGTAGCAGCACACTGCATGGATATGAGTAGGACAAGATTATATTTGTCAAGGCCAGCGAAGAGGATGCTGCAGTAATTAAGTAATTGAGATGAGAGTCTGTGTGAGAGTTTTTTAGTTGCAGTTGGATAGGAAAAGCTGTATCTTAGCAATATTATGCAGAAAGAAATGGCAAGACTTAGTTGTAGCTTGGATGTTAAGACTTGAAAAGATGTCAGAGTAAAAGATAACTTCTAAGGTATGGGCCTGAATAACAGGATAGTGGTGTTGTCCATACTGGAGAAGAAGCAGGGGAGAGAGAAGATTGAGCTCTGTTTTAGCTATTTTGACCTTGAGCTGACTTCTAAACATCCATGAGGAGTTGTCAGAAAGCTGGTTTGGAATCTTGGCCTCTCTGAAACAATGGGATTGTCTCAAGTACAGTAGAACCTCAGTTATTAACACTTTGGGAATGGAGATTTTTCATAACTGAACAAAAAATTATGATGGTTTCAGAAATTTAAAACTGAACATTGACTTAATTCAGCTTTGAAACTTTAGTATGCGGAAGAAAAATGTTGCTTTTAGCCATTTTAATTTAAATTTAAACGAGAACAGAAAGTTTCATTACTTTATCAAATCTTTTTTTAAACTGCCCTTTATTTTTAGCAGTTTACATTTAACACTGTACTGTACTGCATTTGCTCTTTCTCTATATATAATTTTTTTTTTTTTTTTTTTTTGGAGGGGCAAAGGGGTCTCTGCTGCTATCTGATAGCATATTTCCAGTTCCAAATGAGATGTGTAGCTGACTGGTCAGTTGGTAACTGTGGTGTTCATAACTGTGAGGTTCTGCTCTAGTTTGATTCAACTCAAAGCAGTAGGTATGTTCTGAATCTGATTTTTTTTTGGCTCTGTTGAGCCATTGGGACTGAACATGAGGTATGAAATCATACTGTAGACCTTAGCCTCTATTTTCCAATTCCTCCAGGTTGTGCTCAAGGTTTCCCTTTTGAGGTGGTAAACTTATTTCTGAGCTCAGATAAAGTAATTCTCAATGAGGTCTTGGAATGCCTTGTGCAATTCTCATACCGATCTAGTGCAGTGGTTCTCAACCTTTCCAGACGAGTGCAAGCCTTTCAGGAGTCTCATTTGTTTTGTGTACACCAAGTTTCACCTCACTTAAAATCTACTTGCTTACAAACGCAAGACATAAAAATACGAAAATGTCACAGCACACTGTTACTGAAAAATTGCTTACTTTCTAATTTTTACCATATAATTGTAAAATAAATTAATTGGAATATAAATACTGTTCTTGCTTTTCAGTATATAAAGTAGTATAAACAAGTCATTGACTGTATGAAATCTTCGTTTGTATTGACCATGTCAGTGCTTTTTATGTAGCCCATTGTAAAATTAGGCAAATATTTTTTTTGAGTTGATGTATCTCCTGGAAGACCTCGGTATACCCCCACAGGTACATGTACCCCTGGTTGAGAATCACTGATCTAGTGGAACAATTGAATCATCTGTTGTTCACAGCCACTACAGTGACATTTAGATGATTGCATCATTCTCACAGGTTGCCCACATATACAGATGATTAGTGGTAGTGGAGAAAACTGATTGTGAGTAGGCTCAGTGTGAGTCAGATCACATGTTACAGGGAATTTTTATGTTCCTGTGCCATGGCAGTGGTTGAGGTAAAAATTCTTGTCTTCCATTTTGGCCACAAAATCTGAACAATCAGGACCAGCAGAATAGTTGAGTCATACATTAACCTGGTCTGCCTCAGTGTGATAAAAAATGAGTTTGTTGTTGTGAGGAATGCACAGATTTCTTAGGATGTCAGTGGGTTGTAAGCCATCTTAAGCATATAAGTGGGAAGCATCAAGTGAGAGGAAAAAATAATCCATCTATTCTGATTGGTGCTCACTGAGTTTTGCCTAACACAGTTTCGGATGTTGACTAGTGTGTTGGCACCCTTCACCTTCCTCCCTTCCCGAATCCTCCAACCTATGAAATCCATGTCTTTTATAACTGATAAAACTTGACAGCAACTGAGCCTGTTATACGCATCTTTACCAAAAATCTTCACATCTTGGGTCTCATCTTGCCACCCTCTTGTTCAATGTCTGTATGAAGCCAGTGGGGGGACAGACATCCTGAGATGTATTGTCTGCAGTAGTCTAGTGCTTCTCAGTTCTAGATTTTTTTTTAAAGAACCCTAGTGTGATTAATTTGATACTGGCCAGAAATTTATAAAGACAATATACTGACCTGGTTATTGGCATGTTTACTGCATGAGTATTTTAGTTTAATTTAATAGAATGCTATTGGGGAAAAACAAGAGGAAAGGAAAAAAGGGCTCAAGTTAAATTGCCATTTAGCTAACACTTGAGGAATGTTGAGGAACAATGGAAAAGCCTGGGAGCACAGACTCTGGCAGATTAAAAAAGAAACACATTTTCAAGGAAGGGGGGAGAGTTAAAGGAATGATACTGTGATACCAAGGACCCTGTTGCAGCTGTCCGAAGAAATTAGGCCTGCCTAGGCTACCATCAGGAGATGGTAAGCCTTTAGGTAACATAAATGTGTGATCTGTTTTAAAAATCTTTCCCTAATGCTTTGTTTCTGCTAGGGCTGTTGATTAATTGCAGTTAACTCACGTAATTAACTAAAAAAATTAATCATTAAAAAAAATAATCACAGTTTTAATTGCACTGCTAACCCATAGAATACCAATTGAAATTTATTAAATATTTTTGGATGTTTTTCTACATTTTTCAAATATATTGATTTTAATTACAACACAATACAAAGTGTACAGTACTCGCTTTTATTTTTTATTCCAAATATTTGCACTGTAAAAGTGACAGTATTTTTCAGTTCACTTTAGACAGTACTATAGTGCGATCTCTTTATTGTGAAAATGCAACTTAAAAATGTAGATTTTTTTTGTTACATTAATGTTTTGTTTTTGAGTGCAATGTAAAACTTTAGAACCTACAAGTCCACTCAGTCCTATTTTTTCTTCGGCCAGTTGCAAAGACAGACAAGTTTGTTTACATTTGCGGGAGATAATGCTGCCAGCTTCTTATTTACAATATCACTTCAAAGTGAGAACAGGCATTCACATGGCACTTCTGTAGCAGGCATTGCAAGGTATTTACGTGCCAAATATGCTAAACATTTGTATGCCCGTTCATGCTTCAACCACTAGTCCAGAGGATATGCTTCCACACTGTGAGGTTGGTTAAAAAAATTTTCATTAATGAAATTTGTGAATGATCTCGGTGGGGGAGAATTGTATGTCTCCTGCTCTGTTACCTGCATTCTGCCCTATATTTCATGTTATAGCAGTCTCAGATGACCCAGCACATGTTGTTTGATTTAAGAACACTTTCACTGTAGATTTGACAGAACACAAAGAAAATACCAATGTGCAATTGCTAAAGATAGCTACTGCACTTGACCTGAGGTTTAAGAATCTGAAGTACCTTCCAAAATCTGAGAGGGACGAGGTGTGGAGCATACTTTCAGAGGTCTTCAAAGAGCAACACTCCAAAAAAAACCAAAAAACCAACCAACCTTCTATTGGTGGCATCTGACTCAGATGGTGAAAATGGACATGCATTGGTCTACACTTCTTTGGATCATTGTTGAGCAGAACCTGTCATCAGCATGGACACACGTCCTCTGGAATGGTGGTTGAAGCATGAAGGGACCTTTGACTCTTTAGTGCATCTGACACCTAAATATTTTGCAACACTAGGTACAACAATGCCATCAATTGCCTGTTCTCACTTTCAGGTGACATTGTAAACAACAAATGGGCAGCATTATCTCCAACAAATGTAAACAAACTTGTTTGAGTGATTGGCTGAATAGGAAGTTGACTGAGTGTATTTGCGGGTTCTAAAATTTTACATTGTTTTGTTTTATTTTTGAATGCAAGTTTTTTGTACATAATTCTACATTTGTACGTTCAACTTTCATAACAGATTGCACTACAGTACTTGTATTAGGTGATTTTAAAAAGACTATTTCTTTTGGGTTTTTACAGTGCAAATATTTGCAATAAAAATATAATGGACACTGTACCTTTTGTATTGTTGTAATTGAAATCAATATATTTGAAAATGTAGAAAACATAAATATTTAAATAAAAGGTATTCTATTGTTTAACACCGTGATTAATCGCGCTTAATTTTTTAAATTATGCAATTAATTACAATTTTTTTAATCACTTGAGAGCCCTAGTTTCTCCTGGTAAGAATAAACTATACTTGGGTTTTAAAAAGGCAGTCACAGTCCCATCGCTAGATACCAGTGGTCACAGATGCATGAAGGGAAGATGTCTGAGCTAAGTTGTACCTTTTGGGTAAGAACAGCGTTTACACAGAATACGGTAGCCTGGGGAGGCTTGGTCTGAAAGTCAAAGAATTGTGGAATTGTATCCTGAGGATAGATTAAGGTACCAGTCCTGACACCAGAAGGGGTGCAGTCAGAGACCACAGAGGAGCAGCTAGTTTTGTAATCGGGACATCTGGTTCTGCAGTCTCAGATGAGAGTGGATCTTGTGTACACGTGCGTGTGCTAGCTTGAATAACAATAACAGTGAACCTACAGCAGCACAGACTGTGCAAAACTGCCAAGCACCCTGGGCATGTATTTGAGAGGGTAGCCTATGCTGTTGGATGTGTTTCTGTGGTTTCATTGCTAGTGTTATTCAAGCTGGCTAGATCTAGCTAGTTTGGGTATATCTACAGTTGCTGAAGTCAAGCATTTGATTGCAGCATAGACATACCTGTAGGGTTTGGCTGTACTTGGAGCTTGGGCTGTGATTCCCTGGCTCGTGTACAGATACTCATGCTGGCTCAGAGAGAACACATGGCTATGCTATTGTGACTGCGCTACTGGTTTTTAGTGAATCATAGAAGATTAGGGTTGGAAGAGACCACGGGAGTCATCTAGTTCAACTCCCTGCTCAAAGCAGGACCAGCCCCAACTAAATCATCACAGCCAGGGCTTTGTCAAGCAAGGCCTTAAAAGCCTTTAAGGATGGAGATTCCACCATCTTCCTAGGTAACCCATTCCAATGCTTCACCACCCTAGAGAAATACTTTTCCTAGTATTCAACCTAGACCTCCCCCACTGCACCTTAAGATCATTGCTCCTTGTTCTGTCATCTGCCACCACTGAGAACAGCCTAGCTTCATCCTCTTTAGAACCCCCCCTTCAGGTAGTTGAAGGCTGCTCTCAAATCCTCCCTCACTCTTCTCTTCTGCAGACTGAATAAGCCCAGTTCCCTCAGTCTTTACTTGTAAATCACCTGTCCCCTAGTCATTTTTGTTGCCCTCCACTGGACTCTCTCCAATTTGTCCACATACTTTTTTGTGATCTTTTCTGCTAGTGCTCTTGCTCTGAGTAAGGACAGGTACCTTTGGTCAGATGTATTTATACTTGGCATGCCTAGCTTGTGTCACTGCTGCCTGTGCTACTGTGGCTATGCCATTATTTTTGAGTACGCTAGCTTGATGAGAGCTAGCATGAGTATGTCTGGAGAGTCATATCCCTAGTTCCTAGTGTAGACCTATTCTGAGGGCTGGTCTACACTAGGGGAGGGGATCGATCTAAGATACACAACTTCAGCTATGTGAATAACGTAGTCGAAGTATCTTAGATCGAATAACCTACCGTTCTCACGATGCGGGATCCACATCTGCGGCTCCCCCTGTCGACTCTGCTACCGCCGCTCGCTCCGGTGGAGTTCCAGAGATGACAGGAGCGCATTTGGGGATCGATATATCGCGTCTAGATGAGACGCGATATATCGATCCCCGAGAAATCGATTGCTACCCGCCGATGCAGCGGGTAGTGAAGACGTAGCCTGAGATATGGAGCTTGAGATCACCATCTTCTAAATCCCTGTGATGCATGTTGGTGGGGGAGAGCTTTTAGAAGACAGAGCTGGTGTTTGAGCCATAAGCGGTGTTTGAACCATAAGTTAAAGGTGTATGCCTGATTTTCCCCAAAAATGAGTAGCATCCTCCTGATAATTTCCAAGATATGGGTGGCAGTCTGTGGATGTGACTCCATTTTATAGAAGTGGTTGTTGTGAGTTTGTAGCTACAATTGAGTTCCATTTTGCACTTAAAGCAGGGACTCAGTCTTTTTGATTTGTGTAAGAAGTGTAGCACATCCCACCCCCACAACTTAGAATGCTTACTCTTTAAGTACAGAATTATTTTTCAGTCTACAATTAAATCTATTAGCTTCACTTTATTTAATTTTTAAATTAAATTTTCCTTTAAGAAATTTAGCATCTGTCTTTTCTTTACCTAAATATTCTTAACAGTGGAATAGTGGAGACATCACTAAGTTATTAAAGGCTGTTGGATCTAATTATTATGATTACATGGGCCACAGACTCACTCAGGTCAATCTTAAATGAAGCCATTGTGACATTACAAGTAACTGCATCGATTGCCACACTTCCTCTCCATCAAGGAAGCCACAGTTGTGTTGACTGAAGTCACTCAGTAGTGTGAGGGAGACCAGACATTCATATAGAGAGTTCTCATTGACAAATTACTTTACCTAACTATTGCTGCTCTCCAAAGGCTCCGTAGCTGTATACTGGCTGTCAGTAGTTGAAAAGCTTCATATGGCATTGCTGCTTTGGCTGTACTTAGCATTGAGGCATTACTGGTGGTGGAACTGACACAGGAGTGCAGGGGGCACGCAGACATTAAAATTCAGGATCTGGTTTCACACTGCGTTATTTTCCTATAGCAGAAGTCTCTCTAACACAGCCCTCTGACCCAATGAGTAAATTTTAAAATTAAGGACCAAATGCATAAGTATACCTTTGCTGCTTCATGGTGTTCTGGAGATGAAAAGCAGCTGATATGGAAAAATGAAATGTTCAGAAAATCACTAATCTAATCTGGGACCACAGATGCTTAAGTGCCTTAATCATAGTCACATGTTGTTGCTACAGGGCAGAGTTAAGGTTGTTTGGGTTCCTTAACTCTGCATTTCTTAAAAGAAATCTAAACGTCTTAAATTAGGTTTAACCGTAACTCTCTATTTCCTGAATTTGTAATGTGTTGGATTTTGAAATATCTACAACATCTCTATATCATCCGAATGAATTACAAGTTTGTGTGAAAATGTATGTGTAAAAAATATAATAGTATTTTAAATTTTTCTCCTTCCCCCACATAGCTTTCTTAAAGGGAAGAACCCCACCCCCTCGAGATAATAGTTTTGTGGTCGTTCTGTTTATGTTCTAGGGGTGAGTCCCACAGTCATTTCCTGTGTACAGGAGTTTCACCCTTGTGGTTGACAGTTCATTGTTCTAGTGAAACAACGGTCTTTGAACAGTTATGGTCATTCAGGAGGAGGGGATTGGTCAGGTAATTAGTTCCAATGAGAGCTTTGAATATACAACCAAAACCTTGAATTGGGGCTTGTCTACACTGGCACTTTACTGTGCTGCAACTTTCTTGCTCTGGGTTGTGAAAAACGCCCCCCTGAGTGCTGCAAGTTTCAGCATTGTAAAGTGGTAATGTAGACAATGCACCAGCGCTGGTAGCTACTCCCCTCATGGAGATGGCTTTTTTATAGTGACTACACAGGCAGTGCTTTAACGTTGCTAGTGAAGACATACCCTTAGAGTGTCTATTGTACAGGGAGCTGATGCAAGGAGAGGAACAGTGAGGTGATTTGCTGTTGGTAGCTTGTATTGCTGAGAAGGCAGGACAGCTGCATTTTGAAACTACTGAACCCTTATCCTCTCCCCCTGCTTCCCCCAAGGTCCTTACCTTCATTCCTAGGAATAATGAATTGCAATATTTAAGTCTCAAGGTGATTTGCTGGTGCATGATATTTCTCATTCCATCTGTTCAGTTTTAAACACCCACAATTTTTTCTTCCATGGTGTTGGCCCCATATCTGTAATCTTCTCCAACCCATGTTTTATTTTGTTGGGCACATTTCATTTATTTCAGCATGGGGTTGAAGGAGGGTGGTTTATTGTGGTTTTTGTAGTACGGTACAGTCACCTGATTTTCCTCAAAATGGATGCGAATGTCCTTTTTATAAATACTAATCCTATTCTTAAGCTTGTTTTTGGCTCTTCCTGTATTTTCGACTTGTAAGAATTTCTTATTCCATTAAATAATGCTATTTAACTTAAAAGGCATGTTGCTTATACTTTAACTTGTCACTAAAGTCTTCAATCACTATTGATTATTTTTTATCTTTTTACTTTCACTTTGCTTTTGTTTTCTTCTGACACATTTCCTACTTCTCCTGGAAAAGGCAGCAGATCAGGACCAGATGTCACTAATTACTCCATTCTCTTAAAATGCAGGCGGTTTTTTGTAGAATTCTTCCTGGAAAAACACGTCTCCAGCTCTGCTGTAGAAGAAATTTTCGATTAAGAACAGCACAAAAATAACCATTATCATTAAAAAAAAAAAAAAAAAAAGTCTTTTAATGTAGCCAGTGCATGAAATTTCAGTGAGTTTTAACTATTGGAAGTGTGACTGGTCTGCCTTATTCTGTTAAATCTGACACACAGTGCTACATTTCCTAAAGGATCCAACCAGACTTTCTGGTCCTTAAACAAATGATATTCTTAGTGGTTATTTTAAGGATCTATCTGCTTGTTCCCTCCCCAAAAGTCGTTGGGATCCTGTGTTCAGTGACTGTCCTGTTGGCTGAGAGGATGATTTGATTTCTTTTACAACTCATTAGAGCTGTTTGTAAGCCATCTTAATTGGTTTTGCTTGAGAGCAGTATGAGCTGCACCCTCTGGACTGTTCATATTGCCACTACAGACGCCCCCGGGTTACACAAATCCGCACTTACAGAAAAAGTTCTGTAACCTAGAAATAGGGGGGGGGTTTGGTTTCGTTTTCTGTGTAATGGTCGGGTATATGTTTCCAACTTACGCCAAATTCAAATTACCCAAGGCATTCTAGAACGGAATGCTTGTGTAAGTCTGGGAGCATCTGTATTGTGATGCAGGCCCATGAGCACACTGATTCTTTGTAGTGGCAGAGCAGGGTACTGCTACTAACCAGCCGCACTGCCCTCTGGATTATGTTGTTTGCCTTGTTAATGAGGTTGGGAAAGAGTGCACAATTCTAATGGTATTTCCTTTTCAGGCCTTCTTGAGAGAGAGAGTAATAAGAAGTAATTTGGACCGTTTGGGACTCAAAGGCAAGAGTGCTCTTTGGAAACCATATCCAGGAAGGGGACACTTTGAATAGTTTTAACACAATTTAAATGAGATTAACTAGAAACTTTTTACTTGAGCTGTTCTTAAACTATTGTTAACACATATGTTCAAGTGATTATACATTTAAAATTATCTTGTAGTTTGCTTAAAGGAACACTTGAGCTGTTTTAAATGGACTACAATTTAAAGAAATTATATTTTCTGACAGCATCCTTTAAATAATGTCCTAAAACTTTTTCTTAAATTTCTTTTCTAAGCATTCTTTGTGCTGATTGGAAGAAGGTGTCTTGGATTGAGAATCATCATGCTTATAGAGGCAAAGACTGGATGTTTTGTTGTTGTTTTGTTCTGTTTATACAGCACCTCAGCACAGTGGGATTCTGGTTCATCACTAGGCACTATGGGAACATAAAATAATAATAATCACCAGTAATGTTTGGGCTTATCCCTACTTTCGTCTCACTTCTTTATGTATATGTTAGCCAGTTCTCTCTTCGGTTTCAATTTGTTTAAGCTTTGCTGCTGTTTTTACGGGTAAAAATTCGCTTTCAGGGCCTGTGTGTGAAAGAGAGCGAGCGAGAAAGCAGGCATGTGTAGTCTTTGCAAGGCACTGAAGAATGAGTGATACACTTTGTGCATGAGATATGAACTTCAACTGAGCCATTAGCAGAACACTGAAAATTACTGAAATTATATCAAACATGCAAAGCAAACTGAAAGATAAAGAAATATGCATTTATCAGTTATATTAATCTGTGGGGTACTACTAATTAGTTACATTTTCTGATAGAAATATGAATTTTCAATAAAACCCTTGACGTAGCCGCTTGAATGGGCTTTATTCAATTTGAATCCATTCATTATAACATTGTTGCATATATTGGTCCACATTTCAGTTGGGTTTTGAAATGTGTAGATCTCCAGTGTGTTTCTTGGCTTGTGTCTTGAAATTGTGTTTAAATTGAAACAGATGTTTGCTTTTTAGGTCATGCAAAGTATTCTTTTCATTGCGTGTTTTGTTCAAGTAAAATACACTTCATTCTGGCTGGTTTAGTTACTGAGTGTAACTAGTGAGTTTACAAATCAAATTTATTATAGGATGTACTTAACGTGTTTGTATGGTGATGAGTGCTTTTGGGAAAGGTGGTGGGGACATCCACTATCACAATAGTTATGTTGATATCTGTGATGTGCAACATCAGGTCCTTCCTTTAACAAAGCTTGACTTTATTTGATGGATTGCAGTATATACACTTTGGGCCTGATCTGAATGTCTGTCCTATTTTAGTCAATGATAGACTAGCTTGAGAGAGGCTGCAGGATCATTGTTTTCTTAAGCTTTCTCTACGTGAGAGACATGGGTTGGGTTTTTTTTTATTTTTTATTTTTATTTTAGTATAAACGATAGTGTGAATTTGAACAGGTGAAGGCATACTGGTGTAATGTTCTGTGTAGGTGCTCTTACTCTGGTATAAGTGGCTTTTTCAGTTTAGTTTGTTGCTTGGGATGAGGTTGAAATTAAACTGAAAAAAATACTATTATATTGGAATCCGTGTCAACAGAGGGGCTTGTACCAAACTGTGTACTATGGCCTGGTTTATAGTTAAAATTTAGATCAAATTAGCTAAATCTCTCAAGGGTGTGAAAAATTGTATACTTCTGTCCAGTCCAGCAGAATGGAGGCAATTTATGGTTTTCTGTTAGCATGGTCACTTCAGTAGACATGTCACCCTCAGTCTGACTCCATAGAGGAGAGCAGATGTTTCCTCTTGCTATCTGTGAGAGTCTTTCTTTTGCAAAATATTTTTTTAATCTTGGGTAATAAGTTTCCCTTTTTTGAGGTTTTGGTATCTGACACTAGCATGCCTCCTTTTCAGTATAATTATTATACTTCCTTTGGGTAACACTGCTCCACATTTCTGGCGAACAGTTCCTGAAACATACTGGGGAGAGAAGGATAGCAATGTTTTGAAGCTAGTCAGCTTCTCACCTTCACCTACATCATGCCACAAAACCTGCAAGACAGTTTAGTAAGATAATGACAACTTCAGAGTCTCATATGTACATCATAGAAGCACAGGCAGCCTGATAACCGCAACAAGGCTGCTCTCAAGAGTAGTTTTGGGAGTATCCACAATAGTAACACTGGGAGTGCCTCGCTCCTGCTTCTAATCTAAAGCACTACTAAGAAGTAAAACCAGTGCACCACTCCAGCTCCACAGAAGCAAATGATCGACCTGCCTGGGGAACACAGCTCACCAAAAAAGAGACCTCTGACTCCACCACTCTACTAGTTATGATTTTCATGACAATCCATCATGCTGTCCAGGCTTGCAGAGCCCATGGCTTGTAGAACCAGCACCCTGGGTCAACATCTTGTCTTGTAACTAGGCAGTCATGAACCACAACTACCAAGAGAAAATATTAAAATGCAAACAGACTGCAGCTCAACAGGGTAAGATGTGGGCAAATAGAGCTGAAACTGAACCAAAGTAAGCCCCTTCTCAGACTTTCTGGATGCAGCCTACTAAAGAGAATTGTGGGGTAACCTTCTTGAGGACTAATAATGTTTAAGTCAGGATTCTGTGGCAGCTAGAATTTCCAAGTGACTCAGTAGACCTAAGACATGAACACTTAAAAGTTCCTGGTGGTTAGCTGAAGGATTTGGAGTTCTGAAAGAACAAAGGAAACAATTTCTCCATATGTTCTCTCATTCTTGTTTTGGTGTCTGGGCCTATGTCAACTTTTCATCTTTTCATGAGTGTAGTTATTTCCTCTAAGTAACAGTCAGATAATTTTGTATAGTAAGCCTTAGTGTTTCTTGGATGCAGTGAGTAGTTTTTCAAATTATGTCAAGTTTCTACTTCCGTTCATTTTTTTGTGGAGGCAGGTTAGAAAAAGTCTCAATTGTAGGCATTGATACACTGGAACTTTGATGTTTATTGTGAGTTGTATGTCCTCAAGTGATAAAACTTTTTTTTTAAACGTTTGGCTGAATTTTGATATACTTATAAATTCCCAAGTGTTAGAGCTTCCCTGGCTTTTATTGGGGCTAAATTCTGTATCTACTGTGAGTGTTAGAAGCAGTGGGCCTGGCCTTAGCTTTCTAAATACATTTATCCCAAGTTCCTTTTATAAAAGGGTGGTTTATGTTGATTTTGGTCTATAGCATTTCTTCATAGGATCATGTGGTGTTTTATTGAACAAATATGAGCTTGTCCTATCTCTATCCAGTGCTTATTAAGGTTTGGTGTTATGCAGTACATCAGGTTTCTGATCTGACTAGGTTGAAAATAGTGCTTAATGTTTGGTAAAGCCAATCCTCCCTTTTGCCATGGCCTTTCCTAAAGTAGATTGCTTAACCCTGGGGTTCTTATGTCCCCAAATGAATTTGTATATCATGGCTTGTCATTGATCTAAAAGATTATCTGAGTGTTTGGGGAAAAGAAAAATGTAAGGTATTAATCTTAAATTGCCACAATTTTGCCTAAACATGAATTTTCATATTTTGACTAATATTTTGTTTTGATTTTCTTGATCAAAGAAGTATAATATTATATAAGTCTTGCCATCTTTTAGAAATACATATTCTCGGGCTATTTGTATTTATATTTTTATATCTTTCTGTAGGTCAGAACCCACACCTACATCCAGGAGTTCTGACTTGCCATAGTTTATTTCAGTCCAGGAGTTGAACCATTAAATTTTGGTTCAGTTCTCATTTGGGTTTATCAGTATTTTGTACTCTCTGGTTCAGTTCTGGATCAGACATTAACCTAGAATGATGGTTTGGTAACCCATTCCATCTGTTTGAACCCGTTCCGATGCATTTCCTGCAGATTGTCACATAGTCATATGCTTGCATTGTAACTCGTAGCAGAAGAATACAATGATAAATGTTTTTTCACTGTAGAAAAATCTATTTTATCAACAAGTTATTTGCACACACTAGTACAACATCCTTCACAACCCTGTCAATCATATTTGACTGAGGTGACAAAATGAATTCAAGCCCAGAAAATGCCCTTTCTACACTAATGTGTGTAGCAGGAGCACCAAGTGTGATGGTAGCCAGTTGATATAGTGCAGGTCTCATTATTTTTTTTATATTTTCACTTCTGTGGATAAGGCTCATCAATAAAAGAATCCAGGAAGGGACTAACATGTTTTTTGGCCCTGTTTCGACCAACATTTGTCTTTTGCTTCTTGGACTTCTCATATTCTTTGAGGAAAAGCTTAGAATCACATCTGACTATTCAGACATACCTAACTGAAAGTCAGTCAGTTCATCATTTGGAATATCAGATATGGGCTAATTAGATGCATCATTGTCGAACATTTTCTCTTAGTTCTTCACTGAGGCCAGTAGTTTTTCAGTAAAAGGTGAAGAAAACACTTTTGATGGGTTGAGTTGGCATTTTAGCTAGGTTTTGTAAAGATCACCCAGAGTAAGTTCTCATTGAAGTGTCTTTTTTGTTAATTTAGCAGACTTTAGTGCTGCCATATTTTTAATGGCATTCCATTTTGTCACTCATGTAAAGGTCTTGGTTACATATCCTCACAAAAATCCTTGATTCTAAGAGTCTTTCAAGCATATCACACATGGAGTGCCATTTAGTTGGACAATCTAGGATTGACTTCTTTAATTTAAGCTTTTTTTGTAATCACTGTGCTTGTTGGGCTCCTAAGCCTTTTCCAAATCAAATGTGCTTTTCCAGCTATGTGATTCACAGAGCATTATTTCATAATATCCTCAACAATATATGAGCAGAACAGCGAACTTCTCATAGATTAACTCCTCTGGCACCCACCCTGTTGAATTCTGTCTCTTTTTAATCATAAGAAGCTGGTTTTGTTGTGTAACATCTTATGGAGTCTCTTTCACACGTTCATTATCTGTTTCATTTTGTTATTTCCTTTTCTTCTTGATTTGCAATCACACACTTGATAGATTTGACAATATTAGCTGCATTATTAGTAGAACTGCTTCAGAGAACTTCCATAACAAATTATGACTTAGAGTATCATTGCCTTCAGGTGTTTAGAAGGCCTCTAAGTGATCTGCTTCATAGAAAACATACAGAGGATTATTTTTCCATCTCAAGTATACTGTATATTAAGTGTAATATGGATCTAGTGGGATGAGTAACACAGTCAGCTTTCAAAGAAATAAGCTCACCTTTGCCTGCCTGTGTAATTTCATGACATACTCTGGTTGCAAGGTCAGCAACTTGGTCTTAAATATTTTCATCATTTATTGGCTGTTGCCAAAACGTTCAATAAGAGGGTTAAGAATATTTCTGAAGTCTGAATCTTACATCTGGTTAAAAGGTCTACCATTCATTGTTGTTAATTCGAAGTAAGCTTCAAGCAAAAGAGATTGACTAGTCTTTACTTTCGTCTTGCTTTTCAATATAGAATCTAGAGTACATTTGTTTGAGGACTAAATTATTTTTCTGCACAGAAGGTTAGGATTATTTCCATCATTGTGTGAACTTGTCTCACTTCTGGATAGCTTCTCTTGAGGAAGGACAATACCTTCATCTGGGTGATGTCTTTGTATATGTCACTGTACATTTAATGCATGTGTTCCCATCAGAACAGTCCTGAAATTACCAATTTGAAAAATAGAAGTATTCTTGGCCTGGTCAAATGAGAACTTCCTCACAGAATTTTTTTGATCCCTATCCATAGTTGCTTGAGGGCTGTACGAAAAGAATAACAGCTGAATATTACATTTTTTGTCTTCCCCTTGAACATGGAACCTGAAGCTGTCACTGCCAGTGTATCATGATGATCAGTGGAAGGGGAACTGAGTTAATGTGTTATCAAGGATGCTGCCAGCGCTAGGTAGGAACAGCCTCAGTTTGGGTCTGGGAGTGGTTCAGCAGTTGGACCAGAGCAGTGAACTGTGTTTCATTGATTCTACTTGTTTAAGCCAATCAGCTCAAATATTTAATGTAACTGAAAACATTCCAACATTCTTGTAAGATTAAGAATGAAAGAGAAAGTTATTAAATACTTAACTTTGAAATATAGGAACCCAAAAAAGTTGCCAAGAAAAGCAACAGGCCTTAGATTTTTTTTAGTAATATTTTTTTGCCTGTATTAAACAATAAAAGATTCTGAACTGTGGAACTGGCAAACCTTTTAAAAAAAAATCAATCAAAATGCAATAATTCTGTTCTGGAAAAAAACTCATCTGACCTACTGCTCAGAGGAGAGAAGTTCTAGGTCAGAGGTAGGCAACCTATGGCATGTGTGCCAAAGGCGAGCTGATTTTCAGTGGCAATGACACTGCCTGGGTCCTGGCCACTGGTCTGGGGGGCTCTGCATTTTAATTTAATTTTAAATGAAGCTTCTTAAACATTAAAAAAAGTATTTACTTTACGTACAACAATAGTTTAGTTATATATTATAGACTTGTAGGAAAAGACCTTCTAAAAACGTTAAAATGTATCATTGGTACGCGAAACCTTAAATTAGAGTGAATAAATGAAGACTCAGCACACCACTTCTGAAAGGTTGCCGATCCCTGTTCTAGATCCTGCCAGCCAGGGAGGTGAAGTGATGATGAGTTTACTATTAGAGAAGAACTGTTACAGAACCTCTCTTCCTTCAGCTTCTGACTGGAACTCCCTTACCTCCCTGCCTTCTATCATCCTTCCCTCCCCCTCACTCCTCCTTGCCCCCTTCAGGATCCCATTCCTAGTATAACAAAATAAGTTACCCTGTGCAGGATGGCTGGTAGAGTGACAGCAGAAATGAACTTCAGCACCAGGGTAACAAAGTCAGAAACACAGTAGAAGAGCAGTGGAGTCTTGCAGCCTCAAGTCAGTACAAAGGTCCTCTAGTCCATACTTCTCTTGCCTCATCTGCCATGTGTGAGGCCTGAGTTACCAGCCCTAGTACTCAGCAGGAGGCAAGAGGAGTCAGATGGGAGGGAGGTGTTCTGGGAGTTGAAGTTCATTTCCATGGCCAGTGATCTACCTAGGCATAACAGGAAGGAAAACTACCAATCCCAGAGCCCCTCTCTTCCTCTCCTCCCTTTTTTCTCCAGTGGATTGCTGGGAAGTATAGTCCCTTCCCCTCTCTCGTAGGGTTGGAGCAGAGAGTAATGGTTCCTCAGCACCTGATTATTGAACCTGTTGTTTTGAACCAGTTACCAATTTTTCTTGGTTTGGTTCCAGTTCAGGTTCAGTGTGACCGAGAGGTTTTCAGTTCGGTTCAGTCAAAAAACGTGCAACTGAGAGGTCCTTTTCTGGGAATATTTCTTAAGGTTGAACTCTTTACTGGAGTACTCATCTAAGTTAGGACAGGCTTTTTGAGGAGTTGTAGGAAGCTGGGGAGTCACTGTGTCCATGGATTAAATCACCTTCAACATGGAGCTAAAGGCTCAAGTAGCCATTGAGCCCTGCTGATGTCACTGCTCCCGCACATGATATTTTTAATGATTTGAAGATTTGCAGCATCAACTTTTTATTTTTTTTTAAATTTCAGGCAGATTCGTCTGCATGCAGTGGCTGCTTTATATACTGTGGAGGACCACAAGGCTATCTGAAGAATATTAGCTAATTAAGATGGATTTTCAGCTGCTTTGCATTATCAGAATAGTGCAGTGTGGCTAGAGTGTTCTCTCCATTCCCACTTCATGCCTCTGTGTTTTTTCCTTTTCCTCTTATCATCCACATACCCCAGCTTCCTTCTCCCTTGTATCATTCTTGTTGCAATAGGTAGTACCAATGCAATAGGTAGTTCTAAAAAAAGAAATGTTTAGGATTAAGGGTGATTTATTGCCATTCTTCATAGCAAAGTTTCTCTTTCAGAGGGAAACAATTTCCCTCTTGAAAAATGTCTGCTATTTTCCATTATTCTTAATGGAAGTGAGGCCCCAGACTGCCCTTAGCGAACATGGCCACTGTCTTCCAAATTAGTTAATGAGTGAAGCCAAGCTGCTTTCAAGGAAGACAGTGGCTTCCTATGACGTAAGGAGGTAGAAACAAGCACTGTGAGGATTAAAAGAGGCAGCAGCTATTTTTGCTAAAGAGTAGCCTGTGGTTTCATTCCCTTTGAGAATAGTAGGAAGCATCAGCTGTGTGAAAGAGGAGAATTTGTGAAGTTTTCTGAACATTATTCTTCATCTTCTGAAGAGGAAGAGGAGAAAATGTCTGCTAATCTTAATTGTTTTTAATAATTACTTATTGCAGTGGATACATATTCAAGGTTGATTTGAATTCATATTCATTTTGTGTAAGCATTCAGTAAATAGCTGAGATTTGGGACAAAGCCTGACAGTGCTACATTTCATAAAGGACTAATTCTTAATTTCTTAGCTCATAGACTAGTGGATTTATTTGCATATTCTCAGAAAATCAATACAGTAAGTGCTGTGATTTTGAGAATAAGTGTCGTTGATTGACTCCCAATTTTAAGTACAAAACAACTCATCTACAACAATGTAGATATATCAAGCACCTCCATAATGATCACATGGTATCTCCTCCCACCCTCTTTTTCATTCAGTTTGGATAGTGTATAGTGAATGAGAGAACAGTTACATTTTTATGCTGACTGTTCAGTGAGTGGACCTCTGCCTCATTCACTGCAGTCCAACCACCTGTATACTGACTGAAGCAGACATCTTCTGGAGCACATGCTACACAGTCAGTCTAGTCCATCTATATGGATGGAATTTGGCCCAAAATGTGAGAGTGGTCCACTAGATCATAGTCAGCTTTTATTCAGTGCATGCCAGTCCAAACTGTGCACTGAAGGTGAAGGGAATACTGTAGGGGGAAAGTCTTCAATGACATATTAACATATTATCATAAAACATGCACAGTGGGGCAGAATGAGGTTGCTTGGGCAATTCTTGACTTAATGCTTCACTTTGTGGCCTTAATAGTCTGTTTAAAGTAACTGTTTTTACTCTTTTCCCCACTGTGTGGTTTAAAAAAACCCTCTAGAATAAAGCAAGTATCTGCTAAATGGAACTAGAAATCTGAAAGAAGTAATCTCATTCCATATATGCTTTCTAAGATCAAAATTCCACTCACTGTTGTTGTACATAGTGCCAGTGTCACAAAGGGAGATTATGAACACTTCTAAACAAATGCCAGAAATAAAGTTCACTTGATGTCTGCTTTAAGTATTTTGACCACATTAATTTTCAATTTTCTACTCAGGACTGCAGTGGTAGTGTATTAAGGTGCAACATGCTTTTTACAGAGGCAAAAATGAGTTTTCACTTGTTCGCAAAAATGGCAACCTCTTTGATCTGTGTCTTGAGACCAAACTTAGAAAATTTGAGCTTCAAACTAAATTATTCGAGCCACTTAGAATAGGAACACTTAGGTAGCCTTGACTATAGTTGGTACTGTCTACTCCTGATGTAACATAGAAATCTTTATGAACTTTGTGGTTTAATAATTTTTACAGCTATTTATAGAAGATGCTTATGTTGGAGCAGAAACTCAGTGATTTATTGCCAGCACTATGATTGATTGATAATGGCACAATATCAGTTTAAGCAGTGCCATAAAATCAGGAACATGAATGAAACAGAGCTGGAGCTACCAGGCTGTTATATAAAGGACCATGTCTAGTCTTTTTTGTGTCTTTTCTGGACAGTAATGTTTTGCTCTAGGTTCTGATTTTCTAACAAGTAAACTGTCATAAATAGAAGCTAGTTAACATACAAAATAAATTAGCATGCTTACCTCATGTACTTTCATGAATTTATTGAACTCATCGAAGTATATCAAGTAGACTACTTTTGTGTGTATTTGTATGCATACTTTATTTAGTTTGCTCATTCAGTGTGATTTCCTATGTCTTCGCTTTCAATACAAGGAGTGGCCTGTAATAGTTTCATGCTGTCAGTACAACTGTGAATATGGATAGGACTTTTTAAAATGATAATTTAGGAAAAATAACAATACTTAATTGTTTTAAGATTACTGAGAAAGTATGGTAAGCTATATTCTCAGAAATAAATCTATTTGAAGTTCAAAATGAATGTTAAAAGATTTTGCACGACACTCAAAATACTACTGAATTGTTTTTCTTCAGTTTTTATTTTACCAGTTTGAAATTAGAAAATTAGAATGTTGTAGTATTCATAAAAAATAATTAAAAAATCTTAACAGTATGAGGTAACAATAAGATTCTTCCTCCAATCTTAACTTTGCCTTCATCACTTAATGATGGTTGAGCCCTACTAATTGCAATATAGAGACTTGATTTTTCTTCTTATGTACATGAAATACATTAATGTGGTGTCTTGTATGATGATGGAACCTGTACCTACCTGCCTGGCTTTTACTGACTAATGGGATTTCCCAGACCAGCTCTTTGAAGATGTGCATAACATTGAAGGAGTGGGACAGGACTCGAAGTCTGTGGCCTACGTGTTCAGGGAGGTTGTGAAGAGCATTGATCACTGCTATGTACAGGGATAAATTATTTTTAAGGAAGAATGTTACATAAGTGTTTGCACTATTTGAATACAAGTCAGGCTAAATAAATGTTTGTGTGTGAACTGTCATGTTTACAAAAAAAATTGCCTGACTCAGATATTTACCGAATTTACTGTATGGCATTTGTCACCCCAAGTTCTGCATACTAAGGCTCCATCACTTGAATGATGTGACCATTCTAAACTTATTCCAGTAAAAATGTTTGTAATGATATGTAGTGATATTAAAGATTTTTACATTCCCATTGTGAGAGGAAGGTGGGGAATGACAGAAATATAAGCTACAGGCGGTGGTGGTTTCATGTCAGAGTGGCATGCTGATGCTTTTTCATTTCCCCCACCCTTTCATCTCCAGTAGGGCAATAGCCAAGTGGTTGAGTTACTCAGCAGATTGCTGATAATCAGAACCTTTTCACTCACCCTCTGTTTTCTGCTATGTTGTAAACATAACAAAAGTGCCAGCTCATGAGACAGGCCCTGGTGTACTCCATGCCAATGAGGACCCTCAGCAAAGCAGCTAGTATGAGACCTAATATTCTGTTCAGACTGCCAGATGAGTGAAGAAGTGCATATAATTCACAAGTTACTTTAGTTAACTCGTCATGCCCCTTCTCCCCCAAGTTTTTGATTGATTTTAGTTTGTGTAATTTAATACTGTGGCCTGAAATAAGATTATTGGATTACTGTTTAGGTCTAACGCTGAATTTCCTTAATTTTGTAGGTAGACTGTTATTTTGAAAAGGCACCTCAGTAATTTCAATTGCTTATATTTTTTGTTTCCATTGTTGGAAAACTTTTTCCTTAAATAGCGTTGGCCTTTTTCCATTCCTAAAGTACTAAAAGAAATCTATTGTAGCTCTTTAATTTATAAAATCACCATTTAAAACTTGTGGTGCTTCATAATATTATGGAACCAAAGCAGTCTAGACTCTGTAGCATAGTGGTGAAGTTGAACTTCTGAATCAGAGGAACAAAACACTGGGGGTAGTGTAGGGTCTAAAAAGCTAGTAAGTTGTGTCCGCTTTATCTCCTTTCACTTCCTCTAACATTGGCTATAGAATGGTAGTGGTTCCTTTAAAAAATAGAGAGAGAAAAGTGACTTCTAAATATAAATATGGAAACAAGTACATAGGTTGAGGATCACTTAACACCCTAGAAAAGTAAATGGTGTATCTTCTCTTTTTCAGGTTCCTTAAAGGTTTTATTCCTGGTTTATGCTCCACCATGCACTATGCTGTTGATGTAAGCCATTCATATATATCCTTGTTCTATATTTAAAATCAAAGGTCTTTCTCAGTTGGACTGAATATCAATGAGTTAGAATATTTTAAATTATATTAAAATTTAGATAGTTTTATGAAATAGTAGAATGTGTGAAGATAGATCTACATAAAATTAATATGTGTTAGATAATTTTATTTCTTGTCCATAGTGATTCTTTGCATGTGGCATCAGCTTAACAATATCTAAAAACGTTTACACTTTTATTACACTTTGAAGAGTGAGTCTTACTTTAGAAATGCTGACAGTTTACTATGTGACAACACTAATGTTACGTGATTAGAGTTGACCTACTGTGATTTATACAGATGCTCCCTGGGTTACGCAAGACCCGACTTACGCAGATTCGACCTTACGCAAAAAGTTCCATAAGCCATAAATAAAATTTTAGAGTTGTGGAAAATATCGCATAGTGTATGGGAATGTAGAGTACTGTATTGCGGTGTGCAGAGGAATACAGCAGTAGCAACTCCTACAGGGGAGAACTTTGCGCTCTCACAGCCCCTCAGTCTCGTGTTATTTCAGTGATACTGTATTTCTGTTATTTCACCCTATTATTTCATCCAAATCATGCCTGTCTCCTCCTCCTCCTTCCTCATGGGTAAATTAAGCCCATTGTCATCCACCACCAAAATGCAGCCTTCATTGTGCCAGGATAACAATAGGATTAAGGTAAATGCAATACTTTTGCTTTTTTATGCTTGCACAATATAAGTTTCCGGCATATGTAAAATTCAGGTTACGCAAGGCTTTCCGGAACGGAACGACCGCATAAGTTGGGGAGTGTCTGTAATTGAAATTTCTTTCCTAACAGCAACATACTTGTAGTGAAGTACTTGTAAAATAAGCAAAATAAAGATTTACTTAGTTAACATAGGATAACCTTTTTTGTTTCTGGTGCAAAAGCCAAATCAAAAGAACTTTAACAGTACTTGCCAAGTGTATGGATATTATGTGGCAGTGGAGGAAAAGGCTTTGCTAAACAGAGTATTCAAAAATTTAGGTTAAGTTTCTTATGTAAAACATTTGTCTTTGTTTGGAGCGTCTTCTGGTGCTGAGAGAGTTATGTAGCTCCATTGATTGGCTCCATGCAGTGGAAATCTGACCTTTAGCAGATGTTTGAGAAATTGCCAACTTTCAGTGTGATCAGCAGACCTAGGTGGTTTTTTCCTTTTGTCGACAAGAACCTCTCTTGAGTAATATGCCATGACAATGTTAACGCTTCTTAATACTAGAAGCTTTCTGAAACGAGGCAGACATTTTTCTGAATTGTTTGTTTTTTTATAAGTTTCTATACATAAAGTTGTTGGCAATTTATCTACTCAGTTGCACAAAATATTTTGGGATTTTAAGTATGCTTGTCAAAAAAAAACTAGCAAAGGAATATAGATAAAATTTTGAAGTTTTGGTTTGTCTGCATTCTTGTTACAGCATTAACTTGGGGTAAATGCTTTTAAAGAAAACAGAAAAAGCTCAATAGGAAAAAAAATAAAGGCAGCAATGAAACATATTCCATCTGGAGCTTTTGACTATGAACAGGATGTTGCATAACTCCATGTGAAGCCTGCTCTCAAGAGCAGTATTTTAGGGGATGTAGGAGAATCAACTGCTTAGTTGTGGGAGTTTTAATGTGAACACTACAAGCTCTGTTTTCTCCAACTCCACCAGTTAGCACTACAGGAAGGG
This sequence comes from Gopherus evgoodei, assembly GCF_007399415.2. Taxonomy (NCBI): domain Eukaryota; kingdom Metazoa; phylum Chordata; order Testudines; family Testudinidae; genus Gopherus; species Gopherus evgoodei. The sequence continues at coordinate 48,625,034 of NC_044328.1, forward strand.
GATGGGATCTAGTGTGAGATTTGTGATGAATAACTTGACAGTATCAGCAGTTGCCAAATGGGACCTTTCCTGCAGGTGCTAGTTTTCCTAAGGGGTTTGCAATTGCTTTTCAATATGTTACATAGAGTAAGAAAAAATATTATAATACTTAAAAGGTTCGATATGGAAAGATAGAATGTCAAAAATGCATATTTCTAGTCTTAGCTTTGAGGCAAATCAGCGAATTGCATAAAAATTGATCTTGCTTTGGCAATAGATGTCCAGTATACTTAATATACGTATTTAATTTTATGTTTTAGACATGAAACAATGTATTACGACTTCCACTTACATTCACTTTTGGTTCTAGTTACTTATCCATTATATCTATAATTGCATTATAAATATGAGTAAAAATGTAATCACATGAGGTGTTCTTAAGATGAGGTGTTCTATCCTGTTACTTAACGGTGATGTGGTTCAGTGTCTTAGAAATGATCTAATGGTGTATTTATAATCACTGCAAAAAAATCTTAAATTAGGAAGAGAAAATGGCAGCTTAAATAATTGAAAGGATTTGAATTTTTTTCGTTTTAAAATTTAGTATATAAAATTAGCGCCCCTTGCCTCCCATTTCTAGAAATCTGAATTTCTGTAAAAAGGTGACCTTAAAAGTTTGCCCCATAAGGAGGCTATAGGAAACCACTCTGGCATGGCCTATGTTCAGCATACAGCGTGTATGATGATACTGTTGCACCTTTTAATACTACAGTATATGTGCACCTATATTACATATTGATATAGTAGAACCTCAGAGTTACGAACACCTTGGGAATGGACGTTGTTTGTAACTCTGAAATATTCATAACTCTCAACAAAACATTATGGTTCTTTCAAAAGTTGACAAATGAACATTGACTTAATGCAGCTTTGAAACTTTAATATGCAAAAGAAAAATGCTGCTTTTAATCATTTAATTTAAAAATAACCAACACAAACAGTTTCCTTAATTTTATCAATTTTTTTTTAAACTTCCCTTATTTTTTATAGTAGTTGGTTTAACACGGTACTGTACTGCATTGGCTTTTGTGTGTGTGTGTGTGTGTGTGTGTGTGTGTGTGTGTGTGTGTTGCCTGATTGCGTACTTTTGGTTCCAAATGTGTGGTTGACCAGTCAGTTCGTAACTCTGTTGTTTGTAACTCCGATGTTCTACTGTACTTCTACATTTTTAGCTACTTCAGTTTATCTTTCAGGTTCTGAAATTGGCCTGTTTTGGATTGGAGCTTGCAGTCCTATAATTAGCTTAGAAGTCTGTATTATCATATCAAAAAAGTGATAAGTATCCGTGTCATTTTGGTCTTTTTTAAAGTTGGTATTTGTTTGGGATGGGGAGCAGCTATATTTATTGATTGCAGCTGCAATATGCATTGAATGTTTAGTTAGGGGGCTTGGATATAGCTGGTGCTCAAAAATCTTGATACTACCAATACAGAGCATTTCTTCTTAAACACATTTAACTGATATTAAATAATGTTTTCATAACCAAATAGAACAGTGGTAATCCACACATTGTAAAACAACACATTTTTAATCAGGATTAAAAAAAAAAAAAAATCTTTCCACATCCCAGATGTACTATAGATACTGAAGTTGGGTCTTTCATTGATAAATCTACTGTGGTTATAAAAGTTAATTCTCACTGGTTTACTATGATGTACTGTAAAGTTATAAATACAATTTAGCAGGGGCCAAGCTGAACTGTCTCCATATTGGATGTCAAAAGGCCACTGGAAAGCATCTGCTAAACTCCAGATAGAGACCTTGGGATTCATTCCTTATCCTTGTGTGTATTTTTGGAAACAAGTAAAGGAGGATGGGTGAATCTTTACACCCAGTTCTGCTTTTCCTTTCCTGTTTTTATAAACCCCTCTATAATACCTCTGAATCCTCTCTCTGATAGTGACTTCCGTGGTCAAAATTTTTTTTCTCCCTGCGGGACCTATGGGACAGACACCTTCTTCTTCACTTTAAGGTTAAATCATGAACATATGTCCAAAAGCAAATAGTTCTCTTGATACATGTATCCAGCACCTTTCGTTCCCCTGATTTATTACAAACAATAGAATTGTTGCATGCAGTTTAGCTGTAGAGGAAATGTTGAGATTGGTTGAGTTACCCCCAGATGTCGTAATAGTCTCACTTAGGAGTTAACTGAGTGGTTGACCTGACGTGTCTTTAGCCTGTATAATCATAACACATAAATACACTATCACTAATTTAATTAAAACCTAGTTTGTTAACCAGATTTAGGCTGTACTCAAGATTTCAATGAAAGTTAACTATATAGAAGCTTTGAAGTTTGCTTGGTGTTCCATTAAGATCATTTGGGACAAAGTAAAGGCTGACATAGACGCTGAATTTTGTTAAAGGTCATTTTAGAATTATTTAAAACAAAAAACCTAATTATTGACTGACTACTAAATGCTCAGAAGAATCATTCTATGTGCAGAGTAAGTGTTGTTAATATGGAGAGGATAAGCTGTATTTTTCATGCATAACAAATGTTGAATCTCTGCTTTAAGCATAAAATGTAAATCTGTCTTAATTCTGGAGCTGTAACTGATGCCTTGATGATATACCTCATGCACACTGTAGAAAGCTTCAAGCGCCAAATTTTAATTGTTCAATTGGCTTTTTAAAAATCCATCATCCTTTTGGAAACTCCACAGAATCAACACACAGCCTAAGCAAGGAGACATGTTTATTGTGTATTCGGTTTATAGTGGAGTAGGCAACCTATGGCATGCGTGCCGAAGGTGGCACATGAGCTAATTGCACTGCTCCACAGCCAAAATGCTTCTGAAATAAATGTAGTCCAACTTTACTAATTCTGGGTCACTGAGAATGAAAATGATGCTTAAAATTGTTAATTGGCTCTAGTTTTCAAGATATGCTATTGGGTCAGTATATGCGACCCTTGACTTGGGAATGGTGGAGGATAAGTGAGTTATAAAGGGAAGGGATCTCAATTTAAACCAGAAATGACTAGAGTACATCTTTGACTGGATCTATGAATACATCTATGACTGGGTTTGGACAGTACTTGCTTTTGAGGCAAAACAACGAATGATGCAATCTGAAGCTGGTATTGCGTCATACATGATATGAATCGCATCATGTTATTCCTAGAAGTCATGGATGATGCAATCATAACGAAGCTGACATCACTGTACTGAACAAATTGCCCTATATCATAAATCATACAGTGTCGTGCTCTCTTATTTGTCAGTGTTTGATTTTGCAAAGGGACACATTTCTGTTTAGCCAAAGTGAGCAGAGATGCCTCGTACCTGTGTGAACAGTGCAGATCACTTCTGCTGTGTTTGTGGTGAAGTGACTTTTGCATCACAAACGCGCAGTATAACCACTGTGATTAAGAAAGCCTATCACCTTTATTTTGGCTGCAAAATTGGAGATCAGGACAAGAGGTGGGCCCCACACATATGCTGCACCACTTGTGCAACAAATCTTGGCCAGTGGTTGAACAAGAAAAGGAAATCTATGCCTTTTGCAGAGCCAATGATTTGGAGAGAGCCAACAGATCATACCAGCAATTGTTACTTCTGCATGGTGCCTCCAGTTGGGAAAGGTGTGTCGAAGAAGAAGAAGTGGACTGTGCATTATCCAAACATTCCATCAGCTATACGCCCAGTATCCCACGGAGAAGGACTGCCGGTTTCTGATGCACCAGAATCATTCTCACTTGAGTCAGACGAGGAGGAGGATGAAACTTCTGGTCCTGAACCATCAATGTCACAGGACCCACATTTTCTCCCATCCTCCTCCTCTGAACCCCACCTCATAACACAAGGTGAACTGAATGACCTTGTCAGGGATTTGGAACTACCCAAGAGTAAGGCAGAGCTGTTGGACTCCAGACTACAGCAGTGGAATCTCCTGGCAAGCTGTCAGGGCAAATGGAGCCCATCAATGCTTGCAGACTATTGCTGGACAGTGACAAGAGATGCTCCATTTAATGAATACAAGAGACAAGTCAAGAAGCGCCGAGTAGACACTGACTAGGACTAAACTATGTACATAATAGTTTTTTGCCTTTTGTTTCATAATAAATTTTATTTATATAACCCTTTTGCTGATTTTTAAAGTGTTATATAAACAGGACAGGTGAAATATTATCATGTAAAGCAACCATAAACACGTGAAAAGACCTAGGTTTACAATTTATGATTCAAACTCTACTATCTGCACAATATACATAGACATAAAATGTAAAAACTTAAGTATCTTAGAAACAGTAGCCAATCAGTTGTTTTAATTGCCATATTTGAATTCAGCACATCAAAATACGTAATAAATATCACATTTTATCTCTGAAGCAGACGACTTCTCAAAAACTGTAGACCACTGTTTTCAGTGGCAGTCACACTGCCCGGGTCCTGGCCACCGCTCCGGGGGGCTCTGCATTTTAATTTAATTTTAAATGAAGCTTCTTAAACATTTTAAAAACCTTATTTACTTTACGTACAACAATAGTTTAGTTATATATTATAGACTTATAGAAAGAGACCTTCTAAAAACATTAAAATGTATTACTGGCACACGAAACTTTAAATTGGAGTGAATTAATGAAGACTCGGCACCCCACTTCTGAAAGGTTTGCTGACCTCTGGTTTATAGCATAGACTGCTTTCTCAGAGATAAGGCAAAGGTTGTTGTTGTTGCAGAAACTTGATTAGATGGTAAGCAAATCGTGTGCAGTTCTGAGTTCATGCTTTTTATCCACTTCCTTGTAAAGTGCATTTTGTATTGGAGGGTGGAATTTCTTCATGTCAGGCCTAGCTTCATATGCTTGAAAAGTTACCACCTATAAAAGAAGCTTTCATAAAGAAATCATATAACTTAACTTGTACTCTGATCTTTTAAAGGACAACACTGACTTGAAAACGCTTTGTTTGAAAGTGTTTTATCTGCTGTAGTTTCAGGAATATACCTCTACCCCAATATAACGCGGCTCGATACAACATGAATTCGGATATAACAAGGTAAAGCAATGCTCGGGGCAGTGGGGAGGATGGCTGCCCACTCTGGCAGATCAAAGCAAGTTAGATATAACATGGTTTCACCTATAACGCGGTAAGATTTTTTTGGCTCCCAAGGACAGCGTTATATCGGGGTAGAGGTGTACCTAATATTACAAATGAAGAAATAAATTAATGAAAATTGTTTTCAATTCCTAGCTTTGTTCTTAATAAATATTACAGCATTTTGTGTGTAGCTAGTTTTATTGTTTTGTTGGTGGTCACTTCCACTTTCTGTTGTCTGCATTAACAGTTCAGTGTTGCTCTTGAGTCTGCTCAGTATCCATTGCTGATAAGGATGTTCTGCCCCCTGTTAATATTTATAGAAGTCTTAACACTTCAACAACAAAAAATAAAGATGCAATTTAAAGGATAGTCTGAACACTTGAATTTTCAAAAATTTTGAAAATATCCATTGAAACACATTGTATAGTGTTTTTATTGGAAAATCTATTCAGGGACTTAAAGCAGACTTTATGAAAGGTAAAAAAATTGTTTTAATCTTCTAACTCAGAGGTTTGTTACCTAATCTGTCTTTGAGTAACATCCAGATGGTTGGGTTGGATAGGATTTAAAATGGTTGAACCAACTTGTTCAGATATTTGTGAAGAGTTCTGTCATTTAATATGCAGAAGGACATGAAAATAAAATTGGTACATCACACTTGTCCATGTTAAGTTTTAGAAATTAAAGACTCAGTTAGCTTTAGTTGTCCTAATTCATGGAAAGATTTGAAAGTATGTGGTGTGAGGTGTGCCCTCCTACTCTGTAGGTTATTTATCTTCAAGTATGTGTCATTGTGGATCCCACTGTAAGTACTCATATACCTTGTGCAAGGCCTAGATTCTTTTCAAGTATCTCTTGGACTGCATTAGCAACCTGAACCTGTATGAGGGCATGAAAAATGGAGATGACGATGATTCTGTATCTCTCTGAGATGTTGAAGATGAAATCCACCTATAATTGAAACACACTTGGATGGTATGCTATTGAGGGCCATATAAGTTCCTAGGTAGGCAGATAACAAATTGAGAACGTTTAATGTAAATTTATGATCCAAATTTATTTAATGGAATAGAGACTCTCTTTTTCCTCAAAGGCTCTCCACAACAATGTAGTGGAAAACTGTTTGAAGTGAGAAGTTCCTATTTTTGGGTATCTACCTTCATTTGGGTACAATACTGTTTGACTTCTAGAACAAATTAGTTAGAACAGTGGTTTCCAAACTTTCCTTGCATGACCCCATCCTCAGATGTATTGCTTCCCATGACCCCAGTCAGCGGGGAGGAGGCCATTTAAAAATGGCATCCTCCTCACAGCATGACCCTGAACACCATGTATGCGAGGTCACGCTACATGGAGAATATTATTTTATAAAGCAAAACAGTGTATTCCATGTGTGGTGTGACTTCAGATGCACTGTTAATGCAAGGTCATGCTATGCAGGGAGTGCCATATTTAAATGGTATTCTCCATGCTTGCTGTGGTCATAGAAACCAATACATGTGCTAATGGAATGACCCGTTGAGGTTGCGACCCATAGTTTGGGAACCACTGAATTAGAGTAACAGACATTTTATGATAAAGAACAAAGATACAGACTACATGTAGTAAATTTGAAAACTGGGACCATTTACTTGTAATTCAGCAAATGGTGTGTGTGTGTGTAAGACTGAGTTTTGTGCTCTGAGCAAACATAGGGAATAGTCTTCTACTTATGATTACACTGCATTATAATTTCTAGTATTTTCCCAAGTGTAAGTACGAGTAGGAAAAATTATTTTTCTGCCAATTATAGTCACAAGGTCCTATAATACTGAAGCTATAAAAAGAATGAGGATAAGCAGCAATAGGAAATTATGATTGCACTTGGGTAAAACTATGGTCATACTACGGGGGAGAGACTTACTTGGAATGGTAGTAATTTTAACATATTACTCCTGGGGGAGTTCTGTGCTACTGCATGAGTGCAGAATTAATGGTCCCTTCAGATTTTACTTTTTTCTCCTAGAATAATTGATTCACACCTGGGCAGTGATTTTGAGTGGGTGCATCTGGTTCTGGCATCAGGAGCAGCCAAGGGGGAGACAAATCACTGCTTCCGTGGGGGAGGGCTGGGTATATGTGCAAGACTCTGTCCCTCTCACTCACTATTGCAGTGTGCCCAGAGCTGGCAAGGGGCAGGGCTCAGGTTGCCCAGAGTGGTGGGATCTGACCGTATGCTGGTTCCAGCTCCTAGTCCCAGCTTGGGTATTGAGGGAGGGATGGGACAGAACTTCCTCTTCCCTCAGTGGAGGGGCTGGGTCAGGCCCACGCCTCGGAACTTCTCTTGGTTTCAGGAAGCTCTGCACCCCGCTTCTTCGCTTTCTGCCCCTTTGGTCCCCAGCCAAGGGCAGAAGGATCACTGTATGGGGTGCCACCCCCCACACTTTCTGCCCCATCACTCTTCAGCCATGTAGGGGAGGGGTCACTGTATGGAGAGCTGTCCCGCCATTTGCCTAGTCCCTGTGTATTTTGATCCCACACCAGCCCTGTATCTGGATCTCCCTCCCGCATCCAGACCCCCCTGCTGAGCCCGTTTTCTTGAACCCACACCCTGCCAAGCTCCACCCTTCCTCACCTGGAACCACCACTCATGTCCTGTACCACCATACCCAGGGTTCCCCTGCTCAGCCCCAACCACCTTCTCCTGGACCCCCCTGCAGAGTCCTGTTCCTCCTGCACCCAGAACTCCCCACCCAGCCCTTGTGCATCCAGATCCACCCCTCCCGCCTGAACCTGGACCTTCCCACTGAGCCACCTGCACCCAAATTGCGCCACACAGAACCTTCTCATCCCACACCTGATCTCTCCCCCTCCCCCAAGCCCTTCAGACTTGGATTTTGCTGGGCTCAGTCTGCTTGCCCCACACCTAGATTAGGGCAGGGCTGGGCATGTATGTGAGACTCTGTGCCCCTCACTTGCTATCATGGTGTGCCTGGTGTGGAGGGGCAGGGCCCCAGGGTGTTTCTGGGGCAGGCCTGGCCCTTGCTCTGTTTGAGAGTTGGGTACAGCCTCACCAAGAGATCTGTGTTCTGGTGCAGGGGAGGGCTGCAGGGTGATCCCCCATCTCTGTGTAGCCAGTGGCCTGCGCTCTCCACTATTGTGCAGGAGTCTCCACTCCCAGTGCCCTTGTAATCTATTATCTGCAACAATTTCAGTTCTAGTCCAGTGACATGCTGAGTACTACACTAAGTGTTAGCCAGGATATTCACTAAGGCCCAGTCTGGTGAAGCATTCATTTCAATGGGGATACTCAGGTGTTGAACTTCATGCACATATTTAAGTGCTGTGCCAGATCATGGTCTAACTTAACTTCTGAGAATGTGGTGCCCTTTACGGTATGTGTACACAGCAAAGAGAAATCTGTGGCTGGCCCATTACAATCAATGTGGGCTTGCAGAATTGGGCTGAAGGACTGTTCCTTTGCTGTGTGGACTACTGGACTGGGGTTGGAGCCCAGGGTCTACGACACTGCAGGCTAGGAGAGTCCTAGAACTGTAGCTCTAATCTGAGCCTGGATGTCTGCCCAGCAGTGAAACAGCCACACAGCCCACACCCTGCAAGCCCAAATTGGCTGACATGGCCATTCGTGGGTTTTTCTTTGCTGTGTAGACATACTCTTAAAATCTTCTATGCTTGACGTACGTAAAAATATTAGTATTGCCCTATGTGCTGTGGAGCCATATAGGTGTGCTCATATGCCTAGTAAGAAATCTATTTGTCAAAAAATATTTTCTGAATCTCTTCTGTTGTCTGTATTGTTACCAACATACTTGCTGACAAGCATTTTGAAAGTTACTAAAATAACTGAAAATGGCGTGATTTTATTGTGTTTATTTTGACAATTACAATGTGCAGAATTAAAAAATTTTTGGCACAGAATTCCTTCAGGAGTAATGACATACATATTTTAGTGTGGTGCAGCTAGACATTTAACTATGCTGTTGCCAGACATGGGTAGATGGTTTGATTAGACTATGTACATATCCTGGCCATTGAGCAGCTGTCAGAAATGTTAATAGATTTAAAATATAACAGCAGTAGCATGATAGAGAGTCTTTTATACCACTGCAGAAAAGAATGTGGAATAAATTTCTGGTAATTTAGGGCCTTTTTCCATTTAGGAAAAGTAATTGTGAACTGTTACTAGGACAATAAGGCATTGAAGAATGGCACTTAGTATATTTTTAAATCTCTGTTCAAACACGTAAAGGAGATTTCAAATGGGAAAAGAGATGTTGCAGAATAAGGTAAAAATTATTTATGTTGCGGGAGTACCCAAAGCCTCTGGTCAGGATGGGTCCTGTTGTGCTAGGTCCAGTATAGATACTTAGGAAAATAGTTCCTGTCTTGAAGAGCTTACAATCTAAAAAGACAAAAAAAAGTAAGTGTTGGGAAGGCGAGAGATACAGACAAAGTGACTAGGATGATGGCAAGGCTGTATTGTTGTAGAACAATATTCATGAAGCAGAGAAGAAGGGATAAAATGAAATTATGACTGTTTGGAGTTCAAGAACATGTGGAATGGGGATCCAGATATGTCGCACAGAAAATTTATCTAAACGTTTCCTTTTGTGTTAGTTAGTGTTAACTAAGAGATGTGCCTGTTCCTCCAATATTGTGGGCACATAAATAACTTTTTTTAGTATGAAGAGGCACTCTTGAAGCTGGAAGAAAGATAGGAGTTTGGAAATTTATCAATTTTTCTGACTTCTAGCATTGTGCTTTGGTTCATCTAAATGTTTTCTTGTTTAACGATTTTATAATTTTTTCTGGATTATAGATTAATATAATCTACAAAGTCAGAATTTATGAAAAAACTAGCTTTTGCTGTGCATCCTAAATTTTTAGGCTTTGTATGCTTGTACAGAGCATATCACAATGGGGTTCTGGTCTATGTCTGGTGTGTCAAAGCATTATTTCAATAGAAACAATAAATACTAGTAATAAAGTCTCTGAGTATCAGAGGGGTAGCCGTGTTAGTCTGGATCTGTAAAAGCAGCAAAGAATCCTATGGCACCTTATAGACTAACAGACATTTTGAAGCATGAGCTTTCGTGGGTGAATATCCACTTCGTCAGATGCATGTAGTGGAAATTTCCAGGGGCAGCTATATATATGCAAGCAAGCTAGAGATAATGAGGTTAGTTCAGTCAGGGAGGATGAGGCCCTCTTCTAGCAGTTGAGGTGTGAAAACCAAAGGAGGAGAAACTGCTTTTGTAATTGGCAAGCCATTCACAGTCTTTGTTTAATCCTGAGCTGATGGTATCAAATTTGCAAATGAACTGAAGCTCAGCAGTTTCTCTTTGAAGTCTGGTCCTGAAGTTTTTTTTTGCTGCAGGATGGCCACGTTAAGGTCTGCTATAGTGTGGCCAGGGAGACTGAAGTGTTCTCCTACAGGTTTTTGTATATTGCCATTCCTAATATCTGATTTGTGTCCGTTTATCCTTTTCCGTAGTTACTGTCCAGTTTGGCCGATGTACATAGCAGAGGGGCATTGCTGGCATATGATGGCGTATATTACATTGGTTGGCGAGCAGGTGAAGGAACAGGTGATGGTGTGGCTAATCTGGTTAGGTCCTGTGATGGTGTCGCTGGTGTAGATATGTGGGCAGAGTTGATATCGAGGTTTGTTGCATAAATTGGTTCCTGAGCTAGACTTACTATGGTGCGGTGTGCAGTTACTGGTGAGAATATGTTTCAGGTTGGCAGGCTGTCTGTGGGCGAGGACTGGCCTGCCACCCAAGGCCTGTGAAAGTGTGAGATCATTGTCCAGGATGGGTTGTAGATCCCTGATGATGTGTTGGAGGGGTTTTAGCTGGGGACTGTATGTGATGGCCAGTGGAGTCCTGTTGGTTTCTTTCTTGGGTTTGTCTTGCAGTAGGAGGCTTCTGGGTACACGTCTGGCTCTGATCTGTTTCCTTATTTCCTCGTGTGGGCACTTTAGTTTTGAGAATGCTTGGTGGAGATTTTGTAGGTGTTGATCTCTGTCTGAGGGGTTAGAGCAGATGTGATTGTACCTCAGTGCTTGGCTGTAGACAATGGACCGTTTGGTGTGCCCGGGATGGAAGCTGGAGGCATGAAGGTAGGCATAGCGATCGGTAGGTTTTTGGTATAGGGTGGTGTTAATGTGACCATCACTTATTTGCACCATGGTGTCCAAGAAGTGGACCTCCCGTGTAGATTGGTCCAGGCTGAGGTTGAGGATGGGGTGGAAGCTGTTGAAATCGTGGTGGAATTTTTCTAGAGTCTCCTTCCCATTAGTCCAGATGACGAAGATGTCATCAATGTAGCGTAGGTAGAGAAGGGGTGTGAGTGGACGAGAGCTGAGGAAGCATTGTTCCAGGTCGGCTATAAAAATATTGGCATATTGGGAGGCCATGCTGGTGTCCACAGCGATGCCACTGATCCGGAGATATATATTGTCATCAAATTTGAAATAGTTGTGTGTGAGAATAAAGGCACAGAGCTCAGCAGCCAGTTGTGCTGTGGCATCATCAGGGATACTGTTCCTGACAGCTTGTATTCCATCTGTGTGTGGGATGTTTGTGTAGAGAGCCTCTACATCCATGGTGGCTAGGATGGTGTTTTCTGGAAGGTCACCAATGCATTGTTGTTTCCTCAAGAAATCAGTGGTGTCATGAAGATAGCTGGGAATGGCATAGGGTCTGAGTAGAGAGTGCCACCAGCACTCCCAGCGATCTCCGTGACACCACTGATTTCCTGAGGAAACTACAATGCATTGGTATCTGAAGTTATGAAGATTGGCTCTACATTTGTATCTGAAATCTATGTTGTATTCCTAGGTGATACCCACCCGATAGGACTTACATCCAGGCTAGACAGCTATGTGTTGGTAGCCTAGTAAGGATACTTCACTCTAACAGTGGACCATAGAAGAGACTCATACTGCCCCAATAGATCTTCTTGCGGACATCTCAGACTCTGAAGGGCGAATGGCCACACTTTGTAATTGAACAAAACGCATAAGGGTATGTGATATGCTCATGTCATTCTGTATTTCACCTTGGGCCAGTAACTTCCTACAAATGGACTGTGGACTTAGCTTAGGACAGTAAATTTCCATGCACATGGCAGAGAATATAAAAAGGCACTTGAAATGTCTGCATTTTGTCTTCATTTCCTGCTTCACTTCTCTGGACTGGGTTTCTTAGAGGAAGCTTTGAACAAGAACTGATAACCCCCAATCTGTTTGGGTGATTTCAGAGAGACTCTTGCAAGCTAGCAGTTTATTCCATCAGTGCTACAAACCTGATACAAGAACTTTGCAGTCATTTGTATGCATAGATCTTTTAACAATAATCACTCTTCTTTTATTATTAAACCTTTAGTTTTTAGTTACTAAGAGATTGGCATCAGTGTGAATATTGGGTAAAATCTGAGTTATATATTGACTTGGCTAAGTGGCTAATCCCTATGTCTAATGAAATTGGTTTCCACTGACCACTCATCATATTGTCCAATGATGGGGTGATGAACCAAGGGCTGGATTGCCGGACTGTTTGTTTTTGGCTTCTTGTTAACTGGGGTGGCAAGCAGAAGCTCATTTATGTTACTGGTTTGGTAAATGCTAACGATAGAATAACTGGCAGTTTGTTGTGTGTCTGTCCTACTTCTCAGCAGTCTGTCCTGAATTGATATTCTCAGCTGTGAGCTGCTGAGGCATGGTGGCACCCTCCTCCCCCATACTACTTTTTATAAGGAAAAGGTGTTTCTTCAAGCACACCCTAAATGTTGTTTTCTTGAAGCTGGTTCTGAATTTCATATAAATCAAACCATTAATCTACCAGTATTTTTCTTTCTAAAGCTTCCTTCATCTAAAGGGAAGGCCATGTTACATTTGTTGAATGTCAAGAGTACTATCATATTACTTGGAAGAAGACTTAAAACTTTCTTTTATATGAGTTATTTATTTCATGTGCTGTTAATCCCAAAGGAAAAGCCATTTCGTCTTAGTCTCTGTCTAGGTGGGTTAGACAGCTCCTTGAAGAATGCTATAAAGGAGCTTCTCTTCTTACTCTTACTGCGTTTAGAGCTCATTCTGCTAAGACAGTGGTTAAATCTGCAGCTTTTAATAAACACATTTTTTGATTGAGATATGCAAAGCTGGAAGTCAATTCATACTTTAATGAAACATTATGCCCTGGATACATTATCCAAGTTGGATGCGCAGTTTGGTATAGCAGTACACCAATCCTTTTTTAAGAAAAACTCTGCATTCCTCCATCCCGAAAGTGGGACTATGCAGAGGCTACCGAAAGAAGTACTGAAGGTTACTTATTTTTGGGGTGACCAGATGTTCCGATTTTATAGGGACAGTCATGATTTTTGGGTCTTTTACCTATTACCACCACCTCCTCCCCTGCCCCACTGTCCCGATTTTTCACACTTGCTGTCTGGTCACCCTACTTATTTGTAACCAGAGGTCTTTGATATGGAATCGTCATATTTGCACTGCCTGCCAAGCTTCCCTCTCCTGAGGAGTCCAAATTAAAATATCTAAGTTTTCCCATTTTAAAGGTGGAAGGGACTGAGTTGGCAGTGGCACCACATCCCTTATACTCTCACCCTCACAGTGCACTTGAATGCTAGATGGGGAAGGTGTGGAAGCGGGGGCACCTAATGGGCACTGCTACATGTTCGGTTTTTCTGTTGCACTGGTAGGAGCAAGTCCCAAGAGTATGAATTTACAGAGACCAGTGTGAAGAACTCTGGTTACAGCTAAGTAACCTTCAGTTTTTATATAGCTTTGTTGTCTGTGTATTGCTAACAGGAATACAAAATAGTAAAAACTTGTCACTAAAGTAAGAAGCGATAACCTGGAATATATGCAGGCAGACAATCTCTTCAGTAACAAGACTAAATCTCTTCTGTTCACTTATGCAGTATTGCTTTCTTTTCCTGTATTGGTTTTGTTCTCTGGTAAAAGATTGATAGGTGCTTTCTAAAATAAATTCTTAAAATAAGAAGAGCTAAGGATACACCTTGGCTTCCTCCTCTCAGATTTCTAGCTGTGTCAGTAGTGAAGTAAACTCCTTCAAATGTTTCAGCAAATAATTTTCAGAAGTAGATGAATGTTTAGCTATACTGATTTCTTTTCCAAAGTACTACCTAATGGCTGAGGGGTGAATACATTATCTAAAGTTGTATCTGTTGCTTCTAGGGCTATTCTGAAGAGTCTCATACAGTAGAACCTCAGAGTTATGAACTGACTGTCAATCACACACCTCATTTGAAACTGGAAGTGTGCAATCAGTCAGTAGCCAGGATGAGGGTGGAAAAGCAAAACCACGAAATACAGTACAGTGCTGTGTTAAATGTAAATTATTAAACAAATAAAGGGAAAGTTTTGGGGGGAAAGGTAAGGAAACTTTCTGTGCTTGTTTTATTTAAATAAAAATGGTTAAAAGCAGCAATTTTCATTTGCCTAATAACGTTTCAAAGGTGTATTAAATTAATGTTCAGTTGTAAACTTTTGAAAGAATGAGAACGTTTTGTTCAGAGTTATGAACAACCTCCATTCCCGAGGTATTCATAACTGAGGTTCTACTGTACTATGAGACTTAAAAAAGCCCACTAAAGGCTCTACGTAAAAAGTTTCTGACCTAGTTGTTTGTTGCTGTTTATATAAAGGAAGACGTTTTGGATATTGTAGTAAAAATCTTGTTAAAGATGACTTATCTTGCTCAGCTCAAAAGAATTAAAACATCGCTGTTTCTTTTGGGTAGTCTCCCCTCAGGGTATGCTCCCTGTATATGTCTCACTGGGAATGCAGTTGTGGAAGCTGAAACATCAGGGCAGCTGAAGGCTACTTATTGATGCTGAGCTCTTTATGATGTTTCTAATTGGGCAGATGAGTTTGACCTTGATATGAGAGAGGCTTCTTGAAGTTGTCAGTTAAGCTGATTTAGCGTTTTCTAAATTTTTTTTTTTCATTCCATGTACTTAAACCAGTTTGTAACTGAGACCTAGATGCTGGAACTAGGAGTGCTGCCATACCCCCCTGACTTGCAGTGGTGTCCATTTTATGGCATTTACAGTTTGGTTCAATGGCTTTCAGCACCCTCACTATAAAAATTGTTCTAGCACCCCTGTACTGAGATCTTGCACTATAGCAGTTTTAAATGTATTCATGCAAACAAATGCTTATTGTAGTTAAATATTTTCTTTAGTAATTATCTAAAAACTAAAATTGTTATATTGGAATTTTAAAAGTAATTATCATAGTTGTTAAAACATGACTTATGATGATAGATTCCAGTCCCGCTCAAACTTAACACATCCTTATTTTGCATTATTGACCAATTCCCTCCCCCCCCCCCTTTCACGGGCACAAGTTTGTAAGAGCAGACTGCAAATTACTTTAAGAATCAATTTTTGATTTTATATATAAAGACCAAAAGTATAGCTAGGTTAAAAATAGAAAAGTTCATAAAGTATAGATCCATTAGTGGCTGTTGGCCAAGATGGTCTGGGACGCAACCCCATGCTCTTGGTGTCCCGAAATCTCTGACTGCTAGAAGCTAGGAATGGGTGACAAGGAATTGATCACTTGATAAATTAACCTGTTCTTTTCACTGCTTTTGGAGCATCTGGAATATTGGACATTGGTGGAAGAGAGAATACTGGGCTAGCTGGACCACTGGTCTGACCCAGTGTGGTTATTCCTATGTTCTTCCTGTGGATGCCCATATTGTGAATGTACTCTTTTCAGCAAGTGTAAGCAGAAAAACAAACACACAAAAAACCCTGAGTGCTTAGGACATTGTTCTAGGGAACCTTTTGTCTATCAGACTTACTGTTCCTGTTTAACTAGTGGGGAGTGGTCATTTAGTTGCTTTAGATCTCCTAGGCGTGGGCACCGGGTGAAACTTCCTCTCGGGGAAGCTCTTCCTCTCTCGCCTCTTCCACCCATGGCCTCCCTCCAAGCTCCAACTGTGAAACGTGAGACACTCCAATTGTTGATTTCGTTTCATGTATCAAGAAGAGGTAGAATGGAGCATTTCCCCAGAAACTAGACAGAGTTCTTCCTCTCCAGGACCTTTGGAACAGAGACACGAGTTTGACATCTTAGACTTGTCTCAAGTTCTGCAGCCAAAGGGCGGCCAGTGACTTAAGATGGGTCCCTATGGCACCTCATACCAGCAATAAAAACAGTGTCTGGGATACTAGCTAAATCTGCTTACCACCTTTACTTATGCCTCAGCTTTCACTGTACCATCCCTTTCACCTCCAATGGGCTATTCAGCACCAAGTGACCTGTCTGTGTGCTCAGTATTGGAATCCCCCTTGTTCTTGTAGGACATAAGCAGTGCTAACTTGGCCATGGGTCACCAAAACCATGTTACTGCACATAGCAGTTGAGACACTGGCATAATCTACTTTCCCTACCCAGATACAAAGAATGCATGAGAGCTGTAGCACATCAGAATGGGTTGCCCAGAACTAGAAGAGGTATATTTGTTGTCTTCTTCCACAACGAGATGTATAATGGACTCTTATCCTGTGCTTACACCTTCCTCTCCATTGCCACCACACTTGGGAGTTAAGAAGGTTCTCCAGAGACACTTCTTTGGGTAGATGAGTTGTGTGGGTCTCTGAGGGACCAGACTCCCACTTGTATGTCAACCAGTCTGGTATCCATATGTTCCTCAGTCATTGTCCTACTGGGTGCCCTGGGGTATGCAGCCATATGATTGCAAACAACCATCTTTTGCTCCCACCTTCCTGTAAGAATGATAAGGATCAACAGGCAGAGGTGGAGTAAAAATTTACCCCAGCAGCAATTTTATCATCCTCCCTTGAATTATGTCTTGTCCTGCAGATATCTTTGAGGCGTTCTAAGACCCGATAATATGCATTCCTGGGACCCTTGATGTTCCATTGGCAGTAGTGCAAGAGAAGTCTCACAAGCCACTAGACATTTGCATGTTTTCATGCCTAGGAAACTTGCTATGCTTATTAATGAAGGATTTTTATAGCTTGCTAAGGACTTTTGTGGCAGACTTCAGCATCATCAGTGCCTGCAACTTTCAAGATGGTGCATACGCAGAACCAAGTTACCGCTAAGGGCTTTAAGTACTCTGATTTTCATCTGCTGTCAGACTGTTGTCGTAGTGGCTGTTCGAGGAAGATCTTAACAGAAGGGGCCTCCTAAAACAACACTGAGGGAAAAGGATCCTAAGAAACTGTCTATGCTTGGCCCCCAAAAAAATAAAAATTAAAATAAGTCTTATCTTTTGCCCTTCTCCAGAAGTGCATTGCTTGCCATTAGGTGCTTTTGGCAAAATAACTTTCCATACTGGGATAAATTCTCACTTCCTTTTGGAAAGAATCATTTAGCAGTGCAGGGAAGAATTAAAATCCATAATGCTAGAAGTGTAGCTGATGGCTGCCACTTTCTTGGAGGCTGCTTTAGATGCATCTGATTCATCTACACTCACCGTTGTCACATTTGAAGTATCAATTCTTCTGGCTCCAGTCATTGGGAATACCCTTTGAGATCCAAACCATGATAGATTATCTTCCATTTGAGGGTCATGACTTCTTCAGCTCAAAGACTGATGAAGCCCTCTACTTATTAAGAACTTGAGAACGAACCAGTTTGCATGGTTCTCGATGAGCTTATATACTGCCACCCCAAGAAGAAAGCAAGCCAGACCTCAAACCTCCTTCAGACCACATCTCCATACTATAATCAACCACAGAAGGCATCAGTGTCTGGACCAAAGCATGAGCGGTGTGGCCTACTGGTTGGAGCGAGCTGAAATGAGGAATAAGAGCTGAGAAGTGGAGCTGGAGTCAGGACTCAGGAGTCAAGAGACCAGAGTCAGGAGCTGTAGCCAAGGATTGGAACTGAGGTAAACTGGAGTGAATCAGGAAATCAGACTGGAGCAAGGGTTTGAGGCTTTGTGAGATCAAGGCTGGAGCAGGGCTGAGAAGGAGGCAGGCCCAGGGATGATTACAGCTGTGGATGAAGGGTTGAGCAGCCAATGACATGCTGGTGCTGCTGGCTTAAGAGCATGCCTGCTGGCTCCCTTTAGCAAATCATGTGGTTCTGTTGTAGGCCATCTGCGCTTATTAGTCTGCCTGGAAATTGAATTAGCTAGTCTCAGGCTCAGCTACAGGAAGGGCCTCATTCCTGACAATCAGAGGCAGTGGAAAAAAAAAGGAGCGGTTCCAGTTCAGATTACCCATCACCTCTTCCTCAGATACACCACACTTAATCTTCCTCTTGACAGCCAGTGTTGTGCCGCAGTTGAGAGCTTGCCAGAAGCTTTGAAGTATGACTGTCAATTTTCTCCCCAGCCCTCCACCATCCTCCTTTTTGCAGCTGCCTTTTTTAAAAAATCAGGAATGCTAGACTGATATCACTGCAGACTAGTAGGTCACAGAGAGTGTCATGCAATTCCAGTCTCTTCCTACCCTTACTTCCCACTCCTCTTCAGTGACCTTCCTCCCAAGATATTGAAGTAGAAGGTGGATTTTCTTACATCTCAGAAGTGCTTTTAGAATTCAGGGGCAGGAGATTTGATACCCATGATTTTCTCATTCCAAAGAAGATAGAAAGATGACCTTTGATGTCTAAACAGGTTCATCCATCAGTGCATGTTCAGAATTGTGCCTTTGACTTCTGTAATTCCCTCGCTGGATCCTCAAGATGTCTGTTTTCTTATTTTCATACTTTAAGGTCACAGGAAATAACTCACAATCCAAGTAGGAACATCTCACCACCAGTACCGCATCCTACCCTTTAGTCTTTCCACAACACAAGGTTAATTATCAAGTGGTTGGCAGTTGTAGAAACTTATCTAAGGATCCAGTTCTACCCATAGCTCAACAACTGGCTGATCTAAGTAAATGACGCGAATTGGTGACTAGCTTTATCCAAGTGACATTTTAAGTTCTTTACTAAAAAAAAAAAAAAAAGCTACTGCACAAGTGTATCCCTAACAGATACTGTGGCCAAAAGAATCCAATCTCATGCATATACACTAAGAGTGGAATCCTTATGAACAACACACATCCAACCACCAGAGCTATTGAATGGTAAGTAACAGATTTCTTTTTCTGGACAAAGACTTGGTCTCAGGAGCAAGACTTCTTTCTGTAAAGAAATTCTAGTGGCATTAATACAAAACTGATCAGTAATGGCCATCTTAAAGCTAAACCTGTACATCCAGAAGATGTTAGAATAGGATGCCTTTGATAGGAAATCCTCTCCTGCTTGTCCATTTCATAAACTTTATCCCCTTTTCTAAGTATGTGTTTAATCTGGCATAATTTGTTCATGTCTGTCCAGCTGTGATGTCTCTGAAGATCAGTCTCATTAGAGAAAATGCATGTCCTGAAATGGCTCTGTGAACAGAAAGTTGGAATGGACAATAAGAATTGTTTCCTAGGCTTATGAATGTTTTGCCCCTTTTTCCTTGTCGGGTAGAAACTTGCCTGCTTTCAGTGATTATGTTGGCCCAGTGACTCAGAGGAGCTCAGTTCTCTCTTGGAGTGGGCTTCTAGTTTATTTAATTTTACTGATAATGTACATTGATTTTCTCATTTTGTGGATGGCTCTATTCCTAGTCTCCTGATTCAGCTCTTATTTGGAGAGAGTGTAGAGATGCTCATAAGATGTTCTCGTCTTCCTCAGGAATGACTAGAAACCCACACAGCTTTTATTCTATAAGTGGCTCCTATAACCGATAACAGGGTTTTTTAGATATTATAACTTGAGACTAAGCAGTCGTATGCATTTTCAAAAATTTCCAGTTAAATTTCTGTTAATAAGGGAAGGCAACCCAAGGCAGGGAATAGTTTCCTTTTGGAGTCCTAGGTAAGCATGAAGGTAATGAAGTAATCTGTCATATGGTAAGTGCCAACATTTTTTCAGGGATATGGTCACTGTCAGTAAGTAAATTAAAACTATTAAAATAGTGTTATGGGGATTCTATCATGAGAGAACCTATGAACTTCAGCAAGAGAAGAATGTGGCTGCTTTTGTGCTTAGCATTGATCGTTGCAGAGACCATGTTACCTTTGCTTTGTAATGTGTAATGGCATCCAGTTTTGCTGGACCACTTAAATGAACGCTTAAAATGTATAAATCCTAAGTGGCCTGGGTTAAAGGGTTACATTGTGATAGTTAAAATCAGATTAGGAGCATGAACTAACACCTCTATGTTGAATTAGAAAGAGTTGGGGCCGGACTGTTCAATGATATATTATTCCTTGTTCTTTCTCTTGGTCTGTCAAAACCTCATATATTAACCTTCAAGTCATACTGAAAATGATATTCTTTCCACCCAAGTTTTCTTGAAAATGTATCATTATATTATTTTCTGGAAAAGTGGGTTGTCCTGGAGGATATTTTGATTGGATTAGGATGATTTCATATTATGGACGTTTGATCCCATTCTGTATTTGTGCATGTGCCCATTCAAAGGTCTTGGCACATTTTAAAATCCAAAATAAATCAACGTGTCTGCTAGATATGACAATCCATAGGAACTCTCTGAAAGTCATGCTTATTTCTTTCTTGCAAGATTTTTTCGTTTTAGTCATTGAAACTGGCTGGTGATTCCCAAGTGTTGAGAATACTTATTATAGGTACAGGCCATGCCTTCAGTCATGTTCTACTCCATTTGTAAAAGGACAGCATGTTATTTCATCTGTTTTATCATTTCAAATAGAGACCAGACATGCCAAACCCGCAAAACAAAACAAAATGCAGAAATTGAGCTTGTTTTTGGCTTAATTGGCGTGGGAGTTGCTTATTGGCTAGTTTCTGGCTTGTAGTTTGTTGTTTGGCTTGTAGCTTGTTGCCTCTGTTTTTTTATCAGCTCCCGGCAAGCAGGGGCAAGGAGGGGAGAGAGTCAGGGGTGCACAGTGAGTCCACCACAGGCCCAGACTGCACCCTGGAGGGATCTAGTCACATAGAATGTTGGGGTTCTTAAGGATTGGTTTGGTTTGGCCTTGTTTTGAAATGGGATTAGCTTGATTTTTGGCATAGTGTGGAAGTTGGCAACTGTGATGGAGATCGCATGGTCTGTCTCTCAGGCCAGGAACCAATTTGTAGAATCATAGGATGGGACCTCAAGAGGTTATCTAGTCCAGTCCCTTGCACTCATGGCAGGACTGAGTATTATCTAGACCATCCCTGACAGGTGTTTGTCTAACCTGCTCGTATAAATCTCCAATGATCGAGATTCCACAACCTCCTTGGGCAGTTAATTCCAGTGCTTAATCTCAAAACAGTAAATTTTTCCTAATGTCTAACCTAAACTGCCCATACTTCCTTATAAGCCATTTGCTTCTTGTCTTGTCCCCAGAGGTTAAGGAGAACAATTTTCTTTCTCCTCCTTGTAACATCCTTTAATGTACTCAAAAACTGTTACCACGTCTCCTCTGTCTTCTCTTCTCCAGACTAAACAAACACACTTTTTTCAATCTTCCCTTGTAGGTCATGTTTTCTAGACCTTCAGTCTTTCTTGTTGCTCTTCTCTGGATTTTCTCCAATTCGTCCAGATCTTTCCTGAAGTGTGGTGCCCAGAACTGGACACAGTACTCCAGTTCAAGCCTAATCATTGCATAGCAGAGGGGAAGAATTCCTTCTTGTGTCTTGTTTACAACACTCCTGCTAATACATCTTGGAATGTTTGCTTTTTTTGCAACAGTGTTACTGTTGACTCCTATTTAGGTTGTGATCCATTATGACCCCCAGATCATTCCTGCAGTACTCCTTGCAGGCATTTCCCATCTTGTATGTGTGCAACTGATTGTTTCTTCCCAAGTGGAGTATTTTGCATTAGTCCATATTGAATTTCATCATATTTACTTCAGACTATTTCTCCAGTTTGTCTAGATAATTCTAAACTTTAATCCTATCCTCCAAAGCACTTGCAATCCCTCCCAAGTTGGTATCGTCCGCAAACTTTATAAATGTACTCTCTCTATACCATTTATCTAAATCACAGATGAAGCTATTGAACAGATCCAGACCTCGAACTGATCCTTGCGAGAACCAACATAATATGGCCTTCCAGCTTGACTGAACCACTGATAACTAGTCTCTGGGAACGGTTTTCCAACCAGGCAGGCACCCACCTTTATAGTAGCTCTATCTAGATTGTATTTCACTAGTTTGTTTATCAGAAAGTTATGCGAGACCGTATCAAAAGCTTTACTAAATTCAAGATATACCACATTACCACTTCCGCCCTATCTACAAGGCTTGTTACCCTGTCAAAGAAAGCTATTAGGTTGATTTGACACATTTTGGTTCTTGACAAATCCATGCTGACTGTTACTTATCAGCTTAATATCTTCTAGATGTTTGCAAATTGCTTGATTATTTGCTCCATTATCTTTCTGGGTACTGAAGTTAAGATGACTGATCTGTAATTCCCTGGGTTGTACTTATTTCTGTTTTTATATATGGGCATTACATTTGCCCTTTTCCAATCCTCTGGAATCTCTCCTGCCTTCCATTACTTTTTGAAGATAATAGATAATGGCTCAGATATCTCTTCAGTCAGCTCCATGAATATTCTAGGGTGTGTTTCATCAGGACTTGTTGACTTGAAGACATCTAATTTGTCTTAAGTAATTTTTAACTTGTGTTTTCCTTATTTTAGCCTCTGATTCTACCTCATTTTCACTGGCATTTACTGTGTTAGTTAGACATCCAATCACTACTAACCTTTTTGGTGAAAACTGAAACAAAGTCATTTGGCAGTTCTGCCATTTCTAGACTTTCTTGTATTGATTTCCTCCCCCCCTCCTTTATTGAGTAATGGGTCTGCCCTGTCCCTTGGTATTCCTCTTGCTTTTAATGTGTTTGTAGATTCTCTTGTTACCTTTTATGTCTTTAGCTAGTTTAATCTTGTTTTATGCTTTGGCCTTTCTAACTTTTGCTCCTCTATGGTTGTGCTATTTATATTGTTTGTTCTTTGTCTCACTACATCTTTATGAAACTGCTTGGGCATCAGAGGTTTTTTTCGTGGAGGGCATTAAATTAAAAATTATATCTTCAAAGAGGCCACTACTCCCTTGAGATAGTTGATAGGGTTGTGAGTTCAATCCTTGAGGGGGCCATTTAGGGAGCTGGGGCAAAAATTTGTCTGGGGATTGGTCCTGCTTTGAGCAGGGGGTTGGACTAGATGACCTCCTGAGGTCTCTTCCAACCTTGATATTCTATGATTCTAAGTCTGATCTGTGCATGAGATTACTCCTGAGAGCATTCTGTGCCAACAGATTTAAAATTCTGTAAATTTTATTTGTCAAATAAATTTGAGGCTCCAGCATGTCATTGAAGAGCAGAAGCCAGTGGCTGCACAGAGGTGGGAGAATTCTGCAGCTTCCCCCCCTGCCTTTCCCGACATGGACTCAGAGGTGAGCCTGTACCCAACCGTGACATAGTACAAGAACTGGGCCTGCTCCAGAAAACCCCAGAGCCCTGCCTCTTTATGCCAGATGCACCAGGTGTGGGCCAGTAGGCTCAGCAATGCAGGCTCCTAGTGTGGAGGGGCTTAATATAGGAGGATCCAGGGGTGGGTTGAGAGGGTCCTTTGTGGGGCAATCTCGATGCATGTGTCTCAGTGGGGGATCTGGGTGTGGGGTGGAGATCTGGATACACGGGGCTTGTTGTGGGGGGTTCTGGATGAAACAGTATTGGGACTGTGGGTGGGGGGTGTCCAGGTGAAGGTGGTTGCGGCTCACCAGGGAGAGTCTGCAAAGTGAGGGGGAATAGAGCTTGACAGGGGATCTGGGTGTGGGGGGCTCCCTGGGGGGTCCAGATGCTGCGAGAGTGGGGCTCAGTGGGATGGGGATCCTGGTACAGCTGCTTGTGGTTTGATGGGATAGGGATCCGGGTATAGGTTACACCTCGGGGTGGTCCAGGTGAAGGTGGGAGTGGGGATCATCAAGAGGGGGTTCTGAGTGTGGGGTGGTGAGGCTCAGCAGGAGGGTGTCGGTAGGAGGAGGGGTCTGGATGCATTGGGGTTGGGTGAATGGGGAGCAACTCCCTATACAGGGGTCCCTCCCCCTGCAGCTAAGGAGCAATGGGTGTGAGGAGGGAAGAATTTGCAGAGCTTCCTGTAGGTGGGGGAGAAATCTGGGGCTGGGTTTGACCCGGACTGGGATACCATGCAAGGGAAGAGGAATTCCCATCCTCCACAGCCTGGCTGGGACTAGCATGTGAGCCCAGCGTAAGAGTAGGAGCCACCCGCCGGGTCTTCCCCAGTCCTGCTATCTGCCCCACAGTGACTGACTTCTCTGCCAGCTACTGTAGGCACCTGAAACATACTGCTGGGGAGAGCTGCATGTCTGCTTTTGTGGCTTCCCTTTGCTTCCCTGTCATTTTTCTGTGGGGAAGCAAAGAAATCTGCAGGAGACATAAATTCTGCACATGCAGTATGGCACAGAATTCCCCCAGGCATAAAGGTAGCTAATGTAACAACCACAACAATGAAATAAGTTGAGGAATGAAAAAATACTCAACTTCTCCGCTACTTATAGGCACACTCTTCAGCTCTAGCACAACCACTAATCACAACCAATAATGCATCACAGCTTTAACTCTGTCTTATTGGGAATGCTAATTCTCCCGCACCCTTTTCCCCCAAACTCCCCACCACCACAGACACTGAATTTCTCCACTACCATGCTTACATTCTCTCATGTTTGGGGAATAGGGTGTTTCCTGGGGCCTCTGTATGTCTTGCCTTTTTTTCCTTCTTGGTCAGAAACTTGCCTGCTTTCAATAATTACGTTGGCCCAGTGACTCAGAGGAACTCAAAGTTCTCTTGTTCTTGTCTCTGTTCCTTTTTCCTAATAAGCTTTCCAGGTTTTTCTGTAGCCAATTTTTATTGGCTGACTCAGCCACTATTTCCTTTTTTGCAAATTCAGATTGTTGATTTGAAAGTCTGCCAAATGGTATGTTGGTGAACAAAAGTAACAAAAGCTACTTCTTTATTTATGATGAATAACATTAATATTTCTCTTATGAAGGATAGAATCTTCAATAGTGTAACAGCTACTTTGACAAAAAGTAGGCTCTTGTGGAGCTGACTGAACACTTTCATGAGCTGTGCTCCTGAGCTGGTTTGGGACTTTGTCAAAGATCCTGGTCTTCATCAAAATAACTGTTTCTTTGTCAGAGGCCCTCATCCAAGAAGCAGCACAAATACTGCAGGAGTCCTTTTTCCCCAACTTGCTTCAAAGCTTTTCCCCTCTAGCTTATTTTAAAAGCTTCCATATGCCATGTTATCCAACAGAAGTAGTTGACATGTCATCCATCAGCTCTGTTGTGCAGAAGTTTTCAGTTATAGTGACTAACCCTGTTTTTCTTTGTGTTAAAATAATTATGTATCACCAGAGGAGAGGGAGACCCTAAATCTGACTATATACACATTTTAAACTTTCTGCTGTCTGTAGCTTTTAAGGTATAGGGGGCTGAAAAATTGAAATTCAAAATCTTAACTTATTTAAGATTTATTTTTAACTGCTTAGAACTCAAACTAAGATTTACTTGGAAACTTTGAGAAAATTTGGTCTTTACTCAGGCTATGTGTTGTAAATTTTGGGTTAAACTGTTTTTCTAATAAAACAGAGGCCAAATTCTTGCCTATTTATGTAGATTATTATAGGCCCTCATTACCATAATATGAGCACCTCACAGTCTCTAATTTATCTCTGAACTCCCCTGTGAGGTAGGCAAACATTACTTATCCCCATGTTACAGATTGGGCACTAAGAGTACTCAGTATTGCAGTGGGAAGGTATGATTCCCCATGCAGGTAAATACTCATGCTAGCTCTACTCGTCCTAGTGCACTAAAAGTAGCAGTGTGGACAAGATGGCCCAGGTAACAGCTCTGTCTTACCACCTGAGTTTGGAATCAGGCGGCTAGCATGAGCTGCTGGCCGTCAGCCTGCCCTGGGAATCACACCTTGCAGGTCCCAGAGGGGTTCTGTGGTGAGCAGGGTATTCAGCCCAAGTCTCAAATTAGCACCCTAAACCATCCTTCCTCTTAACTTCGACTATAGTATTGCTACTGCTTCTCCAGTGTCAACTTCATGTTTGAAGGACATCTGTGATCTGATCCTGGGATAAAGACCTTAATGCCATCTTGTTTCTATGACCGTACCCTCATTTCTTTTTTGGATCTGGTGCGAGGGGTGGGGGGTAGGAGAGAGAGAGAGAGAGAGAGAGAGAGAGAGTTTAGTCTGTGTCCCTGACTGATAGCCCTCTATAGCATCTGTTTCCCCTCTGGTTCTTTTTCAGAGGAGTTGATCTTTTAATACTTTGACAGTGGCTAGCAGGTTGCTTCATAGTATAAATCCTCCTATTTCTCCCTGTGATCTCACTTTGGTCCAAGTCAATTTGATACATCATTCCTTTTAACCCCAAAGATATGTCCATTTGCTTAGCTATCAAGAACAGTTGTGGAGCTTTGGAAAGAATAGGAGGGACCAGAATTTTTCTTTGTTAACCTTAACTGTTTTTCTGCTGAGACCAGATAACTCATGGTGGTTAATAATAGTTACCGACAGTCAAACTTATTAGGCTGTTCGTCTGGAGCTTGGCAGCTATCAAGCTGGTGTTCCCATCAAGTCTCTGAGCTTAGTTTTCTAGTCTTCCTCTCCTAAAATGCTGTATAGAATGGTTGTGTGGTCTGGCACTGGAGCGTTCCAGTAGAAGTAATTAACAGAAATATCCCTTTGTGGATTGATAGCTCTGTGTTGTGAAACTGATGATATAATGAACTTCCTCTGCCTTTCAAATATATTGGAGTTATATCTGTCTGTTTCAACTACGCTTAAATTTTCTGGTAGCTGAGTCATTTTCATGGAGTACTCTTTAATAATTTGTTCCTCAACACTGTGAAGATGTACTTTTCAGAATACAATAAAAGTAACTGTCTTCTATTAAAAATAAGTGAATGATATAGAGGTTGTGATGTGCCTAGGGCACAATGATAATGGATTAAGTAATTTATTCCCAGTATCATTCTCTTTCCTTTAGCCATTTATACTATAGTATATCCTGCCAAACCACTAAGTGAACTTAAAGCTTAACTGAAAAACAATTTTGTTAAATGTATAATAACTGTCAGGCAATTCTGACAGGTTCAAGATCTCTTAGGCCATGTCTACATCTTAAATTTTGCAGCGCTGGTTGTTACAGCTGTATTAGTACAGCTGTATAGGGCCAGCGCTGCAGAGTGGCCACACTTACAGCAACCAGCGCTGCAAGTGGTGTTAGATGTGGCCACACTGCAGCGCTGTTGGGCGGCTTCAAGGGGGGTTCCGGGACGAGAGAGCAAACCGGGAAAGGAAACCAGCTTCCCCGCGGTTTGCTCTCTCGGTCCCGGAGCCAGCCAGCAAACCGCAGGGAAGGAGACCTGCTTGCTCGGGGTTCCGGGACCGAGAGAGCAAACCGGGAACGCCGCGGTTTGCTCTCTCGGTCCCGGAGCCAGCCAGCAAACCGCAGGGAAGGAGACCTGCTTGCTCGGGGTTCCGGGACCGAGAGAGCAAACTGCGGCGAAGCTGGTTTCCTTTCCCGGTTTGCTCTCTCGGTCCCGGAACCCCGAGCAAGCAGGTCTCCTTCCCTGCGGTTTGCTGGCTGGCTCCGGGACCGAGAGAGCAAACCGCGGCGTTCCCGGTTTGCTCTCTCGGTCCCGGAACCCCGAGCAAGCAGGTCTCCTTCCCTGCGGTTTGCTGGCTGGCTCCGGGACCGAGAGAGCAAACCGCGGCGTTCCCGGTTTGCTCTCTCGGTCCCGGAACCCCGAGCAAGCAGGTCTCCTTCCCTGCGGTTTGCTGGCTGGCTCCGGGACCGAGAGAGCAAACCGGGAAAGGAAACCAGCTTGATTACCAGAGGCTTCCTCCTTCCACGGAGGTCAAGAAAAGCGCTGGTAACTGTCTACATTGGATTACCAGCGCTGGGTCACCAGCGCTGGATCCTCTACACCCGAGACAAAACGGGAGTACGGCCAGCGCTGCAAACAGGGAGTTGCAGCGCTGGTGGTGCCCTGCAGATGTGTACACCTTCAAAGTTGCAGCGCTGTAACTCCCTCACCAGCGCTGCAACTTTCTGATGTAGACAAGCCCTTAGTGTTCTGAAATTGTCCATTATGTTGCTATTTTTCAATCTGCTGCTGAAGTATTAGTACGATTAAGGCCACTTTGGACAGGATGGCCAGTTTAAGAAATCCTTTGTGCCTGTTTTTACAGGTCTTGTTGAATTTGTTAGAAGATAGCAGCAGCTGTTTAATATTAATCCTTTTCAGTGTGATGGTGATGATCCACATATATCTTATTACTTGATTTTATTTAGCCACCTAAACAGTAGTTTCAATATAGAGTTACGTGAGATAAATTATTTTTCTTGTCTTGACCCATCAAAATGTTGTATTCTCGTTTTGCACATGGCTTTAAAGTGTATATGGAAAGTTCAAAAGATGAACTTCACTTTTTATACATTTGGCTTTTGAAAACTTTCCATTGTATGAATGTTCCTTGCATTGCAGGGATACAGTTGTGAAAACAGTGAGTTTTTTAAAATCTGACTGACTAAATCTCTAGCTCAGGGGTCGGCGACCTTTCAGAAGTAGTGTGCTGAGTCTTCATTTATTCACTCTAATTTAAGGTTTCACATGCTAGTAATACATTTTACTGTTTTTAGAAGGTCTCTTTCTATAAGTCTATAATATATAACTAAGCTATTGTTGTATATAAAGTAAACAACATTTTTAAAATGTTTACGAAGCTTCATTTAAAATTAAATTAAAAAGCAGAGCTCTCCAGACTGGTGGCCAGGACCCGGGCAGTGTGAGTGCCACTAAAAATCAGCTTACGTGCCGCCTTCGGCACACATGCCATAGGTTACCTACCCCTGCTTTAGCTGATGATAATAGTAGAGCTTAAATTTAGCGACAAATTGAATTAACAATTCAGTCTTTTAAAAATTTGCTGTTTCCCCCCTCCCCCACTCCTTGTAATTTTATAAAATGAGAAATATAGTAGGTAAAGACTAGCCCATTTTCTGTAGCCAGTACTGTATCATTTAGACTGAAATTTCCCTTGTGTATTCAATAAATCATGACTGAGTTTTTGGTATGTTTGAAATTCAGTTTGTCCATTCTTGAGATCTGAGTGTGAAAGGTCTTGTTCAGTATTTTAAATGCTTATTTTGCACCTCTAAGTTAACAGACATTTTTGTAAAACTTCAAACTCCTTGGTCTTCAATGAGATGTTTTAAAGAAACGTGATTATCCAAAAACTTGGTTTTTGTAAGTATTAGAAATTTATATTTTTGACTACATAGTATGTGATTTTTCTGTTAATTCAGTGTAGTTCACTGCTTTTGAAAATTTGGGCCAGTAGCCTACATGACCATTCATTGAAGATTGACAGAGCCTTACCAATGATCAAGAAATGTCTGAAATACAAAAGCAAATTAACTTCCTTTTGTGGATTACTTACATTTCTCCAGGTTACATGAACTGAAAAGGGACAGAGTGGCTTATGGAAGATAAACATGAAAAAAAAACCGAAATATTCTCTTGTCTGTTATGTCAGAATAATAATAATAAAAAAAACCCTCTATTTAAAAGTATAAAAAATGTATGCCTCACGTGGTAAAACCTGCAGAATATAAAAGTATAGAATATAACTTAGTGTTCACCTTTTCTCCCTTAATCACTCACGTATCTCCAGTTACCCTTTGTCAGCCATTAGATACTGAACGTAAAAACAAACAGAAAAACCCCACAGCTTTGGAAGGGAATTACATGAAATGAAGTTTTATCTTTAACACAACTATGAAGCAGTATGTTGTTAGAATATGAGGGTAAGAAGTAAGTGAATCTGTTAAGTAGGCCACAATTTATAGCAGAACATGAAAATGTCAGGTGACATCACAGCTCAGTTAATCAGTGAAGAGTAGAATGAGGGTGAATCTCCTTAGTAATGTATTAAAAATGGTTTTTCTTAATCGCTTTTCAGTTTCAGATAGTGTCTGCTAGCAAGAGGTCTACCACTGCAGCGGTGTTCAAGCACATATTTCTTAACTGGTAACACTAGGCTGACCCCGGCCCCACATGTGGGTCAGCATCGGAACCTCAGGGCTGCCCCCCGGAGGCAGCTGTTGAAAATGTCCCAGGGTCTCTGTCTGTGTCACCCTAGCGCAGGGGTGTGTGTGTGTGTGTGTGCGCGCTGGGGATGAGCCCTGCGCCACATCTCAAAAGAGCATTTTAATTTAACCCTTTGCGGCCGGTCTTTGCAGGGGTCTCTGCTGTGCCCCCTTCCCCCCAGCCTTTGTTTTAATAAAGACTCACGGAAATGAAGAAAAAAACCACACTTAATACATAATTCCCATATGAAGAATTTTTGGCTGTTTTCAATTGTTCTCTTGTATAGAATGTACTCCCCCCCCCACTCCAATTTATCAGAGAAATTTATTTTGTCCACATCTCTCAAATGAACTGTAGCAAGACAGTATTAAAGGGTATTTTTTTAAAAAATAAACTCAGCAGTGAAAAGCTAATATGACATTTTGGAGATAAATATTTGATATAAATACATTATGAATTTATACAGCAGAAAGATCAGAACACTGAAGTGTGAGATGCATTTGCTATGTAACAAGAACACGGTCAGTTTATTAACGATGCATCTTGACAACAGATGTCTACACACACAGAGTTACCAATTCTGTATATATGTAACACAGCAGGCATAGGAAGGAAAGTTGTCAGCTTGTCAGAAGAACCATTTGCATTCTCAAAATGGAGTAGAGAACAATTGTATCTCACTTTCAGCTTCTGTTAAGTATGGTTAGACTCCTGGCACTCCTCTCAGTAGCTGTAATTTAGCCAGGTGCTTTATAATGAACTAAATTAAAAGAATCAACATATTTCTTCTGTGTATTGGCAGGTTAGCAGTATGTTTGATTTAACTATGTTTAGTTTTCCCTAAAGTGTATTGAGATTTAAGTTATTGGTACTGAATCCTTGTGGCATTGGAAATCAGGCTAAAATAAATATAAATACAAATATAACAATGGTTAGTTTCTTATCCGCATCTGTGTATAGTAATGCAAAGAATTGACTCTTAAAAGCTTTACGGAATTAAGCACTATAAACTCTTTGTGTGAAGGGGGGGAAGACTTTAAATTTCATTGAACTAAATGTGAATGTATCAGAATGATATCATTACTGCAGAGAAGCTACATACTTACTATTAGTTTTCCTGAGGAAAAAAACAATTTTGGTGTCAAATTCTGTAATGATATTCAGAGGCAACACAGTTACTGCTTACATACTGTTAAATGTATGTCAGTCTTTCTTTAGGGTAATGGAGAGAACCGATAAAGGCTCTCCTTTTTATAGTGTTCTATGCTTCTGCTGAGTGTACACTCAGCAGGTTTCTTGTTTTTGATTTTTATGGAGGAATTCATGAGATATCAGTTTTCTGGGAAATTTATAATTTTACTCACACTTGATTTACACTGCCCATCCAGCTTTAATTTTGTCCCCTAAAATTTTCCAAAATGTACACAAAGGTCAGAATAAATTACTAGGGACAGATTTTTTTTTTTTTAATTTTGATTTTTGCAGTTACATTTTTCTTTAAAAAAATAAACCTATTGAAAATTAAATGTTGACATTGACAGTTTATATTAAGGCTTGATCTTTCTACAACCCATTCAAATCAATTAAATTCAATTAAAAATATTCTGCAGCAAATGTATACTGCTTGAAGTTTTAAAGAAAGTCTGATCACTTGAACTCGTAAAAGTCACTGGTGAAACACCTAGAACCAGAGTTTGTTCAAGAGCTGAACCAGCTTTTAACAGCACTAACATCTTCTGGAGATGCAGGAAGAATTTTTTATCATTTTGTTTGTTCTGTTTGTTTAGTTCAACGACTGATTCATTCATAAAATGATTGGGAGTTGAAAAAGCTTGTTTTCCTCTTCCAGTCTGTGACTAAAAACAAAGTGTGAGAGGATGAGGTCCACTAGTTCTAAAATCTTGAAGGACACTGTGACCAGAAACAATGAGTTCAATTCACAAACTACAGGTAACGCTGCCTTTGTTTAGTCAGTAAGTTGTAAATGCAAAAGATGTTTTGACAAAATAATGTTTTTCTCATGTATACAGCATATTAAGGTAGTTTTATTTAACTGATAAACTAAACTGCTGTTTTGTGCATTTTAATTGAATTCTAGTTTTCATCCAAATACAGCTTGAAAGAAATCAGAAGTAAAATAATTAATCTTGTAGTAAATAAGAAATGCATTATTGACTATTTGCCAACATAAGACTAAATAGGAATCTGAATAAATGTATGTTAAGCTATGTAATTACTTAAATAAATATCTCTAGATATAGTATAGTCTCCTGACTAGCAAAAAAATAACACATTTAGTATAAAGGCTATATTTAGTTGCCAATTTACTTTAATGGTAACCAACCATTAAAGGTCAGACCAAGAGTTGTCATGAGCATGGTTGGGGGGTGGGAGGAAACCCAGTGAACACATACTGTTTGCTGGAGCAAGGGGAAATAACAAACGGAGTTTAACTTAGTCTCTCAGGCACTATTAATCCTTGCATTATGACCTGATGGCAAGGATGAGCTGGGTAAGCGTTTTCTCTTCCTTTTTCCCTTCAAAGCTACTCATTAAACATTTTGGCTTTTTTATATAACTGTTATAATTCCTAGATAAAAAGCTATGTTACGTTGCCATTAGCTGAGACTGCGTACAGTAGAGCAGAACCTCAGAGTTGTGTTCACCAGAGTTACATACTGATCAGTCAACCATACACTTCATTTGGAATCGGAAGTACCAATCAGGCAGCAGAAATAAAAACAATGAAGCAAATAGTGCAAGTACAGTACTATGTTATACATAACTATTTCAAAATAGGGAAAGTTAATTTTTTGGCAAGGTAAGGAAATTGATTCTGTACTTGTTTCATTTGAATTCAGATGGTTAAAGGCAGCAGTTTTTTTGCATAGTAATGTTTCAAAGCTATATTAAGTCAATGTTCAATTGTAAACTTTTGCAAGAACAGCCATAATGTTTTGTTCAGAGTTACGAGCAATTCCTGACATGTTCGTAAGTCTGAGGTTCTACTGTATCAGCAAAGAGTAAAAAATTAGATGTTGTAATTCTCCCTAAAATCAAACATCATAAATCCAAGAGAACTTTAAAGACACTCAGATGGCACTGCTGTCACGACTTCTCTACTCTCCTGCAGAGCTGGTGATCTGTGCTCTTCTCACTGGTTTGGATCCTGATTTACAGCTTCAATCTTTTTTGTCTGAGGTTAGTACCCACTTCTTTGCATGAAGTGCAAGTGCAAGCCAAACAAGCTACAAGCCAAAAACTAGCCAACAAGCAACTCACAAGCCAATTAAGCTTAAAAACAAGCCCAATTTCAGCGTTTTTTTCCATGGGTTTGGCATGTCTGCCTTCCAGGTGTTGGTCCTATTAATAAATTACCAGAAGTCCACCTGTATCCCTGTACAAAGGATAGAGTTTATTGGCACGGTTCTCGATTTTGAATAGGTGAAGCACCTCCTTTCAGAGGATTGTATCTGCTCAATCTCGACTTTGATAAGCTCCCTTCAGGCACATCTGATCACAATAGTCCAGATGTGCTTGAGCCTTCTGGACCACATGGCATCGTGAACATGTGGTACAACATGCAAGGCTACATCTCAGACCTCTTCAGGTCTGGTTGACCACTGTATATTCACCCTCGTAACATCATTTGGACATGGTATTTACTGTCCTTGACTCACTGACTTGATGGTTGAACAGACAAACAGTTTGTGCGGGAGTACCTTTTTCGAGGCCCCAACCATCTATGTATCTCCAGTGCCTTGGTGCTGGGTTTGGAAGTCCGCCATGGGCAGCTTAGGACTCAAGGCCTATGGTCTCAAGAAGAGCTCTTGTTCCATATCAGTAATAGAGACCACAGGGCAGTTCGTCTGGCCTACCAGGCATTCTTAACCCACATTAGACAGTGCAGTCTCAGTTCTCACAGACAGTACAACCTCCATGTACAACATCAACAGACAGGGTGCAGCGCATTTTTCCCTCCCATGCCAGGAAGCAATCCAACTGTGAGAGTTTTGCATTACATACTCAATCTACCTAGAACAGGGGTGAGCAAACGTTTTGGCCGGAGGGCCACATCGCGGTGGGAAACTGTATGGAGAGCCGGGTAGGGAAGGCTGTGCCCCCCAAACAGCCTGGCCCCTGCCCCCATCTGACCCCTCCCACTTTCCGCCCCCTGACTGCCCCCCTCAGAATCTCCCACCCATCCAACCCCCCATTCCTTGTTCCCTGACCTCCCCCTCCCGGGACCCCTGCCCCTATCCAACCCCCTCCCACTTCCTGTCCCCTGACTGCCTGACCCCTGTCCACACCCCTGCCCCATCACAGGACCCCATCCCCATTCAACCCCCCCGTTCCCCATCTCCTGCCCCACCAAACCTCTGCTGCATCCAACTGCCCCTGTCCCCTGACTGCCCCCCGCCTAGGCCCCCTGCTCCATATCCGGGCCCTTGACCCCCTTGCCAAGCCGCTCATAGCAGCATGTCTGGAGCCGTGCCTCCTGGCTGGAGCCAAACACACTGCCCTGCATGAGTGTGCAGCCCCGCCACCCAGAGCACTGCTCGCGTGGCGGCATAGCTGCAGGGCTGGGGGCTCAGGGGCCAGACAGGACGGTCCCTGCGGGCTGGATGTGACCCACAGGCTATAGTTTGCCCACCTCTGACCTAGAAGCATCTTATCTGCTGGGTATACAGAACCAACTCGCAAATCACCTCAACAGGTCCTTCTCCAGTTACCACGATTGGTCCCTTCATCCAGACATCACTAAAAACATCTTCCAAAGGGGGGGGGGGCTTCCCTTTATAGAACTGTTTGCTACCTGCAACAACAGGAAATGCCATAAGTTTTGTTCCCAGAGGGGCCATGACACGGCGTCTCTTACAGATGCCTTCCTGTGGCATAGACAACTTATCTGTATTATACCTTCCCCCCCATTCCATTAATTCACAAGGTTCTGTTGAAGATCAAGCAAGACTGAGCACAGGTCATCCTTGTAGTCCTGGTGTGTCCCAGACAGCACTGGTTTACCACCCTCTTAAGCCTTTTGGTGCCGCCACCAATCAGGCTGTCACTGCACCCAGACCTGATCACTGAGGACCATGGTCAGCTTCTCCACTTGCATCTCAGCTCTCTTCATCTGACAGCATGGAACCTTCACAGCTGAATCCTGAAGAGCAAGCTTACTTTGAGGAGGTTCATAGTCCTACTAGGCAGTAGAAAAAATTTCACCATGGTAACTTACCTGGCAAAGTGGAAACGATTCTCCATCTGGTCTTCCCAGCGTGGGATTCCACATATACAATGCTCATTGCAACTTATTTTGGAGTACCTTCTGCTCTTGAAACAATAAGATCTGGACCTTTCTTCAATCAAAGTCCACATGGCAGTCATTTAAGCCTTCCATCCTAAAGTTGACAACAGATTGGGTTTTTTTGGCATGAAACGATGATCCATTTTCTCAAAGGGCTGGAGAGTGTGTTCCCTCAGAAGGAACCAATCTTTCCTTGGGACCTAAATCTCATCCTGTCAAAGATGACAGGCCCGCCCTTCATCCCCCTAGTGACATGCTTGCTGTTGAACCTATAAGTGCTTTTTTAGTGGCCCTCACTTCAGCCAAGAAGGTTTTGGAGATCCGAGCCCTCATGTCGGAACCCCTCGTATGCAATTTTCTTCAAAGATAAAGTGCAGCTGCACCCACGTTCAAAGTTCCTCCCGAAAGTGGTTTCACAATTCCACTTCAGCCAAGCAATTTTTCTACCAGTATTCTACTCTTTTAAGTTGCATGCAGATAGGGAAGAACAATGTTTGCATTGCTTGGATGTTAGATCGGCCCTGGTATTTTATATTCAAAGGACCAAGCTGTTCTGCAGATGGATTCAGGTGTTCATAGTGATAGTTGAGAGAATGAGGCCTGGTCCACACTACACAGTTAAATCGATTTAAACAGCGTTAAATCAATTTAACTCTGTACCCGTCCATACTACAAGGCACTTTAAATCGATTTTAAGGGCTCTTAAAATCGATTTCTGTACTCCTCCCCAATGAGAGGAGTAACCCTAAAATCGATATTACTATATCGATTTAGGGTTAGTGTGGACGGAAATCAAAGTTATTGGTCTCATTCCTTTAATGTAGCTACCCAGAGTGCACTGCTCCGGAAATCGATGGTATCCTAGGACCATGGACGCACACCACCGAATTAATGTGCCCTAGTGTGGACGCATAAAATTGATTTTATAATATCGGTTTTATAAAACCGGTTTTAGTAATTTTGATTTTATGCTGTAGTGTAGACGTAGCCTGAAGGGTCTCCTCATCTCTGCCCAGAGGATTTAGTCTTGGATTACTTAGTGTATCCGGGCATGTTACGACCTCGCAGGAGTCCCTCCTCCACCTAACCTGACTGCTCACTCCACAAGATCTTAGGCCTGTTTGGATGGTTTCTTAGCTCAAGTCCCTGTTCAAGATATCTGCAGAGCAGCAACCTGATCCGTGGTGCACTTATTCTTCACACACCATGCCATTACCGTACACTCCAACGACGATGCCAACTTTGGCCACACAGTGTTACAGGGAGCTTGTCCTTGGTCTCTGAGCCCACCTCCTGTGCAGCTGCTTGTGAGTCACCTGTATTGGAATGGACATGTGCATGCACTCAAAGAAAAAAATGGTTAACTTTCTGTAACTGTTGTTCTTCAAGATGTGTTGCACATGTCCATTCCAAGACCTGTCCATTGTCCCCTCTCTTGGAGTTGTCAGTAAGAAGAAATGGAAGGAGTGCAGACTCCATGGGGCCCTTTATGCTGGCACTATGAGCATATGGCACGATGGGGTGCTGGAGCAGACCCTATGGATACCAGTAATGGAAAAAATTATGGCAATTGTGGGTGGGTCGTGCATGCACCTATATTGGAATGGACATGTGCAACACATCTCGAAATACAACAGTTACAGACAGGTTAATAAGTAGTTTTTTCCAACTGAAGTTGATTCAATAAGAAATGCTTTTAAACGCGACAGTTATAAAACAGTGCAGACAATGCGTTTCTTTTACCATTTTATGGAACTATTTTCCATGTGTGCATAATAATTGTTTGGTTATAATTGGGTAACTTTGGTTTAAAACTACATATTTGCATTTGATGCTGGCTTTCATCAGGATATTAGGTTTTTGAAGGAGGAAATGCTGGTTGGAACAAATACAGTTTGGATTTTTCATCTTTTCTAGTAGTTTTTTACCCTGTAGATTTGGATAGAGATTGTGTTTAGCTTATCTGTTCTGTTCACGTATACAGCTTAATACACGAGAAAGAAGGATGAAAACGTTAATTTTTAAGCTAGAGTAACTATAAATGAAGAAATGCATGTATCAAGGATGGTAGAGAAATCTTGAATATTGCAAATAGGACCTTCTGAACTGTAATTTCCTGTCCTATACTAAAACTATTTCTGCTGTCTTTGGCTGCTTGCCGCATTGCCGCTACTCTCCACTGAAATGGATAGCACTTTCCATGGACTCCCCAAATATATATTTCTGTATACTTTAGTAGCAGTTTTACCATGTAAAGCTGTTTTTTAGTTTACTACAAATTTTTAAGATTGCTTCTGTACAGCTGGAAATATACTTAAAGACCTGGTAGATGGCAAATGTCATTCCTGTCATAGAGAAACCATCTGTAATGCCATGAGAAGGCCAAGCTACTGGAAACAGGAGATTAGCTTATGAAACATTTATTTTTATTAGTGGCATGATGCCACATGTCATTACAGCCAACCTTAATTAATGTTTGGTTATAATGTCACTGTTTCAAATATTTGTTTGGGAAATCTTGAGGTAACTCGGGTGTGTTGTATTGCTTAATATTAGACAATGTTAAGTAGTTAAAGTAGTCCTCTAGAAATACCTTTTTTAAGAACTGAATGTAATCAAATAGTTGTCTGGATCCCAAATCACTGAAGTTTTATTGGTACAAGTGGCAGTTCATTTTTTGTTCCCCAACTTTAAGGTATACATTTTATGGCCAGTAGGGGGAGGCACCGGCTCCTCTTATTTCTCAGCCTAAGTTTTCCATGTTCCCATTTAACCTGAATTACAGAAACACTGTCTGCATTTATACTTTTCTGTTTACTGGTTTGGAAGGAATCTTATATCTCCTTAGTTATACCACCTTGTTGAGTTTCACTTGAGCAGTAAGTGTATATTATGTGAACTAGCTATTAATGGCATCTGAAACTATTATCTTACTCTGACTGCAGTGAATACTTTCAGTCTTTCATTTTTCTAAAAAAACTTCTTAAACAAATGATACAGTAGATAGGCAAATATGACCTGATACTTAGGTCCATAGTTATTGGTTAATATGAGTGTGAGATGTGGGGGAGAGAGGAAGCAATGTGGAGTTACATTTTAATTTATAGATGTCGTATGGATATTTAGGGCCTTTCAGTATTGAACTTTTCTATAATACTTGTTCTGATTGAGTTAATGAAATTTAGCTTTAAAGGCAAATGACGTGTGAGATATATTTTTATCTAGAATGTTACTGTGTACAAAACTTAATTTTCATAAGATAGTTATTTTAAGTCTTTTACCAATGAAGCATTTACAGTACAATCTCAGAGTTACAAACACCAGAGTTACGAACTGATCAGTAAACCACATACCTCATTTGGAACTGGAAGTACACAATCAGACAGTAAATGATGCACCCCTCAAAAAAAAAAGGGGGAGAAGCAAATGCTGCTTAGTATAGTACTGTGTTAAACATAAACTACTTTTTAAAAAAAGAGTAAAAGTAAAATATTTTTGGCAAGGTAAGGAAACTGTTTCTGTGTTTGTTTCATTTAAATTAAGATGCTTAAAAGCAGCATTTTTCTTCTGCATAGTAATGTTTCAGAGATGTATTAAGTCAGTGTTCAGCTGTAAACTTCTAAAAGAATGAAATAATAATAATTTGAGATCTCTATCTCATAGAGCTGGAAGGGACACTGAAAGGTCATCGAGTCCAGCCCCCTGCCTTCACTAGCAGGACCAGGTACTGATTTTGCCCCAGATCCCTAAGTGGACCCCTCAAGGATTGAACTCTCTACCCTGGTTTAGCAGACCAATGCTCAAACCACCAAGCTATCCCTCCCTCCTGCTATGATTGTTATAAGAACAGTCAAAACTTTTTGTTCAGAGTTACAAATAACCTCTCTTCCTGACATATTCATAACTGAGGATCTACTGTATAACTGTATCAGAGGGGTAGCTGTGTTAGTCTGGATCTGTAAAAACAGGAAAGAGTCCTGTGGCACCTTATAGACTAACAGACGTATTGGAGCATGAGCTTTTGAGGGTGAATACCCACTTTGTCAGATTAATGTAGTGGAATTTTCTAGGGGCAGGTATATATATGCAAGCAAGAATCAGGCTAGAGATAACGAGGTTAGTTCAATCAGGGAGGATGAGGCCCTCTTCTAGCAGTTGAGGTGTGAAAACCAAAGGAGGAGAAACTGCTTTTGTAGTTGGCTAGCCATTCACTGTCTTTGTTTAATCCTGAGCTGATGGTGTCAAATTTGCAGATAAACTGAAGCTCAGCAGTTTCTCATTGAAGTGTGGTCTTGAAGTTTTTTTGCTGCAGGATGGCTACCTTTAAATCTGCTATTGTATGTCCAGGGAGATTGAAGTGTTCTCCTACAGGTTTTTGTATATTGCCATTCCTAATATCTGATTTGTGTCCATTTATCCTTTTCCGTAGGGACTGTCCAGACTGTATAACTGGTTTATTTAAAATAAAACAATAGATAATCTCCTAATTAAATTCTTAATAAAAGGAGTGTAAGTATCATTTTTCATAAACAGCACTCTATTCCATCTTCTGTCGAGAGTACAGCATATGCTTGGAAAACTGACAAATTGCTGAAGCCTGGTTAAATTTGTAAACGTAAAAGTTGTTCAGGCATATTTTTTTCTCAAGTTAAGACATTCTTTAACTTCGCCAGTAAAAATAGGAAGTGTTTTCCTTATGAGTTTTAGTTCTTAGCTTGTACATTTGTTCTTTGAGGAAGAACAGTAGTTATACTTTATAGTTTTAAAATATGGATTATGTTGTTTATCAGTATCATATGTCAGAAATGGAATTAATTTGATGTGCTCACTGTGACCTCCCTTTGAAGTCAAAGGCCAAATTCCTATTGACTTAAATAATGTAAGGCCTGGTCTACACTACGTGTTTAAATCGATTTTAGCAGCGTTAAACTGATTTAACGCTGTACCCGTCCACACTACGAAGTCCTTTGTATCGATATAAAGGGCTCTTTAAATCGGTTTCTGTACTCCTCCCCAACGAGAGGAGTAGCGCTAAAATCAGTATTACCATATTGGATAAGGGTTAGTGTGGCCACAAATCGACGGTATTGGCCTCCGGGCGATATCCCACAGTGCACCACTGTGACCGCTCTGGACAGCAATCTCAACTCGGATGCAGTGGCCAGGTAAACTGGAAAAGCCCCACGAAATTTCGATTTTCATTTCCTGTTTGCCCAGCGTGGAGCTCTGATCAGCACAGGTGGCAATGCAGTCCCAAATCCAAAAAGAGCTCCAGCATGGACCGTACGGGAGATACTGGATCTGATTGCTGTATGAGGAAACAAATCTGTTGTATCAGAGCTCCATTATAGAAGACGAAATGCCAAAGCATTTGAAAAAAAAAATCTACAGGCTACACAGTGCTGTGTGACAAGCGTAACGGGAAGCCAGAGACTCAGGGCTTGTCTACATCAGAAAGTTGCAGCGCTGGTGAGGGAGTTACAGCGCTGCAACTTTGAGGGTGTACACATCTGCAGGGCATCACCAGCGCTGCAACTCCCTGTTTGCAGCGCTGGCCGTACTCCCGTTTTGTCTCGGGTGTAGAGGATCCAGCGCTGGTGATCCAGCGCTGGTAATGCAATGTAGACACTCACCAGCGCTTTTCTTGGCCTCCGTGGAATAAGCAGGTATCCCAGCATACCTGAGGATACCTCTCTGGTAATCAAGAAAACTCCTCTGCCCTGTGCTCACCTGACCCCTCCTTTAAATGCCCCGGGAAATTTCAAAAATCACCTTCCTGTTTGCTCAGTCAGGCGTGGAGTGCAATTAATCAATCATTCAGCGACCATGCCTCCACGCAACAAACGAGCCCCAGCATGGACCAATGCAGAGCTGCAGGATCTAATTAGTGTGTGGGGAGATGAGGCTGTTCAAACACAGCTGCGCTCCAGAAGGAGAAACTACGATACCTATGGTCAGATATCGCAGTCCATGATGAGAAGGGGCCACGAACGGGACGCCTTGCAATGCAGAGTAAAAATTAAGGAGTTGAGGAGTGCATACTGCAAAGCCCGTGAGGGAAACCGACGCTCAGGAGCAGCCCCCACAACCTGCAGGTTTTACAAGGAGCTGGATGCCATTCTTGGGTGTGACCCCACCGTGAATCCTAGAAGCACGATGGAGAGTTCAGAGCAGGGAGAAGTGGGGGATGGTGTAGAGGATGAATACAGTGATACTACTGGCGTTGAGGGGGCCACCCCGGAGTCTCAGGACACAGGCAGCCAGGAGCTCTTCTCTAGCCCTGAGGAGACTAGCCAGTCCCAGCAGCTGGAAGCGGACGTTGATGAGGAAGCTGAGGATCGTGCTCGTGGTAAGTAGATTGCAATGCTTTGTGATAGCAGGATTCTCGTTATGGCTGACTGCATGCATGCCTAAACGTGGAATAGCCCATTGATTTGATCTATGACATCTGTGTAATCTGCCTGAGTAATCTCTTGAAAAGTTGCAGCTAGATCTTGGGCAATGTGCTTTAACAAGTTTATAGGTAGAGCCACCGTGGTCCCTGTCCCGGTCAGGCTAACTCGTCCGATCCACTGTGCAGCGAGGGGTGGGGGGACCATGGCCGCACACAGGCGAGCTGCATAGGGACCAGGGCGGTATCCGCATTCCTGTAGAAGACCCTCCCGCTCTTCCTTGGTAACACGCAGCAGTGATATGTCTGGCATTATGAAAGCCTGTGGATAG
The DNA here is from genome assembly GCF_007399415.2 of Gopherus evgoodei. Taxonomy (NCBI): domain Eukaryota; kingdom Metazoa; phylum Chordata; order Testudines; family Testudinidae; genus Gopherus; species Gopherus evgoodei. Next base: position 48,667,335 of record NC_044328.1, read on the forward strand.
TTTAGGGATAATTGAGGGCAGGTAGCTAGAAGCACGGCTCCCCAGCGCAAGGCGGTCTGTTTCCTCTGCCCCAATCGACCCCCCCCCCGCCCTTCCCAGCACGTAGGCATCCAGGCGGGGTGCTTCTTCCTCACCGATCCCCCCTTCCAAGCATGAAACCTGCCCTGCTGTGTGCTCTGTCCGTCCCCCACCCCCCCTTCCAAGCGTGAAACCTGCCCTGCGGTGTGCTCTGTCCGTCCCCCACCCCCCTTCCAAGCGGGAACCGTGTCCTGCGGGGTGCTTCTTCCTCGCCGATCCCCCCTTCCAAGCGTGAAACCTGCCCTGCTGTGTGCTCTGTCCGTCCCCCACCCCCCCTTCCAAGCGTGAAACCTGCCCTGCGGTGTGCTCTGTCCGTCCCCCACCCCCCCTTCCAAGCGGGAACCGTGTCCTGCGGGGTGCTTCTTCCTCGCCGATCCCCCCTTCCAAGCGTGAAACCTGCCCTGCTGTGTGCTCTGGCCGTCCCCCACCCCCCCCTTCCAAGCGTGAAACCTGCCCTGCTGTGTGCTCTGTCCGTCCCCCACCCCCACTTCCAAGCACGAAACCTGCCCTGCTGTGTGCTCTGTCCGTCCCCCACCCCCCCTTCCAAGCGTGAAACCTGCCCTGCGGTGTGCTCTGTCCGTCCCCCACCCCCACTTCCAAGCGGGAACCCTGTCCTGCGGGGTGCTTTTTCCTCACCCGGCCCCCCTTCCAAGCAGGAACCAAGGCATCCCACTAACATGGGAGAATTTTAAGCAAAAGTACTCACCCCACTGCTAGACATGTCTTAGCTTTCTTGAACTCTACAGTGTTATGTGAGGTATGTGAGAGGGATGCTACCTACAGTTTCCAGTGTCCTTCAAAAGTTGATAATAAACAATGATGCCCCTGTGTTTTACATGTCTCTATCTCTATTTTTTCTAGGCAACTCGAGTAATGCAGCTATGTCACCGGCCTCACGTAGATTGCAGAATTTGAGGCGCAATCCTAGGAAATCAAAAGAGGAGCTGATCAAGACCGTTCTGAACCACTACAACAGGGAAAGTAGGAAGACTGAGGAGTGGAGAAAAAGTTTACAGGAATGGAGGCTGACTGAAAGCAGGAGACAGGAATTGTCTGCCAAAAGAATAGCCAGGCAGATGATGAGACTCCTGTCTCGCCAAACCAAGTCTTTTGAGTCTCTTGTAGCCATGCAGACAAATATATACCGTGATAGCCCACAGCCTTCCCAAAGCACTGTTCCTTGTCCCCCTGTGTATCCTCAAAATAGCTTTATGCAGCACCCAGTTCCTTATCATCAGCTGCCCCCAACACCTATAAGATCACCTAGTAACCAAGATATGTTTAATTCTTACCCAGTGCACTCCACCCCTATCATTCTGCAGCAAAGTAATGGTGAGTTGCATCAGACGGTTACAATTGAGTAAAATAGGAAATAGTAAAACATCTGAATGTACTGTGAACTACCCATACCCCCTTTCCTGTTTTTTACTGTATGACAAATAAAAGGATTTGGTTTGTATTTCTTTCCCTATGTTTTATTGGTGATAGAAATGGTTAATTATACACAGCAAGGTAAAGCAAAGCACAACACATGCACCAAACATTACTGCTGGCTCTCAGCATCAAATTGCTCCCTTATAGCATCCCTAATCCTTGAAGCCCTTTCCTGGGCCTCCCTATTAGCCCTGCTCTCTGGCTGAGCAAACTCATTCTCCAAACGTCTAACCTCGGAGGTCCATTCCTCACTGAACCTTTCACCCTTCCCTTCACAAATATTATGGAGGGTGCAGCACGCGGATATAACAGCGGTAATGCTGCTTTCCATCAAATCTAGCTTCCCGAACAGACTGCGCCAGCGAGCTTTCAAACGGCCAAAAGCACGCTCCACAGTCATTCTACAGCGGCTCAACCTGTAGTTGAACCGTTCCTTGCTCCTGTCAAGCTTCCCCGTATATGGTTTCATGAGCCATGGCATTAATGGGTAAGCGGGGTCTCCCAGAATCACGATGGGCATTTCCACTTCCCCTACTGTTATCTTGTGATCTGGGAAAAAGGTCCCGGCCCTAAGCCTCCTGAACAGGGCACTGTTCCTAAATATGCGTGCATCGTGCACCTTTCCAGGCCATCCAGAGTAAATGTCAGTGAAATGCCCACGGTGATCCACAAGCGCTTTCAGAACCACAGAGAAGTACCCCTTGCAATTAATATACTCCGATGCCAGGTGGGGTGGAGAGATAATAGGAATATGCGTCCCATCTACTGCCCCTCCACAGTTAGGGAAGCCCATTTCTGCAAAGCCATCTAAAATGTCCTGCACGTTCCCAAGAGTCACGGTTCTTCTTGTCAGTGTTCGATTAATGGCCCTGCAAACTTGCATCAGCACCATTCCAACGGTGGACTTTCCCACTCCGAACTGGTTCGCCACCGATCGGAAACAGTCTGGAGTTGCCAGCTTCCAGATTGCAATAGCCACCCGCTTCTCCACAGAAAGGGCATCTCTAAATCTCGTGTTCATGCGCCGCAGGTTGGGGGCGAGATCATCACAAAGTCCCATGAAAGTGGCTTTCCTCATACGAAAGTTCTGCAGCCACTGCTCGTCATCCCATGACTGCAGGATGATGTGATCCCACCACTCAGTGCTGGTTTCCCGAGCCCAAACGCGCCGGTCCACGGAGCAGAGCACGTCTGTTATTGCCACTAGCATTGTACTGTCTGCATATTGATGCGATTCAGTACCATCGTCCCACTCCTCAATGTCAGTCACACGCACATTTAGCAGCCTAAGGATTAGATCAACAGTAAGGCGAGATGTGCTGGCAATAGTCATTAGTAAGGTATTCAGTACCTGAGGATCCATTCTTGAAAGATAATGCAGAAAAACCGCTTTAGAGTCACAATGCTGCCACAGTGCTCCGCATGTGTACCAAAGCAACGCTGGCCGTTGGAACAGGAAGAGGAAGCAGAAGGACAATCACACTTCCTTCCCCTTCCCACAAGCCCCAGCGCCGCTTTGGGACGAGGTGCCCTGTGGGATAGCGGCCCACAATGCATCACTCCCAACAGCGCTGCAGTGTGGCCACATCTAACAGCACTTGCAGCGCTGCTAGCAGTAAGTATGGACACTCTGCAGCGCTGGCCCTATACAGCTGTACTAATACAGCTATAACAACCAGCGCTGTAAAGTTTTAGATGTAGACATGGCCTCAGATGGACGCTCATGGAGGGAGGGAGGGAGGGGGTACCGAGGACTCCAGTTGTCCCACAGTCCTCAGCAGTCTCCAAAAAGTATTTGCATTCTTGGCTGAGCTCCCAATGCCTATAGGTTCAAACACATTGTCCGGCGTGGTTCTGGGAATAGCTCGTCAATTTACTGCCCCCCGCCCACATGAAAGAAAAGGGAAAGAAATCGTTTCTTGACTTCTTTCAATGTCACCCTATGTCTACTGAATGCTGCTGGTAGATGCGATGCTGCAGCAGTGAAGAGCAGTATCCACTCCTCTCCCCTGCCCAGTGGCAGACGGTGCAGTAGGATTGGTAACCGTCCTTATTATCAACCCGTGAGTGCTCCTGGCTGGCTTCAGGTGAGGGTGGCAGGGGACGCCTGGGTGAAAATAGGAATGATTCTCGGTCATTCTCAGTAATGGTACAGAACGGCTGGTAACCGTCCTCATCATAGCAACTGGGGGCTGAGCTCCATCAGCCCCCTCCCTTTCCTGTGTAAAGAAAAGATTCTGTATTGCCTGGACTATCATAGCAGCGGCATGCTGGGCTCCTCTCCCCCGCACTGGTTAATGTCTTGCCTGGACTGTCATAGCACCGGGAGGCTGCCTCCCCCTCATTTTATCTCACTAACAAGTCATTGTTTCTTATTCCTGCATTCTTTATAACTTCATGACACAAATGGGGGGGACACTGCCACGGTAGCCCAGGAAGGTTGGGGGAGGAGAGAAGCAATGGGTGGGGTTGTTGCATGGGCACCCCCTGTGAATGGCATGTAGCTCATCATTTCTGCGGGATCTGACATGGAGCAGCTGTGCTCTCTGATACATTGGTTCTCTAGTACACTTGCCCCATATTCTAGGCAGGACTGACTCTATTTTTAGAAACCATAAAGGAGGGGTTAACTCGGGGAGTCATTCCCAGTTTTGCCTTTGCGCCCCCGGCCGATCTCAGCCAGGGACACCCGTGATAGCAGCAGACAGCACAGAAGGACAGATAACCGTCATCTCATTGCCAGTTTACACCAGCAGCAGACTGTACAGAACGACTGATAACCATCTCTGCTATCATGCAAAAGCAAATGAATGCTGCTGTGTAGCGCTGGAGTATTGCCTCTGTCTGCGGCATCCAGTACACATACAGTGACTGTATTAAAAAAAAAAAAAAAAAAAAAAAAAAAGCTGAACAGGCTCCATGTTTGCTGTGCTATGGCGTCTGCCAGGGCAATCCAGGGAAAAAGGGCGCGAAATGATTGTCTGCCATTGCTTTCCCGGAGGAAGGAATGACTGACGACATTTACCCAGAACCATTCGCGACAATGATTTTTGCCCCATCAGCCACTGGGCTCTCAACTCAGAATTCTAAGGGACGGGGGAGACTGTGAGAACTATGGGATAGCTACAGAATAGCTACCCACAGTGCAATGCTCCGGAAATCTACGCTAGCCTCGGACCATGGACGCACACTGCCGAATTAATGTACTTAGTGTGGCTGCGTGCACTTGACTTTATACAATCTGTTTTATAAAACCGGTTTATGTAAAATTGGAATAATCCCGTGGTGTAGACGTATCCTAAGATTATGCTCTGTTGTTTGTAAAATAAGTTGTATATGTCATAGAAGTGTAAGAATTGTTTGACCTACCAAGATGAGTTACCCAGAACACTGATACTTGCTTAATTACTGGTGTGGGAGAGGGGGCAACTACTTTGTGAACTGTAGTCAGTGAGGTTAAAGCAATGATTAAACTGAGAGAAAAAAAATTTGAGCATAGAGTTCATGATGAGGAATATTAATGCAATAGCATGGAAATGCAATGACTGTCCTTTGTTCCCCTTTACCTTCCTCACTTAGGAGAGAGAACAGGAAACCATTCTGTAAATGCCAGCCAATGAGTCATTTTAGCATACTGTAGTAGAAACCTTGTCAATAAACATGGTTCAGAAATCCATTTGCTTATTAAACAAAATTGCTTTGTCTGAAATTGTTTAAATGTTATACAATTAAAATGTTTGTGTGTGATTCTACCTGTATTGTCTAGAGGTGGTATTGGAATAAATATAGTTATTGTCAACCTTCAGATTCTTAGCAGTTCGGTTGTCTACAACATATAACTGGGCGGAAGACTAATAGTATATAGTACTTCACTATGGAAGAATTGTAAACGACATCCTGCTTACTCTTGATGGTTTCAAAAGAGAGGAATATATTTGAGGTATGCTTCCCCCCTCTCCCCTGGCGTTAGAAGTCGGATAAGCTGGAGGGTGACAGTTCTGTTTGCAACAACATTCAAGGTTTCAGAATTTGTTTTTGTTCTTCATTGGAATGAAAACAAACTTTCGAAAATTTTCACAAAATGGAATTGTGTTGACATATCTGTTTTCAGATAGAAATGGCCAGGTTTTCAGTTTAGGTCTCTCTGTGGTCAAGGGTGCTCTTGTCACTTCTGACCAGACAAAGAAATAGTCCCACTGAAAATGTAGACTTTAAGGCCAGAAGGGATCATTGTGACCTCCTGCACATCGCAGACCATAGAACCTCACCCACCCATTCCTATAATTGACCCTACCTCTGGCTGATTGAAGTCCTTAAATCATGATTTGAAGACTTTAAGTTACAGAGAATCCGCCATTTACGTTAGTTTATGCCTACAAGTGACCTGTGCCCCATGCTGCAGAGGAAGGCAAAAAAAACCCCAAGGTCTCTGCCAATCTGATCTAGCTGAAATTTCTTTTCTGACTCTCAATATGATAATCAGTTAGACCCTCAGCATGTGGACAAGACCCACTAGCCGGATACCTGGGAAAGAATTCTCTGTAGAAACTCAGAGCCCTCCTGATCTAGTGTCCCATCACCGGCTGTTGGAGATATTTGCTGCCAGCAGTCACATATGACTACTTACAGTGGCATGTAGCCATTGTCATACTATCCCCTCCAAAATAATATACCTAGACTTCAGCAAGGCTTTTGACACTGTCCCACATGACATTCTGATAAATAAGCTGGAGAAATGCAGAGTTGGCAGAACTACCATTAAGTGAATCCATAATTGGTTAAGCAACTGCAAACAAAGAGTGTATTAATGGAATGAGGTCAGATTGGAGGGAGGTCTCAAGTGGGGTTCCACAGGAATCTGTTCTAGGTCCAGTGTTGTTTAAAACCTTTATTAATGACCTAGCTGTAGGAATAGAGAGCATACTGATCAAATTTGCAGATGACACAAAGCTGGGGAGGAGGTTAGTAACAGTTTGGAGGATAGAGCTAAAAATCCGGGGGCATCTTGATAAATTGGAGAACTGGGCTATAGACAACAAAATGAAATTCAAGAAATTCAACAAAGACAAATGTAAGGTGCTACACTTGGAGAAGAAAAGCCAAATGCACAAATATAGAATAGAGGATAACTAACTTGGCAGCAGCACTGCTGAAAAGGATCTGGGAGTAGTGGATCACTGCCTCAACATGTGTCAGCAATGCAATGCTGTTGCCAAAAAAGTAAATGCAGTTTTAGGTTAAATTAACATAGGCATAGCATGCATATCACGGGAGCTGAAAGTACCGCTCTACTCAGTACCGCTCTACTCAGTGCTGGTTAGGCCTTAGCTGGAGTATGTATCCAATTTTGGTCACCAGTGTATAGAAAGGATGTAGAGAAACTGCAAAAGATCACGCGAGCGATGAAGATCAAAGAGATGGAATACAAGCCATATGAGCAGAGACTGAAGGAACTGGGTATGTTTAGTTTGCAAAATAGGAGATTAAGAGCAGGGGACATGATAGTGGTCTTCAAATACTTGAAAGGCTGCCATTAAAAAAGATAGAGAAAAATTGTTACCTCTTGCCACAGAAGGCTGGACAAGAGACAGTTGGTTCAAACTACAGCACAGCATATTTAGATTAAATCTCAGGAAAAACTTTCTAACTGTAAAACAATACAACGGACTACCTAAGAGGGTTGTGGAAGCTCCTTCACTGAAGGTTTTCAAAAGGAGTCTGGATAGCCATCTGTCTTGGATGGTTTAGCCACAACAAATCCTGCATCTTGACAGGAGGTTAGACTAGATGATCCTTGTGGTCCCTTCTAACCCTATGATTCTGTGAAAAATTTATCAAACTCAGTCTTGAAGCCAGTTAAGGTTTTTTTTCCCCACTGCCACCATTGGAAGGCTGTTCGAGAACTTCACTCCTTTGATGGTTAGAAACCTTTGTCTAATTTCAAGTCTAAACTTGTTGATGGCCAGCTTATATACATTAGTTCTTGTGTCAACGCTGACACTTAAATTAAAACTCCTCTCCCTCCCTGGGAATTCATCCCTCTGTATTTATAGAAAACAATCATATGTTCCCTCCAGCCTTCTTGTGGTTAAGCTAAACAAGCCAAGCAAGCTCTTTGAGTCTCCTCTTGAGAGGTAGGTTTTCCATTCCTCGTATCATCCTAGTGGCCCTTCTCTGCACCTGTTCCAGTTTGAATTCATCTTTTTTTAAACACGGGACAAGAATTTCACACAGTAGTCCCCTGGAGATCTCACCAGTGCCATGTATAATGGTACTAACACTTCCCTGTCTACTTGGAAATACCTTGCCTGATGCATCCTAGGACTGCATTGGCCTTTTTTCACAGCTGTATCACATTGGCGGCTCATAGTCATATTGTGATCAAACAATACATGCAGGTCTGTCTTCTGTCACTTCCAACTGAAGTGTCCCAAGTTCATAGAAATAATTCTTGTTGTTAGTCCCTAAGTTGGTGACCTTGCATATTGTACTATTACATTTCAGCTCATTTCTATTAGTCCACTTTACAAGGTTGCCCAGATCTTCTTGTATGATATTCTGGTCCTCCTTCGTATTGGCATTACCTCCTAGCTTTGTGTCATCCACAGATTTTATCAGTGCAGTCCCACTTTTTGTGTCAAAATCAGTAACAAAAATGGTAAATAAGATTGGTCCCAATACCGATCCATGAGGAACTCCACTAGTAACCTTCCTCCAGCCTGACTGTTCTCCTTTCAGTATGACCGGTTGTTGTCTCCCCTTTAACCAGTTTCTTATTCACTTTTCAGTTCTCATATTAGTCCCCATCTTCTCCAATTTGACTAATTTCCCATGTGGAACAGTAGCAAATGCCTTGCTGAAATCCAGGTAGATTAGTTCTACTGGATTTCCTTTGTCAAAAAAATAAGTTAATCAGATTTGATGTTTCAGCTTCAAAACAGAATATTTAGATAAAAATACATTTAATTGAGAGTTCCAAACAGCTCTGATTAGAAGATAGCTTGCAACCTTGCTTTAATCAGAAAAAGTATTGCTGAAGGTTTTTCCCCGCCCCCCTTCTGCTGGAAAACTGTAACAATAATTGTAAAAACTAGCAAGCTAAAACCAATTAAATTTATAAAATTTTCCTAGTGAGAACTTCTCCTTCATGTCCAGGTCTTCAGTGCCATGTTGCTGAATATTCAAGCTGTACTGCTTCAGGGAGGTAGAACAGTTGTCCATAACTGGGAGGGCTGGGAGGCTAGGCTCCTCTGAAGACTTTCCAAACTGTTGTTCTATCTGCACAGAACAGGATGGCATTGCAGCATATCCTGCTTCAGAGAGCCAGATCAGTTAAGTAAAGGGTTGGGAATTTTGAGCCTTGGCACTCCTTAGGGATACCAGTTTGGCTACAGATTTTATTTTAGTGGCTCGAGTTGCTGTGTTGTTTTATCTGGGCTTGGGGAGGATGGTGAGTGGCTCTTTGAACATGGTTGACTAGTCTGCAGGGTGGAAAAACATCTGTTTTTTAAATTTAAAAATAGATGTTTTTTATTTTGGATTTTTAAAATTTAAATGTAATACCTCCTTTCTTTTTTAAAATATTTTTAAAATAAAACTTCAAATATATGGCAATCAGTATTAGGGCCTTAACGGACTATAGTCTATTAAAAATCATTTGAATTTAATTAAAAAAATACTAAGTAGTACATGTTTGCTGACAATTTTAAAGAAAATCAGACTACTGAATAGTGGAATTACTAGCTAAGCACATGGAACCAGAACCAGTTTTTAGCAGCACTAGCCTCTTTTGCGGGTGCAGAGAGATTATTTTCTTTTCAGTTTATTCTACTAGTGCAGTTCATTCAAAGTTAAGATACTGATTAGGAGTTGAAAAAATAGGAAGACTTAGTTTCTTTTTCCAATTGGGAATGGGGAACCGCGGCCAATGGGAGCTGCTGGGAGCGGTGCCTAAAGCAACATCAACACACACACACACACCCCCCTGCCCCTCTCCTCTCCCAGGTTCCATCCGCTTCCTGGAGAGGCGCGGGCGCAGGGCAGGGAGCCTGCCCTGACCCCGGTGTGCGTCGGGTCGGAGCCACTCTAGGTAAATGCTGCAGGAGGGCAGGGGGGCCTTGTGTGCTGAGTGCTTGAGACCGCTGATCTAGTCTGACTCCTGTGTAACACAGGAAGACCTCAGAGCTATAGAATGCCCTCAGAATAATTCCTTATCTTTTAGAAAAATATTCAATCTTGATTTTGAAATTTCCTATAATCATGACCTCTGGTGAATTGTTCCAATGGTTAACTACCTTCACCGATTAAAAAAAAATTCATCTTATTTCCAATCTGAGTTTGTCTAGCTTCAACTTCTAGCCATTGGATTGTCTGCTACGTTGAGGAGCCCATTATCAAATATTAGTTACCCATGTAGGTAGTTATGGACTATGATCAAGTCACAGCCTAGCTTTCTCTCTCTTAGGGCTGGTCCATACTAACACTGTAAGTCAACCTAACTCACACTAGTTCAGTTACATAAATTCCATAACTGAGTTTAACATAACATAAGATGATTTAGAGCGGTGTCTATCCCGCACTATGTCGACAGGAAACACTGTTCCGTTGACATAGCTTCCGCTCTTGGGGAGGTGGAGTACCGCCATTGACGGGAGAGTGCTCTCCCATTTACTTAGCATGTCTTCACCAGACCCACTAAATCAACACCGCTGCAGCAGCAGTGCTGATTTAGCTGGTAGACATGGCCTTAGGGTAAATAGTGTGAGCTCCTTGACTCTATCACTGTAAGGCATGCTTTCTAATCCTTCAGTCATTCTCTGGTTCTTCTCTGAACCCTTTTGAATTGTAGATACGAGAACAGGACACAATATTCTAGCAATGCTCATGCTATGCCAAATATAACTTGCTGCTACTTTGGAGAATTTAGACTGGCCATTTTTTTCCCCCAGGGATAGACTAGCCAGGTTCAAGTTATCCTTGTAAACTGCTGTTGGCCAGCCTCAGAATAAATAATATAATTTCCAGGGAAGGAAAAATAGGACAAAGTTTCTGTAGTGTCTTGGACTATCTAACTGCATAGAAATGTTTAACTTCATGCCACTTGATGCATTTCAAAGGTATAATCCTTTTCAGAAGAACTAGAGAAAATAATTGCAACTACTGCATAAAGTATGACTATCAGAGAGACAATACTTTAAGATGCAATCTGTGTTGTTCTGCAATGGTTAAAAAGGTCTTATTGTACTTCAAACGTTAGTGAACTCTGCTGAAATATTTTGGTCAGAGAAGGATTACACTTGGCATAATTTACAGAAAAATTACCTAACACACTTTGTATTTTAATAAATAAGAGAGTTGGTAATTAAGTACATCATTTAGTTTTGAGTTTTTATAAATACTCTTTTTCAGTCTTGCCAAATTAAATGGTAGTAGCTCTATTAAGTGAGCACAAATATACCTTAGGATTTGAGTGGAAGGGTATTATATTACTCTGTTGCCACTTAATTTTTTGCTTTACATTTTTATATACAAAATATTGAGATTTTTGTAAAAGCATTCAGAGTTGTGGCAGGTGAGAGGGGGTAAGAAGTTGAGGGTTGGAGAGAGAGTGGAGTGAATAACAATTGAGTTTATCAACAAGAAGGTGTAAGTGGGGAAATGCGGGGGGGCTAAGTGATAATTATGGACATTGAATTATTGGAAAGGTGGAATGACAAGAGGCAAGTAGGTGATGTTTCAGGAGATGAAACGGGGAACTCGGTTACAGAGAGATGGGAGAAGCAATAGTTTGCAAAGACAAAGCTGGGTGAATGGAATTATTGGTGGGTGGGAGGGTTGACCCAGGTTAAAGGTCAAACAAGGAAGTGAGACTGGAGGCTCAGATGGCCTGCCAGCATGGAAGTTGCTGAGGATAAACATCTGCGTTTGTGATGTAAGGGAGAGCTAGATGTTGGTATTTGAGAAGTAGTTGAGTGTGAAGAAGTCAGGTAGGCAGGAGATAGGACGGAGTCTTTGGGGCAAGTGGAGAGGTTAGAGAAGGAGAGCAGATGAGAAACTTATTCGTCTGAGACTAGAGAGGAGGAGGAGGAGAGTTGATGAGGGAATATCTTGTCAATTTATTTAAAGAGAACACGGACCAAAATATGATAAGATCCTGGCAGGCAAGGCAGAGGTTGAGAGCATGTCAAAGGAGCCAAAAGGCAGCTGGGTTGTGATCCTGAGATTCAGTTGGTGAAATGCAGTTGTTTAGCTTGAAAGATGGCAAAACTGAAGGATGGAAGTCGGTCTGGTCATAGGATTTTCACCAGAGATTCTCTGCAGCAGAACAGGAGTGTAGGAAGTGGATGTTGCAGGTGAGCCAGAGATTGTTGGAGTTGCAAGGAGGACCTCACAATAAAAGAGCAGAACAGAAATGTCAAGTGTGATGGGGAATGAGGAATGAAGAAAATCAACAATCATATCAATGGAAGAAAAGCATAGGAGGACTGAAAACAGATGAGAAATCCTGGATGCTGATGGACTAAAAGTCCTGGGAAGGCCAAGAGACAGGGCACGAGGGAGTGGGCTCATGATTGATGTTGAAGACAACAGGTGATGGTTGGGGGGCGGAGAATGAGCAACAGAAAGATCAAAGAGTGGGCAAGTGCTTGGTTAAGACCAAGTCAGGTGAATGGCTCTTTTGGTAAGTGGGAGAGTTGAACAAGGGCAGCAGGTCAAATTAAAACTATAGGGAAAGGAAACATGCAGCTAAGGGGTCAGATGGGTCATCAACATGGAAGTTGAAGCTAGTGAGACTGATTGTGGGAGGTTGTGAGGAGAGGAACTGAAAGATCCGGGACTTGAAATCAGAGAGGACAACTGAATGGCAGGAATTGGGTGGATAGTAGATGACAAGATGGAGCGGGAAGAATAGGATGTAGTGCTGTTCAGAAGAGAGTGGGAAGGAGGTGGAGTGGGAGGGGCTGGAAACAGCACGAATTGGAGAGAAGCCACACAGTCCGACCACAGTCTGATCCAGGGCATGGAATATAGACTCATAGACTCATATGAGAGAAGGAGGCGCTTTGTAAGAGCGGGCAGCTGCAGAGGCAATATCAGAGAAAGGGATCCAGGTCTCTTTGAGAGCCAGAGCTTGGTGGGAGCAAGATATGAAGTCATAAATTAAAGTTTGTTTTTTTTTTTAAGAAATGGGAATAAACATTTCAGAGACAGCAAGAGAAATGCAAGGGTGAAGGAGGATGGGTGTGAGATTATGAACAGGGGCAGACATGGTGGAGAGGGGTGGGGAATGAGGCAATGTCACCAGAGGTCAGGAAGAGATGGCAGAGGGTGTGGATATGGCATCTAGATTTGTGCTGGTGGGTCATTGGAGCTGTGGGTGAGTGGCAGATGGACAAGGGTGAATACATACTACAACAAAAAATTGGAAAATAATTTGAAGGTACACTAGTAGGTACCCTTAGGTAGGTGTAGTGCATGGCCTCTCTGTACCCTCTTCTCAGACAAGGAGATATGGCCAGGCTGACCCACTTGAAAGAGCTAAGTGTGGTGGGGCAGTCCAGGACAGGGACTGGTGTCTGGCACTGGCAGAAGCTCCCCCTGAGGTAGCTGAACTGTGATGTGGTGATTTTAATTGAGATTGAGCAGATACTTCAGATTAATTTACTGAAATTCTTGTATTTAATTTTATAATCTATACTGTACAAAATGCAATTGTTTATATATAAAATAATAAATATTTTATTTTGTATTATCTGATTTCCCCAGGTATATGTGGAATTTGATGACCTTGAATGGGAAAAACGAGAGTGGGTTAAGGTTTATGAAGATTTTGCAGCCTTCTTGGTGGAGTACCAGCTGGTCTGGGCAAAAAGAAAGGACCCTAGCCAGACTCAGGGATCAAAGATCAAACAAATTCAATGGCCTGCATTGGTAAGATATTTGAACAGTGTCGTTTTTAAGCTGTTAAACACAGAAAGTTACTAGGAAATTGTTTAATTTCATTGTAATTACCTTGATGTTGGAAGTTAGTTGTTTTCTTGTCTGTCAGTCTTGACTCCACTAGTCAAGCAAGCTCATGTGAAAGGATGGGAATTCCATGATACTAGTCACTCATTTTAATTTAATTTTTGAGGTGATGCAGACCATGATAAATTTAGTATCTCCTAGTGATTATAATAAAACTGATAACACCTCTCTCAGTCAAAGCAGTTTGTGTTAATTAACCTAGTAGCACCATGTTGCACCGGTGCAGGGAGATTGGAGTTGGGTTAACTTGCATCCCAGAGTTCGTGACTAAGGAGGGCTGAGGAGGTGGTGTAAGTCTAAAGGAGATGACACAACTCCTAGGTATGCTGCTAAGGTCCAGAGACATGACAGGTGAGTATACACCAGGGGTAGGCATCCTATGGCAAGGGTGCCAAAGGTGGCATGCGAGCTGGTTTTCAGTGGCACTCATGCTGCCTGGGTTCTGGCCACCAGTCCGGGGGCTCTGCATTTTAATTTAATTTTAAATGAAGCTTCTTAAACATTTTAAAAGCCTTATTTACTTTACATACAACAATAGTTATATATTATAGACTTATAGAAAGAAACCTTCTAAAAATGTTAAAATGTATTACTGGCATGTGAAACCTTAAATTAGAGTGAATAAATGAAGATTCAGCACACCACTTCTGAAAGGTTGCTGACCCCAGGTATAGACGCATTGAATCGGTGATAAAATAGTCAGTTGCTTCTTCTCTGAGATGAGAACTGTATCCCTCTGAGTATCTGGAGTGACACTCAGATGCTGAAGCAGTTGAGAGGGTTAAAGATGGCTTTTTCACCCTGTTTACTTAGGAAGCTTTTCTTGTAGTCCTGTTTACTTAGGAAGCTATTCTTGTAGTCCTAGGCTGTGATGAGTATCTGATGAGGTCATCTAAAAGAGGGACAGGCACGGATCCCTGTCTTCCTCAGAGAAGCTGCTAGCACATCTAGGATTTTCCTAAAGACCCAAGTTGAGCCCCATTGGGAGAATCTTGTATTGAAAATGTTTTCCACAGTAGTAGAAGTCTAGAAATCTCCTGTAACGTCTCAGACTGGAATGTGAAAGGAGAACTCCAACAAGCATATCAGTACCATGAGTCTTGGGGATGCTTAGCCATGATATGATAGTGATTTTAGTGTCTCCATCTGGAACTTCAGTCTCATAGTGAAATTGTTGAATGAACTGTGATCTAAGATGCCCTCCAAATCTCCATTCGTCTGTGGAACCATAATGAATATGTTCTATAAAACCTTTGTGTTGATGAGGCAGACTCTATTATCTCAGTATTGATGAGGTGGGAAATTCCCATGTTTTTTCGCTTGTTTTGTCTGTGTAAGCCAGTGGGTAAGCTCACCAACCAGGGAAAGTAGAATAAACCTGCTAACAATCATTTAGTCCATGTCACTTTCTTCAGGGCTGGCTTTATTATTCACAAAAGTTTCAAAAAGCTCAAAATATTATAAACATTGGGTGCAGGAGGCCTGTCCCACTTTCTAACGTCTGGTAAGGGATAGGGCACACCTGTTCCTTTAGGCGTCCTGTCAGATCTACACGGAGGAACCTCCCTCAGGGACTTACCTCAACCCTCATCTATCCCAGACTGAGCTAAAACCATTCTTTCTTCGAGTGATTGCTCACATCCATTCCAGGTAGGTATGCGCGCCGCGCATGCACGTTCGTCGGAAACTTTTTACCCTAGCAACTCCAGTGGGCCGGCAGGTCGCCCCCTGGAGTGGCGCCGCCATGGCGCTCGATATATACCCTTGCCGGCCCACCCGCTCCTCAGTTCCTTCTTACCGCCATGTCGGTCGTTGGAACTGTGGAACGCGGCATAGCTGTCCTCCACGTCCCTAGCTCTCCTTGTTAACTATCGTTATTGTTACAGTTGTTAGTTAGATCGTTAAGTGTAGTTAGTTAAGTAATTAGGTGTAAATAGTATTGTAGATAGTTGTTCGCCGGGGGCTGTAGCCCTTCCCGGCACCGGGCTCATGCCTGGTTTGCCGGGCTTTAAGCAGTGTGCGGCCTGTAAGAAGCCTATGCCTACCAGCGACCCCCACGACGCGTGCCTGAAGTGCCTGGGGGAATCGCACAGATCGGACAAGTGCCGCATCTGCAAGGCTTTTAAGCCCAGGACAAAAAAGGAGAGAGACCAAAGATTCAGGACTCTCCTCATGGAGGCGGCACTTGACCCGGCGGCTTCGCAGGCCGTGATCTTGGCGCTGGCACCGGAGCGCACCGGCACCGGGAAGACTCCCCGGCACCGACCTTCTCCGGCACCGGGTGCAGAGGCGAGACCGTCAGCGTCTGCTACTCCAGCCAGGCAGACCCGATTGGAGCGCCCGGCATCGACATCGGCCGCGGCGCCACCGGCACCGTCGACTCCAGGCCCGGTGGGTCCATCGAGTCCGGTGCCGCCAAGCTCCCCCATAAGATCTGGGGTTGAGCTATTGGTCCCATCCACGCCGGAGACCTTCGCCTCGGCACGGGACCTTATCGCCCTAACGGAGTCTACTCAGCTGCCACCCCCGGTACCTCCGGTGCGGGTCGCATCTAGAGGCAAGCCCATGATGTCGGCACCGTCTCGGGACTCGCGCTCGCGATCCAGGTCCCGATGCCACGGTCGATCAAGATCCCACCGCCGCTCGCAGTCCCGGCACCGCTCCCCTCGGCGGTACCGGTCGCACTCGCGGCGCCAGTCGACCTCCAGACGGTCGCGGTCTGACTCCAGCCGCCGATACCGGCACCGTGACTCCAGGAGCCAGTCCCGCCGTCACTCGCCGCACCGGTCGACCTCCCGGCACCGAGCTGGTGGCAGGTCCCGGTCCCGGTCGACCTCCCGGCACCGTGTCGGTGGCAGGTCCCGATCCCAGCACCGAAGCAGCGGCCAGTACCGGTCCAGATCCCGGCACCGAGACAGAACCCGGTCCCGATCCCGGCACCGCTATGACTCCCGGTACCGATCCCCGGCACCGAGAACATCTTCGGTGCTGACCCGCGCAGACCCTTACCAGCCGGGGTCGGCCCCGCCATGGCCTTCTAGGCAGCCGTCGGTGTCTTCACAGACAGACAGCGTGTATGCGCGGGGCACCGACAGGCAGGCGGCACTATTCCAAGACCCTCCGCAACAGGACCAAGGTCCGCAGCAGTGGGGGTTTTGGACCCCCTGGGCATACCATCAAGCCCAGGGCCCCCAACAGCTTCCTGCTAGGCCTGCGACGGCGGAGCACAGGGTGCCGGAAGCTTCGTTGTCTCGCCCCCCTCCCTCCCCGGATGGAGAGGAAGGATCCAAGCAGCAAGACTCCGCTCTGGTTCCTGAGACAGAGGCAAGGGCCGAGGGAGACCCCCCCCATTGGACACTTTCTTGCCGGGGGTCTCCTCATCCTCCTCCCCTGATGAAGCGGTGGCTGGCACCTCCTCCAGTAGCCCTACCCCGCTGGATCTCAGGGCGCACCAAGACCTCCTTAGGCGAGTAGCTCAGAATCTGAGCCTACAAGCCGAGGAGGTCTCTGAGATCGAGGACCCGATTGTCACCATCCTCTCATCTGATGCTTCCACCAGGGTCGCCCTACCCTTCATTAGGACGATCCAGGCCAACGCCAATACAATCTGGCAGTCACCGGCCTCCATCCCCCCTATGGCGAGGGGCGTCGAGAGGAAGTACATGGCCCCCTCCAAAGGCTACGAGTACCTCCACGTCCACCCGACACCGTGTTCCCTGGTGGTGCAGTCGGTGAACGACAGGGAGCGTCATGGACAGGAAGCTCCAGCCCCCAAATCCAAGGAGGCCAGACGTATGGACCTCCTTGGACGCAAAGTCTACTCGGCTGGGGCCCTGCAGCTCAGGGTTTCGAACCAACAAGCCCTGCTCAGCAGATACGCGTTTAACTCGTGGGTGGCAGCGGACAAATTCAAAGAGCTGCTGCCACAAGACGCCCGCCAAGAATTTGCGGCCATTCTGGACGAGGGCAAGAAGGTTGCACGAACCTCGTTGCAAGCTTCTTTAGACGCTGCAGACTCGGCTGCCCGTACCCTCGCCTCAGGGGTAACGATGCACCGTATCTCCTGGCTGCAGGTCTCTGGCCTTCCACCGGAGCTCCAACATACCATCCAGGACCTCTCGTTCGAAGGCCAGGGCCTGTTTTCGGAAAAGACAGACCCCAGACTTAAGAGTCTCAAAGACAATCGGGTCATTATGCGCTCCCTAGGGATGCACACGCCGGGAACGCAGCGCAGACCCTTCCGGCCACAGCAGCAGCAGCAGCGCAGGCCATACCCCCAGTTCCGCCAACGGCAGGACCTCAATAGGCGCCGTGGCAGGAATGGAAGGCGTAGGCATTCGGGGAACCAAGGGGGGCAGAATCAAAGCTCCTCTAAGCCCCCGCCTGGACCCAAGCCTTCGTTTTGAAGGTGCGCCCGGGGGCGCAGTAACAGTTTCCCCCACGGATCCTTCCCCCCCGTTTTCCAACCGCCTTTCGTTTTTCCTTCCGGCGTGGACCCAAATAACATCGGACCGCTGGGTCTTGCGTACGGTGCAGACGGGATACCACCTGCAGTTTATATCGTTTCCTCCTTCCCGCCCCCCTTCCTCGTCCCTCTTCAGGGACCCCTCTCACGAGCAATTCCTTCGACAGGAGGTACAGACACTCCTCAACAAAGGAGCTATAGAGGCGGTTCCGGAAAACGAGAAAGGCAAGGGGTTTTATTCCCACTACTTTCTGATCCCCAAGGCCAAGGGAGGCCTCAGGCCTATCCTCGACCTGCAAGAGCTCAACAAATACCTGGTGAAGTTGAAGTTCCGCATGGTATCCCTGGGGACCATTATCCCATCCCTGGATCCGGGAGATTGGTACGCCGCCCTCGACATGCAGGACGCTTATTTTCACATCGCCATTTGGCCACACCACAGACGTTTCCTTCGATTCGTGGTGGGCCCCCTTCACTACCAATTTGCAGTCCTCCCATTTGGCCTTTCTATGGCCCCGAGGGTATTTACAAAATGCTTGGCAGTCGTTGTGGCACATCTTCGGCGCAGTCGTATCCACGTGTTCCCTTACCTAGACGATTGGTTAATTCGGGGCACGTCGGAACTACAGGTTTGCAGCCACATCCGCGTGATCACCGGCCTGTTTGCTACCTTGGGCCTCATGATCAACATGGACAAGTCCACCCTGATCCCCACGCAGAGGGTGGAGTTCATCGGGGCCGTCCTGGACTCCACCGTGACCAGGGCTTTTCTGCCGTTACCGAGGTTCCAGGCATTGTCAGCGATCGTTCAGCGATTGCGGACAGCCCCCTTGACATCAGTACGGACATGTCTAACCCTATTAGGCCACATGGCAGCATGCACATTTGTGACCGGTTACGCTCGGCTCCGCATGAGGCCCCTCCAGTTGTGGCTTATCGAACATTACCGGCCGGCAAGGCAGCCGCTAGACATGCTGATCACAATCCCCCAGGGGGTGTTAGATTCTCTCGGCTGGTGGCTAGACCAGTCCGTAGTATGTGCGGGGCTCCCTTTCCACCCACCTCAGCCCTCGGTGTCCCTGACAACGGATGCCTCAGATCTCGGCTGGGGGGCCCACCTGGGAACCCTGAGAACACAGGGCCTGTGGTCCCCGCAGGAGGTGAAGATGCACATCAACATGCGGGAGTTGAGAGCGGTCCGCCTTGCTTGTCAAACGTTCTGTCACCAGTTTCAAGGTCGTTGTGTCGCGGTGTTTACCGACAACACAACGACCATGTACTATATCAACAAGCAGGGCGGCACCATATCCTCTCCCCTATGTCACGAGGCGATGCGACTCTGGGACTTTTGTGTAGCCCACTCCATTCACCTCACGGCTTCCTTCCTCCCCGGAGTACGGAACACGCTGGCGGATCGCCTGAGCAGATCCTTCCTATCACACGAGTGGTCCCTTCGCCCGGACGTCGCCCTCTCAATCTTCCAGAGGTGGGGTTATCCCCGTGTGGACCTCTTCGCGTCCGGGGGGAACAAGAAGTGCCAGGCGTTCTGCTCCTTTCAGGGCAGGGAGCTCGGGTCTATAGCGGATGCCTTCCTTATTCCGTGGACGACCCACTTGTACTACGCGTTTCCCCCGTTCCCACTGGTCCACAGGGTCCTTCTGAAGGTGCGCAGGGACAGGGCTCGCGTGATCATGGTAGCCCCGGCGTGGCCCAGGCAACATTGGTACCCCATGCTGCTGGACCTGGCCATAGCCGACCCAGTTCCCCTGCCCCTTCACCCGGACCTGCTTACCCAGGAACATGGGACTCTCTGTCACCCGGACCTGCAGTCGCTGCACCTAGCGGCGTGATTCCTGCGTGGCTGACCGGTTCTGAACTGCGCTGCTCCACCCCGGTACGGGAGGTACTTTTGGGCAGCAGGAAGCCTTCCACTAGAGCGACATACTCGGCCAAGTGGAAGCGTTTCTCCTGTTGGTGCGTGGAGAAAGGTCTCCGCCCTATGGAAGTTTCGGTGGCCAATATCTTAGACTATGTTTGGTCCCTCAAACAACAGGGTCTGGCGATATCGTCGTTGCGGGTCCACCTGGCAGCTATCTCCACCTTTCACCCCGGTGGGGATGGCCGCTCCGTTTTTTCTCACCCGACGGTGTCTAGATTCCTGAAGGGGCTGGAACGTTTATACCCTAACGTCCGACTCCTTGCTCCAACCTGGGATCTTAACCTAGTGTTGTCTCGGCTCATGGGGCCCCCCTTTGAGCCGTTAGCTACTTGCTCCCTACTCTATCTCTCTTGGAAGACTGCCTTTCTAGTAGCTATCACCTCAGCTAGGCGGGTGTCGGAACTCTGGGCTCTTGTGGTAGACCCCCCGTATACAGTCTTCCACAAAGATAAGGTGCAGCTGAGGCCACACCCTGCCTTTCTCCCCAAGGTAGTCTCGACCTTTCACATCAACCAAGAGATATTCCTTCCGGTTTTTTTCCTGAAACCTCACTCTTCAGGCAGGGAGCAGCAGCTCCACTCGCTTGATGTCCGTAGGGCTCTCGCGTTCTATGTGGAGAGAACCAAACCGTTCCGCAAATCCCCCCAGCTTTTCGTGGCAGTAGCGGACCGCATGAAGGGGCTTCCTATCTCCTCCCAGAGGTTATCATCATGGGTAACGTCCTGTATCAGGACCTGCTATGACTTGGCCCACGTCCCTATGGGCCGTGTGACTGCGCATTCTACCAGGGCGCAGGCGTCGTCGCTGGCTTTCCTCGCCCGTGTGCCCATCCAGGAAATCTGTCGGGCAGCGACCTGGTCATTGGTCCACACCTTTGCTTCCCACTACGCCCTGGTCCAGCAGTCAAGAGAGGACGCGGCCTTCGGATCTGCAGTGCTCCATGCCACGACTTCTTACTCCGACCCCACCGCCTAGGTATGGCTTGGGATTCACCTACCTGGAATGGATGTGAGCAATCACTCGAAGAAGAAAAGACGGTTACTCACCTTTGTAACTGTTGTTCTTCGAGATGTGTTGCTCACATCCATTCCACACCCGTCCTCCTTCCCCACTGTCGGAGTAGGCGGCAAGAAGGAACTGAGGAGTGGGTGGGCCGGCAAGGGTATATATCGAGCGTCATGGTGGCGCCACTCCAGGGGGCGACCTGCTGGCCCACTGGAGTTGCTAGGGTAAAAAGTTTCCGACGAACGTGCATGCGCGGCGCGCACACCTACCTGGAATGGATGTGAGCAACACATCTCGAAGAACAACAGTTACAAAGGTGAGTAACCGTCTTTTATACAGTATTCAGGAGGCATTCACGTGGTTCTAAATCAGCTGCCTCTTCATCATGTGCCCTGTTAAGCAGTTGCTGGAACTTGTAAATTCCAGTCTTAAAGTTCAACATGTTGGGCAGTGCATATGCACCCAAGGACTAGTCAGGATGAAGCAACTTAAATGGGGAATTCTGCATGGGGTAGAATCTCTGTAAAGCCAACTCCTCCTTCCCACAGATCAGATAATCTCCTTGAATGTAAGTGTCCTGTAGTTGTAGGGAATGCTTGAAGCTGGATGTATTTCCAGATTACCCCTGCCTCGAGTTTCATGCCTCCCTGGTTAAAGCAAGACCTTTTCGTTTTGCCCAGTGTTAAGTTTTTGGCATTTAGAAAATTGGTAGTTTTGACTTGGCTAGATGATTGTATGGTTTTCTTCCATTCTTGGCTTTGGCCATTGTTTTGTGCATGTGTTCACCAAACTAATTCCCCTATGCCCTCCTCTCCATCCCGAGTACTTTGTGGATGTCATGAGTGGCCTAGCATGACAGTTTTCTGGAGCCATAATTGTCATTGGGTCATTGTGCTGGAGGCCATGGAGCAGCTAGTTAAAGCAAGTCTGGGAAAGCTTCTCTCCTGAAACGAACACATAAATAAATCTTTTAGGGTGGTCTTGATGCCTTGGCAATGTATGGCTTTCACTTGGCCCAGTTTGTGTGTTCAAGTTAGGATGACCCAAGTAAAACAAAAAAATTGAAGCTGAGTGCATAAGCTGTCATATTGATGTTCCTTCTTCAGGAGAATTCCATTTTTGTGTCAGTGGGTTCCTTGAGCAGGAACTCTTCCTTTTTGGGCATTAGTATCTTTGTCCAGTGGAACTGCAAATACATCTTGGGTGAAATAACAGTATTTTTTTGTCCTTTGATAGACTGTTGAAATTTTTAATCTACCTGTGTATATGCTTGGGTTTCTTTGGGCTCTCGCATGCAGCCTTAATCACATTGTCAAAGGGAGGATGGGGAAGGACACAGTATTTCTTGTTGAGTTTAACTGAAGTGTTTGTCTGGGACACCTTTTTTGGTCTGACTCCCGAGTCCTCTTTGTGGTGTAGAAGCAATTTTAGGTCTGCTCGCACTCTCTAAAGTATGTGATCAAATAGGTGCTATGGGAGCAGCTTCTCATTGGACTGAGTATCAGAGGGGTAACCATGTTAGACTGTATCCACAAAAACAACAAGGAGTCTGGTGGCAACTTAAAGACTAACAGAGGAGACTCCATGCATCTGAAGAAGTGGGTTTTTTACCCACGAAAGTTTATGCCCAAATAAATCTGTTAGTCTTTAAGGTGTCACTAGATTCCTTGTTGTCTTCTCATTGGAGATTTTTCAGCTTTGACTTGGTCATGTTGAGTTAGCTGAGGAGCAGGAAGGGGCCTTCTTTCTTCCATTCTTCATAAACATTTTTTTTTCATTGGCTTATGTTTTTCTGGCTCTGTAGTCAGGTGACGAGTCTGAAAAGGAAGGCTTGACTGATAAAGGTGAAGTTGCCCTTCTGTTTTCTTTCTCTCTTGCTTTCTTTCTGCCAAAGGAGAATTTTTTCCTCCACACCAGTTAATTTCTGGTTTCGGTATTCAGAGTTTAAGTATTTTGGTTTTTTACCTCCTCCAAGGTTCTTTTAGAGCAGCATTTCTCAAACGGGTCCATGGATCCCTGGGGGTCTAAAAGGAACTCCAAGGGGTCCACGGGCCCTGCTGATCAAATCCTCTCCTCCCTCCCAGTGCCTCCTGTACGCTGGGGGGAGGAGAGGGGATGAGGGTGTTCGTGAGGGGGGGCCAGGAAGAGGAGGTAGGGATGGAGCGGGGGCAGGAAGAGGTGGGGAAGGGGTGGAGTGGGGGTGGTGCCTGGGGCTGAGCAGGGAAGGCTTGTGGGTCTGCGGCAAAATTTTACATGGAAATGGGGTTCCTCAGGTTACTGAACTTTGAGATCCACTATTTTAGAGAGCTTTTCTTTCTCTTTAGGGCCTTTTTGTCTTTAATATGATTATTTTCCTTTGACCTCTCCTTGCCTTTGGAGGTTTAGGGTGGATGGGGAAAATTTTTAATGATTTCTCATTCTCCTTGATTGGGAATTGCAAGCTTGATCCATAAAGGAAGAAATAATTGGAGTTCACAGTCCCTGGTTCAGGACTGTTTAGAAGGAGGGCTTCCTTTGACCATGATCCAGAGAAGCAGTATATATCTTGCCTGTCTGAACTGCTATTATGTTGCTCAGGGAAGGGCTCTAGAACAGTGGTTCCCAACCTTTTCTGGGTGGCGTGCGCCAGATGACGAGCCACTGAGGACCGTGGCCGGTGGACAAGCATCCGCCGAAATGCTGCTGAGAAGCGGCAATGTCAAGAGGCATCGCCACCGAAATGCCGCCAAAGTAGCGTCATCAAGAGGCGTCGCTGCCAAAATGCCTCTGAAAATCAGTGACATTTTGGCAGCGCGCCTCTTGGTGAAGTTGCTTTTCAGCGTCATTTTGGCAGATGCTTGTCTGCTGGCCAGTACATGGGCGCACATAGATGCCCCAGTGGGTGCCATTGCGCCGGCGGGCACCGCGTTGGGATCCGCTGCTCTAGAAGCTTGTTGGGAACTTGACCTACCCATCATCTGGCAATTTTGTGCTCCTCTTACTGAAGGCTGCAGAGTGATGTAACTACCCTAACTCCAAAGGTTGTGTGTGTGTGTGGGGGGGGGTGGGGGGGGGAGATGGATCAAACATTGCTCCTTTTAGGACACCTGAGCCACAGTCTGAGGGCAAGTGGGGAGAGTGCTGCTCCAGCAAGAATTTTATCTTGGGATTTAAAGAATTCTCTAAAAAGGCCAAACCGTCTTCCCATTCTCCTCCATAGATAATCCAAATTTGAGGAGAATTTTAAAGTAATTTTAGAGAATTTTAGAAGTGAGTCAAGAGGAGGGTTAGCTGGCTCTGACTCTAGCCAGACAGAACATTAGAGTGGGAGAGTAATAGGAAGAGCTTGTGAAATGTATCAGCAGCCCTGTTAAGGAAGTATCTGCCATTTGCAAATTAAATCCAAAACATCGCTATGTTAAATCTAGGTTTGCTTCTGAATGACCAGATAGCAGTGATGGCCAGCTAGATGCTTTCATGTTTTGCAAGAAGAGTGCAACCTCTTCTCAGACCTTGCCATAGTTGTTGTTACACACACAACAACAAAGTCAAACACCCACATTCGGACATGCCAGAATTAAGGTTGTGTGTGCAGTCTTAATTCAGCCTTTTTATGCATATGCATTACACTTGTCTTTAGTTGCATGATCACATACCATTTTTTCACCCAGGATCCTTCAATGCATAGAATCAGTGGTACTGACTTAACAAACAGATATTTAAAATTTTGTCCTCTTTTCATGGTTCAGTGTATGGCACCACATCTTATTTCCTGCATACTGTTCAAACCCTGTTTGGACAAGAATTGTTAATTTTCTCCTGGGCTTTTTTCTGTGTTGCTCATCACAGTAGTATCTGACCGCTTTATAAATTCTGGTGCATTTATTTTCACAGCGTCCCTGTGAGGTGGGGGGGCTGCTGCTATCCACATTTTACAGATGGTGATTTGAAGCATAGAGAAATTAAAGTAAAAAAAGTCCAGTAATTTTGGTTACTGAATTTGAGACACCTAGGACCTGATTTTTCAGAGTATATAGCGTTGTATGGCACTTTAAATGTTCAAAACACATATCTCATTGACTTCAGTTGCACTGTTAGTGCTCAGTACTTCTGTAAAGCAAATCCAAGGGTTTCAAGTTAGATACTCAGAACATAAGGAACATACGATTAGTCACCAGCTGTGAACATCCTGATCATAGGTTATGGCTGCAGTACAGAGCTTCCAGCTTGACAAGAGAGAGCTCTCCCATCCACTTAATTACTCTTGCCCCTGTGAGTGGTGGTAGCTTCTACCGCCAACATAGCGCTGTCCACACAGATGCTTACGTTGGTATAACTTGCGTCGCTCAGGGGTAGCTTATTCACATCTCTGAGAGACGTAACTTATACTGACGGCTAAATCCTGTGCCACAGTGAGTGGAGGCGGGAGGAGGAATCTGGGGAGTGATGCAAAAATAGCAAAAAGGCATCTGGGATCAGGAGCATAGGATTCAATTAAGTTGGTGAAATAGAGTTGTTTAGTTAGAAATATGGCTGAACTGAATAAGGAGACAACTAACCTTTAGTGGAGGAAGTTAGCCAGGTTCATGGGATCTCTGCCAGACATCTTGTGTGTTGATAATTACTTACTGGAGAGGAATGATACATTTTTGTTTTTTTGGAAATATTTGTTAACAGCAGAGGAACAGTCAGACTTGTGAATCTTGGATTCCATTCAAGGCTCTGGAGGGGAGTGTACTTTAGTGGGTATGCTCTTTGCTGTCCATTCTCCCAAGTAGTAGTATTAGTATTATTTCTATTAGCATAGTGTCTAGAAACCCTCATCATGGACTAGGACCCCACTGTGGTAGCTGCTATACAGACGCAGAACAGAAGGACAGTCCCTATCCCAAAGAGCTTCCAATCTATAAGACAACAGGATAAAAACTGATACAGACAAATGAGGGAGTACAAGCAAACAATGAGGCAATATTGTTCAGCATGATAGTGGTCTCCTCACAGTAGCAGCCTAACTAATGTCAAGTTTTTTTGTAGCATAGTTCCCATATCTATCGGTTAGTTACTATTTAGAGTTTCCAATTTAACTTTATAGTTTGGCAGAGTCTAGCTTCCTTTAGATCAGATAGTTATTGCTATGAGGAAAGCCCTGTGCACACAGAAGAGAAACTCACTGAGGAAAGATTTTTTTGAATCTGTAATGTGGTTTTCAGTTTTATTAGCACATTTAGCAATATCACAAAGACTACAAACCAGTAAAGTAGACTGAGGTGATACACAATGTCCAGCACAATATTGTCTGAGTGGCGAGCACTGGAAGCATTTGAGCTAGACCCCGCCTTTATTTGAACAAGAGGGCGCCATTGATAGGACGACTTTGTGAAGGCCACTTGACTTCTGGATTTGACCGTCTGGATTTGTTAACATTCCAGTCATTCTGCAAATCCCACCTCTCCCTGAAGATATTTGAGGAGGCAGGACTGGTTGATGGACTGTTAAACTGGGTTTGTGGGGGAAAAAAAACTTGATCTGTTAATATGTCTGATCAGTGTATTTTCTACTAGATTTGTTTTTATTTTGTGAAGTGCTAAGAGTTTAATACTATACATATTTTTTTTAAAAAAAACCTGCTTCAAAGGTTTTGCTGTAAATTTGGTACGAGTTCACATACTCTTGGAATACACCTCTATTCCGTTATAACGCCACCCGATATAGCACAAATTCTGGTATAACGCAGTAAAGCAGCATTACGGAGGGCGAGGCTGCGTGCCCTGGTGGATCAAATCAAGTTTGATATAATGTGGTTTCACCTATAACGCGGTAAGATTTTTTTGGCTCCTGAGGACAGTGTTATATCGAGGTAGAGGTGTATATCAAACTCATTATCTGAGTGTTGATTTAATGTTTTAGTCTGGTCCATGTGC
Source organism: Gopherus evgoodei (assembly GCF_007399415.2). Classification (NCBI taxonomy): domain Eukaryota; kingdom Metazoa; phylum Chordata; order Testudines; family Testudinidae; genus Gopherus; species Gopherus evgoodei. The sequence goes on from NC_044328.1 coordinate 48,694,183, forward strand.
CGAAGTATAGTTTTGGCTGTCTGGAGATGTTTTGCGTACTTGTCTGACTGCAGAAATTTTCTGTTCAGTTAACAAAGTTAAATATTGCATGTAAAGACAATTAAGCACATTTTAAAAAGTGAATGTATTATGTAACCTCTTTCCCTCTATATGTGAACTTATCCTCATGCATTCCCTCTCCTCTTGGTCTACTTCTTATTGCATATGTATGTGCACACAACTTTGTAAATACCTTGCTGCTCTTCCTTCCCCTCCTGCTCCCCACCTTTCCCCCAAGAAAGAAACCCAAAAACACACATTAGGCACTTTTCTTCTTATCCTGCAGAAGCAGCATGAGAAGTTCTCTGATCTTGACCTACTCCTTCAGAGGTATCAGAAACCAGGAGGAGGAGGAAAATAAGCCACTTCGTTTTGATCTTGGTGCTACTGGGCTCAACTGAAGTGACAGCAGACAGTGGATTGGGGGTGAGAAGGAACTAGTCTCCGAGATTGGTAGTGGCAATAATAGGGACGAGAAGGAAGCAGTGCAGAAGAAAGAGCCACTCCCCTGCATCCCATGTTGCACAGCATGATGATATCAAGGTCTACTTTGTGGGGAGGAAAAGGAGGCTGTCCCCTGAGAGTGGTCCTAGGGGGTTTGGAGAGATGCCACCTCTTTGATCCTCACTGTACAGGGCTCAGTGGTGTGGCAATAGCTCTCTGGCTGCTGCGCTAGGCAACAGGGAAAAGATGCTTATTTGCCTGTGCCCAATCAAGTATGAGCTCCCTCCTCAGCTCTTTGCACTCAGATCCTTCTCCTTCTGGCTTCTTTTAATTTCAGATTAGTCAGCTGCTGGCCAGATTCTGTTGGAGACTGCAGTAAACTGCAGGCTGGATGAAAGTGGCTTGTGAGGTGGATCTGGCCCATAGGTTATGTGCTTGCCACCGCCAACTCATGTAGGTCAGTTTTAAAACATCCAGTACAAATAGCTCTGGTCACTTCTTGCAAAACTAAAGAAACATACTATATCCTGCAAGTTTCAAGATTTAACACAGTCATAATTCCCATAAATCCTCACACAATACCCAACAGGCTATTCAAGCAGCATATAACCCACTGCCTCCACAAACAATTGAGAAAAAAGGATTGTCTTTGCAAAAAGTCCGGTAGGTGAATCAACCTTGGCTCTGGTGGACCAAGCAGGGAATGAATGATGAGAGAGGGAAGTAACAGAAATGTTGTCTATTACTACTGCCCCCTACTGTTTATATCTGGAATAGTGAGAATCATGTCTATTCCACACATCTTTGTTTCCAGTTTATCTTTCTCTACTGACAGTGCTCTATACTGGGAAAGATCTTAAAAATGAGGTATTTAAAAACGCACTACCCCCAATTCCTAAACTGAAACTACTTCAAGTGCTGATACCTGTGCGTATTCTGCTGTTGGTACTCGTGCTTGAGACAAGAGAATTCTAGCAAGTAGCATCCATTGGTCTGCTCCCGTATTGTTGCTCTCCTTGTGCTCTGTGATGAGGTAGAGACCAGTGCCTCTCCAGTTCCTTTTTACTGCTGCATGGCCTGAGTCAGAATATCTGGTGTCCAGACCTGATCATCTTAGATGTGTTTGAAATAATTACAAGAAAAGTTGATATAGTTGTTAGTAGTTTTAATAAGTTTAGATAGTAATTAGTTAGAATCACCACCCTGGGAATTCTCTGATCCCCCAGCATGAGACTGAGGTTGTCCGCAGGCTTCTGGGCTTTAAGAATTTCATCTTCTGCCCCTGGTGCTGTTTCTACTTCTTTGGGGAAGCTCATATCTCTGCTAAGTGCAGTATCTGACACAGATTTCCCAGCTGAACGTGGTAGGTGAGAGCTCTCTGGCTTTGGAAACCCTCATGGGAATGCACCATGAGGTCCCAGGAAATTCAGGCTGGGAAGACCCCTCCCCCCCATACATTGGTCTGAGACTTCAAGGAGTGCACCTCATAGCTAGGTGTCCAATTCAGGAGTGGGAATGACTAGAGTGAATGACCCTTCAGCTGAGCCTTCTCAGAAGGGTAAGGGCATTCTCATAAGCATAAAAAATAGGTCCCCTCCTAGATCCCTTAAGAGAAGGGATCCCTCTATGACCCCATTTAGGTTAGATAAGTCCTTGCACCAGAACACAAGGTCCTCCTAAGTCTTGTCTCCTTGATAAGAAAGTGCATAGGAGCAAGGCTCCTTCAGTACCTCTCCCCAGATATTCACTGATGCTATGGTACCAGCTGAGCTCTGGAAGATGAAGCACTGGGAACCATCAGTTCCAGTGATAACTGTGTGGTTGGAGGCTCCTTCACCAGTGGGACCGTCACAGCCCCATAAAGAACTGCCAGTTAAGAGTTCCTTCATGATGACTCCAGTGGCATGAGATGACGAGAGACAGCCTTGTAGGGCTTCAGTATCCTACATCACTCCAGAGAATATCTTCATCCTTCCAGACCTGCAATCTCCCCTCTTGTTGGTACTAACTCTGACCAGGGAGTTTCAAACACAAAGGAGAAGCCCATCTCACATTCCATCCACCAGCCGCACATTCCATCCACCAGTGGAACCAGACCCAGCCTTTTAATCATTGGGAGAGTTGGACATACCGGTGGAACCATCTTTCCCTTCACCAAGGGAGTTGAGCCCAGGCAAGGGATTAAGAGTCTCTTACTGTGAGTCTTGTCTGTCCATTCAAGGACCCCTTTTGAGACCAATGATACCCAATGTCTTGGGGACCATCACAATCTTCTTTTGACCCCCATGTTGGCTTTGCTGGGGGCCATCAGACCTATATGCAAAGTGTCTGGAACCTATGCGATCCAATAGGGAGTCTTACCATCCCTCTTTTCCAAAAGGCTGTAAGAACTTCCTGAGCCATTGAAGAGGAGGAAGGTGAACCGGTCTGCCAGAACCACTGATAGCAACAGGTATTTCAATTTCTTTGCCTTGTGAGGCAGTTACTCTTGCCTCAACAACTGCACACAGTTCTAAGAGCTGCTTTGGAAAGTAGGATAGGAGTTCCAAATCCCCTTAGAGGAGGTCCAAATCTCATGACACAAGTTCCTGGACCTCTTACAGCCTACAGGATCTAGCCGAATAGCACTGCCAGTCTCCAAGGCCATACTGGAACCAGCAAGAACTGTGTGACGCATGACAACCACCTGTGCCCCTACCCCTTAGAATACAGAAATGTGGAACTTTCTCCGACTAAGGGAGTGGAATTCTTGTTCTCCCACCCTGTCCCAAACTCCCTAGTCCTCCAAGCAGCTACAAAAAGGTTTCAACAATGCCACCCAGAGGCCATCCCTGCAGATAAGGATGCCAAATGTTTAGGCCTTATGGGGGGAAAGTCTACAATTTAGAATTTCCAACTACCACTTGCTCCTGGCAAAATACAAGTTTTTGAATTATTCTAAGTTCCTGGACTTTAAAGACAAATTACCCCCAGGAGGATCATAGATTGATAGGATGGGAAGGGACCTTGAGAGGTCATTTAGTCCAGTCCCTTGCACTCATGGCAGGACTAAGTATTATCTAGACCATCCCTAACAGGTGTTTGTCTAACCTGCTCTTAAAAATGTCCAATGATGGAGATTCTGCAACCTCCTTCAGCAATTTATTCCAGTGCTTAACCAACCTGATGGTTAGGAAGTTTTTCCTAATGTCCAACCTAAACTTCCTTGATGCAATTTAAGCCCATTGCTTCTTGTCCTATCCTCAGAGGTTAAGAACAATTTTTCTTCCTCTCCTTTCTCTCCCCTTTTAACAACCTTTTATGTACTTGAAAACTTATCATGTCCCCTCTGTGTTCTCTTTTGGAGACTAAACAAACCCAGTATTTTCAGTCTTCATTCATAGGTCATGTTTTTTCTAGACCTTTAATAATTTTTGTTGCTCTTCTCTGGACTCTCTCCAGTTTGTCCATATCCTTCCTGAAATGTGGCACCTGGAATGGGACACAATACTCCAGTTGTGGCCTAATCAGCGCAGAGTACAGCAGAAGAATTACTTGTCATTTCTTGATCACAACACTCCTGCTAATATATCCCGGAAGGATGTTTGCGCTTTTTTTTTTTTTTTTTTTTTGCGCAACAGTGGTACACTGTCTCATATCAGCCTATCCCAGATCCTTTTCCACAGTACTCCTTCGTAGGCAGTCATATTCCATGTCGTACGTGTGCAACTGATTGTTTCTTCCTAAATTCCTAAAGAGAATTATACCAGATGAAGACAATTCTTAGAACAAGATACAAATGGGGATGCCCATTTAGACAGTCCTTTGAATGGAAGGATAGATATATCTATCTCAGACCCAAAAGAAGGGAAACGGACATGGACATGGGAATAGGCAAATCAGCTCAAGAACAATCTGAACAGGATCAAAGGCAAAGGCTCAAAAAGATGAATCATCAAGACAACAGGACAGACATGAGAGCCCAAGAAACTGTCTAGATCCAGAAGAACAAGATTAGTATATGGGGTAAACATTGCAATAATGTATGCTGTATCCACGTAGTTATAAGAATAAGGGGATATAGTTAAATTGAGACTGGGCTGTGTAGCATCCAGGATCTTTTATGTGGATACAGTATACTTAGTGGGTATAAAATTATAATTACATTGATATTGTGTTAAGTATTATAAATACATTTAATAATGAGGTGGCAGGAGATGCAGATGTCCCCTATTGAAGGAAGTTTGATTTTAAAGTTCTGCATTTTAGAATGTTTGTGAGAATCTTTAGAGAAGGGCCACCTGTGGTGGACTGCTTTAAGAATAAGTGAACTGAAAGATGGTATAATCTCATAATGCCTGATGTTATATAGATATTTGATAAGATTAGATGAGATTCGTTTCTTTTAAGAATTAAAAGCAGACCCTTCAGCAGATAACTAGCACACCCAGGGAGGAAGTAAGGAGAGTTTGGGTTTCTACAGCTAGAGGGGATCGGATAACAATGCGGGAAATGGGATAAAAGAACAAAGACAGATGTTAAATATTCTGTTTTAATAGAAAAAATATTAATTAAAAATGTAGAGCTCGGAATTAAAAAATTTATGGTAAATCAGACTCAGCATCAGAGTACAGCAATATAAGTATTTTAAAAAAAAAGGAAAAGCAATATATGTGAGGTTTAACATGTTTGTGTGTATGATGGGATCTCTGTCTAAACATGTCTTATTTAAAGAAGAGGTAAAGGTGTAACGTAATGTAGCTGCTTTTAACAAGGGTTAATATTCTGTTTGAATGCAGACATAGTATTCAGGAGTAAGTCTAGTAATGTCATGACTGTTAATGTTATGGGGTTAAACAATCCAATAAAAAGGAAAAGAGTATTTTGCTTACTACAAAAGGATTTTCCTAATATCTATTTCAAGGGAACACCCATGAGTAAAAATAAATACCTGATTCTTCTTTGATGTCCCTGTGAGTGCTCCACTTTAGGTGTGTGTGCCTACTGATGCCTTTAATTGGAGATTTTCAGTAGTAATGTCCATGTGGGCCGCACATGCACAAGAGTCACCTTGCGGTGTCGTTGGCACCTTATCTAGCACGTGCATGACCCCCCCCTACTTCCTTCTCAACTGTGCTTGGCCTGAGGTGGAGCTCCATGGTGGTGTCCCAATGTCGTTAAATTAAACTGGATAGTAGAGTTTAGTAGTTAAATAGCATAGTTAGTATTAGAATACCTAGTTAGTGCCTAAGTTTAAAAAAAAAAAAAAATCTTTTCTTCATTAGCTTCTTCTGTAGCGTGAAACCTATCCCCACTACAAAATATTTGGTTCTCCAGAATTTGAGATGGAGCTCATGCTGCAAAACCATGCCTGTCTCTGATGGGCACTCGCTCTGTCTGTTGCCCTGGGGAGTTGCACAACCCTCAGAAGTACGCTCATTGTAGCAACCTAAAAGCCAGAGTCAGGTATGACAGAGACCTATGCCTAAAAGTGATACTAGTGCAAAAATCACTTCAGCCAACCTCAGACATGGGACAGCAAATTTCTTCTTTTGGGTGGCTCCCTGAGCACAGCCTCAACTACAGAGGTCACCTACAAAAATGTGAGGAAAAGAGCCACAACCTCCAGATGGAAAGAGACAGAAAAAGAAGCGGTCTCCAACCAGGTTGCTGTTCTTAGTGTTGACCTCCACATGAATGAGCACCTTTGATGAACTGGGCACTTCTGGCACTGTCTGCACCAGGACCTCTGCTGAGCCCCACCGCAGGGAGAAGGAGTTGAGGCTCAAATGTGCCTCCTCCGCAACGGCACTGTCCACCTGATGAGAGAGACAGTGCCAAGGCCATCGTCATTGGTCATGCTCTGTTGGCATGAAACAGACCCTAGATGGCACCGACCACTCTGATCAAGACGACACACAAGCTATTGGCACAGACACCAGTACCATATAAATCAGTGGCATCAATACCAATGGTATTGAAGCCGACAGTACAGCTGCAATTCTTACAAAAGAAAGACATTGCAATCTCCTTGGTCACCCCTGTTCGGCACCAGTGGTTCACCTGAGCGTACTAATATACAGCAAACAGCATTGCCTATTGCCTCGGCTATGTTGACTGATAAGGACAATGATCAGGACGAAAGTCTCTTTGTCTCAACACTCTTCACTCACTGAACGGAGGCCACCTTGGGGACCTCTGACACCCAAAATCCAGTACAGACAAGATGTACAGCCTTGATATGAGCAGCCTTGGATGTTCTCGCCTATGCTCTTCCCCATGCCAGGGACCCCTTGGGACCCTTGAGCAGCATATAGGGCTCATACTAGACCCACAACTCCAACCAGGAGCAAAATCTGGTCACCCCCTCACCATTCCCTAGCCAGGAGACTTCAGAAGTAGTGGAGGATGCAGAAGAAGGGAGATAAGGCACAGACCAAGAGGTCACATCACCTGCACACAATTCATTGTCATCCCCAGATGAAGCTGTAATGCCACCACTCTCTACCATGGCTGATGACTTCAAACAATTCTAAGAACTATTTAAATGAGTAGCCATCAACCAAAATATCCCACTGGAGGAGTATCAGGAAAACCACTATAATGTTATACATCCTCCACATGTCTTCATTCTCTAAGATAGCTCTCATGATAAATGATGCCATCATAGAACTGTGGGAGACTATTTGACCAACACTGGTGATGGTACCACCAACATGCAAAAGGGGGAACAATGGGATGGATTTCCTGTTCTGTCACCCACAACCCAATTCTCAAGTGGCCAGAGCCACTAATCAACATGGCAAACAGCCTCAATACAGGTCCACCCCTCAGGACAGAGACAGCAAAAGGCTTGACCTTTTCAGTCCAAGTATACTCCTCAGCAGCATTGCAATTTCGAGTCACCAACTACACTGCTCTCCTAGCTAAATAAGATCATGACAATTGTGGCAAACTGCAAGACTTTGACAGCCTGCCAGAGGAGAAATGATCACAGTTCAAGGCCATAATAACTGAAGGCCAGCTGGTCACCAGAACGACATTACAAGCGTCTATGGATATATCAGATACAGCGTCAAGAATAACAGCCACTGTCAGGGTGCTGCTCAGAGCCTCATGGCTCCAATCATCTGCTATTCCCGAAGAACTCCAGGTAAAAGTTGAGAACCTCCCTTTTGATAGCAAAAAAAAAACCTCTTCTCCTGCAAAACAGATGAAGTTCTACACTCGATGAAGTTCTCACGAGTAACCCTGCATACGCTAAGCATATACACACCACTTACCCAAAGACGACGCTAGCTACCATATCAAAGGCACAGAGAGACATCATTGCCCACAACATTGACAGTATGAACCTCCGAAGAAACAAACAGCATCCACAAAGACTGAGAACACCTCAAGTCAGGCCTCAGCATTGCAGCCATCTTTTGCTAAACAGTTTTAAAGATTTGATTGAGAGTCTGAATGGCATCCCCACTATACAGCAGCAGTACCAACTTTCAACCAGTGCTTTTGCCATTGGCTTCACCCATTTTACCATGTCTGGGCGTCAGTTACAATGGATCAACGGGTACTGGAGATCGTAAGACTGGACTATGCCATCCCCTTTCTCTCCCACTCTCCAATCTCACCCCAGTCCTTCTTCAGGGACCCTCTTCACAAGCACTTCTTAAGACAGGAAGTAAACCATCTTCTACATTTAGATGATGTGGAGCAAGTTCCCACACAACACAGAAGGATTTTTACTTCCATTACTTGCTGACCCAGAAGAAAAATGGTGGATAGAGACCCATCTTAGATTTCAGAATGCTTAACAAATTTGTGTAAACTCAAGATTCAAGATGGTCACACTGGCCATGCTAATACCAGTGCTAGAAAGGGGAAACTGATTTTCAGCCCTCAACCTGCAAGATGCATATTTTCATATCACCATACACCCTGCTCAGACTATTTCTACAGTTCATAGTGGGAGGTGATTACTACCAATACAGAGTACTACCTTTCAGCCTGTCCATCACACCAAGTCTTTTCCAAAACCCTTGAAGTAGTAGTGGCACACTTAAGAAAACAAGGGATAACGATCTTCCTGTACCTAGTCCTAGATGACTGTCTCCTGAAAGATATGACTCAAAGAGAAACAACAGATATGATGCAAACACCATTACCCTGTTGCAGAACCCAGGGTTACAGATGAACAAAAATCAACCCTAGTTCCCTACAACTGGACTTCATTGGGGCACACCTTGGCTCCACTCAGGACAGAACATCACTACCTAGGAACAGATGCGTGACACTGAACAACTTCATCTCAGTAGTCAACAACAGCCCTCAAACATTGGCACAAACCTGCTTACAACTATTAGGTCACATGGTGGCCATGACATTTTTCATAAGACACACAAGACTACACATGTGCTGCCTACAAAGCTGGCAGAGCTCAATATACATCCCCAGTAAACACTGCCTAAATAAGAGACTAACAGTACCACCAATGGCGGACAAAACCTGAAAATGTGTGCATTGGGATCTCCTTTCAGCAGGATCCACCATCAATAATAATCGCAATGGATACTGATGGGCTGGGGGAGCCCCATCTACTAGAGATATCAATCTACTAGAGCCATGTTAAGTATGCAATGCCTGCAGGCATTTCCTACCAATGGTGAAGAAAGAGTCAGTCTGGCTAATGACCGAGAACATAGTTGTATGTTCTATATCAATTGCCAAGGAGGAGCTTGCTCCCACTCACTGGGCACTGAGGCCATGGAACTAATGATACAAAACACAGTAAATGTCTCTGACTGTTATCTTCCAGGATGCCAGAACACGATGGCGGATACCCTAAGCAGACATTTTCTCTGAGGAATGCCAATGGGAAATAAACAGAGTCTACAGTCAATATTTCAACAAAGTGGCTTCCCCCTGTCGACCTCTGAGTCATCACTAAACCCCAAGTGCCTACTCTTCTGCTCAAGAGTGGGACTGGGACCTCAATCACAGATGGATACTTTTCTTATCATATGAGACATATCACTCATGTATATATTCTCACTGAACCTACTGATCCCACAAGTGATGCACAAATTATTTGTTGACAAGGCCTACTTCATACGGAGAATCTCAGTGGCCCAGAGAGACCTGATATCTTTACCTGATGGGCATGGTGGTATGCACTCCACAAACTCTTCCACTTTGGGCAGATCTCCTCTTACAGGTCAATGGCCAGACTCTCCACCCAAATCTGGAGAAACTTTACCTGAAAGGTTGCATTCTTGGTCTCAATCACCTCCACTTGACAAGTTAGTGAGATAGGGGCTCTTATGGCTGATGACCCCCTTATACCATGTTCTTTAAAGACAAGGTCATGTTGAGACCACACTTGAAATTCTTACCTAAAATATCAACATCCTTCCATATAAACCAACCCATATACCTCCCTACGTTTTAACCCCAACCACACAGGAACTCACAAGAGATTCTTAAGTATGCTAGCCATCAGGTGAACAACAGCATTTTATTTAAACAGAACCAAGCTTTTCCGAAAGTCCCCCCCAGACTTATTTCCACAACAGAATGCTTCAAGGGATGCACAAATATCCACACAGAGACTATCTAAATGGATCTCTACCTGTATCCAACTCTATTATCGAACGAATAACACCGAACCCCCAGAAGGGATCAGTCCCACTCTACAGACTCAATAGCAATGTCAATAGTAGTGTTGAACAACATACCAATAATAGACACATGCAGATGGGCTACCTGGGCCTCAGTGCACATGTTAAGAAACAATTCACAGTCACTCAAAGCTCAAGATCAGATGCTATAATAGGCCTCACCATGCTCTCTTCAACTGCCTAAGCAAATCTGAAGCCCCTTTATCCACAGTGGGGCATTGCTTTACAATCCCCTGACATGGAGCACTCACAGGGACATCACTTGAAGAAGAAGAGAAGATTACTCAACCTGTGCAGTAACAGGTTCTTTGAGATGTTTCTCCTTGTGAGTGCTCCACTAACCACCCTTTTCCCCTCTACTTCGGAGTTTGCAGTAAGGACTCTACGGTAGAGAAGGAACAGATGGGGTCTTGTCACATGCGTACTAGATGAGGTACCAATGCCGCTGCGAGATGACTACTGCACACATGCATCCAGATGGACATGGCTACAGAAAATGTCTGATCAGTGGTTCTGGGATGCATCCACACCAGAAGTGGAGCAAATATCTCAAAGAATCTCAGTTACTGCACAAGGTGAGTAATCATCTCTTTCTGCATGGACACAACTACCATGTATGTCTCAAGGGCAACCTAATAGAAGAGGGGTGGCAGTAATCTTAGTAAACACTTCCCTTTTATTGTTTCAGCGCAACTCAGATATATTTTAATTAAGGGGTCCTTGAAAAGGTAGACTTCTCATTTTAGCCAATGTGTATAGTGCCAATCAAAGGCAAGCTTCTTTTTTTAATCATTTTTTTAGGGGACTTAAGAAACTTAAAGGAAAGGGATATTATTTTGGTGGGAGGGTGGATTAAAGAGATGCTTAACCCCACCTTTGATTGAATATACACACACAGCATTCAGAAAAAATAAGTGCAAAGTTGTTGCATCACTTAAATGAGAATTTGGTGGAAGTCTGGTGGGAGATAAATGCAGATGTTGAGACTATATATATTTAAGCTATTCATGGATCTTCTTGTAGGATTCATATGACTTTTGTTTCTAGGACGTGGGCGTATTTAGTCTAAAAAGCCAGTCTGGGAATTATAACCTGGTTAGATCATGCCCCTGCATATATTAGATTAAAAGATTGGGTTTCAGTGGAAGAACAAAGGACCTGGCACTTGAAAAGAACTTTGTTGTCTGGCCCCCTGAGAATTCAAGAGCTGAAAGAAAACTTTCAGAAATGTATAGAGGAAAATGATAAGGAGAAGGGATCAATAAAAGTATCCTCTAGGATGCTGGAAAGATGGTAATGAGGGGGATCCTCATAAATAAAACAGCCTACCTTAAAAAAAAAAAGAAAAGAAAAGAGCTCTTGAGTTTTGTTAAAGAAGTTTTTGTTTTAGAAAGGAGATATTAATCCACAGGATCTAAGAGTACATAAGAATATAAATGAGATAAGTGGGCACATTAACCTATTACAAGCAGATAAGAATGAGTAAACAGATATACTAAACAAAAACATTAGGCTTTTAGACAGGTAAAAAAAGAAACAGGGTAAGTCAGCCATCCTTCTTACTAGCTATAAAAAGAGACTTATCTGAAACTTCGACTAGCTTTTTCCGTATTTTGAAAGAGGCAAAAATTGTTGTTCCAAAAGAAAGAAGAGATCTTACCAATTGTGTATCATATAAACCTGTTTCTTTAACATGGATACTGAAATTTGTTCCAAATTGATAGCAAACAGATTGCCATATTGCCCGAATATGTTCACCCTTACCAATCTGGGTTTGTTGCAGGCAAGCATAATCTGGTAATATCCGAACTCTGAATATGATTTGTAATATTGATTTTAGTAATTCTTCCTGTGTGCTGCTTTTTTCACATGCTGAGAGAGCCTTTGAGCAGCTGGAGGGGGAGTATTTCAGACAAATTTTGGTAAGGCTTGGTTTTGGAAATCAGTTTTGTAGAGGCATTTTGGCCCTTGTGATAAATGGGTGGTGGAGTGGAAGGGGGAGCTCCCTTTTATGGACACCCAGCCTACCAGTTAGCTATAAAGTCCCTGTTGGTAACTGTTCTCTGCTTGTTTTACCTGTAAAAGGTTAAAAAAAAAAAGTCCCTGCTTAGTTAAAGGAAAGGGAGTGGGCACCTAACCAAAAGAGTCAAGGGGAGGGCTAGAACTTTTTAAAATGGGGGAAAAAACTTCCTTTTGTGGTGGTGGTGTTCTCCAGGAAAAGAGGGGAACAGGGAGCAGTTATGCTGTGAGAACTGAAGGCTAAATATGAAAATAATCAGATCATATCTTGAACTACTCATTTAACAACTCAGAGATGAAAGTAGATCAGGAATGTTTAGAAAGACAAAATTAGGTTTATTTCTGTTTGGCTAGTGGACTCCTCTGTGCTAACCCCAAGTGCTTTGTTCTGCTTTTAACATTTAAGCTGGACCTCAAGAAGGGTAAGTGGGTTTTGTAAGTGGGTTTTTTAAATCCAGCAAAAGCCTAAGTTGTATATTCTTCCTTTTTGTTCTTTAATAAAACTTACCTTTCTTAATAACAGGATTGGATTTTTGGTGTCCTAAGAAGTTTGTACATATGTTGTTTAATTAGCTGGGGGCTAATTAAAGTTCCTTTGTTTTTCTTTCTCAGCTCTTCCTCGGACAGGGGGTGAAAGGGCTTGAGGGTACCCCCACAGGAAGGAATTCTGAAGTGTGCCTTCCAGAGTCCCAAGGGTTTTTTTTTGTTTGTTTGTTTGTTTGTTTTTTGCACTTGAGTGGTGGCAGCATCTATCCATCGAACATCAGAGAGAAACTGTGACCTTGGGAGTTTAATACCAGCCAGGAGTGGCCAGTATTAATTTTTAGAATCCTTGCAGGCCCCACCTTCTGCATTCAAAGCGCCAGAGTGGGAATTCAGCCTTGGCATTCCTGTATATTCATTCTTGAATGACTGCATTACTTAATGATCATCAATCCCCACCTTTCAATTTGTGTAGGGGTATGATACAGGGTACCCCATTATCTCCCTCTGTTGTTTGCTTTGGCGATGGAGCCATTTGCGATAAATATGAGAGAGAGCCCCTATGTAAAGGCATCAGAATGTCTTCTGGATTAGAAGAAAAAATAGCTTTGTATGTTGCTGGTAAGTTGTTATATTTGCACAGTCCAGAAGTCTCATTAAAAATTATCAATAACTGACTTTTGGAATGTGGTCAGGTATCAGGTGTCAAAATAAGCTATGATAAATGTGAAACGTTAGGAATTACTGGTCCAAAAAAGAGTAAATTGTTGTCAGCTACATATATTTAAATCTTTAGAAATAAATAATTGTGGAGAAACATATTTTAAAGGCAAATTATGCTCTACTGTGGAATAAAATCATAAAAGATTTGGAAAAATGGAACAAATATGAAATTCCTTGGCTAGGTGCAGGGTAGCTTTGGTAAAAATGAAAGTTATTTTTGTTTCAGTGCATCCCTGTTGGTATCCCTGACATGAAGATAAAAACATGGCAGGATGCCCTATTAAATTTCATATGGAATCATAAAAGCCAAAGGTGAGTTCTAAAGTTCTGTATAAGCCTACACAGTGGGATATATTAGCTTTCCCTAACTTGGCTCATTATTTTTATGTACCACAATTAAACGATATGATAAATTAGCTTTATGACAGAGCATCCAAACACTAGGTAAAACTCTGACAAGACTAGCCCAAATGTAGCTATTCATAACGATTGTTGGGTTAAAAATGAGTTGAGGTCACAACAAATAAAAAGTAATTCATCCAGACCATTTTAGGGGCTTGGGATGAATTTTCTAAATTCCTATCACTGAGGCTCTCTCCTTCAGCTAATTTCATTAATAATCAGGAATGTGTCACTAGGAAATCTGAACATGACTATGCATTGTGGGTAAGAGCTAAGATTACTCAATTTGAACAGCTGTTCGTGCTTCCTGTTTTGAAATTTATACTAAGAGGTATGTAATAATGTGAATATAATCCTGTATTTTTTTATATCTACTAGTCTAATGTTTTATTGTGAAATCTGGATACAAGAGGTCTCTATCTAGACTTTTAACCACATTTAAGGAGTTGACCCAAGAGCAGAGTGGAACAGAAAAATTATTTTCTAAGATATATACAGTTTTGACTGAAAAATATGTTAAGAAAATGGCTAAAGGAAAAGATGGGATAGATATTTGGACAAAGAAACTGATGTGGAAGAGCAGGTCTATATATGAGAAAGGGGATATACATCTTCATTTTGTATAGCTCATAAAGAAAAGTTTTATAAATTACTGTATAGATGGCTTCCGTCTCTTGTTAAGATGAATCACATTTTTGCTACTGAGGAAGCACTTGATTGCAGGAAAAAGAGAACATAATGGCACGTGTGCTTGTGTCCAGGAATTAGATGGTTTTGGGAGGAAATTATTTAACAGATTAATCTCATAACTAAATGCTGACTTCCCTGACATGCTTGCTTAATGTTCCAGTAAAGAATCTACATTTTAAACAGAACAAAAAATTAATTTTTATATTGTTAACAGCTAGACTTTGTATTGAACATCATTAGAAATGTGCTTCCCCTCTCCTATGGATTTTTAGTATAGTAAAATATTGAACTGTCCTTGTAATGGAAAAGTTCTCATTCACAAATATGGATGGATGTCAGAAAGGGAGAACATAAGAATGGCCATACTGGGTCAGACCAAAGGTTCATCCAGCCCAGTGGCTAATACCAGGTGTCCCAGAGGAAGTGAACCTAACAGGTAATGGTGAAGTGATCTCTGTCCTGTCATCCATTTTCACCCTCTGACAAACAGAAGCTAGGGACACCATTCCTTACCCATCCTGGCTAATAGCCATTAACGGACTTAACCTCCACGAATTTATCTAGTTCTCTTTTAAACCCTGTTATGGTCCTAGCCTTCATAACCTCCTCAGGCAAGGAGTTCCACAGGTTGACTGCACTGTATGAAGAAGAACATCCTTTTATATGTTTTAACCTGCTGCCTATTAGTTTCATTTGGTGGCCCCTAGTTCTTCTATCCTGGGAACAAGTAAATAACTTTTCCTTATTCACTTTCTCAACACCACTCATGATTTTATATACCTCTATCATATCCCCCCTTAGTCTCCTCTTTTCCAAGCTGAAAAGCCCTACCCTCTTTAATCTCTCCTCATATGGGACCCGTTCCAAACCCCTAATCATTTTAGTTGCCCCTTTCTGAACTTTTTCTAATGCCAGTGTATCTTTTTTGAGATGAGAAGACCACATCTGTACGCAGTATTCAAGATGTGGGCTTACCATGGATTTATATAAGGGCAATAAGATATTCTCTGTCTTATTCTTTATCCCTTTTTTAATGATTCCTAACATCCTGTTTGCTTTTTTGACCGCCACTGCACTCTGCATGGACGTCTTCAGAGAACTATCCATGATGACTCCAAGATCTCTTTCCTGCTTAGTTGTGGCTAAACTAGCCCCCATCTTATGGTGTGTATAGTTCGGGTTACATTTATCCACATTAAATTTCATTTGCCATTTTGTTGCCCAATCACTTAGTTTAGTGAGATCTTTTTGAAGTTCTTCACAGTCTGCTTTGGTCCTAACTATCTTGAGCAGTTTAGTATCACCTGCCAACTTTATCACCTCACTGTTTACCCCTTTCTCCAGATCATTTATGAATAAGTTGAATAGGATTTGTCCTAGGACTGACCCTTGGGGAATACCACTAGTTACCCCTCTCCATTCTGAGAATTTACCATTTATTCCTACCCTTTGTTCCCTGTCTTTTAACCAGTTCTTAATCCATGAAAGGACCTTCCCTCTTACCTCATGACAACTTAATTACATAAGAGCCTTTGGTGAGGGGCCTTGTCAGAGGCTTCCTGGAAATCTAAGTACTCTGTGTCCACTGGATCCCCTTGTCCAGATGTTTGTTGACCCATTCAAAGAACTCTAATAGATTAGTAAGACATGATTTCCCTTTACAGAAACCATGTTGACTTTTGCCCAACAATTTGTTTTTCTATGTGTCAGACAATTTTACTACTGTTTCAACTAATTTGCTCGGTACTGATGTTAGACTTACCAGTCTGTAATTGCCAGGATCGCCTCTAGAGCCCTTTTTAAATATTGGCATTACATTAGCTATCTTCCAGTCATTGAGTACAGAAGATGATTTAAAGAACAGGTTACAAACCCTAGTTAATAGTCCGCAGTTTCACATCTGAGTTCTTTCAGAACTCTTGGGTGAATGCCATCTGGTCCCGGTGACTTGTTAGTGTTAAGTTTATCAATTAATTCCAAAACCTCCTCTAGTGACACTTCAATCTGTGACAATTCCTCAGATTTGTCACCTACTAAGGATGGCTCAGGGTTGGGAATCTCCCTAACATCCTTAACCGTGAAGACTGAATCAAACAATTCATTTAGTTTCTCCGCAGTGACTTTATCATCTTTAAGTGCTCCTTTTGTATCTCGATTATCCAGGGATCCCACTATTCCAGGGGTCGACAACCTGCGACATGCTTGCCAAACATGGCACGCGAGCCGATTTTGAGCGGCATGCAGCCGCCTGCTGAGTCCTGGCCCCCAGCCCCACTTAGCCCCCCCCCCCCCCCCCCGGGCTCACCGCTCTTCCCAGGTGGGGCAGGAGGCAGAAGCTTGGTTCTGCGGCAACCAAGCTTCCCTCTCCCTCGCTTCTTCCCCCAGAGTGGTGCTTTCCTGCCCCGCCCTCTCTCCTTCCCTGTGCCAATCAGCTGATGGCCCTAGCGAGGGGGAGGGGGGAAGAGCAACAGTATGCAGGCAGTCCCCTAGAGAGGACAGAGAAGGGTAGGGATGGAGCCTTGGGGAAGGGGTTGGAACAGGCATATCTCTTCCAGCTCCCTGCCATGAGCCGCTCAGGGCAGGGGGCTGGGAGCACCCCTACGAGCCGAGCACCCCAGCCCTCTGCTCTGATCCCCCCCACACACTCAGTCTTCTGTCCTACACCCCCCCATGTCCCCCAGCCCTCTTCCCTGACCCTCCCATACAATCAGCATTCTGCCCTGCAGCCCCCATACCCCCGAGCCCTCTGCCCTGACCCTTGAACCCCCCCACACACCCAGCCTTCTGCCCTGACCCCCCACACACTCCGCTTTCTGCCCTGCAGCCCCCATACCCCCCCGGCCCTCTGCCCTGACCCTTGAACCCCCCCACACCCTCAGCCCTCTGCCCTGCAGCCCCCATGCCCCCCAGCCTTCTGCCCTGAACTCCGCCCACCCCAACACACAACCAGTCTTCTGCTCTGCATCCCCACAGCCCCATCCCTCTGCCCTGACCCCCCCCTACACACTGTTGAGGTGTTCCTCCCATCACAGGAATATTAAATGTTGTTATACTATGGTCACTATTTCCAAGTGGCCCTGTTATAGTTATCTCTTGGACCAGATCCTGCACTGCACTAAGGACTAAATCGAGAATTGTCTCGCCTCTTGTGGGTTCCTGTACTAGCTGCTCCAAAAAGCAGTCATTCAAAGGTCGAGAAATTTTGTTTCTGCATTTCGTCCTGAGGTGGCGTGTACCCAGTCAATATAGGGATAATTGAAATCCCCCACTATTATTGTGTTCTTTATTTTTATAGCCTCCCTAATCTCCCTTAGCATTTCATCGTCACTATCACAGTCCTGGTCAGGTGGTCGATAATAGACCCATACTATTTTATTCTTATTAAAGCATGGAATTACTTTCCATAGAGATTCAGTGGAACATGTGGATTCATTTAAGATTTTGACTTCTTTTGATTCTACATTTTCTTTCACATATAGTGCCACTCCCTGCCCCCCCATGACCTGTTCTGTCCTTCCGATATATTTTATATTCTGGAATGATTGTGTCCCATTGATTGTCCTCACTCCACCATGTTTATGTGATGCCTATTATATCAATATTCTCCTTAAACATGAGGCACTCTAGTTCACCCATGTTATTCTTTAGAGTTCTAACATTTGTGTACAAGCACTTCAAAAACTTGTCACTGTTTATCTGCCCTTTTCTGGTATGTCAGATTCTTTTTTATGTAAATGTTTCACATCTGATCTGGCGCATACTTTATCCTCTTTCATCCTCTCTTCCTGACTAAAACCTAGAGAATCTCTATCAATAGACTCTTTAAGAGAAATTTCTGTCTGATCCACGTGCTCCACTTCAGCAATTAGCTTTCTCCCATCTCTTAGTTTAAAAACTGCTCTGCAACCTTTTTAATGTTAAGTGCCAGCAGTTTGGATCCATTCTGGTTTAGGTTGAGCGCATCCTTCCTTTATAGGTTCCCCCTATCGCAAAAGTTTCCCCAGTTCCTGATAAATCTAAACCCTTCCTCTCTACACCATCGTCTCATCCACGTGTTGAGACTCTGAAGCACTGCCTGCCTAGATGGCCCTGTATGTGGAACTGTAAGCGTTTCTGAGAATGCTATTGTAGAAGTCTTGGATTTCACTCTTTCCTAGCAGCCTAAATTTGGCCTCCAGAATGTTTCGCCTATTCTTCCCCATGTCCTTGGTACCTACATGTACTACAACCACCAGCTCCTCCCCAGCTCTACACATAAGTCTGTCTAGATGCCTCGAGATCTGCAGCCTTCGCACCAGGCAGGCAAGTCACCATACGGTTCTCCCAGTTACCACAAACCCAGCTACCTATGTTTTTAATGATCGCATCTCCAATTACTAACACCTGCCTTTTCCTAATGACTGGAGTTCCCTCCTCTGGAGAGGTAACCTCAGTGCGAGAGGATACCCCAACGTCATCTGGAAGGAGGGTCCCAACTATGGGAAGGTTTCCCTCTGCTCCCATTGACTGCTCTCCTTCCCTGAGCCTTTCATCCTCGTTAACAGCGCAGGGGCTGTCTGACCGGAGGTGGGACAAATCTACAGTGCCCCAGAAAGCCTCATCAACATATCTCTCTGCTTTCCTTAGCTCCTCCAGTTCTGCCGCCCTGGCCTCCAAAGCCCGTACACGGTCTCTGAGGGCCAGGAGCTCCTTGCCCCGAATGCACACATACACCACCCACCCACAGGGCAGGTAATCATACATGCTACACTGAGTGCAATAAACAGGATAGCCCCCACTCTGCTGCTGGGCTTCTGCCTGCATTCTCTTCAACAGCTACCTACATTAATGATAGGGTTTTTGTTTAAATCAAGAAGTTTTGATTATAGTTAAGTTTAATGGTTTTAAAGAATGGCAAGTGTATCTCGCCCCCTTCCAAACTCTCTCTCGAAACTCCCTGTTAGTAGGCCCATGTCGCTTGCTGCTCTGCTTTATAAAGCTCTGGCCTTCCTGATAGCCCCGCCCCTGACTAAAGCTCAGCCAAAGAACAGAGGCCTCTAGATTTCAAACGGTTTAGAAGCTCACAGTTTCCAACTGCCAGCCAAAGCACACAGTCCTTCAAACAGACAGACAAATACAAGCTCAGCCCACAGCAAGTTGTGTTCAATTGCTTTACAGAACATCCTAAATAATATAGGAGAAGACACCAACATGAAAGTGTATGCTGCTAAGTGGAGAAGATTTTCAGCTTGGGTGAACCATCAACTTCAGCTTCTTGAGGCTTTGTTCCCTGCAATTTTGTACTGCTACCCTCTCTAAAAGAACTTGGGGCTTTCATTTGGTTCTGTAGGGTGCACTTTGCCGCACTTAGTGCTCACCATCCACCTTTAGAGATGTATACAATCTTTTGTGTTTCTCTTTCCCACTTAAGGGTTTGCTGAGGGTTTTTCCATCTATATGAGAACCAACCTCCACACTGGGACTAAAATGTTCTGGCATATTTCACGGGTCCAGCATTAGAGCCCATGGAATTATGTTCTCTCTCTCACCAGTCTTTGAAGAATTCCTTTCTTGTGGCAGTCACATCATCTGTGAGGGAGACAGCTCTTATGGTGGATCCCCTTTATACTATTTCTGTTCTGACAATGATCTAGTAGGCCACACCCTGAGTTTCTACCAAAAATAATGCCAAATAATCCTACTTGAATTAGGTCATACTTCTGTGGCAATTTTGGGGGAGTTTGTACAATTTAGAAATGCTGGTTCATGTTGAGAATTTGCTGTATCATGAAAGGCCTCTCTCTATCCACCATTGCTGGCAAGTCTTCGAGCATTTACCTCTTTGTCCGGGACATTTTGAGTTGCTAGAACTCAACAGGCATCTATTCAATATGAAACACCTTAGGATAGTGGCAAAGAGTCCTGTGGCACCTTGTAAACTAACAGATGTATTAGAGCATGAGCTTTCGTGAGTGAATACCCGCTTCGTTGGATGAATGTATGGAAATTTCCAGAGGCAGGTATAAATATGCAAGCAAGAATCAGGCTAGAGATAACGAGGTTAGTTTCAATCAGGGAGAATTAAGCCCTCTTCTAACAGTTGAGGTGTGAACACCAAGAGAGGAGAAACTGCTTTTGTCGTTGGCTAGCCATTCACAGTCTTCGTTTAATCCTGAGCTCATGGTGTCAAATTTGCAGATAAGCTGAAGCTCGGCAGTTTCTCTTTGAAGTCTGGTCCTGAAGTTTTTTTGCTGCAGGATGGCTACCTTTTAAAATCTGCTATTGTGTGTCCAGGGAGATTGAAGTGTTCTCCTACAGGTTTTTGAATATTGCCATTCCTAATATCTGACACATGCTTTTACAGATCCAGACTGACCCGGCTACCCCTCTAATACTTAGGATAGTGGGTTTGCTCAAGCTGGGAGAAGATGTTTTCTCCTCTTACCTGAAAGGAGGGAGAAAGCAGTGAGAGTGAACATTCCCCAAGTAGACTAAAGAAACAGAGGTATTGCTGGTGTGTCATACAAACTAGAGAGAGAGACAGGAAGTTTTGGACAGGAAAGTGGAAGGGGATGGTAAGTCCAAGGTCAGAAAAGGTGAGTTGAGGAGAGATGGCTCCATGTTTCAAAAAACAGGCTATGCGCTGCAGCTAGAAGGACTCTGATCCCAACCCAAAGAATGCTCTGCAATGGTGAGATAACCAAGACAGGGAGATTAATGTATGGTTTATTTTTTTTGTATGCATCTATGTATTTCTCATGTGATTAAGTAAAGAGCAATGATTTTAGAATGCCATGCAAAGTATCTGTGCATTTCATGTGTTACACCTACTGTGTAGCCACTTGAAATGGTAAACCAGAAGAGAAGTACCTTTGGGTGGATATCTGGGAGAGGGCGTGTTTGGGGTCCATCAAGTGCTACACCTCTCATGGAGGTGGAGTACAGAATTCGACTTTACAGGCCACTTAGGTCAGCAGAAGGGACTCAGTAGTATAGACACTGTGACAGATCCAGACCAGTGGGGTACAGGAATCTGGTAGAGGGCAAATATACTGGTCACTGGATGAGTAGTTTTCTGTTCCCTGAGTGACCAGAGTAGGGGCTGCACTAGAGTAATCAGGAACTTGCTAGAACCAATTAAGGCAGACAGGCTGATTAGAACACCTGCAGCCAATCAAGGCAGGCTAATCAGGGCACTTGGGTTTAAAAAGGAGCTCACTCCAGTCAGGTCAGGGGGAGCTGGAGGAGAGGAAGTGCGTGTGAGGAGCTGGGAGCAAGAGGCGCAAGGAGCTGAGAGAGAGGGTGTGCTGCTGGAGGACTAAGGAGTACAAGCATTATCAGACACCAGGAGGAAGATCCTGTGGTGAAGATAAAGAAGGTGTTTGGAGGAGGCCATGGGGAAGTAGCCCAGGGTGGCGTAGCTGTCATGCAGCTGTTACAGGAGGCACTATAGAAAGCTGCAATCCACAGGGGCTGGAACCTGGAGTAGAGGGCAGGCCTGGGTTCCCCCCAAACCTCCCAACTCCTGATTAGACACAGGAGGAGTTGATCCAGACTGTGGGGAAGATCACTGAGGTGAGCAAATCTGCCAATAAGCGCAGGACCCACCAAGGTAGAGGAGGAACTTTGTCACAACACATTATTATATCGTGTTAATGCAGCTTATGTTAACCGGAGTTTGTCGTGTAGGCCAGGCTTAGGCTGCTGCACCTCAGCAGAAGTTGTAAGATGCTAGGAGTGCTCCTGCTGGGTTTGCTTAGGGAGCTAGGACAAAACTGTAACATGACACACAATGTTCAGAGCATAATTATTTACAGTACCGAAAGTAGTTTTTTCCTTGAACATTTCTTAGCTAATATTTAATGTTTGTAAATATTTCTTGGTGATCCTGCATACATGCCAACTTTATAGGTTAAAGTATAATTTGTCTTGGACAAAAGTTGGATGTTTATTGTGAAAAGTACTGTGCAGAAATGGTCTTTGACAAGTCTCATGCTCAAAACAAAACCTTGAAAGAAAATGGAGGATCAGACAAGCACCTGTGAACTGAAGGGCCAAGTTCCAGGCTAATATCTAATTAGCAGCAATGTGCTACAGTGCTGTTCCTCTGTGTAATAAGAGTGTATCTTCACTAGCAATGTTAAAGCGCTGATGGCAGTGCTTTAACATGGCTGTGTAGTCGTAACACCAGCACTTGAAGAGCGTTCTCCCACTGCTGTAAAAAAATAAAAAAATAAAAAAATCCACCCCCGCAAGGGGAGTAGCTATTAGCCCTGGAAGCGGGTCTCCCAGCACTGGTACACTGTCTACACTGCCACTTTACAGTGCTGAAATTTGCAGCACTCAGGGTGGTGATTTTTTCACACCCCTGAATGCGAAAGGTTGCAGCGCTACAAAGTGCCAGTGTAGACAAGGCCTTAGCCTTCAGCATGGGGGTAACAGGAAGAAAGAATCTTAAGTTTGCTCAGGCACATGAAACATCAAAAGTTGTAGGGTGCTGAAATTAAGAGAGTCTGAGTGGTGAAGGGTAAGCTATGGTATGTAGCAGGTTGTTGGCTATTGCTGCAGAAGCATCCTGAGTTGGGGAACTGTCTCCATCCTCTACCTTTTTTTTTTTTAAGCTGTAGCGATTGGTTATTTTACTAGAAAGCCAGTTATTCTATCTTGCAATAACTTGAACCAACCTTCCCACTCCAGGAGTGTGAATGTGTTGCTCTGAGTGCTTCCTTCTGATGTCGTTAGAGCAACACCATTCTAGCAACTGTCTAAACCAGGAATTTGAAGACGAGTCCAGAAAGTTCAAATGTGATCTTTTTAAAAAAGAAAGCATGGTTTCCAGTGTAGCTTTGAGAGAGAGAGAGAAAGAGAAGAAAACTGATGAGTCTTTTAAAGGAACATAATCAAGGAATTTCAGGAAATGAGTTAAAAGTGGTACTATTCCTGCTTCTTAGGCCATGGCTACACTAGGGAGTTGCAGCGCTGGTGAGGGGGTTACAGCGCTGCAACTTAGGATGTGGCCACACTTGCGAAGCACGGCCAGCGCTGCAACTCCCTGGTTGCAGCGCTGGCTGTACACCCGGTCGAGCCTCGGGTGTAGCGATTCCAGCGCTGGTGATCCAGCGCTGGTCAGCAAGTGTGGACGCCCACCAGCGCTTTTATTGACCTCCGGGGTATAAGGAGGTATCCCAGCATACCTTTTAAGCCTCTCTGGTAATCATGCACACTCCACTGCCCTGGGCTCAGCTGACCCCACCTTTAAATGCCCTGGGAACTTTAAAAATCCCCTTCCTGTTTGCTCAGCCAGGTGTGGAGTGCAATCAATCAATCAATCAATCAGCGACCATGCCTCCAGGCCCCAGATGAGCCCCAGCATGGAACAGTTCCGAGCTGCAGGACCTCATCAGTGTTTGGGATGAGGAAGCTGTGCAAGCATAGCTGCGCTCCAGCCAGAGAAATTATGATATCTATGGGCAGGTATCACAGTCCTTGCTGAGAAGGGGCCATGAACGGGACGCCTTGCAGTGCAGGGTAAAAATTAAGGAGCTGCGCAGTGCTTACTGCAAAGCCCATGAGGGAAATCGCCACTCAGGTGCTGCCCCCACGACCTGCCATTTTTACAAGGAGCTGGATGCCATACTTGGGTGTGACCCCACTGCCAATCCTAGGAGCACGATGGAGAGTTCAGAGCAGGGAGAAGTGGGGGAGGGTGTAGAGGAAGCCAAGAGTCAGGCTACTGTGGTGGAGGGAGACACCCCGGAGTCCCAGGAGGCATGCAGCCAGGAGCTCTTCTCAAGCCAGGAGGAGGCTAGCCAGTCGCAGCAGCTGGAAGTTGCTGGTGAGGAAGAAGCAGAGGTTCGTGCTCGGGGTAAGCATATTTTTATGTTTTGGGAGAGGACGGTTTGGGTTATGGCTGTCTGCATGCATGCCTAAATGTGGAATAGCCCATTGATTTGCTCTATCACGTCTCTGTAATCTGCCTCTGTAATCTCCTGAAAAGTTGCAGCCAGAGCGTGGGCAATGTGCTTTCGCAAGTTTATAGGGAGAGCCACCGTGGTCCTTGTCCCGGTCAGGCTAACTCGTCCGATCCACTGTGCAGCGAGGGATGGGGGTACCATGGCTGCACACAGGCAAGCTGCATAGGGGCCAGGGCGGAATCCACATTGCTGTAGAAGACCCTCCCTCTCTTCCCAGGTAACATGCAGCAGTGATATATCTGGCAGTAGGAGACCCTGTTGAGAATTTAGGGATACTTGAGTGCAGGGTGCTAGGTTCGCAGCCACCCCCTCCCAGCCCCGTGGTGCGTTCCGGTCTCCTCACCCCCTTCCAGCAGGTAGCCAGCCCCGCGGTGCGCTCCTGTCTCCCCCACCCCCTTTCTAGCAGGCAGCCAGCCCCGCAATGCGCTCCTGTCTCCCCCACCCCCTTTCCAGCAGGCAGCCAGCCCCGCGGTGCATTCCCCCCCCCCCCAGCAGGCCGGCAGTTCCGCGGACCCCCCCCCCCCCCCCCCCGCCAGCAGCTCGCCACCTTCATGTTCCCTACTGTCCCCTGTGCAGGCCACCAGCTACCTCCTGTACCCGTTGCAGATAAACCCCAGTGAGCCATCAGTCAGTTCCCCCTCCCATGTTAAGTCGGGGCAGAAACACTCACCCCATTGCTCGCCATGCCTTCGCTTCCCTGGCCTCTCTGTGTTATGTTAGGTATGTGGGAATGATGCTACAAAAAGTCTACAAACTCCTTCACTGTGTGATAATAAACAATGTAGCCTCTGTGTATTACATGTTTCTATCTGTTTTTTTTAGTGACCTTGACTAATGCAGCCGGATCACCGGCCTCATGTCGGTTGCAGAACTTGAGAAAAAATCCACGAAAATCAAAAGAGGAGTTGATCAAAGCAGTTATGAATCACTACAACAGAGAAAGTAGGAAGACGCAGGAATGGAGAGAGAAAATGTATGAGTGGAGGCAAACACAAAGCAGGAGAAAGGAATTGGCTACCAAAAAAACGTCAAAGCACATGATAAGCCTCCTGGCTCCCCAAACTGACTCTTTAGAGTCTCTCGTAGCCATGCAGGCAGATCTGTACCGTGGTAACCCACACCCCTCCCAAAGCTCTCTTTCTTGTTCCCCAGTATTTGCACAAAACACCTTTCTCCAGCAGCCAATTTCTTATTACCTCCAGCTGCCCCCAACACCTGTACGATCACCTACCAGCCCTGATAACTACAATTCTTACCCTGTGCGCTCCACCTCCATTACTCTGCAGCATAGTGATCCTGAAGTGCAGCAGACATTGAACAGTAATCCAAACAGGACATATTCAAACCTCTGAATTTACAGTCCACCACCCTAACCCCCCTGGCCTTTTATGTACTGTACTTTGAATAAAGGATTTTATGGCTTTTACAATACTTTTTATTATTGCAGGAAGTGGTAAATACTGTACCCCAAAGTAGAAAAGAGCACAGCAAAGGCACCAAACATTACTGTTGGCTCTCAGCATCAAATTGCTCCCTTAAGGCATCCCTAATCCTTGAAGCCCTTTCCTGGGCCTCTCTAGTAGCCCTGCTCTCTGGCTGTGCAAATTCATCCTCTAGGCGTCGAACCTCGGAGGTCCATTCCTCACTGAATCTTTCACCCTTCCCTTCACAAATATTATGGAGAGTACAGCACGCGGATATAACAGCGGAGATGCTGCTTTCCCCCAAATCTAGCTTCCCATAAAGACACCTCCAGCGGACTTTCAAACGGCCAAAAGCACACTCCACAGTCATTCTGCACCGGCTCAGCCTGTAGTTGAACCGTTCCTTGCTCCTGTCAAGCTTCCCTGTATACGGTTTCATGAGCCAAGGCATTAAGGGGTAAGCGGGGTCTCCAAGGATCACAGTGGGCATTTCGACATCCCCTACTGTGATCTTGCGGTCTGGGAAAAAAGTCCCGGCCCTCAGCTTCCTGAACAGGGCACTGTTCCGAAAGATGCGTGCATCATGCACCTTTCCAGGCCATCCTGAGTAAATGTCAGTGAAACGCCCACGGTGATCCACAAGCGCTTGCAGAACCATGGAGAAATACCCCTTGCGATTAACGTACTCTGATGCCAGGTGGGGTGGTGACAGAATAGGAATATGCGTCCCATCTATTGCCCCTCCACAGTTAGGGAAACCCATTTGTCCAAAGCCATCCACAATGTCCTGCACATTCCCCAGAGTCACTGTTCTTCTTAGCAGGGTGCGATTAATGGCTGTGCAAACTTGCATCAGCACCATTCCAACGGTGGACTTTCCCACTCCAAACTGGTTCGCCACCTATCGGTAGCTGTCTGGAGTTGCCAGCTTCCAGATTGCAATAGCCACCCGCTTCTCCACTGGCAGGGCAGCTCTCAATCTCGTGTCCCTGCGCCGCAGGGTAGGGGCGAGCTCAGCACACAGTCCCATGAAAGTGGCTTTTCTCATCCGAAAGTTCTGCAGCCACTGCTCGTCATCCCAGGCTTGCAGGACGATGTGATCCCACCACTGAGTGCTGGTTTCCCGAGCTCAAAGGCGCCGTTCCACGGTGCTGAGCATGTCTGTTACTGCCACAAGCAATTGAGTGTCTTGAGCGTCAGGCGTTTCAATATCGTCTGACTCCTCACTGTCACTTTGCAGCTGAAGGAATAGCTCCACTGCCATGCGTGATGTGCTTGCAACATTCATCAGCAAGGTCCTCAGCAGCTCAGGCTCCATTTGTAACAGAAATCTCAGAAATCGCGCTGCAGACTCACAATGCCGCCAAACTGCTCGGAATGTGTAGCAAAGCATCACGGGGCATTGGAACAGGAAGTGGAAAGACCCGCACACTTCCTTCCCCTTCCCACAAGCCACAGCGCCAAAATGGGACGAGGTGCTCTGTGGGATAGCTGACCACAATGCACCACTCCCAACAGCGCTGCAAGTGCTGCAAATGTGGCCACACTGCCGTGCTGGTAGCTGTCAGTGTGGCCACACTGCAGCGCTGGCCCTACACAGCTGTACGAACACAGCTGTAACTACCAGCGCTGCAAAACTGTAAGTGTAGCCATGGCCTTAGTCTCTCCCCCAAATTTTATGGTTTTACATTCACATTTTCTTTTTTTCCTGTTTCTCTCTGCTTTTAGAGAGAGAGAGACCCACCCACCCACACACACAAAACTGGAAAATGACTGACTGAATACACAGTGAAAATTACTGTATATAAAAATCAAGGTGAATTTGATTTCAGTCAAATTGATTTAAATCACTAGTCAGGAAGACTCGATTTAATCGATTTCTACATAAAAGTGCATTCTTGTAGGTTGTTATAACCTTAGTACATATTCTTCACAACTCAGATCGATGTAGGTTTCATTTTTAGCAGATACACACTATACATTTTCAAAGTGATTTATTTTGAAAACTTTTCAGGTTAGTTTTACAGCTATATCAGCAAATAAATGAGTATTTGGTTATTTCATTTACACAAGGTAATTGAAGCAGACATTTATGAAGTCATTGGGAGGTGAGGTATCTCCAATTGAACAGGTTAATCATTAATATTTGGAGGATTTTCTTGCCATGATGTATTAGGAGGAGAACATCACCAGAAAGATATTTAAATTGTTTTATTTAACTAAAACAACATTATATATTCTGGATTTTTTTCTTCAACAGCAAACATATAATATTTGAACTAAATAAGCATATGAATTTTTGATTTAAACATTCAAGTTTTTAAAATCAGGTTTGTTTTTATTAAATTGTTTTCCACTAATATAGTTAAATATTTTTAAAAAATTAAATCAACTATTTCAGCCACATCAACATGAGAAACTTAAAATAATGGCTTCTGCAGCTAATTCACTCGTCTTCACCTTCAGTTTCCTGTTTGTTCATAATCTGGAAAAGAAAAGCTTCCCTGCTTTTTCAGTTCCCAAATGATTTCTCAATTTGGAATGAATTAGTCCAAAGGAAGAAAATCTTCTTTCTACACCAACAGAAGAAGCTACTTCTGTTAAAAGTGAGATGATTACTTCAACAGTCTCTGAATCCAAGTGCTTAAGTGACTTCCCCCAGTTCACTGGTGTGACTTTCTTTAAAACATCACCAGCAAACACATTTCTTGAATAGTTCACCCTTAGATCTGAAGTTTATTATAGTTGGCATTATGGAGGGATGATTGCTGGATGTCCATGTCATAGCCAACTCCTCTTCTTCAGCATTTACGGTTTGACCCTGTTACTGAGTATTGAGAATATTTGCAAGAAAATTTGATAGTGCTTGTCCCATTTGCTTTTTTTTAATGCTTGTAATTTAACTCTGTGATTGCATATTTCTCTTTTTAAGATCTCACTCAGTCTCTTCCAAATTTCAACAGCGTCAGCAATAAAACAGCTATTTCCCTGCATTTTGTTCAAGGCTGCAGAAATAGGCTTCAGGCTTCACCTCTAGATATTATTTATTTATTTAAAAACATTTTTGCTGTTAACAAGCATGTTATCTCTGGAGGCACAAATCCACGTTTTGAGAACTGCAAAACTAAGCATCTCTAATGGTATCTTCTAGACTGAGCACTGAATCCCATTGGGTAGATAGAAAGATTTAACCTAAATTTATACAGAGGCCCCTGGAACCCCATAAATTTGGGTCCCTGATCCATGAACTATTGGAGCTCATTTACAAAACTTTTCTTAAACATTGCATGAATATATTGTCTCATACTATGGAATTAGATTTTATAATCCCTATTCCATTATGGATTCCATTTGAGCTATAATGTATCTTAATTAAAACTCTTTAGATAGGTTTTTCCCTCAAAAACCATTTTATCAAAAAACTCGATTTAAATTAAAAAAAATCTGTTTTTAAAAATCATTGATTTGTATCCACCCTGATAAAAATTGTAATGACATGCAGAATAAACGAGATAATAGAGAGAAAAATCTGATCTTTCTTACAGTAGTTTTAGGTGTTGCTTGTACCAATAGTAGGCTAAAAAAATCCAGAGAGAAGTTAGGTTTGTTTTTTTTAATTTAATCTTTTTTTTTTTAAACATTGATAGTGTCTCTAAGATATTTAAAGTGTCCTGTGTTTGGGTCAGGGTTTATTTTAGCATGAATCACATGGAGAATGTCAAGGTATAGTTGATATATTTTATTAGAGTAACTTGGCAGAGGTGGGGAATAAGTGCAAGGATAATAACTGTAGGTTCAGGCTGTACAAAATCTTAGGAAATAGATGTGATTGCATTTTTTTAATATGCTAGTCCATTGACTTAATCCAGTTGTTCTCAAACAGGGTACACGTACCTCTAGCATTATGCCGAGGTCTTCCTGGGAGTATGTCAACTCATATAGATATTTGCCTAGTTTTACAATAGGCTACATGAAAAGCACTAGTAAGTCAATAGAAACTAAAATTTCATACAGACAATGACATGTTTATACTGCTCTGTATACTGTACTATATCAGTGTTTCTTACCCTGGAGTCGCAATTGATTTTAGAATTATACTGTATAAATGAGAAAGTAATAGTGTTTTGTGACACTTTGTATTTGTTGTCTGATTTTGTAAGCAAGTAGTTTTTAAGTGAGGTGAAGTTTGAGGTAATCAACAAGACAAATCAGTCTCCTGAAAGAGGTACACTACTCTGAAAAGATTGAGAACCATTGACTTAATCAATTTGTAAATGAACAGAATGTGAAGTATTTAATTTTTTTAGTCAGATTCAGATTATTTTATTGCATATGAAAACTGAATTGTGGTGGCTTTTTTACTTTTGTTTTGTTTGGATTTGAGAGAAAGTAGTATTGTGCCTTAGCCGTGTTCAATGTGTTACCAGAGAGAGGTGGTTGACCTCAGTTAACCTCATATCAATCTGACCTCTCATTTACAACCAGATAAATCATTAACACAGTTAATAGAAGAGTTTTCACTTCAGGACTATTGACTGTGTCAGTCATTGCCAGAATGAAGGAATTTCAATGTTCTGTTTGTTGTCCTGCTGCTCCTTTCAGATGATTTTGAAAGAAACATTCTGTCCATTAGATAGCTAAACAAGTGGCACCTATTTCCACAAAGCTTCTTATGGCTGTTTAATTTCTCACTTGAACTGTAAACTTTAACATTTTTGCAATTTTTCTTATAACATTTTCGTGTATAGTCCACACATCCTGAAAATATTGCTGATCGTGTTTTAATTTGAAATGTAAGTAATCAGTTGAGATTGTTATAAGAAGATATTGTATTTCATCTACTAAAAGCCGACAGATAATAAATGTTAATGACAGAGACTTCCAAAAATACTTTTTGACAAACATTTTAAATATTTAATTAAAATAGTCATCTCTTCTGTCAGTCATTTAGAATG
The DNA here is from genome assembly GCF_007399415.2 of Gopherus evgoodei. Lineage (NCBI taxonomy): Eukaryota > Metazoa > Chordata > Testudines > Testudinidae > Gopherus > Gopherus evgoodei. The sequence continues at coordinate 48,724,971 of NC_044328.1, forward strand.
CAGTGAGCTGCATTTACTGTATTTTTCTGATATCCTTCAGAAAAAATAAATGATGAGACATGATGGGTGACTTAATCTTTTCTTGGTGAGAGAAACAACCTTATGAGCTACACACAGCTCTTCTTCAGATCTAGGAAAGGTACTATGGTCTGGTCTACACTACGCGTTTAAACTGAATTTAGCAGCGTTAAACTGATTTAACCCTGCACCCATCCACACAACGAGGTCCTTTATATCGATATAAAGGGCTCTTTAAACCGGTTTCTGTACTTCTCCCCGACGAGAGGAGTAGCGCTGAACTTGGTATTGCCATGTCGGATTAGGGTTAGTGTGGCCACTAATCGATGGTATTGGCTTCTGAGCTGTATCCCACAGTGCACCATTGTGACCGCTCTGGAAAGCAATCTGAACTTGAATGCACTGGCCAGGTAGACAGGAAAGGCCCCGAGAACTTTTGAATTTCATTTCCTGTTTGCCCAGCGTGGAGCTCTGATCAGCACGGGTGGCGATGTGGTCCCAAATCCAAAAAGCGTTCCAGCATGGACCATACGGGAGATACTGGATCTGATCGCTATATGGGGAGACAAATCTGTTCTATCAGAGCTCCATTACAGAAGACGAAATGCCAAAGCATTTGAAAAAATCTCTAGGCTATGATACAGAGTCCACAGCACAGTGCTGTGTGACAAGCGTAACGGAAAGCCAAAGAATCAAATGGACGCTCATGGAGGGAGGGAGGGGGGTACTGAGGACTCCAGCTATCCTACAGTCCCTGAAAAGCATTTGCATTCTTGGCTGAGCTCCCAATGCCTGAAGGTTCAAAAACATTTTCCCGGGTGTTTCAGGGTATGTCGTCAATTTACACCCTTCTCTCCCCAACCCCCGAAAGAAAAGGGAAAAAAAAAGTTTCTCGCCTTTTTTCAATGTCACCCTGTGTCTACTGCATGCTGCTGGTAGACAGGGTGCTGCAGTGCTGAACACCAGCATCTGCTTCCTGATGGCAGATGGTACAATATCACTGCTATCCATCGTCATCATCAGCCCGTGAGTGCTTCTGGCTGGCCTCAGTGAGGTCGGCCGGGGGTGCCTGGGTAAAAATGGGAATGACTCCCGGTCATCCCCGGCAGATGGTACAGAACGGCTGGTAACCGTCTTCATCATAGCAACTGGAGGCTGAGCTCTATCAGCTCCCCCCTTTCATGTCTAAAGAAAAGATTCTGTACTGCCTGGACTATCATAGTAGTGGGACGCTGGGCTCCTCTCCCTCACCACCCTTTAGTGTCCTGCCCGGACGATCATAGCAGCTGGAGGCTTCCTCCCCCTCATTTTATCTCGCTAAAAAGTCAGTGTTTCTTATTCCTGCATTCTTTATTACTTCATCACACAAATGGGGGGACACTGCCATGGTAGTCCAGGAGGGTTGGGGAGGAGGGAAGCAACGGGTGGAGTTGTTGCAGGGACACCTCCTAGAATGGCATTCAGCTCATTTCTGCGGGATCTCTGGGGCTCTGATCCAGAGCGGCTTTGCTCTCTGGTTCTCTACTACACTTGCCCCATATTCTAGGCAGGACTGACTCTATTTTTAGACAAAACATAAAGAAGGGAATGACCTGGGGAGTCATTCCCATTTTTGTCCATGCACCCCCCTGCCGACCTCAGCGAGGCCAGCCAGGAGCACCCATGACAGCAGCAGACAGTACAGAACGACTGATAACCGTCATCTCATCCCCAATTTACAATGACATGGCAGATGGTGCAATAGGGATGGTAATCATCTCTGCTACTTTGCAAAGGCAAATGAATGCTGCTCTGTAGCACTGCAGTACTGTGTCTGTCAGCAGCATCCAATACACATACGGTGACAGTGACAAAAGGCAAAATGGGCTCCATGGTTGCCATGCTTGGCATCTGCCAGGGCAATCCAGGGAAAAAGGGGATGAAATGATTGTCTGCCGTTGCTTTCGCGGAGGAAGGATTGAGTGAGGACATTCACCCAGAATCACCCGCGACACTGTTCTTGCATTGGGATCTCAACCCAGAATTCCAGTGGGCGAGGGAGACTGCGGGAACTATGGGATAGCTACCCACAGTGCAACGCTCCGGAAATCGACGCCAGCCTTGGTACATGGACGCACACCACCGAATTAATGTGCTTAGTGTGGCTGCGTGCACTTGACTTTATACAATCTGTTTTACAAAACCAGTTTATGTAAAATTGGAATAATCCCGTAGTGTAGACATACCGTATGAGTATCACAGCTAAATACATGATCAAACAGATGGTTTAGCATAAGTATTGTAGTTAGCACGTACTCTAGGAGATCATTCAAGGTGGAGTAGCCCATTAACACCTGTGTAGTCATAGGACAAAAAGAGGGGTTAGTTGGTTTCAGATTGTAATAAGTAAGGATTCTGTGACTTTAATAACAGCTGGTGCGGTTGATTTCAGGGCCAGCTGCTGTGGCAGTCCCCAGGGCCAGCTGCACCAGTCACTGCTCAGGAGGCCCCGGGAGCAGCTGGCTCCAGGGATGGCCCAAGCAGCGGCCAGTGTGGCTGGCTCCAGGGACCACCCGAGCTATGGCTGGTGCAGCTAGCTCTGGGGAGCGTCTCAGCAACGATTCCGGGGGCTGCCCTGGAGCCAGCTGCTGCTTGGGTGGCCCCGAGCAGCTGGCTTTGGAGACGCACTGGAACAGTGGCCAGTATGGCTGGCTCCGGGGCCCACCCAAACAGCAGTGGTCCCCGGGACTTCCTGAGCAACAGCCTTAGGGGTGCCCAGAGGCTGTCCAGACAGCAGTCCCCGGGAGTAGCGGCTGGGGGGCAGTCAACCCCCAGCACTGGAGCAGCCTCCCCCTCCCCCGCAAGCTGGGCTCCCCCGGAGCAGCAGGTTCCTGGAAGTAGAGATTTAGTCAAGGGTATTTATGTTAAAAGTGATGGCTGTGAATTTTTATTTAGTGTCCATGACCTTCACCAAAAATACTCATGACTAAGGGCATGGCTTCACTTCCGAGTTAGAGCACATTAAAGCAGCCCAATGCACTCTAACCCATGACGTGTCCACACTGGCAAGGCATGTAGAGTGCTCTGATTCCGTGGCTAGAGCGCTCCTGGTACTCCACCTCGACGAGTGGAATAACGTTTAATGCGCCCCCCGCTGGAGCGCCACGATGCCAGTGTGGACGCCCTGGTCTGTTAATGTGCTCTGATCAGCCTCCAGAAGTGTTCCACAATGCCTGTTCAGCCACTCTGCTCATCAATTTGAACTCTACTGCCGTGCCCTCAGGTGACCAATCGTCAGACTCGCCCTTTAAATTCTCTGGGAATTTTGAAAATCCCCTACCTGTTTGCTCAGTCAGATGTAGAGTGCTCTCGGCGAATCTTTCCAGGTGACCATGCCTCCATGCTCCAGGCGATCCCCATTATGGAGTGATGGCAAGATGCTGGACCTCATCAGTGTTTGGGAGGAGGAAGCTGTCCAGTCTCAGGTGTGCTCCAGCCTTAGGAATTATGATACCTTTGGGCAGATATCAAGGGACATGTTGGAAAGGGGCCATGACTGGGATGCACTGCAGTGCAGGGTTAAAGTGAAGGAGCTGCAGAATAACTACTGGAAAGCCCGCGAGGCAAACCACCACTCTAGTGCTACCCCTGCGACCTGCCATTTCTGCGAAGAGCTGGATGCGATACTTGTGGTTGACCACCACCTCCTCTTCGAGTACCACCATGAACACTTGACAGTGCAGTTCAACAAGATAGGAGGATGAGCAAAGAGGGAGCAAGGGTGCTAAGGTGGAGGAAGACACCCCGGAATCTATAGATGCATGCAGCCAGGAGCTGTTCTCAAGCCAGGAGGAAGGTAGCCAGTCATGGCAGCCAGTACTTGGAAGAACAAGCAACAGAGGAGGTTCCCGGTAAGCGGCTTTTATTTTGTGAAGGAAGTTATTCGGTGCGAGCTCTTGGGGCAAGGAGGATTAGGGCTGCATGCGTGCTTAGATGTAGAATAGGGCACTGATGTGCTCTCTCACATCGCGGCAATTGGCCTCAGTTATTTCTGCCCAAGTTCTGGCTGAGACCTTTGAAATGTGCTTTCCCAGGTTTCTTGGGAGAGCCACTGTTGTCCTTTTCCCAGTCAGGCTGACATGTCGGTGCCCCTGTGCTGTGAGGGGAGGGGGGACCATTGCTGCATACAGGCAAGCTGCATATGGGCAGGGCGGAAGCCGCATTGTAGTAGAACACTCTCCCTTGCTTCCCAGGTCACCCACAGGAGCGAGATCTTCCAGGAAGAACTCCTGTGGAAAATATGGGAACAATGTTCAGTATAGGGGCCTGCTGCAGCTGTTGGCTCTCCCCAGGGTACACAGAATGACAGCATACAGTCATGAAACAATCAATCCCCCTTGACCTGTGCTTACTCACCATTTTGGGGCTCCCGTGGGTTATGTGCGCTCACTTTGGGATGGGCAAATTATGCTGTTGTGTGGACTATGCTTGCCCTCCGTAAGTAAGGGGGAATCATTGCTCTGTCTAGTGTGAACAATTCTGTCTCTGTTAAGTATTGCATTTTGCCTTTACAGATGCAACCTTGAGATCTCAGCTGTCTATGTTATCACCGACCGAGAGGCTGCAAAGAATCAGGAAGAGGCCACGTAGAAGCAAAGACGACATGCTGCATGAAGTAGTGTAGAAGTCACTTAATGAGAATCTAAAAGCGCAGGACTGGAGGGAGAGTGAAAGGAGGATCCGCCAGCAGAATGTGGATTGCTGGCACAAAAGTGCGGCGCTCCAGCAGCAAAGCACCGATTGGCTGATAAGCATCATGGAGCACCAAGCGGACTCGATCCAGGTGCTCGTAGCCATGCAGGCGGAGCACTACGCCACCCCCTGCTTGTCCCAAAACTCTTTCAGTTGTGCCTCCATGTCACCTCCAACCCACTTTCCCCAACATTCGAGTTCTTATTGCCACCAACTGCCTCCAACACCTGTAGCTTCACTACCCAGCCCTGAAAACTACAAACCTTATCCACTGCACTCAACCCCATCACCATGCAGTATAGCCATCCTGAAGTGCAGCACTCATTGCATAGCACTCCAGATAGGAAGGCTGAGTATAACAGGACATACGCAAACCCATGACTGTACCGTTCCCCGCCTCACCCCCCTTGCCGTTTCTGTTTCCCAAGCAGTTGTGTTCCTTTTCAATAAATGGATTTTTTGGCTTTGAAAACATTCGTTATTATTGCATAAAGTAAAAGATACCTTAGCCCAGGAAAGCAACAGGCACTGCAAGTCAGCATAGCAAAAACAGATGCTTACTAACATTGGAACCACTGCACTTCACTCTTGTGAGGGGCACCAGACATTACTGGTGGCTTTCAGCCTGAAATTGCTCCCTCAAGGGCATCCCTAATCCTTTCAGCTCCTCTAATAGCCCTGCTGTCTGGCTGTTCAAATTCAGCCTCCAGGTGTTGAACCTCCAATGTCCATGCCTGAGTGAAGCTTTCACCCTTCACTTCACAAATATTATGGAGGGTACAGCATGCGGATGTAGCCGCGGGAATGCTGTCATCGGCCAGGTCCAGCTTACCATACAGAGAGCACCAGAGGCCCTTTAAACGGCCAAAAGCACACTCTACAGCCATTCTGCACTGACTCATCCTGTTATTGAACCACTCCTTGCTGCTGTCAAGGCTCCCTGTGTAGGGTTTCATGAGCCATGGCATTAAAGGGTAAGTCTCCAAGGATCACAATGGGCATTTGACTTCCCCTATGGTGATCTTATGCTCTGGGCAAAAGTCCCAGCTTGCAGCTTCCTGAACAGACCAGTGTTCCGAAAGATGCGTGCATCATGCACCTTTCCGGGCCAGCCTGTGTTAATGTCAGTGAAACGCCCACAATGATCCACAAGCGCCTGGAGAACCATAGAGAAATATTCCTTCCGATTAACATACCTCCACAGTTATGGAAACCCATTCATGCAAATCCAGCCACAATGTCATGCATGTTACCCAGAGTCGTGGTTCTTCGGAGCAGGATGCGATTAATGGGACTGCAAACTTGCATCAACACGATTTCAACGGTAGGCTTTCCCACTCCAAACTGGTTAGTGACCGTTCGGTAGCTATGTGGAGTTGCCAGCTTCCAGATTGTAATAGCTACCCACTTCACCACCACCAGAGCAGCTTCTCAATCTTGTGTTCTTGCGCCGCAGGGTTGGGGTGAGCCCATCACATCGTCCGATTAAAGTGGCTTTCTCATCCAAAAGTTCTGCAGCCACTGCTCGTCATCCCAGACTTGTATTACGATGTGATTCCACCACTCAGTGCTTGTTTCCCGAACCCAAAAGCGGCATTCCAAGGTGATGAGCATGTCCGTAAATGCCACAAGTAGTCCTGTGTTGTATGCGTACTCAAGTCGATAGCATCGTTGGAGTCCTCACTGTCAGTTTAAGGAGTAACTTGACTGCCAAACATGACGTGCTGGCAACACTCGTCAGCATATTCCTCAGCAGTTCGGGCTCCATTCCCGGAGACCGAAAGGGAAGACAGAACACGCAGCACAAAAAATGTTGGAAGATAGTGCCAAATGTGAATAGAAGCAGAGGGATTGCTGGGATGTGAAAAGATGCATCACGGGGCTTTGGGACAGGACCCAGAATGTCCTGGACTCCCCACCCCCTGCTGCCTTTCCACAAGCCACAGCGCCAGAATGGGAAGAGATGCTCTGTGGGATAGCTGCTCATAATGCACCACTCCCAGTGCAGCTGCAAGTGCCGCAAATGTCCCCATGCCAATGCGCTTGCAGCTGTCAACGTGAACAGACTGCAGCATTTTCCCTACTGCACTCTCTGAAGGCTGGTTTAACTGAAAGCGCTCTATATCTGCAAGTGTAGCCATGCCCTAAGTCTTAGCCTTATTAATAAGCCATAAATCCAGTGTCTTTATTAAGACCATGCTTTTTAGCATCTAGCAAAGTTTTGAATTTAAGCTCTGAGGTTCATCGTCTGAAAGAAATCTTCTGGCCTTCAAATGACCCTCCAACCTCTCCAGAAGCTAGCTCCCCAAAGACCAGGACACACCAACTCCAAGCGGTATCAGATCCTGCTAGAACAACAGATGCAAAACCTGCATATGTATATATCCACTGGTATGATCAACACCCCCCACAACATATCTTTCAAGATCCATGGGTTCTACATGTGCCATCACAACATGTGATGTACCTCATCCTGTGCACTAAATGCCCCAATAACAACTATATAGGTGAAACTAGACAATCACTATGCTCCCAAATGACCTCGCACAGGAAAATGATAAAAAGCAAAAACCATATCACCTGTGGTTGAATACTTTTCACAAAGCATCATAACTTTTTTAGAGACTAAAAATCATTGTGTTAATAAAGACATTAGATTTGACTTACAATTTGTAACCCGCTAACCCTTTCTTTTGTTGTATGATGACTACTTTCATATGGCTTGAGTAGGTAGCAATAACTACAAATAGATATCTATGTGTGATAGCCAGCACATTGCCGCAGTAGTGAGCTGGTGAATGTCCTTCAGGCCCCTGGCAAAAGAATGAAGGGGACACTCAGATATGATGTACTCCATTGTTTGTGTCTTGTGACCACAGTCGCATACAGGTGTTTACCTTATTTTTCATTTAAAGAGGGTTTGTCCACATCTCCCGTGAGATGTCCTGATGTGATTCATCTGCACCACTGTTTCCAACATAAATCCAAACTTGGTAGTTTCTCTGCCAGGTCAGTATGACTACAGGGACGTTAATGGGTCATTTCACTTTGAATGGTCCCTTTAGAATATGTGCTAACTACTTATGCTAAACTGTCTATCTGTTTGAATTTGTGTTTAGCTGTGACAATCTAAATATCTTTCCCAGACCTGAAGAGTGTGTGTAGCTCCTAACTTGCTCTTTCTCACTAACAGAAATTGGTCCAGTAAAAGATATTACCTCATCCACCTTGTCTCTCTAAGAACCTGGGACAGACATGGTTACAACTATACCGCATAAAATAAATTATATCTATAATTTTGTATAGTAGTCATTGTAACAACATGCTTATACAATCATCTTTGCTGCTTTAAAACTTGTACTTCATATTTTATGCCTCATGTCTGCTAATGTGAAAATGGCAATGGAATAACACTTTAACCTACTACTAAAAACTAGGGCTTTCGATTAATCGCAGTTAACTCATGGGATTAACTCAAAATTAATTGTGATTAAAAAAACTGCGATTAGATGCAATTAATAATTGCACTGTTAATAGAATACCAACTGAAATTTATTAAATATTTGTGGATGTTTTTCCACAACACAAAATACAAAGCGTACACTGCCCACTTTATATTATTTTTTTTACAAATATTTCCACTGTAATAATGATAAACAAAAGATATATTTTTTAAATTCATCTCATAAAAGTATTGTAATTCAATCTCTATTGTAAAAGTGCAATTTACAAATAGAGATTTGTTTTGTTACATAACTGCACTCAAAAACAAAACAGTGCAAAACTTTTGAGCCTACAAGTCTGCTCAGTTCCACTTCTTGTTCAGCCAATCTCTAAGACAAACAAGTTTGTTTACATTTATGTCACCAGAAAGTGAGAACAGAAGTTCACATGGAACATTTGTAGCTGGCATTGCAAGGTATTTATGTGCCAGCTACGCTAAACATTTGTTTGTTCCTTCATGCTTTGGCCATTATTCCAGAGGACGTGCTTCCATGCTGCTGATACTCATTAAAAAAAAAAAAAGTGTTAATTGAATTTGTGACTGAACTCCTTAGAGGGGAATTGTATGTCTCTTGCTCTGTTTACTCACTTTCTGCCATATATTTCATGTTATAGTAGTCTAGGATGATGACGCAGCACATGTTCATTTTAAGAACACTTTTGCTGCAGATTTGAGAAAATGCAAAAAAGTTGCTGTAATGGTGCGTAGACTCACCGGTGGCGCCTCCTGCTGGTGGTGTTGGGGAATTAGCTTCCATGCTCCAGAGCGCTCCTTGTCGGCCGGTGTCGCGATACTGCTGGCCTCCATGTCCCTCTCGGACCCCAGGTGACCTTTTCAGTGTGTGCTGCCCCCTGGCAGTATCCCCACTGTTTCTCCCCACTTAGGGGAACTCACACCCCTACCCCTGCCTTGTCTCAGTTGTAGGCTACTGCCAGTCACCAACTTGCCCCTGTGCCTTGGGGCAGACTGTAGGCTAAGCCACTTATCATAGGCAAGGTTGGGTCTGGACCTGCTGCCTCTACCTACTGCTGGGCTGCCCCTTTGCAATCTCAGTGCTTGTCTTAGGCCCTCAGTTAGGCCCACAGCCTGGGGATTGTCCAGGCTGGAGCTCCCCAGCTTCTCTAGTCTTCCCCCAGCCCTGCTCCACTCCCAGTACCCTGCTTGACTCCCTAGCAGCCAGGTCCATCTCTCTCTATAAGCAGAGAAAGATGGTTTGGGCTTCTGGCTTGCAGCCTCTTACAGGGACCAGCTGGGCCTGATTGGGGCATGGCCCCAGCTGTTATTGCCTTCCCCAGTCAGCCCAGGTTTTCCTTCACAGCCTCAGCCCTCTCCCAGGGCTGGCTTTAACCCTTCCAGGGCTGGAGTGGGTGACCACCCCACTACAGTACGATTGTGAGATTTCTAAAGGTAGCTACAGCAGTCGACTTAGGGTTTAAGCATCTGAAGTGCCTTCCAAAATCTGAGAGAGATGACATGTGGAGTATGCTTTCAGAAATCTTAAAAGAGCAACATACCGATGTGAAAACTACAGAACCCAAAGTACGAAAAAAGAAAATCAACCTTCTGCTGGAGACATCTGACTCAGATGATGAAAATGGACGTGCATCGGTCCACACTGCTTTGGGTTGTTATCGAGCAGATCCCATTATCAGCATGGATGTGTGTCCTTTGAAATGGTGGCTGAAGTGTGAAGGGATATATGAATCTTTAGTGCCTCTGGCATGTAAATATCTTGCAGCGCCGGCTACAACAGTGCTATGTGAACGCCTGTTCTCACTTTCACATTGTAAACAAGAAGTGGGCAGTATTATTTCCTACAAATGTAAACAGGCTTGTTTGTCTGAGCGATTGGCTGAACAAGAGATAGGACTGAGTGGACTTGTAGGCTCTGAAGTTTTACATTTTTATTTTTGAATGCAGTTATTTTTTGTACATAATTCTACATTTGTAAGTTCAACGTTCATGATAGAGATTGCACTGCCATACTTGAATTAGGTGAACTGAAAAATACTGTTTCTTTTGTTTTTATAGTGCAAATATTTGAAATGAGCACTGTTTACTTAGAATACAAAGTTGTAATTGAAATAAATATATTTGAAAGTGTGGAAAATTATCCAAAAATATTTAAATAGCATTCTATTATTGTTGAGCAGTGTGATTAATCACGATACATTTTTTATCGCTTTTCAGCCCTACTAAAAACTACTGGGAATGTTTAAAAATGTAATCTCTTGGGGAAAAATGGTATGTAAGAAATTTTTCATGACAGTTACATGCTTTCTTGTTGAGTGTAGGTGTTGCAGTAAGATTATATGATGATACTTAGTCACTAACTCTTGCAGTTGTATACTCCACTCTGATGATAGCTCAACTTTTTAAGTTTATCCACCATTCCCTAATTTTTTGTGGAGTATCATTCAGGCTTCTTCAAATTGGAGCATCAGATCTGGATACCAAATCTGTTGAGTAATGTTTTTGGATGTATGGATTGATCTGGAACTATAGATCTTTGCTTGTGATATGCATAAGAGTAGTCCTGGATGGTGTGTTGAACCTGATTAAATGATCCCTATATCCCTCTGTCATGGTGATTGTTAGCCAGCCTATAACATTCCTCAATACTACTGAGTTGTAATGGCTTGACCCTTGTGGTTATCCTCATATGATACTAATAATATCGGTGAGTCTCTAAGCGCCATTGATCTAAATAGGTCAAAAGCTGATGTCTTTTGAACATCTACATTACACAACTTTGCCTCTCTTTGATGAGGGTTATGTCTCGGGAAGAAATATGGCAGATTCAAGGTCTGAGGTGGAAATTGGTTTCCACCTTAGGCAGAAATGTAGAATGTGAGCAAAAAGAAAAAAAAAAATCACATACAAAAGATTGTAAAATGTGATGGCTTGGCCACCAATTCTCCTAGCTGAGGTTATGTCTGTGATAAAAGCCCTCATGATACAGAGGTGTAATATGGAACATTCTTCCATGGCTTTGAAGAGGGGCACTGTCAGCTGCATGAGGACTTGACTGAAGTCCCAGCTAGATGTAGGATCCTTCACAGCAAGGCAGAAACTTCACGGCCCTTTCACTGTAGGGTTATTGAACACATACTTGTGTGCCACTTCCATGTGATAAGCAGAAATGACTTCACGGTGTACCCTGATAGGGGAAAGGCAGTTCCAGGGACTTGAGGTGGAGCAAATATTGAAGGACAGAAAAGGAACCATGGATGGAGCTGTGTTGTTTCTGACCGCCCACAGAAAGAACCTCTTCCGCTTATGGACCTAACAGGAAAGGACTGAACTGGAGTTTTACAGCACTTTCTGGACTCTAGTGGAACAGCAAAGCTCCGAAGAAGTCAGTTCTATAGCCCAGGCTGTCGGATGGAATAATTCTGGAACCAGGTGCTGAATCTGGCCTTTCTCAGATGATCTTGTATGATTTATAGAGAGGTAAGTTCCAGGGGACATTGGCATATTAATTTTAACAAACCTGGTCAATAGTGTGAAACTTATTTTTGAATGTCTTGGTGTGTTTTAGCTGTTTTGACCTTTTTTGCTGGGCATGGTAGAAATTTATGAAGTAAAATGATCAGTTTTATTTAGCTGTTTCAGTTTGATTGGTCAGTAGCTTCATATTAAGAGGTTGTCTTATAAACATTTTTACATTTTGAGGTCAGACTGGATCATTTTGGTTATTTCCTCTGCCCTACTGAACCATACAGGCCAAAAATTTCACCCAGTGTTTCTTGTTTTAAGACCATAACTTTTGAGCTAGAGCATGCCATTTAGAAAGACATCCAGTCCTGATTTAAAGATTTCAAGTGATGAAGAATCCACCACATTCCTAGGTAAGTTGTTTCAATGGTTATTTCCCTTCACAGTTAAAAATCTGCACTTTATTTTCAATTTGAATTTGTCTAGCTTCAACTTCCAGGCATTGTATTTTGATATGCCTTTTATGTGCTAATTTAAAGAGCCTTCTAGTGCCAGAAATCTTCCTATGTATATACGTTCAGGCTGTGATCAAGTCATCTCTTAACTTTCTCTAATAAGTGAAATAGACTGAGCTTCTTAAGTTTCTCACTGTAAAGTAGATTTTTCAAGACCTCATCATTCATAGCGGCTGTTCTCTGAATCTTTTCAATTTTTCAGCATCCTTTTTGAAATATGAACGCCAGAATTGGACACAGTATTCCACTAATGGTCTACCAGCTATATACATAGAGGCACCTTCTCCCTACGCTTAATCAGTGTTCTCCTGCTTCTACATCCAAGGATCGCATTAGACCTCTTAGACACATCATCAGACTGAGAGCTCGTGTTCTGTTAGTTATGCAGCATGACTCCTAAGTCCTTTTCGGAATCCCTGTTTTTCTAGGTAACATACTTCCAAAGAGTGGGACTGGACCATTTCTCCTAAGCTGCCATGGCATAAAATTTCTAAAACTTTTCAATGCATTTGGTCAGATTTTTCATGCTTGCTAAGATAATGGGTAAGACCCATGTTCTAGAACTAAGGACAGTTGGTTATGGATGTCAACATTTTTTCCATGACATTCAGTGCTGTCATCACGGTAATAGTAGGCAACAGGGTGATGTACTATATAAATCAATAGGCAAGATCCCAGTCCATGTGCACAGAATCACTAAAACTGGTGCATTGCTCACTGCATAGAGATCTCCATGGCTTACCTTCCAGGTCTCCAGAAACCTTTAGCAGATGCCCTAAGCAGACATGTCCGTCAGAACCATGAGTGGGAGCTCAACAACCTGGTCTTGTACAACATCTGCAAAGCTTAGGGCATCTCCTTAATGGAGCTCTTTGCAACTCCAGACAATGCAAAATGCTAGATCTTTTGCACCATGAGGGGACTTGGCCACAGCTCCTTAAGGGATTCCCTCCTAATTCTCTGGCCCTGTGCTCTCCTTTATGCCTTCCCTCCAGCACCATTAATTCTCCAAGATGCTGATCAGATTATGGCAAGAGCAGGCAAGGGTCATCCTGATAGCACCTTCTTGGCCAAGAGAGGTGTGGTATTTTGACCTACTTCACCCTTCTATAGAGAGATCCTCCTATCAAACCTCCTAACACAGAACTCAGGCACTATGAACCATCCCAATCCCTCAGCTCTGAACCTTAAGGCCTGGCTCCTTTTTGTTTCTCAAGCTCAGAGTTGGACTGCTTGGAAGAAGTCCAGTCTGCACTTCTCAATGCTAGGAAGCCTTCCACATGTAAAACTTACGTACAGAAGTGGAAGCGCTTTCTTTTCTGGTGTTCACATCTTTCTGTATTCACTTCTGAAACTCATCTCTCCAGACTCCTCAGTTACCTACTGCAGTTCAAAACAAGTTGATTATGATTAAGTATGGTCTAAGTACATCAAGCAGCTATTTCTTCTTTTCATTTGCCTATCAAGGACACCCCACCATGGCCAGATTCCTTAAGAGCTTGTCTGTTTCCTCATAGCTGGAACCCCACACCTTCCTAGTATCTTAATTTGGTCCTTAATATCCTGAGGAACCCCTTATTCAAACCTAAGGCCACCTGTTCACTCCACCACCTCTCCTTTAATATTTCATTCCTGGTAGCTGTCACCTTGCCTAAATAGTTGAGAGAATTGGGAGTGCTCATGTTTGACCCACCTTATGTTACCTTCTGTCATGACATGGTCATGCTGAGCCCTCATCCTTGATTCTCCTTGAAGATTTTGTCAGACTTTCATATTAAACAGGATATCTTTCTGCCATTATTCTTTCCCAAGCTCCACTCCTCAAGAGAAGAAGCTAGATTCACACTTCAGATGTTCAGAGGGCATTTGCCTTTCATCTGGACCAGACTAGAAGCTTTAGGATTTCTCCTCAACTTTCTCTATCCTTTTCTGAAATAAAGGACAATCAGTTTGTTCTCAGAGACTCTGTAAATGGGTTTCAGGTTGCATCATAGCCTGCTATGAGGTCACTGGGGCAGAATCCTCCCTAATGTGCCAGTACATCCCACAGTCCATTTCTGTTACCCTCCTCAAGGATGTTCCCCTCATGGAAATTTCCAGGGCTGCAACTTGGTCCTCTGTTAACATGTTACCCAGACATTACGCTACCCTATCTGCATCCAGGATGGATACAGCCTTTGGCGATGATGTCTTCTGCACTGACTTGCATCTGTTTCCTCTGCACATGCTTCCTCATTGAGTTACTGATTGGGAATCTCCTATGTTGGAACACCCATAGAGACATATACTTGGAGGAAGAGAGGTTACTCAACTTTCAATAACTTAAGTTCATTGATGTGTTTTGTTTCTATGAGTGCACCACCTCTCTCCCTCCTCCTCTTTGCTACGGAGTCTGGCTTTGTAGTTGTGAGGGAACTGGATTGGCAGTGGGTCCTTCCCTTCTTGTATGCTCTCACTTTGGAGCACATGGTGCTAAGGTGTGGACCTGCAACACTGCTAACTCAAATTTCCGATCAAGCACTTGCAGGTGTGTGCACATGCTACAGTGGATCACCTATAGGGACAAAACATCTTGAAGAACTCAAGTTAGTGAAAGGTAAGTAACTTCTCTTTGTCAAGCCCCAAATCTAGACTCCTTCATGTAAACCTTAACATTTATTTTCAGGTCTTCGAAGTATGTGGGGGCAGAAAGGGATAACTGTTTTTTCTAAAGAAAATACCCTCTTAAATTCCTTCTGATTGGCTTTCCATTTACCTGTTTTACACCATAGAAAAGAAGCAACTTAGCATCCACACTGACTGTCCAAGCCATAGAAACTGATTATCAGGGATAAAATGTGGCTTCCTCATAGCACCCCATTAAATTGGGAAAGTATTTGCACTTTGGGCTTGTCCCCCTCAGAGCATATTCTTGAAAGATGAAGAAAATGCAGTTTAACCATTTAGAAACTATTTAGAGCTTAAGTGTACCCTTGCAAGTTGCCAGTAGAGGAAATTAACACATACAGCTCAACTGTTTCCAGCTTTTTGCAGGGTAAAGGATTCTTCAGCACTGTGTGTGTTCCCAGAACCTTATCCTGTTGGGTGAGTGTGTGTTGGCAAGAATGTGTTGCTATTAGCCAAATTTGTCTCCTCCCTAATGTTACTGTCAAGGTTGAAATTGCCTAGTGCTGTACTTCCTGATGGCATCACTCAGAAGCTCTTCGGCAGCTGTGCTGCACTTGGCCTACCTACTATGAGGTAGTGTCTCCTTTTCTGGTCAGAATGAATAGCTAGCTTTTATAAAACCTTAAGTTTCTCTTTCCATGTGAATGAATTTAAATCCTGTGTGCCAGAAAGTGCAGAATTTTCACCACTGTGTCCTAGTAATAAGCTCTTAATGTAAAACACTAATATTTGCCTTGCTGCTTAGTGTCAGGATATTCACTTATATGACTGAAGGTTGTTTACATGCTCACGGTATATGAGTGCATGAAAAATTGAAAGTAACACATTTGTAAAACTCTTATGACTGAAAAGCAAGTTGCTATATGTAGAATTGTGTTAGAGCTTCTTTGCATTTTGTATTCAAAGTAGTACAGATATGGAAATTATGCTGAATGTCTTAGGTTGATCTGTTCTTCTGATTCTGGCAGAGTGATAAAGATGAATCAGATTTAATGGTACAGAGAGAATATGGCATGCTGAGGGGGGAATGGAAGTGCATCTATCGCATCTGCTTGAGTCAGCAGCTAGTGCTTTCTGCTGTTACCCTTTAGTGTCAGAATAGTCTGACGGTTACCTGAGGGTAACTATGAATCACTTCAGTGACTTCCTCACTGGTGGTTAGTCTACAGGATGGCATGTTATTTAAGCACATAATCTTTATTTTTTGGTCTTGAGAAATGTATTTGTGATTAAAAGGGAAGTAATTGGAAAATATATTTATTCCAGTATAATTGCTTATTTCAAAGGCAAGAGATTAATAGTTATAAACCCAGAAGGTTGTGTGTGTGTGGGGAAAAAAGTTTGTGTTCTAGTTAGTGAAATATAGCTAGGACTTGGAAAAACTCACTTGCAGATGGGAAGATTTCCATGCTAAAAGTGGAGTGTAAGCGTTCAGTATCTGTAGAACATAAGTTGTCTTTTAAAAACAAAATTCTGATCCTTAATGTTCTGGAAATAACTTCAAGTGTATAAGTTGGCATAATGTTACCTGTCTGAAACAAACTCTAGTGCTTTTAATGTGCTGTCTTTTTGTTCTGATTATACAGCACCTTGGGGTGCTAGCCTCTATAACAGGGGTGGCAAACCTGAGCCTGAGAAGAAGCCAGAATTTACCAATATACATTGCCAAAGAGCCACAGTAATATGTCAGCAGCCCCCCATGAGCTCCCAGTGCTTCCCGCCCACCGACAGCCCCGCTAATCAGTGCTCTCCCGATCAGCTGTTTCATGATGTGCAGGAGGCTGGGGATGGGAGGCGGGAGAGGAGGAGGAAGCAAGGACATGGCTGACTCAGAAGAGGGAGTGGGAAGGGGTGGAGTGGGGGCAGGGCCTGTGGCAGAGCCAGGAGTTGAGCAGTGAGCACCCCCTGGCACATTGGAAAGTTGGCGCTTGTTGCTCCAGCCCCAGAGTCGGTCCTATACAAGGAGTTGCATATTAACTTCTGAATAGCCACATGTGGCTCCGAAGCGATGGGTTGGCTACCCCTGCTCTGTAATAATACAAATAATAATACTAAGAATCCAGCAGTGATGTGAAATGAATCAAACATAGATACTGGTCACTTTCACTGCTATTATTTAGAACCCTAGGAGCAGTAGTGAGTGTTCAGAATCAAATATTACTCCTGGGGGCATTCTGCATCAAAAAATAAAAAATTCTGAGCACAGTATTTTTAAATTCTGCAAATTTTATTTGTCAAAATAACACTGCATAATCATGCCAGTTTCAATTATTTTGGTAATTTATTTCAAAATTCCTGTCAGCAAGTATGTCTGTAACAATACAAACACACAAAATTTTCCCCAGAAATAGAGAGTTAAAGAAACCTATGACAACCCAATTCCTGTTTCTCTGCCAATTTCTGGGGGGGAAAGGAAATTCTGCATGCACAACATTAATTTCTGAAATTCGGCATTGTGCAGTGGAGTAGAATTTCCCCAGGAGTAAAATATAACCATTCTAAAACAATTATAAAGCGTAGAAGAAATATGGAAAACAAAATTCTTGTTCAACACCAGAAACCATCTTGTGGGAATTCAGCACTCTTTAGTGACAGCATTGTATGTTATATAGTTTATTTTAAGCTGGCAAATTTAGTACCTTGAAATGTTTATAAATCTCCTTCAATTTGTTTTAATATGTGAACAGTTTAGTAAAAACACTTGTATAGGCTGAAACACAAAAATTCATCCTGCTTCAAACATTTGTTTTTTTAACGTCATCCATTTTAACTGTTTGTTGTTTATCAAAATAGTTTGATATCAATCTTATGCTGAAATGTATTGAAATGTGGTTCTTTATTGCCATGCTAGCATTTGTTGACTGTACTAGTGTTTTTCACTATTCTATAGAAAAGTATAACATTTATTTGCAAGTGTATTGTAATATATTCAGACTGTGTGTACCATATTTTGTTGCTTTACACTGGAGATGGCAGACAGTAAACTTGCTTGTACACTGTATGTTATAACTGCTTTAATCAAAAGTAGCGTGATGTAAGGATATAGATTGTGAGTGGCCTACAGTGTTACAATGATACAAAAACTGGAAGAAAAAATCTCTAAAAAGAAATGTATGAAAACATTTGCAAGTGGTTTTTCTTTATTTTAAAGCTTAGCTTTTTAGAAGTATGGGTAGTTCATGATGTATAAATCATAATATCTGATTAACTTTCTGTCACCTGGAATTTATCTTTTTGGTTAAAAAGGACGGGCTACTAAAGGTGTCTGCCTTTTTCTTCCGCATTAGAATTTGTATTTCTGATTACTTAGTAGGGTGTGTGTTCAACTAAATCAAATTCAGATTGAATTGTTGTTCATTTCTATAAAGTGCTAAAAATATCCTTGGCCTGGTCATTATACCCAAAATATTCATATAAATAGCAAAGGGAGAATTTTTGTATTGATCAAAAGCATATAAAATTTACCTGCTTACCTAAATAAAACTAATCACTTCTAGATGTGCAATAAACTGAAATAAGTATACTTTATTTCCGGGTAGCTGTCTTTTGGGATACTGTCACCTTTCAGAACACTACTTTCTGACAGGGCATCTTAAAAATGGTATGACATAATTTTTTCTTAATTTTTTTTTAATTTAAGAGGGATTTTTCTTCTCTTCATCTGACGTTTAGAAAGGTATTTTGGGCATCCCTGAAGGGCAAAATCAAACCTGCTTCGCTAGTCCCTTCCTTTGTGCACACTATTTCCTACTGCCTTTTCCATTTCAGTTTCCTTGCCGTTCTAATTGGTAAACATCCTCTACCACAGCCTGAGGAAGCATCTTCATGTGAACGTGACCCAAGACAGTGATTGAGAGTGTTGTCTTCAAACTTTTGTGTGTGGCAGAAGGTAAAACTGACTATCGACAAAACAGCGGAACTTACTATAAACACACTTCTGTCAAAAGCACTAAATACACAATCTGAAAAAAGGTGTATTTTTTCTCTAATCTTTCATTTTATAGCAATCTGAGATGTTAATTGTTATAAGATTAGTTGTAATTTTTTTCATGCTCACAGTCTCTTTAAACACAAACAAAACAAGCAGTGTTAACTGAAAGACAGCCTTCTTTTAATTTTAACTACTGACACCAGCAAGGGAATTCAAAGGGAATGCTCTTAACTTGTTCTGTGCTATTTACGCAGATGCAAGCTTGTTGCAATACACTGGAATAAGAAGTTCATCCGTCAACTTAATATTTTTTTGATTTTGTGGTATTGATTCAATCTTAACATTAAACAGTTTTGATTTTGTTCTCCTTTTTTCCTTCAGTAATTTGAAGTAGAACAACATCCTCCTCCCTCCTCCACACCATCTTCCCTGAAAAACCCTTTGCATTGTTTGGCTTGCATTTTGTCCCACAAAGCATGCACGCACACACATTTTACAGAATAGTTGACTGTCAAGTCCCATTGAAACATTTCTACATATTATTCAAAGAACAGTATTTTAATAGATCAGACATTAACTCCTAATCACACTATCTCTTAACATCATTTTCCAATCTAGCACCCATTTATCAAGTTGTCTGAGTTGACAAATGACAAATATGTGAAGCCCTTGCATTAAAAAATACTTGTTTTGGTTTTGTACATTTGCTTCTAATAACAAGAATATGAAAAATGTCAAGCTGCATGTTGGTTCACTTCAAAGAATACTTTTCAGAGTAGCAGCCATGTTAGTCTGTATCCGCTAAAAGAACCGGAGTACTAGTGGCACCTTAGAGATGAACACATTTATTTGAGCATAAGCTTTCATGGGCCAAAACCCACTTCATTTTGAAAGAATTATATTTACCATATGCCATATTTGATTTACTCAATAATTATGCCCTGATATTTCGGAGTGTTGGCTGCCACTGGTCGGGGAGTAGCAACCAGTAGGAACGTAGCTTTGTATATCCTTTAGAGAAAGAGATCTCAAACTCATTTGATATGAAGGGCCTCACCCAATACCATGCCACTTTGTGTGGGCCATAATCAGCAAAAGTTATTAAAATGTAAACCATGTTGGTAATTGCATTTATTTTTTATTTTAGTGATTGCTACTGGTGCTTTCCAGTACCTGGCATCTCTTAACCTCAGCCCAGTCATTTGCTCCAAATGCTGACTCACTGGTTCAAGCTATCTTGAGTATCGAGTTCAGATGTCTCACTTAGCTGAGAATGTAATTTAGATCTGTTGATATTTATGATGGAGAATATTTGTTCACACAGGTTTGTACTCCTAAACATGGAAAGAGTTATTGATGCAACAAACTTCAGTTTGGGATAATTTCGATCATAGGCACTGATAAAACTAGGGAACACTAATGTCAGATAATTTGCCCTTCAACAGAATGTTGCATTGCAGTTCAGTAAGTTCCATTTGGTGCTCTTCTGGTACATCATGCACATTGATAGAAAATGGTGTGCTGAAAACTGGAAATTCTTCTACGAGGTTTCTGAAGTCAGAGAATCATTCTTGAAATTCTTTTCTCAGTTCATCAGTTTTGCCTACATACCTTTCTGTGATTTTATCACATTGAGTCCCAGTAGTGTCACACAGTGATTTCAGGATGGGAAAATGTGCCAGCTTATACTGGGAAAGTTGCTTCTCCCACAGCTGAAGCTTAATTGCAAAGGCACAAATGTCATAGTATTCAACCACTATTTGGTGGCACCCTTACATTCTTGTGTTGGGGGAGTTCAGATACTCTGTAATATCTGCCATGAAAGCAAGGTCTTGAAGCCATTCATTGTCCTGTAATTCAGTGACATCTTCCCTTTTCTGATCCATGAAAAGCTGGATCTCACTACTCAATTAAAAAAGTGCTTCAGCCCTGGTCCCTGACTTATCCATTGAACTTCAGTGTGATACAGCAGTCCACAATGAATGTCACATTCTTCCAACAGCTGGGTGAGTTGCTTGTGGTTGAGACCACTAGCTCAAATAAAATTTACAGTTTTAACAACCATATCTATAACAAGATTCACTTTCATAGTTCTACTACAGAGAGCTTTTTTGATGTAAAATCGCTAACCTGCTGGTTATGATTGATGGTTTACAATTTGGCCTCTTGTTCCTATGGGGCCAGACTCTCAGCTCTTCTCCAGCCTACAGCCAATTTATTCAGAGCTTCCACCAAATTTTCTGCTGTCGTGTCTCATCAGCACCAGTTCTAAGAGCTCCTCTGCTATACACCTGTTCTTATCAACTCTGCTAATGAATACTGCAAGCTGAGAAATGTCACATCTATGCTTTCCTCAGTTGCTAAAGAAAAAGCAGCAAAGGGACTTAACTTTGACCTGGATTTGACTGTTCAAATTCTCAGCTAAATTATTGATTCTCTCAGCAGTTGTGTTTGTTGAAAGGTTGATATTTGCAAACATTTCCTGCTTATCTGGACATGTTGTTTCTTTAGCTTTTAGCATGCAGTTCCTCAAAAATTCTACCTCAGAAAATGGATTAGATGACAGCTATTTCATTGGCAACCACGTCGTTTGCCTTAACAGCAGCAACATTTTAGTGTGGAGTACTAATAAGCACTGCTGCTTTTTCAAATAATATGCTAATTCAGAGTTTTTATCTTTGCATAACTTTGTGATGTAATTATCATATTTCTCAGCATAGTTTCTTTCATAATGTCTTCAAATGTTGTTTTCTTTTACCACAGCTACCTGTTTCTTGCAACTCAAGCACCTAGGCTTTCCATTCATGTCCAAAAAGAAATAAAAAAATTTTTCATTTCTCTTGAAATGCATGGCACTCTTGATCTACTGTTCTCTTATTGGATAAAGACATGATGACCACTTGTCACAAGCTGAATAAATAATTGAAGGAAGGGAAAGGTAGAAGGTGGGTTATCGCTCCTTTTTTTCTTTTTAAAAATATTTATTAGGGCTGTCAGATGCGCTAAAGATTCATATGTCCCTTCATACTTCAACCTCCATTCCAGAGGACATGTGTCCATGCTCATGATGACTTCTGTTCGATAATGATCCAAAGCAGAGTGGACTTACGTATGTTCATTTTCATAATCTGAGTTAGATGCCACCAGCAGAAGGTTGATTTTCTTTTTTGAAGATTCAGGTTCTATAGTTTTCACATGTGACTCCTTTAAGACTTCTGAAGGCATGTTCCACACCTCATCCATCTCTGGTTTTGGACAGAAATTCAGATTCTTAAACCTTGGGTCTAATGCTGTAGCTATATTTAGAAATATGACATTGGTACCACCTTTGCATTTTGTCAAATCTGCAATGAAAGTGTTCCTAAAACAAACGTGCTGGGTCATCTGAGACTGCTATAACGAAATATATGGCAGAATGTGGGTAGAACAGAGCAGGAGACATACATTCTCCCCCAAGATCATCACTCATAAATATATTTTAATACATTGTTTTTAAGGAGCATCATCAGCATGGAAGCATGTTCTCTGGAATGGTGGCCAGAACATGAAGGGGTATACAAATGTTTAGCATACCTAGCACATAAATACCTTACAACACCAGCTACAAAAGTGCCATGTGACACCAGTTCTCACTTTCTGGTTGACATATTGTAAATAAGACGAGGGCAGCATTATCTCCTGTAAATGTAGACAGACTTTTTTGTCTTAGCAATTGGCTGAACAAGAAGTAGGACTGAGTGAATTTGTAGACTCTAAAGTTTTGCATTGTTTTGTTTTTGAGTGTAGTTATATAACACAAAAAATCTACATGAGTAAATTACACTTTCACGGTAGAGGTTGCACTATGGGACTTGTATGACGTGAATTGAAAAATACTATTTCTTTTGTTATTTTTACAATGTGAATATTTGTAATAAAAATAATATAAAGTGAGCACTGTACACTTTATATTTTTCATTGCAATAGAAATCAAAATATTTGAAAAATGTAGAAAAACATCTAAATATTTATTCTTCTTTGAATGCTTGCTCATATCCATTCCAGTCAGGTGTGCACGCGCCGTGTGCACGTTCGTTGGAAGATTTTTACCCTAGCAACACTCGGTGGGTCGGCTGGGCGCCTCCTGGAGTGGCGCCGCTATGGCACCGGATATATACCCCTGCCGACCCAGCCATCCTTCAGTTCCTTCTTACCGCCCGTGTTGATTGTTGGAACAGTGGAGCGCGGCTTAGCTGACCTCCACTTCCCTAGCTACTCATAGTTCTTGTGTAAATAGTTATGTAGTTATAATCCTTCTATATATATATTTGTATAGTTATACGTTTTTTCTTTACTAACATAGTTAGTTTAGTAATAGTTAGCGGGGTTCGGGAAGTAGCCCCTTCCCCGCACCCGGTGCCGGAGCCCATGCCCGGCTCACCGGGTTTTAAAACGGGCTCGGCCTGCCAGAAGCCGATGCCCATGGGAGGTCCACATGACTCCTGTTTGAAGTGCCTTGGGGAATCACAGTTGACAGCTAAATGCCCCATTTGCAAGGCTTTTAAGCCAAGAACAAACAGGAGTGCGACTTTCACTTACCCCTCCGCCTTTGGCACCGAGCGATGATCAAGCGGCGGGCAGAAGTGTCTCCTCAGCACCGGACCCCGCTGGTACTACCAAGGCCTTTCAGCACCGGCTGTCGCCGGCACCGAAGTCGACTCGGCACCGCTCCCTCTCTCCGAGGTCGAGAGAGCCTACGACCCCTGCTGGTGCCTGACGGCTCCCCGGCCCCCGCCGTTGTTGAGCCCCTTGCTCCTGCTGCTTCCATGCCACCTGCATCGCAGCCAGAGAGCTCGTCTAAGTCGGATCGCCCGGCACCGACACCTGCCGAGGCTCTGACAACTTCGGTACCGTCGATCCCGGTCCCACGAGGGCCGTCGAATCTGGTGCCTGACAGCTCCCCAGTATGCACTGTGGTTGAGCCTACTGTTCCCTCCATGCTGGAGACATTCCCAACGGCGAGGGATCTCATTGCCATGACAGTCGATGCTGCCTGACCCCGGCACCGCCAGTGCGGGTAATACAGTCTCTTGGCAAGCCTCCCTTGATATGACCATCCTCTGTCGGCACAGCAGAGCGGCACCGTTCATGATCATGGTCCCGCAGACACTCCAGGTCCCGTCGGCACACCCGACACCACTTGCCGTCCCGGTGCTGTTCTCCTCGGTACCGGTTGCACTCGCTGCACCGGTCAGAATCCCGTTCGCCGACCCGCTAGTATCGGCACTGTTCCAACTCTCGGCACCGCTACAGGTATCGTGACTCCCGTAGCCTCTCCCGACCTCGAGCCTCGAGATCTCAGTTGACCTCCCGGCATCGCTCTGGTTGCAGGTCTGGATCTCGTTCCAGGTACCGGTATGCCTCCCGGTACCGGTCCCCGGTGCCGAGTTGAGCAAGGTCCGATAGAGTCAGAGACTCTGCCCATGCTTTTTTTAGTACCTCCATGGCCATCCAGACATGCATCTGTGTCATCCCACGCGGGCAGATCTTATGCTCAGGATCACAATTCTGATGTGCCCACCAACAACCTGAGAGCCTATCAGGACCTCCTAAGGAGGGTACCACGCCATATGGACCTTCAGGTGGAGGAGGTCTCGGAGGTAGAGGACCCAGTATGGTGCCCTCTAAGGGGTACGACTACTTGTCTGTCCATCCTCCTCTCTGCTCACTAGTCGTTCAGTCCATTAAGGAGAGGGAATGGCATGGCCAGCAGGCGCCAGCCCCGAAATCAAAGGAGGCTAGGCGAATGAACCTACTTGGCTGCCAGGTGTACTCTGCAGAGGCCTTACAGCTCTGGGTAGCAAAGCAACAAGCCTTGCTTAGCTGCTATAATTATAACGCCTGGGTGGCGGTAGTTTAGTTTATGGAGTTTCTCCCTCAAAACTCCCGCCAAGAGTTCCCTGCCCTCTTGGAAGAAGGGGAAAAGGTGCCAGTGTGTCCCTCCAGGCCTCATTGGACGCAGCAGACTCAGCAGCCAGGACTCTGGCCTCGGGTGTTGCCATGAGGCGCATCTCATGGCTTCAGGTTTCAAACCTCTGGCCGGAGCTGCAGTATGCCATTCAGGACTTACCATTTGATGGTAAAGGCCCCTTCGCGGCAAAGCCTGAAGGACAACAGGGTCCTAATGCGCTCTCTCAGCATGCATACGCCAGCGACCAAACGCAGGCCTTTCCGTCCCCAGCCACACCGCCGTACTCTGTGCCTAGCCAGAGACAGGACTTTGGCAGATGGCGCGGCCGAGATGGTTGCAGACAAACGTCAGGACCCCTAGAGGGCCAAGGTCAAGGTCCCTCGCAATCACCACCGGGACCAAAGACGAGCCTTCCAAGGTGCGCCCGAGGGCGGTGTATCAGTAACAGGCCAGGATCCCACTCCTACTTTCTCCTGGCATGGCCCCAGTTAACTTCAGATCGCTGAGTCCTGCGCACGGTGGAGCATGGGTACCACCTCCAATTTGTTCCAACCCTGTCCCCCTTCAGGGACCTCTCTCACGAGCAATTCCTCTTACAAGAGGTGCAGACGCCGGTGGACGAAAGGGGCAATTACTCCCTTTATGCCCTAGTCCCCCACTCAAACAGAGGTCTCAGACCTTCCTAGACCTGCGAGGACTCAACCAGTTTGTGATAAGGTTGAAGTTCCGCATGGTATCCCTGGGAACCGTTATCCCGTCCTTGGATCCTGGAGACTGGTATGCCGCCCTCGATATGAAGGACGCGTACTTTCACATCACCATCTTCCTTCTGCACAGGAGATATCTCCGCTTTCTAGCCAACCGTCAGTACTTCTGGTTTGTGGTCCTGCTATTTGGCCTTTCTACAGCCCCACGGGTATTGTCCCAAGTGTATGGCCGTAGTCGCTGCCTACCTTCGCCGATGTTGGATATGCGTTTTTCCATATCTGGAAGATTCGCTTATCCGAGGAGACTCCGAGACACAAATCACTCAGCACGTGGGCATTTTCACGGACCTATTCACACGTCTAGGCCTGATGATTACTATAGAGCAATCCACTCTGGTTCCAACGCAGAGGTTGGACTTCTTAGGGGCTATCCTGGTCTCCGACCTAGCCGGAGCCTGCTTACCACAGCCGCGGTTTCAGGCAATGGCAACAATCATCCGAGGTCTGCAGACTTTCCCAACGACCTCAGCTCGCACTTTTCTCAGTCTCCTGGGTCAATGGCTGCCTGCAAGTTTGTAACCAAACACGCCAAGCTCCGCCTCTGTCCTCTCCAAGTCTGGCTCACCTCGGCGTAGCGCCCGGACAGGGACCCAATGATCATGATAGTCACTGTTCCCTCGAGCACCCTAGGATCCCTAGAATGGTGGCTAACTCCCTCCCTGGTGTGGGCAGAGATGCCGTTCCATCCGCCCCAGCCCTCACTGCCCCTGACGACAGACGCGTCATCTCTCGGCTCGGGTACTCACTTCGGTCACCTTCGAGCTTAAGGCCTTTGGTCTTCTCGGGAGCTGGCATTCCACATCAATGCCCAAGAATGAGAGCAGTCCGCCTGGTGTGCCAGGGGTTCCAGCAGCAGCTGCGAGGCCGTGGTGTCTCAGTGTTTACAGCCAACACAACGGCCATGTGCTACACATGGTCCTCCCCCTTTTATCAGGAGGCCATCCATCTCTGGGACTTTTGCATGGCCCACTCAATGAATCTGGTAGCGTCCTTTCTCCCAGGCGTTCGGAACGCCTTGACGCTTTGACTCAGCAGGTCTTTCCTGTCTCACGAGTGGTCGCTCTGCCCCGATGTGATGCATTCTGTTTTCCAGAAGTGGAGACTTTTCCTCACATAGACCTGTTCGCTTACCGTGAGAGCAGAAAATGCCAGATGTTCTGCTCCTTCCAAGGTCTCTCCTCGGGATCGATCTCGGACGCATTCCTGATGCCGTGGAAGGGCCAACTCCTTTATGCCTTCCCACTGTTCCCGCTGGTTCATTAGGCCCTGTTCAAACTCTGCAGGGGCAGAGCGCGCATCATCATGATCACTCCAGCATGGTCCAGGCAGCACTGATACACCACGTTGCTCGACCTGTCAATAACCAACCCAATTACCCTGCCACTCCACCCAGACCTCATAACTCAGGGCCATGGCAGGCTTCGTCACCCGGACCTGCAGTCTCTTCCCCTCACGGTGTGGCTGCTGCATGACTAAACCGGGGTGGCAGGAAGCCTTCCACCTGGTCAACGTACCTGGCCGAGTGGAAACGTTTCTCCTACAGGTGCGAAACGCTCGATCTTACTCCTACTGAGGTCTCGATCCCCTTTATTTGGCCTACCTCTGGCCTTCAACAGCAGGACCTAGCGGTGTCATCACTGAGGGTACACTTGGCAGCCATCTCTGCCTTCCATCCAGGCTAAGGTGGTCATTCCGTGTTCTCACACTCTATGGGTTCGAGGTCCCTCAAGGGCTTGGAGCGCTTACACCCTCAAATACGCTGCCCAGCCCCAACCTGGGACCTCAACCTAGTTTTAACCAGACTTATGTCTCCCCCATTCGAGCCGTTAGTGACCTGCTCGCTGCTATACCTGTCTTGGAAGACAGCTTTCCTCGTGGCTGTTACATCAGTCAGACGAGTCTCTGAGCTCAGGGCTCTTACGGTGGTTCCGCCGTACACTAGGTTTCACAAAGACAAGGTGCAGTTACGACCACACCCGGCTTTCCTCCCTAAGGTGGTTTCGGCCTTTCATGTTACCCACACTCAATGCAATGGGCGCAACAATTGCACTCCCTGGACATCTGTAGAGCGCTCGCATTTATATTGCGCGGACAGAACCATTTCGTAAAATGCCCCAACTTTCTGTCACGGTAGCAGACCGCAGGAAAGGCCTACCTGTTTCCTCTCAGAGGATCTCATCTTGGGTGATGGCGTGCATCTGCACTTGTTATGATTTGGCTCATATTTCCCCAAGCCACATCACCGTGCATTCTACCAGGGCTCAGGCTTCATCTGCCGCCTTGCTGGCTCGTGTGCCTACCCACGAGATCTGTCGCGCAGCTCCATGGTCCTCGGTCCATACCTTTTGCTTCGCATTATGCTCTGTTTCAACAGTCAAGAGATGCTTTAGCCTCTGGCTCAGCAGTCTTCATTCTGCTACATTTCACTCCGACCCCACCGCCTACATAAGGCTTGGGAATCACCTAACTAGAATGGATATGAGCAAGCACTCGAAGAAGAAAAGACGGTTACTCACCTTTGTAACTGTTGTTTTCGAGATGTGTTACTCATATCCATTCCAAACCCACCCTCCTTCCCCTTTGTCGGAGAAGCCAGCAAGAAGAAACTGAAGGGTGGCTGGGTCGGCAGGGTTATATATCCGGCGCCATAGCGGCGCCACTCCAGGGGGCGCCCAGCCGACCCACCGAGTGTTGCTAGGGTAAAAATCTTCCGACGAACGTGCATGCAGCGTGCGCACACCTAACTGGAATGGATATGAGCAACACATCTCGAAGAACAACAGTTACAAAGGTGAGTAACCGTCTTTTTTCAGTTGGTATTCTATTGTTTAACAGTGTGATTAATCACAATTAATTTTTTTGAGTTAATCACGTGCGTTAATGCCGATTAATCAACAGCCCTAATATTTATTTAAAGAGAAGTCTGTTGGTCCGCCAGTTGCAATAAGCATTCAGCCTTTGCCTTAATTGAAATTTTCTTTTCTTTGGCAGCTAGTGGTATTACTCTCCAGCCACTGGGTTAGCACTCTTCAATGCCAGTTCCTCTCACCTGGACCTATATCAGCTTCTGCCAGAATTATGCCTCTACAGCACTTCTCAAATGTAACCAAGTGATTCTACACCTGTATGTGAGGTTTTGCTGGATTGCTTCACCAGAGTCTGGATTACAGGGGTGCAATCTGGAGAGTGTATCAGTGTATTGGGCTCTGACTCCCCAGTGTGCCCTTTTAGCAGAGGTGAAAGTAAGCTGGTATGGGCCAGTACGGAGGACAGGTAAGAAAAGGAGACTACCTGAGGGAGGGAGAAACCTGCCCCCTGCATAAGAATAGTTTAAACTCAGCTGTTCCGTGAGTGGCTCAGCCCCTCGGGGGTTAGGAATGGTTTCTGGCATTCTTGTTAATTTCACTCACAGTACCTGGGGGGGGGGGGGCAGAGTGGGTTTGACCATGGCAAGGGCAATCCTTTTCTGCTCCCGGGAAGAGGGGATCTCTCCAATACTAATGTACACAACAAATACAAGCATTTGGCTGCACCGCTTAAATCCAGAGCTAATAAAAGCAGGTGGAAGGGGAAAACTTGCTGTCACATTGGTTTCTCATCTCCTCCCTCCCCCTCCTCCAGCCAGGTTGCAGAAAAGGCATTCCTTCTCCTCTCCTCCCAGCAGGGGTTCTCCTCTAGGCCCTAGCTTGCAGTAGGGAGACTGGCTGAAATGCCTGCTGCTGCTGCCTGCATAAGAACAGTTTAAACTCAGCTGTTCCCAGTGCAGTTCAATCCCTAGGGTTAGGAGCCATTTCTGGCATCCTTGTTAATTTCATTCCCAGTTGTTGAGGGGGGAGAGGGTGTGTATGACCATGGCAGGGGCAGTTCTTTTCTGCCCCACGGATGAAAGGGAGCTCCTATGTACAAAAAACACAATCAAAATCAGGAACTATTTCCAAGTTCAAATCTATCCCATTCCATCCCCGGCAGAGGATCATGGTTGTGATGTCCAAACTGCTTGCAGATCCTCTTTGAAATGTTACTGAACTGCGCAGGGAACAGCTGAGTTTAAACTGTTCTTATGCAGGAGGCAGGCTTCTCCCTCCCTTAGCCAGTCTCCCTGCTGCAAGCTAGAGGGAAGCTCCTGCAGCTGCTGAGTGCCAGGCAGGGAGAAGGCACAGAGCCTAGTGTTGGCAGTCTAGCTGGAGGAGGAGGGAAGACATGGAGAAAAATGTGAGTGAGTTTTCAGTTTTTCAGGCTTATTCCAATAGTAAAGTTTTATTACAGACAGTACTGGTAGTAGTAATAGTAGCTTTATTTTCTCTGTGTCATACAATGGGAGGGATCCAAGAAGTACGTAGGAGGGGTGGGTTGCTTGCAATTGGACCATATGGGTAAGAAATGTAAATTACTTTCGCCCCTGCCCAAACCCCAGGGCTCCCAGCCACCTCTGCAGCTGGTAGCTCCGGGGGTGATTTAAAGGGCCTGGCTCCTAGCTTCAGCCAAATCCTCAAGCCCTTTAAAGCCTGATTTAAAACCCCCAGGATTTAAAGGCCCCACCTCTTCCAATAGAGGCCACGCCTCTTCTGGTTGAGGCCCCTCCCTCTCTACAGGACGCTGGAGTACTGGTAAGTCCTTTAAGTTACTTTCACCGCTGCCTACTAGTGTGCACTAAATGTTGCTTAGTGCACAGAACTGTAGTCCTATTTTAAACGAGAGTATGTCAGTGCTCAGTCTGTATGGGGAAGTTAGAGCACGAGCACAAATCACATCCAATTAGTATGGACTCCAAGGACATGTAGACAAGTCTGAAGATTCATGAGATTTATGGTATCAAAAGTTTGCCACTATCGTCTCAATACTGTATGGCTTCAGTAGCTGACAAGTTAATTCACTCCACTTTTTCCTTTTCTTATTCCATCAGAGGTTTCATTCTACAGCATTAATTTGAATATATAGCCAAAGGTTTCAGTCTAAAGGACTTTCTGCCCTCTGACTAAGGGAAGACATACAGAGAGAATATATTCTTGAGAATGACTCCCTGACTGTGTCCCACACAGAAAATTCTGAGGACTGAATATAGTTTGTCAGGGAAGCTAATGCATATGGTGTGACACAACAATCAGCAGCACTTTGTTTGTGATTTTAGCTTTAGATGAGAACCTGATCCATAAAAAATAAGTCTTCCTATTTGAGTCTGAATTGTTGATTCCACCAATTCTGCTGGCTTTTTCTCAGTCAGTCAACAAGACCTTTGTCTTATAAAGACTGAGTTTCCACCAGCTAGCTGTCATTCAAATCTCAGTCCTTACTGGATGCTGAGGGAAGCCTACTAACTCCACCATCCAAAAGTGTGATTTATGACCTCTAGAGGCAAAA
This sequence comes from Gopherus evgoodei, assembly GCF_007399415.2. Lineage (NCBI taxonomy): Eukaryota > Metazoa > Chordata > Testudines > Testudinidae > Gopherus > Gopherus evgoodei. The sequence goes on from NC_044328.1 coordinate 48,755,851, forward strand.
GCACACTGCAGCTTGCATTGCCTCAATCTCTTCACTATTAGCCTCATATACATATTGAAGAGGAGGGGTGATGAAAAAGAAACTAATGGCACTCTACATGAAAGAGCTCTTGAAATAGAGGTACAGAATTTAATACTGTCCTCAGGGCCTTTTGAAGAGAAAGTGGAGCCACTCAGGAACAACTTTGTGTCCCAATTAATATCAGCATGCATATGAACAATACCATGTGATCAGGGGTTGCAAAGGCAGATGATAAAGATAGAACTGGCAAAATGCCAAAAGAGATTATTAACCAACAAGATGACTGCAGTTGCTGAACCAGTGCCATTCCTAAAGTAAGCTTGACAGGGAATCAGGAAATCGCATAACTCCAGGTGTTGCCAGAGTTGCCTTAACACCACCTTCTTAATAACCTCACATTAAAATGGATAATTCAGGACTGTACAATAATATGATGCTCTCAGCACCAAGAGGTGGTTTCCTGAGCAAGGGCTTTCACAATCTATTCTTTAAGAAAATACTGGTGTCTGGCCCTCCCAAAGTGAAGTGTTGACAAACTCTTCTAAGTAGCATCTCCCCACAGGATGTTCTCAGATGGCACTATGGGTTCAATTTGCCTGTTATAACTCAGTACTCCCAAGTGCTGATAGATCCTTAATGATGGATGCTGGCTGAAATTCAAGCAGGAAAGACTATGCCATCACCAGACATAGTACTTACTCTATATAAGTAATCCAATCCCATCTAAATTTTAGAAGCCTGACTTGAGAAATAGACTGGAAATTCCTCACAGCATCTTATATTTGACTCTGAAACTAAGTATAGACAATGAAGAATCAAAGTTGTTCACTACCCAGAATCTGCTTTCACTGGTTGGGACTTCAAGGATGTTATGGATGAGATAAATACTGTTCTTCTTCGAGTGATTGCTCATATGCATTCCAGTTAGGTATGTGCGCGCCGTGTGCACGTTCGTCGGAGAAACTTTTACCCTAGCAACTCAGGCAGGTCAGCTGGGCGCCCCCTGGAGTGGCGCCGCCATGGCGCCCAATATATATCCCAGCCGACCCGGCCACCCTTCAGTTCCTTCTTACCGCCCGTGTCGGTCGTTGGAACTGTGGAGCGCGGCTTCGCTGACCTCCACACTCCCTAGCAGCTCATTTCGCTATCGTTGTATATAGTAGTTATAGTTGTTATTGTACATATATAGATATATAGTTGTTAGTCAGTCAGTTATCTAGTGTTGTTAGTGTAGTTAGTAGTAGTAGTGAGGGGATCGGGGTACCTCCCTCCTCCCCCGCACCGGGAGCCGGAGCCCATGCCCGGTTCATCGGGTTTCAAGCAGTGCTCGGCTTGTCACAAGCCCATGCCGGTGGGAGGCCCCCATGACTCCTGCTTGAAGTGCCTCGGGGAGTCGCACTTATCGGTCAAGTGCTCGATCTGTAAGTCCTTTAAGCCGAGGACCAAGAAGGAGCGGGACATTAGATTGAGACGGCTCCTCATGGATGCAGCCCTGACACCTTCGCTCTCGGCACCGAGCGCAAGCCAGCCGGTGAGCAAGGGCACCGTGGCAGCGAGTGCCACCACCAAGAAGCCGGCACCGAAACCGGCCCAGAGCCGCTCCCTCTCCCCGAGGCCAATGGCGGCGAAGGCGCAGATCATCTCGCCATCAGCCGCCCCGCAGTCAGACCCTGCGCAGAAGGTGGATCGCCCGGCACCGATACCTGCCGCGACACCGCCGAAGCCGATACCGTTGACTCCGACCCCGCGAGGGCCGTCGAGTCCGGCACCTGGCAGCTCTCCAGTACACACCGTGGTAGAACTCGCCTCACCCTCTACCCCGGAGACGTTTGCCGCGGCGAGAGAGCTAATTGCCATCACCGAGGCACTGATGCCCTTACCGCCGGTGCGGGTACTATGCTCTATGGGCAAACCGACCCTGACCAGACCAGCTTCGGTCAGTGTAGCAGACTGGCACCGCTCCAGATCGCGGTCCCGCGGACACTCGGCATCAAGACGCCACTCAGACTCGCGACGTCGATCACGATCCCGGCACCGGTCGGACTCCCAGCACCGATCGCCTCGGCACCGGTCGAGCTCCCGGCACTGATCACCCCGGTACCGCTCACGCTCTCGGCACCGGTCGGGCTCCCGGCGCCGGTCGACGTCCCGAGTATCAACTCGGTACTCCCAGCACCGCTCTAGCTCACGGCACCGCGGTGGGCACCGCACCTCCAGGAGCAGATCTAGACAATGACACTCGCGATCCCAGTTGACCTCCCGGCACCGAGCCGGTCGCAGGTCCCGGTCTCGCTCTCAACACCGATACCAGCACTGGTCACCATTATCCAGAGGTGTGAGGTCGGTCGGTACCTCGGCACCGACTTTTGCAGCACCACCGTGGCCATCAAGGGGCACGTCGGCATCCTCCCAGGCGGGTAGCTATTACGAACGGGACCAGGACCCCGAAGTACCGCTGGGAGTGTACCAAGACCCCCACCCACAGGACTCGGGTGCCAAACAGTGGGGTTTTTGGACACCCTGGGCAGGGTGCCCCCGTGCCTCAGACACATTCCACCGCCTCAGAGCATCGGGTGCCAGAGGCCACTGTTTCCCGCCCCCCGTGGTTGAGTCGGACAAACAGCCGCCTCTAGACTCCCCGGGGCAACACGAGCAGGAACCAGGCCAAGAACAGGAGACCGCACAGGATACCCTCATCCCCGGAGTATCCTCCTCCTCCTCCTCACCGGACGAGGCAGTGGCTGGGTCGTCAGCATCGGGACCTCCACCTATAGACCTCAGGGCCCACCAGGACCTCCTCCGTAGAGTGGCCCTTAATATCAACCTCCCGGTGGAGGAGGTCTCAGAGGTTGAGGACCCAGTAGTGAGCATCCTCTCGGCCGATGCTCCTACCCGGGTAGCCCTCCCGTTCATAAAGACTATTCAGTCTACCGCTGAGAACCTCTGGCAGTCACCAGCCGCCATCCCGCCGACAGCTAAGGGAGTGGAGAGGAAGTACATGGTACCCTCTCGGGGGTACGAGTACCTGTATGTCCACCCTCCTCCCTAGTAGCTCAGTCGGTCAACGACAGGGAATGGCATGGCCAGCAGGCACCGGCCCCCAAGTCCAAGGAGGCTAAGCGGATGGACTTCATGGGTCGCAAGGTGTACTCGGCTGGGGCCTTGCAACTCCGTGTGGCCAACCAGCAGGCCCTACTGGGGCGCTATAACCACAACATATGGACCGAGGTGGGTAAGTTCGCCGAACTGCTACCCCAGGACTCACGCCCGGAATTCAACGCGTTCCTGGAGGAGGGTAAGAAGGTGGCCAGGACCTCCCTTCAGGCCTCCCTCGACGCGGCTGACTCGGCAGCCAGAACCCTGGCGTCCGGAATAACCATGAGGCGCATCTCATGGCTTCAAGCCTCCACACTACCCCCGGAACTGCAATATACAATCCAGGACCTACCCTTTGATGGGAAAAGGTTGTTCTCGGATAAGATGGACTCCAAATTACAAAACCTGAAGGACAATCGAGTAATCATTCGCTCGCTGGGGTTGCATACACCTTCCACCCCGCGTAGACCCTTCAGGCCCCAAGCACGGCGCGTATACTTCCCACCCCGTCAGAGGCAGGACCTCAATAGACGGTGTGGCCGGGGGGGATGCAGACGCCAATCCAGCTCCCAGGGAGGCCAGAACCAAGGGCCTTCCAAGGCACAGCCAGGCCCCAAGTTCGGCTTTTGAAGGTGCACCCGGGGACGGCATACCAGACTCAAGACAGGATCCTTCCCCTACCTTCTCCAACCGCCTCTCCCACTTCCTCCCGGCGTGGTCCCAATTAACATCAGACCGTTGGGTGCTACGCACAGTGAAGCACGGCTACCATCTGCAATTTGCTTCCTCACCCCCCTTCCCGGTCCCTCTTCAGGGACCCCTCTCATGAGCAAACCCTCCTGCAGGAGGTTCGTTCCCTCCTCGCGGTGGGAGCTATAGAGGAAGTACTTCTAGCCAAGAGAAGCAAGGGATTCTACTCCCGATATTTTCTGATCCCCAAATCCAAGGGAGGTCTCAGACCCATCCTAGACCTACGGGGCCTCAACAAGTGGATGCTCAAGTTGAAGTTCCGCGTGATCTCCCTGGGAACCATTATCCCATCCCTGGATATTGGAGACTGGTATGCCGCCCTCGACATGAAGGACGCGTACTTCCATATCGCCATCTTTCCACCGCACAGGAAGTACCTCCGCTTCACGGTCAGACATCAGCACTTCCAGTTCGCAGTCCTGCCCTTCGGCCTCTCCACAGCCCCGAGGGTGTTTACCAAGTGCATGGCTGTTGTGGCTGCCCACCTCCGTCGGCGGAAAATCCACGTCTTCCCGTACCTCGACGACTGGCTCCTGAAAGGGTCCTCCCAGTCGCAGGTGCGACGACATGTCGAGGCCGTTATGGACCTCTTCTCCCAGCTAGGCCTGCTTATCAATGCCGAGAAGTCCAGCCTGGTCCCCACACAGAGGTTAGACTTAATAGGCGCGACCCTGGACTCTACTCACGCCAGGGCCTACTTACCTCAACCTTGCTTCCAGACGATCGGTGTGATCATTCGGAGCTTGCAGGCCTCCCCACTCACCTCGGCTCGTACCTGCCTCACACTTCTCGGGCATATGGCCGCATGCACTTACGTGACAAAGCATGCCAGGCTCAGAATGAGGCCCCTCCAAACATGGCTTCATTCAGTATTCTGCCCGAGCAGGGACCGCCCGGATGTATTGGTGATGGTCCCCCCCCGACCCTCTCCTCTCCCTTGACTAGTGGCTGACCACATCTCTAGTATGTGCGGGCATGCCGTTCCATTCACAGCAGCCATCGGTAACTCTAACAACCAATGCGTCATCCCTGGGGTTGGGGACCCACTTAGGGGACCTGCGCACCCAGGGCCTCTGGTCATCCCGCGAGCTGTCACTCCACATAAATGTCCAGGAGCTAAGGGCAGTCTGCCTCGCCTGCCAGGTGTTTCAACGACACCTACACGGCCGTTGTGTTTCCGTACTCACGGACAACACAACGGCCATGTATTATATCAACAAACAGGGGGGAACCTGTTCGTCTCCCCTATGTCTGGAGGCCATTCAACTCTGGGACTTCTGTATAGCCCAGTCGATGGACCTGGTGGCATCCTTCCTCCCAGGGGTCAAGAACACGCTGGTGGACAGACTCAGCCGATCCTTCCTCTGCCACGAATGGTCGATCAGACCGGATGTCATCCATTCCATCTTCCAGAGGTGGGGATTTCCCCGCATAGACCTCTTCGCAACCAAGCCCAACAGGAAGTGCCAGGAGTTTTGCTCCTTTCAAGGTCTCTCTCCGGGGTCGATCACGGACGCATTTCTCCTGCCGGGGACCCGCCACCTCCTGTATGCCTTCCCTCCATTCCCTCTGGTGCACAAGGTCCTGTTGAAGCTGCGCAGGGACAAAGCGCATCTGATCCTGATCGCACCTGCGTGGCCCAGACAGCACTGGTTCACCGCCCTGCTGGACCTATCTGTGGACCCCCCAATTCCCCTTTCTCTCCACCCAGACCTGATTACGCAGGATCACGGCACGCTTCGCCACCCGGACCTACGAGCCCTGCACCTCATGGCATGGCTTCTGCATGGCTGAACGCGGCGGAGCTCAGCTGCTCCGCACCGGTCCAACATATACTCCTTAACAGCAGGAAGCCCTCCACTCGTTCAACGTACAGGGCCAAGTAGAAGCGTTTCTCTTGCTGGTGCGCTTCTCAAGGGGTGAACCCTACACAGACCCCAATTCCCACGGTCCTGGACTACCTCTGGTACCTTAAGCAGCAGGGCCTGGCGACATCCTCCTTAAAGGCACACTTAGCGGCCGTATCCGCCTTTCGGCCAGGAGAAGGTGGCCGCTCCGTATTCTCCCACCCCTTAGTTGCCAGGTTTGTTAAAGGCCTGGAGCGTCTCTACCCCCCCGTACGCCGCCCTGCTCCTACCTGGGACCTTAACTTGGTCCTGAACAGGCTCCCGCTCCCGCCATTCGAGCCACTGGCGACTTGCTCGCTCACGTACCTGTCATGGAAGACGACCTTCTTGGTGGCCATTACATCGGCCAGACGGGTCTCAGAGCTGAGAGCTCTCACAGTGGACCCACCCTACACCGTCTTCCATAAGGACAAAGTGCACCTGTGACCCCACCCGGCATTCCTCCCTAAGGTTGTTTCCGCCTTCCATACCAACCAGGACATCTTCCTCCCTGTCTTCTTCCCGAAGCCACATTCTTCTCGGCCGGGGCAGCAGCTGCACTCCTTAGATGTACGTAGAGCGCTTGCTTTCTACATCGAGCGAACAAAGCCATTTCGGAAGTCCCCTCAGCTGTTTGTGGCGATCGCAGAACGGATGAGAGGGCAACCAATATCCTCTCAGAGGATTTCCTCCTGGGTAACTGCATGCATTCGCGCATGCTACGGCTTAGCTCGTGTCCCCTCTAGCCACCTCATGGCACATTCCACGAGAGCTCAGGCGATGTCGGTGGCCTTCCTGGCGCACGTGCCTATCCAGGAGATATGCCGTGCAGCGATCTGGTCATCGGTCCACACATTCACCGCACACTATGCGTTGGTCAGATAATCAAGAGATGATGCGGCCTTCGGCGTAGCAGTTTTAAATACCGCCACATCTCGCTCCGACACCACTGCCTAGGTAAGGCTTGGGAATCACCTAACTGGAATGCATATGAGCAATCACTCGAAGAAGAAAAGATGGTTACTTACCTTTGTAACTGTTGTTCTTCGAGATGTGTTGCTCATATCCATTCCAAACCCACCCTCCTTCCCCACTGTCGGAGCAGCCGGCAAGAAGGAACTGAAGGGTGGCCGGGTCGGCTGGGATATATATTGGGCGCCATGGCGGTGCCACTCCAGGGGGCCCCCAGCCGACCCACCTGGGTTGCTAGGGTAAAAGTTTCTCCGACGAACGTGCATGCGGCGCGCACACACCTAACTGGAATGGATATGAGCAACACATCTTGAAGAACAACAGTTACAAAGGTAAGTAACCGTCTTTTCTTCACACTTGGGCAGAACAGTGGTATGATACCCTCTTAGCTTCTTAGCAGAGACTATCCTAAGCAGAGCTCTAACATTTCTCGTTCACTGTGGCTAAACAGATTAGTCATTGTGTTGCAGAGTCCTACAGACTCTTGCCGCTTCTGACATGAAAAAGGAGTCATCTGATCAATTGTGCATAGTAGCTGCTTGAAACTTCTTTAGCACATTCGACAAACACACTACAAAAAACATTTTGTTGTCTTTATATAACACTTATCAATGTATCTTTGGGCTTTTGATTTGGAAAACATTTCTTACAGACCTACCCCAAGTTCCTTTTGTGAGTTAAAGTATTCCTCTTGTGTTGGGAAACTTAGTGGAGTTCAAACTGTTCTTCCAAACTTACTGCTTCACTATGTGCCTGCATGCTAGATCAAGGCATAGACACAATAGGCTCATACCTATGGGCCACTCTTCTGGAGTTGGTGATGAGGGCAGAATCTTTGCTTTAATCTTTTTAAATTCCTCCATGAAATTACCTAATTTCTTTTTTAACCCAGTTATGCATATGGCCCTCACAATGAGTTCCACAGATTGACTGTGCATTCTGGGAACAAGTACTTTCTTTCTTTTGTTTCTTTTAAACCTGCTGTTTATCAGTTTAATTGGGCAATCCTTTGTCCTTGTGTTATGTGAAGGGATAAATAAATAACGCTTCCTTTTTCACATTCTCCACAGCATCTTACTAAGTCATCTTTTCTAAAATTAACAGTTCAAGTTTTTTTAATCTCCTCATATGGAAGCTGTTCCATACCTCTAATCATTTTTGTTGTCCTTCTCTGTACTTTTTTTCAATTCTAAAAGATGGAGCAACCAGAACTACACACAGTCTTCAAAGTGGATGGGCGTACTGTGGATATATTTAGTGGCATTATATTTTCTCTTATTTTCTTTATGGTTCCTAACATTGTTAGCTTATTTTTTTTTTTACTGCTGCTGTAAAATGAGTGCATACCTTCAGAGAACTATTGACGATGACACCAAGACTTTTATCTTTTTTGAGTGCTAATAGCTAATTTAGACACCATCATTTTGTACATACAGTTGGGATTATGATTTCCAGTGTGCATTATTCTGCATTAATCATTGAATTTCATCTGCCATTTTGTTGCCAAGTTGCTCAGTCCTGAGAGATCCCTTTGTAACTCTTCCCAGTCAGCTTTGGACTTAACTATCTTGAGTAATTTTGTATCATCTGCAAACTTTACCACCTCACTGTTTACCTCTTTTTTTTTTTCCAAATCATGTGTGAATATGATGAACAGCATTGGTCCTTGGGGGACTCTGCTATTTATCTCTGTCCACTGTGAAAGCTGACCATTGAGTCTTTCCCTTGGTTTCCTTGATTCATGAGAGGACCATCCATCCTACCCCATGACTACTTACTTTGCTTAAGAGCCTTTAGTGAGGGACCTTGTCAAAGGCTTTGTGAAAGTCCAGACATACTATATCAACTGGATCACCCTTGTCTACGTTTGTTAACCCGCCTCTTAGGCTTCCAGTAGATTGGTGAGGTATGATTACCCTTTACAAAAGCAGTGTTGACTCTTTCCTGACATCCCATGTTCATCCCTGCGCCTGATAGTTTCAACAAATTTGCCTAGTACAGAAGTTAGGCATACCAGCCTATAATTGCCAGAATTGCCTATGAAGTTTTCTTAAAAATTAGCATTATATTATCTATCTGCCAGTCATCAGGTACAGAGGCTGATTTAAGGGGTAGGTTACCTACCATAATTAGCAGTTCTGCAATTTCATATTGGAGTTCCTTCAGAACTCCTGGGTGAATACCATCCTATCCTGGTGACTTATTACTGATGAATATATCAATTTGTTATAAAACCATCTCTAGTGACACCTCAATCTAGGACAATCCCTCAGAATTGTTATCTAAAAAGAATATTTCAGGTGTGAGTATCTGTCACATCCTCTGTAGTGAAGACTAATGCAAAGAATTCCTTTAGCTTCTCTGCTCCTGCCTTGTCTTCATTAAGTGCTCCTTTAGCACCTCAATCATCCAATGCTTGCGTGGATTAGTTGACAGACTTCTTGCTTCTGATGTAGCCCCCGCCCCCAAAATCCAGAAATATTTTTGGGGAGTGTTGACGGGTGGGATGGTAAAAGTTAGCAGTAAGTCTTAAGAAAATATATTGGTGTAATTATGTGTTTCTGCATTGGTAAACCAGAGAAATCCAAAAGGGCACTGTACCAGCTCAACCATGCAAGAAGCTGCCATCATCTGTTTACTTGCACACTGAGTGCTAATGTTTAGGAAGTTAGCTAAAGCTGTAGGGAGTGATGTTTGGGATTGTTTGTTTTTGTGCACATTGTCCTAAAGGTGATGTATTCAGGAAAATGGGCGTAACTGGACCCCTTGCTTGCCTTGGCCCTGCTCCTTGTGTCAGGTTTTGTTATGTCTTACACAGCACAATACCCACAGTAGCTGGATGTCAATATGATTTTTCTCCCCTTTCCCCAGCCTCTTTGTACTCTGGCTCTTAACCCATAATTTAACCCTATTAGTGTTTCATGTGGTAAAGAACCAGTGTTACCCCTTTTGACCTGAACATTTAGCCAAACTTCTGGGCCCTATGGGTTGTTTCTGTTAGGAGGAGAAATTAATGATGGAGCTAGAGTATCTTCAGTGCAGTCCTGTTTCTGAAAACAGGAGGAGTCAAACAAGCGAGAGTTCTTTGCTCCAAGTTCCCTTCAGCCAACACTCAGACCAAAAGTGCTCTCTCTCTAGACCAGGGGTAGACCACCTGTGGCACGTGTGCTGAAGGCAGCACACAAGCTCATTTTCAATGGCACTCATGCTGCCCAGGTCCTGGCCACCGGTCCAGGTGGCTCTGCATTTGAATTTAATTTTAAATGAAGCTTCTTAAACATTTTAAAAACCTTATTTGCTTTACATACAACAATAGTTAAGTTATATGTTATAGACTTATAGAAAGAGACCTTCTAAAAACATTAAAATGTATTACTGGCACATGAAACCTTAAATTAGAGTGAGTAAATGAAGACTCAGCACACCACTTCTGAAAGGTTGCCGACCCCTGCTCTACACTATTCCCAGGGCCATGTTCTCAGTGTGTGTTCAAGTTGTTTCTGGCTTTCTGCTTCATCTGGTAGTTTCTTTGGTGTTTCTTCTGCTTCTCTCGCTCTCAGTCACCCCCACCCCATCTACTAAAAAGTAATATCCATCCAAGCACCTCTCACATAATTCATATTCCTGAATGACTTCAAATGTCTTTGTTTTGGGTGATGTTATGTACCTGTGTTATGGGTATGTAGGCAGCTGTTGTTTCACCAAGAAGCTTAACTGTTTCTCACAACTGTGTTCAATGAAGGGCAGCATTTACATTCATCAGCTTCAATGATACTTCAGTCAACATGCAATGACAGCCTGCAGGACAGTATACAGAATCCAATAAAGTAATTCTTAAGATAAAGGTGAAATATACTTTATCATGTATTACATTATTTTTTAGAATTCAAGGAGACACATGCCTGCCCTTCAAAGATTTTTTTTTCTTTTAAATTTTTTTAAATTGTGACACAGAATATATAGGAAAGCAATGATCCAGAGTGTTGGAGCACAAAATTACCAGCCTGTAATTAAGGAAGAAACTATCAATGAGAAAAATCTGTCTTATTTAAAAGTATCATAGTTTTAGGAAAAATTATTTAAATGCTTACCAAAGTTTTAAAAGGTTTTTTAAACAACACGTCTTGCTAATTTTTCTTTATAGGATGCTGTAAAAAGTTAGATTTCATGATTTGAATTACATGATGGGAATGAATGTTAAGATATATATTATAATTTGAAGATTTTCTTCAGCATAAATCTGCATTCTGTTCAGTGGTGGCCTATTCTGAGTATTTTTAAAGCTCTTAGAGTTATTTTATTTTGTTTTTTCCTCTTGTATGCTTTGTGGTTTACTTTGCATAATTTAAAATAGTTCCTCTACAGATTCTTATGACATTGTAAAATCAGCTATCTGAAATGCAGTTAAGGTTTCTTTGTGCTAGTAAGAGAAATTCTTAATAGCTTGTACCTTTACAACATAGGAAGAGAACAAATAGTTTCCAACCTCATTTCCAGTTCAGGATAATTTACAGCCAGTTTTCATTGCAGTCCAGCTTTTTGGGAGCCACAGACTAGCACAGTAGAATTGTTCTTCTGTTTTAGAGTATCTGCCTGTAATTAAAATTGAAATGAAAATAAACAGTGTAAAGGAGATAATAGTGGAGGACCAGCTGGAGTCCTTGAATCCAAAATTTAGGAGGATTCTAGGGTTCTCTGGAATATTTTTGAGAGGTGCAATCTGGGAGCAATTTAATGATGAAAGAAATGACACAATGGTATTGTGAAAAGCATCAACAATGTATGACGAATCTTTACTCAACATGTCTACTTAATTTTTTTTTTTCATTTCCAGCTCCGCTTTTCAAACATCTTACGGAGGGAAAGATGTGTAGTGAATAAAATGAAGTGTAAAAAAAAATCTTCTGTGGTTGGTGTTTCATGTTTTCTGTATTCTTCTCTACAGTGAGTTAAAAGCCAGAGATGTCTGGCGGTATTGATAATCTCGTAACTGATTTTGTTTGAGAAATTTAGAATATAACACAAAATGAGTAAATGGTTGTCTTTCTGATTCCTTATTTATTCATGACTACTTAATTAGTGATAGTTAAGCCCCTTAACTTGAAACAGCTAGCCTCTTAGCCAAGTACGAATTTAATTTAAAATTAATTTAAAAAAAAAAGCATGGGAACCTCTATATTACTTAACGCTGGTCTAGGCTACGAGGTTAGGTTGAATTTAGCCATGCTAGGTTGATTTTATAAGAAATGCGGCTACACAACCAACCCTGTTCCGTTAACCTGAAGGGCTCTTAAAATAACTGCTGTACTCCTTCTGAACAAGGGGAGTAGCACTAAAATCTACCTTCTTGGGACAAATTTGGGATAGTGCAGATGCAGCCTTGTGCAATTCTATAGTATTGGCCTCTGGGAGCTATCCCGGAGTGCTCCAATGTGACCACTCTGGACAGCACTTTCAGCTCTGATACACTAACCAGGTACACAGGAAAAGCGCCAGGAACTTTTGAATTTAATTTCCTGTTTGGTCAGCATGGCGAGCTCAGCAGAACAAGTGACCACGCAGTCCCAGAATCACATAATGAGCTCCAGCATGGAGTGAACGGGAGACGCTGGATCGGATTGCTGTATGGGGAGAAGAATCTGTGCAGGCAGAACTCCGATCCAGCAGAAGAAATGCTGATATATACTAAAATTGCACAAGGCATGATGGAGAGAGGCTACACCAGGGAGACCCCGCAGTGCCATGTGAAAGTAAAGGAGCTCAAGCAAGCCTACCACAAGACAAGGGATGCAAACGGTCGCTCCGGGTCAGAGCCCCATACATGATGCTTCTGTGATCAGCCGCATGCCATTCTAGGTGGGGACTCTACCAGTACTCCTCCACTGTCTGTTGACATCTGCAAGGGGGGAGTCTCACGCAACATGGAAGAGGATTTTGTGGATGAGGAGAAGAAGAATGTGCAGCAGGCAAGCAGAGAATCCGTTCTCCTTGGCAGCTAGGACCTTTTCATCACTCTGGAGCCAATACCCTCCCACGGCGAATTGTACCTGGACCCTGAAGATGGAGAAGGCACCTCTGGTGAGTGCACATTTGTAACTACACTACAGGGGTTAAAAGTAGTTGTGTTTAATGTTTGATTTGCCCTGAATATGTGGGATGCATTCGCAGCCAGTACAGCTACTGAAAAAGTCTGTTTTCATGTCTGGGGATGGAGCGGGAATCCTCCAGGGACATCTCCATGAAGCTCTCCTGGAGGTACTCTGAAAGCCTTTGCAGAAAGTTTCTGGGGAGGGCTGCCTTATTTCATCCTCCACAGTAGGACACTTTACCATGCCAAGCCAGTAGCGAGTAGTCTGAAATTTATTGCAGCACAAAGCATGACAGCAAATGGTCCTGGGTTTTGGTCGCATTCATGCAACATTCGGTCTATACTTCTCTGTGTCAGCCTTGGGAGAGTGATATCATTCATGGTCACCTGGTTGAAATAGGGGATTTTTTGTAAGGGAACAGTAAAAGGACCCTGTTTATGCTGGGCTGTTTACGTTTGGCTAAAAGGGGTCGTCCTGGAGAATAGCTATGCGTTGGGGAAAGGGGTGTGCTGCACGTCCACCCCAAAACCGCAGCCCTTTCTTTTAAATGGCAAACCCAAACGGCATTGCTTGCTATGGGAAAGGAGGACGCTGCAGTTTGAAACCATTCCCACATGTTATGAAGGCGGAAGAAGCCAATGCAGTGTACCCTTTGGCTTACCATGGCTGCCTGGAAACCGAATTCTGTTGCCCAACAGTGTGTGATGTGTCACCATACCAGCAGGCTCCCAATATAAAAGGCAAAATGCGACGATCTTGTACCTACAGCAAACAGCACATGTTTTGAATTGCTTGATTCACTGTGAAAGTGTCTCCCTTTTTGTTCTCAGAAATGTATCATCTTAAATTGTACTCTCCCTTTTTTGTTCCCCTTCTAGGTGCCCATATTTCTATGCTCCCCATATCAACTCCATCCCTGAGGTTATCGCAGATTAAAAGCTGAAAAAAACGCACTTCTGATGACGTTTTTTGAGCTCATGCAGTTCTCCCACATGGATAGGGCACAACTGAATGCATGGAGGCATTCAGTGGCAGAGGCCATGAAAGCATACAGTGAGCGTGATCAGAACACACAGGAGGAGATGCTGAAGCTAATGGGGCAACAAACGGACATGATCAGGCATCTGGTGGAGCTGCAGGAAAGGCAACTGGAGCACAGACCCCCGCTGCATCCATTGTATAACCGTCCTCGTCAGGTTCCATATCCTCCTCACCCAGATGCCCAAGAACGCAGGAGGGGACACCTAGCCACTCAACTCTAGAAGGTGGCCCAAGCAACAGAAGGCTGTCATTCAAACAGCTTTGATTTGTAGTGTGACTACAATAAGCAATGGAGGATTGTCCTTCCCTCCTCCCCCACTCCACCCAGGCTACTGTATCAGTGATCTCCTTTAAAAAAAAAAAAATAATAATGAATTGATTCAAAACAATAGGGACTTGAATTCCTTTGCCAGCTGTGGTCGAATGGGGGAGGGAGATTGGCTTACAGGGAAGTACATTCAACAAAGGGGACGGTTTTGCGTCAAGGAGAAACACATACAACCGTCACACCGTTGCCTGGCCAGTCAAGAAACTGTTTTTTAAAGCTTCTCTGATGCTCAGTGTGCCTGGCTGTACTCTTCTAATCGCCCTGGTGTCTGGCTGTTCAAAATGGTCTGCCAGGCGATTTGCCTCAACCTCCCACCCCACCATAAATGTGTCTTCCTTATTCTCACAGATATTATGAAGCGCACAGCAAGCAGCAATAACCATTCTGTACTTGCTCAGCCTATAGTCGAACTGCTTCTTACCACTGTCCAGGCTTCCTGTGTACCACTTCATGAGCCATTGGAACAAGGGGTAGGCTGGGTCCCCAAAGATAACTATTGGCATTTCAACATCCCCAAGGGTAATTTTCTGGTCTGGGAAGAAAGTCCCTTCTTGCAGCTTTTCGAACAGCCGGAGTTCTTAAAGATGTGAGCGTCATATCAACGTGGGATGGTCAGGAAGGTATGTCGGTGAAATGTCCCTTGTGATCCACTAGTGCTTGCAGCACCATTGAGAAGTATCCCTTGGGGTTTATGTACTGTTTGGCAAGGTGGTCCAGTGCAAAGATAGGGGTATGTGTTCCATTTGTCGCCCCAGCACAGTTAGGGAACCCCATTGCAGCGAAGCCATTCACTATGACCTGTACGTTTCCCAGAGTCGCTACTCTTGTTAGCAGAAGGTTACTGATTGCCTTGGCTACTTGGATCACAGCAGCCCCCATGGTAGATTTGCCCACTCCAAATTGATTCCCAGCTGATTGGTAGCAGTCAGGCATTTGCAGACTTCCAGAGGCTATCACCACTCTCTTCTCAACTGTCAGGGCAGGTCTCATCTTGGTATTCCTGCGCTTCAGGGTGGGGGAAAGCAAGTCACAACATTCTATGAAAGTGGCCTTATGCAGGCAAAAGTTTTGCAGCCAGTGAGAATCATCCCATACCCGCAACACTATGCGGTCCCACCAGACTGTGCTTGTTTGCTGGGCCCAGAATCAGCGTTCCACTGTATCAACCTGCCCCACTGCCACCACAATGTCCCAATTGCCACATTCCATACTTTCAGGAATGTCTGTGTCCATGTCCTCCTCACAGTCATCTTCGTGCTGGAGGCTTCTAGCTAGGCTCTGCACATACTGCAGGATAACGTGCAAGGTATTTACAACGCTCACAACAGCAGTGCTGAGCAGAGCAGCCCACATGCTTGCCATGCTTTGGCGTCTGCATGGATAACCCAGGAAAAAAGGTGGAAAACGATTGTTTGCCGTTGCTTTCAGGAAGGGGAGGGCTGACATACCCAAAACCACCCACGGCAATGTGTTTGCTCTATCAGGCACTGGGAGCTTAACCCAGAATTCCAGTGGGCAGCAGGGATTGTGGGATAGCTACCCATAGTGCAACACTCTGTGAGTCAATGCTAGCCGTGGTATTGAGGACGCACTCTGTCGACCTACTGCGCTTATTGGGGACATATATGATTGACCGTATAAAATCGCTTTCTAAAGATTGACTTCTATAAAATCGACTTAATTTCATAGCGTAGACATACTCCTATAGACCCACACCCTTTCCATTTTTCTTTTTGTTTAAAAACAGAGCATAAGAAAAACTGTGCCATGGTTCTCTTTAAAGACTGTATCTATTTTTACAGTGAAACAGTTCTGTACTTGCGGCACATGAGGACTCGAAAGCTCTTTTGCTGACTGTGCTTTTGATTGTTGGGTCTCTGTCTTTTCAGCAGGATGAGTGCATTGCTATCCTCAAAAGAGGGGTGATACCTCTGAACATAGACTTAATATAATATCTTATTTGAAAATAAAGGTTGTCCATTTTTTCTTTGGAAATAAGTATTTCATCATCATGTTAACATGCACATACATTACAATGGATACTTCAGTCTGCTGGCAGCTTGAGGGCAGAAACAGCTGAGGCAGTCGTTGGTAGTAGAAAAATTCTCTTCCCCTGGAAGTTCCTTGAGTTAAGACAACTTGCACAGCTAGGATAATTCTATCCTACTTTCCTAAATTAGAGAATATATTAACTATAGGTGGAAGAAGAAAATACTTTATCAAATACATATCAAAACTTTGCATGTCAATTTCTTTCTATGTTTTGGCTGATCCCTTTCTTTGCAGAAGGCTGTATTTGTGGACCTTATAATTCAAAGAAAGGAAACTTGATGGTAAGCATGAATACATTTTCTTTTTCACAGATTTAGGACAAATCTGACAGTCTCTCCTGGGAGAAATTAAATGTATTCTCTTACGCAGATATATTACTATTTTTAATTAGAAAAGTAGTTCTAAGCACAGTTGTACTTCCTTCTCAAAATCTGCTCATCTTGTATTAATCAGGAAGTATTCTTGCCTCTTTTCTCTCCCAATCCAGTCTTTGAGAAAGAGAACCTGATATTTGTAGTGAGAGTTTAGGGTTTTTATTCAGACAGGATGTTGTGTGAGACTCATTGTTTGAATTTCTTGAATGATTAAAAATAGGTCACCTTGTTTGCAGGTTCTGCATTCTAAGTAAATTTATTGCAAGGATCTTATATTGCTGTGAGGTAAAGGACGATTTTGCACATTAGAGGTTTAAGACTTACATAATTAGATCCATTATTTTCTTGAGCTGAAAGAAATCTCTGACACAGAGAACTATAAATTGGTAAAGTGGAAGTCACCTTTTTTATTCCAGTTTTAGAGATAAAATGAGTAGGGGTTCTTGTCTGTAATTTTTGGCTGCAGAGTTCTTAGTTCATTAATAATGTACCTTCTTTGGTTTTTATCTTCCGGTCATTGCTTGTTAGATTCCTTGAATGTGCATTGCTAAACTCTATATCAAACAAGGAAGATGTTGGATTTTTTTACTTGTAAATTGGGATACTTGAATAAATCTACTTGCAGTGCAGATTCCCTATTTATTATTTTTTTTGTCAGTAGTTGTCTGATGTGTTATTCCTAGGAAAATCTCATTTGGAATACTGCATCCCTAATGGAACCATTTTTACAAAAACAAAAAATAAAAAAATTGAACGTGCTCAGTGCGGAAAGAATCTTCAGAGAATTAGCTGCCAGTTCCCCACAAATCTCTCCCAAATCTCTCCAAACTGTGATTTTGAGAGGCTTATAGCTTAGCTAAAAGTGAGTAAAATTTCCAGGCTGTTATAAAATATGAAGGCACTAGAGCTTCTTAATGAAACAGTTGTACTAATTTTTTAACTTGGACAATTTTTCTCTGATGAATGGCTGAATCTTTTTAGCTGACACTTTAAAATAAATTAACTCAGCCTGAGGCAGATGCTCAGCCTTGAAAATTTCAGCTCAGGCACTTAAAGTTTGGTAAAGTTTTATAGATAACTGAAATCAAGGTTCTGTAATGGAAAGTATATAACTACAGGTCTAGCTAGGATTTCCTCACATAGTACAAAATTTTTCATGTTTTGATTATATAGTTTGAAGATGTATGAATGTATAAAAAATGAAAAACCTGTTTGGTAAGAAATAGTTACATTGCCATCTGCCCCCCTTTTCCTTTTCTGAAAGGAAAAGCAATGTTTATCCAGCAGGGTCTCTGTTGGGGAAAAGTTGATAATGTTATATTATTCGGAAGCTCTCTTAGAGTGATATTTTCATTACTTTCCAACTTCATGTAAAGTATAAATGAATGAGGTTCCAGTCCTGTTTTCAACATTGCACTGACACAATGGATTGTTGTCCACAGTCACACCCTCTGTCCTGTGGGTTTCCATTATTTTTAAATAATAGCATCAATCTGAGCTCCCTCCTCAGAGTACTGTTCCTAGAATTTTTCTTTACAGGACCTTATGTCTTTTCTCTCTGTCTTAAAGAGATTCCCAGCCTTTTATACTGGAAAGTAGGAGGTGATGACACATCCGGACTGCCTGCCAGTCAGTTAGCAAAAAACTCTGCACCTCCATGACACACGTCTTCAAGATGATTTTAAGGTGGCCAGAAGACAGTCTAGGGAAAAACATTGATAAGGAAAGTTAATAGATCTTCTCAGATTTTAGTCTGACCCCAGAAACTAGACTTTAAGTAGTTAAGAGTTGTATGAGGCCAAAGTCTACTTCAAAAGAAAAGTCCAGTTTCATTCATAAAGAATAGTTGCAATTCAAAAGTCTTATTTTTTGTACAGAAAAGAATAAGGCCTTGTACCTTCTTTGAAATTTTTGAAAACTGGATGTCTTTGGGGTTGGGCAGAAAGTAAGATTTCCAAAGATGGCTGAATATTTTAAAAATGATCTGTGCACCAGAGTGAGAATTGAGAGTACGAGGCATCTTAATGGAAGGAAAAGTGTCATGGCAGGAAAAGTTTGGCCCCAAATATATTTGAAGGACAGCATGGATCAAATGTCATTAAGCTCGCACACTGAAATCTTGTTATTTTAACTTTATTTTTTAGAAAATTAACAAGTTTACAACGCCTGTGTAAACACTCAGATATTTCTAGAAGAACTCTTATATTACACATACTTCATTTCAATATTACAAATGTGAAATGTAACGAAACATGAAGATACATTCATACAAAACAAGTTCATAATAAATAATTCACTTCAAAATCTAAGTATCACCGTTTCCATAATTGCATTTAACTAATATCTGTAAAAATGCGTGTTGGTCAGTAGTTATTGCCTTATCTTTGATTGCTTTATAATTACATGTATGCTTTTTGACCCAAGTAGCTAGTTAAAGTTTGGGGCTCAGGCGATGTTCCAGTTGGGAGTAGAAATTGAGGTCCAGTATTTTCTTTGATGCAGTCTTATTCGTTTTCAAGGAATGTATAAAGTCTTTCGTCTCCAAATGCAGGAAGAACCAGAAATGGGACTGCTTCTTTGCTTATAGCCCCAAGCCTCTCTTTCTAGGCCAGTGGTCCCCATCCCCAAACTTTTTACCTCATGCTCCCCCTTAACCTTGTCTGTGTGCCCACCCCCCAATCTCCAGTGCCCAACTCAGATAACTCTGGGCCTTGGTAGCCTGAAGATGGGGGAAAGAAGACAGGCACTCTCTTCTCCTCCCTGTCCACAGACCTGCTCTGCAGCCACTACTCTAGCCTGTTGTGCCTTCCCGCCATCAGCCCCCTGAACTATGACCTTTCTCTGGTAAGGCAGAAGGGTTAGAGGATTTGTGTGATGTTTAAGTGGATCCTCGTCCTCTTGTTCTAGTTTCACTGCTTGATAGCATTTAGGAAGCCCCCACTTTAGTGCTCTTGCTCTGTTTGGATTTGTACTGGTTATGGCCAAATCAAAAAGAGGGTTTAAGGGCTATGTCTCTTGTTCAGAAATATTTCCAGAATCTGATTTGGATATGTGATGCCTGTTTTTCCCCCAGCGGAAGCTCACCTAAATCAATATGAGGTCTCCTTCTGTGATTTCACCAACCAGAACCAGCAAATCAGTGTAAAGATGAGAATGGTAGAGGGGAAATAAGAGAGTGGTGAAGCAAGGGGTTTGGGTGGAACAAAGTAGGTGGAGAAACGGGTAAGCAGACAGACATGGGTGAAGATATGCAGGAGAGAAGGATATCATGAGATGGAGAGAGAAGAGGTGATCAATCAGAAAGCTCAAAAAAATGCCAAGAGATGGAGGCGAGGAAGGGGATTGAGAGATCACTAAAGGAGAGATTGAAGAAACAGTCAGTAAAATAGGAGGGAGACCCAAGGGAGCCAGGTGCATGGAAACCAAAAAAGAAGGATCAGTCATGTCCAAGGCAGTTGGTAGATAAAGAAGGATTAGAAAGAGGTGCCCTTTTGATTTAGAGTGGGTTGTTAGTTACCTTTTTGAGGAGTGGTTTTACTGGAGTGGAGAGAACTGAAATTATCTTTAAAAGGAATCATGGGATAGTCAGAAAAAGGGGTTTGTCTTATTTTCACCTAAACATGCTCCCTGATTTTGGTGACAAAGGAGAGAAGGGAAGTTTGAGATGGATTTGAAGGGCTCTTGTTTTACGTAGTATATTAAGTCTGAGAGGGCAGGGACAATAAGACTGAATGTAGAGGGAAATGAACTTGGTTAGAGAAGAGAAAGTGAGAGAAGTAGGGAATCTGAAATGGTATTAGGTCAGAAGGGACGGGTCATGATGACAGGTTGAAAGTTTAGAAGCAAAGCGTAAAAGAGAACTTAAGAGTGAATGACAGAAATGTGAAAGAAAAAATCTGAAATATGAAGTGAGAGCTGAATATTTTAAATTTTGATTTTGAAGAAGTTGAAATCCTGATCAGGATAAAAGTAGGAAGGAAGAAGTGAAAGAAGGGTTTGTGGAAGAGAGATGGTTGTCAGGGACTGATAGCATAAAAGTAAACTAAGCAGGGAGAGGGATTTAGAAAGAGTTAAGAAGTGAGAATAAGTTTAAAGCTGTGGAAGTTGGCTTGGTTGTGAGACATTTAACAGTTGTATTCAGTGGTATAAGAACAGATAAGTAGAGAATGAAGGGGAAGAGACAAGATTGTAGATTTAAGAGGGCACAACATACTGAGAAGGTAGGACAGTAAAACTGAAAGTAGACTTGATTCAAACAAATAATGAAACGGGTTTGATTATTTGAAGAAAAATCATCAAATTCATATATAATGTATTATTTTCCTTGCTCTGTAAGTTGGACACACATTTAAATTATACAGTAAATAGTATATTCAAAATACATCACAAGTCATCAAATTATTCCTCAACTGTTGTTCAACAGAATAACAGAAGATGTCAACAGAAGAGAGCAAATAGAGATAAGAGGAAAGGGTTGTGAAGGGAGCAGAGAAGTAAAAATGTGCCTCAGTTTCCTCCTCTTGGGGTTCTCAGAACCTGCATACAGACATTTATAAATCAAATAAAATCCCATTTTGGGTCTGGTTTATTGTAAACCAGATGTCAAATCAAAAGAAGCTTTTCCTCACTTTTCGTTTCTTCAGCTCCTTCCTGTCCTCAACAATTCCTTCCCAGAATCCAGGTTTTGCTGTCTGGGATTTCTTTATGCCTCTTTCTCTTGAAGCTTCTGCCCTGCACTTCAAATAGCTCCAGCCAGGCCTTTCCAGGTCCTTTTCTCTGACCTTGGATCTCCTACTCTGCTGCCTGCAGGGCTTTCTCCTTAACTGAGCTGCTTATACCCCCAGGACCAGGGGATCTACAAGTTATCACAAGATACCTGTCCTGACTCATCACTTGGGAAGCAACCGTTTAGTCACAGATGGGGCTAAGCCCAATTCCTTTAAAAGACCATCCCATTTTTTGATAGGGGAAAAAAAAAGAGAAGGAATATATTGAAGGAGAGTAAAAGAGAAATCAGAAAGAGAGGTTTTCGGTTTAAAAAAAGGGGAAAAAAATTAGGAAAGTGACTAAACTGGTGAATAGGGGAATCAGACCAAAGTTCAAGATTGGGGGAGATTAGCGAGAGGAACTGAGAAGCAGGAGGATTAAGAGGGATCGTTGCTGTGGAAATTTGTCACCCAGGATGTGGGTGGTGAATACTAAGGTGAGGGAAAGAAAGTGACACAGGAGTTTAAACTCTGCAAGAAAGGAGGAGGGGCTTAGGGAAGTAGTAGATAAAACCAATGTGAGGCAATGAAACATCCCTAAGATCTGAAAGAGTAGGGATGTGGGGCAAGACGAGGCAGGAAATAGGGAGAGGATGAAAGGCAGAGCCCAGGGTTGGTGTAATGACTTTCAGGTTGTGGGAAGTGAGAAAGAGAAGGCAGTGACAGATGCTAAATCAGGAGGAGAGCCCAGAGTTCAGTTAATGTAAGAAGGTGGAGATGCTAGTTGTTGAGATTATGGATCAGTCTGAGTTTCTCAGAGGTTGAGCAGGAGTGTTAGGGGGAAGGGGAGGAGGAAGATGATTTAATCACATATGGAGCCTTATAGGTGAAGTAATATATACTCGGTGCTTTTAAAGGTTAAGTATTCCAAAGCTGAAAACAGTTATGCACCAAATCAGTTGGGAGGAATAATTTAAAAAAAAAAATATGAATGACAATTGGGAATAGTTTAAGAACACTTTACTAGATGCCCCAAAAGCCAGAATCAAGGAAGAAGGCCATACTGATTTTAAAAACAAAACAACTACCTGGCTTACAGGGGAAGTGGAGGCAGATATTTTATTTTATATATGTATATTAGCAAATGGAAGAAAAGGGGAAATCAGTAGTAATGAATATATATCAGCAGCTATGAGGTGTAGAAAATTGATAAGGGAAGCAAAGGGACACATAGCAAAATCTATGCCAGCAGAGTTAAGGACAATAAAAGGAGTTTTTAAAGTTTTGAAATACATTAAGAACAAAAAGAATCCTAACAATTGTGTTAGTGAATTATTAGATGGAAATGATAGAATTATCAATAATAATGCAGAAAGGGCAAAAATGTTCAATCTATTTTCCATTAACCCACAATGACTGTAATTAGATTATTCTGCTTTAATTCTTTATAAACCGAGTCCTGCGCTCCTTTATCATGTCCAGGATCAATGTCAAACTGAAAAGCCTGTAATTACAAGAGATCACCCCATTTACCCTTTTTTCATACTGGCACAACAATAGCTTTCTTCTAGACACACTTTCCATTCCAAGAGCAACTCAGGAGTGTGTTAAACAACAGCTATTAATGTTAAACATTTTAAATCAGTGGGTCTGGATAATTTGTATCCAAGAGTTTTAAAAGAGCTGAGTGAGGAGCTTGCTGGACCATGAATGCTAATTTTCAATAAGTCTTAGAACACTGAGGAAGATTAGAAGAAAGCTAATGTTGTGCCAGTATGAAAAAAGGGTAAATGGGGTGATCTCTTGTAATTATAGGGTTTTCAGTTTGACATTGATCCTGGACATCCAGGACTCGGTTTATAAAGAATTAAAGCAGAATAATCTAATTACAGTCATTGTGGGTTAATGGAAAATAGATCCTGTCTAACTTTATCTTTTTTGGATGATATTAGAAGCTTGGGAAAAGTAATTATGTTGATATAATATACTTAGACTTCTGTAAGGCATTTGACTTGGTACTGCACAACATTTTCATTAAACTAGAATGATATGAAGTGAATATGGCACACACTAAATGGACTAAGAGTTGGCTAAGTGATAGGTCTCAAAGTGTAACTGTAAACAGAGAATATCATAGAGTGAGTTCTCACAGGGAAACGGTTCTTGGCCCTAAGCTATTTTAACTTTTTTATTAATGATCTGGAAAAAAAAACAAAATGACACAGAATTGATAAGTGGTAAATAAGTAAGAGGACAGATCACTGATATGGAGCAATCTGGATCGCTTGATAAGCTAGGTGCAAGCAACCAATATGTATGTTAGTTCATGCTAAATGTAAGTGTATGCATCTAGGAACAAAGAATGTAGACCCTGTCTACAGGATGGGGGACTGTACTCTGGGAAACATTGACTTAAAAAGATTTGGGAGCCATGGTGGATAATCAGTCGAACATGAGCTGTGATGCTGTGGCCAAAAGAGCTAATGGGATCCTTGGATACATTAACAGGAGAATCTTGAGTAGGAGTAGAGAAGTTTTTTTACCTCTGTATTTAGCAGCAGCTCCTGGAATATTGTGTCCAGTTCTGGTGTCCGCTGTTAATGAAGGATGTTGATAAATTGGAGAGGGTTAAGAGACATGACAATGATTGAAGGATTAGAAAATAGTGCCCGATAGTGCTAGACTGAAGAAGCTGAAACTGTTCAGCTCAACAAAGAGACAGGTAAGGGGTGACTTGATCGTAGTCTATAAATACCTGTGTTGAAAAGAACTATTTGATAATGGGCTCTTCAGTCTAGCAGACAAAGGTATAACACAGTCCAATGGCTGGAAGTTGAATCTACACAAATTCAGACCGGAGATAAGGCAAACATTTTTTTAACAGTAAGAGTAATTACCCATTTGAACAGTTTACCAAAGATTGTGATAGATTCTCCAATCACTGGCAATTTTTAAATCAAGATTGATTTTTTTTTTTTAAAGAAATGCTCTGTATAAAGGAATTATTTTGGCTGAGTTCTGTGGCCCATGTTATACAGGAGATCAGGTTGATTGATCGCAATGGTCCCTTCTCTATTTAAAATCTGTGCCTTAGCCTTTCTGATTTTTGATTCTACATGTTTGTTCTCTTCTCGTGAATTCCTCCTTAACAATTCATCCATGTTTCCACTTTTCGTAGGAGTCCTTTTTCACTTTCAGGTCATTAAAGACTCCCAAGGGAGCTATCTTGGCCACTTACTATTCTTTGTATCTTTGCTTCACCTCGGGATAGTTTGCAGTTCTGCTTTCAATATTGTCTCTTTGAGAAACCGCCAACTCTCCTGAACTCCTTTTTCCCTTAGATTTTCTTCCCAGGGGACCTTACCTAACAGTTTCCTCAAGTTTGGTTTAAAAAATAAAATAAAAATTAAGTCTGTCGTCTTTATTCTGCTGCTCACTCCTTTTATTAGAATCATTAAATCATCGTTTCATGATCATTTTCACCTAAATTGTCTTCCACCTTCAGTATTTGTTACCAATTAGTCTCCGTTCATCAGAATCAAGTCTAAAATACCAGTTCCTCAGTTACTTTCTCCATCTTCTGAAAAGTTGTCCTCAACACATTCCAAGAACTTATTGGAAATTCTGCGTTTTGCCATATTACTTTTCAAGCAAATGTCTGGATAGTTTAAAATCCCACATTACTACCAGGTCTTGTGTTTTGAATAGTTCTGTTGTTTGTTCTAGAAATGCCACTTCCTCCTTCCTGATTTCATGGTCTACAGAAGACCCCTACTGTGATACTACCCCTATTTTTTACTTTTATCTTTACCCAGAGACTCTCAATTGTTCTTCCTCTCACCTCCTGAACCTCAGAATAAGTGTGTATATAATGCAACACCTCCCCCCTTTTTATCTGTCCATCCTGAACAAGCTATATGCCTGTATACCATTATTCTAGTCATGAGACTTATCCCGCCAAGTCTCTGTGATGCCAGTTAAGTCATAATTTATCTTAAGAAGAACTAGAAATACTAGTACATATTTATTCCCCATACTCCTTGCATATGTGTATAGATATCTAAGATGTTGAGCACATTTCCCCACTGATTTCTCTCTTGTTGCTCCTGTTGACCCCTCTTGTAATTTTCCAGGTCCCTCTCCCAACATCTTAACTATCTGTTAAGGTTGCCTTTTTTACACTTATCTGTGGGCTTTCGTCACTTGCACCTTTTGAAACTTGTTTAAAGCCCTTCTCACTAAGTTGGTGAGCCAGTGTGTGAAGATGCTTTTCCTTTTCTTGGTCAGTCCCCATCTTTTCCCAAAAGCAAATTCTGTTTTGTGCAGCTTTAACAATCCCTCAGTCATGCATCATCAGGCTTTGAATCCTCAACATTTAACACCACAGCACACACTTGTGCTACTTGATCTACAAGATTAAATACATGTCAGTTCATAGATTGAGGAGGGTCCCACCTACGTAAGCTCAGGCTGCCTCTTTATATAATTCATAGTCTTTTGTCCGCCAGGCCTCTTGAACCCAGTTAAAACCAGTATATGCAATTCCCTGCTGAGTTATTTACCTGTCTAGGAATTTGCATTTATAACCTCTCCCTCAGTGATTTTATTTCCTACAAAAAGCTCTGTTAATCCTCCCCCATGAAACCAAAATACCATTCCTAGCTCACAGATACATATAACAATTAAAGAAATAATATTCTATGAATAGTCCATGCCCATAGGATCTAGCACACCTCATTATAATAATATTTGAAGTTTCCACTTCTATCATCTCATGTCCGTCACAAGGCTTGAACACTGAAGAATCTTCAGGGTACTTCCAGAAAAGATGGTTGAAGAATATTGGCAAAGCAGTGTGGGAAAGCATACTCGCTTCTATGACTGGTTTGCTCTATGGAAGATAGGCGTCAGTCCCTTAAGGTGGTGGTTGTTTATTATTTGTCTTCACTTATAAATTATATATACATTATAAAGCGCAAATAGAAGCCCTAGTCATGGACCAGGACCTCATTGTGCTAGGTGCTATACAAACACCAAATAAAAAGAGTCCTTACCCCAAAGATTTTACGGTTATAAATATAAAAGACAACAAATGGATGCAGACTAATAGGTAGATGGGGAACTACAAGAAAACAATGAGGCCATGATCAGCATGACAGACAGTGGTCTCAGCACCTCAGCTGCCTAATTCGTGCATTTCTTTTGTAGGTATCACAGAAAGAGAGTTTTAAGGAGGAATCTGAAGGGAGACAATGAATTAGTTAGCCAGATGGTCATGGGGAACTTCTCCCACGCATGAAAGGTAGCATGATAGGAAGCACTAAGGTGCTTGTTTAAAAATGTAACTAGTGGACAATGGAGGCTGGCATCTTGGTCTCATCAGAGGGAAGAGTTGACATCTTGATAGTGAATGAGAGATAATTGGTAGGTTGGGGATAGGTCATGAAGGACCTTGAAAATTACTCCTGGGGGCATTCTGTGTGACTGAATGCCCACAGAAAACGCCCCCTCCCCCAACCCCTAGTTTTTCTTGTTTCCCTGCAGAAAATATCAGGGAGGCTGTACTGGGGGAGGGGGAGAAGGAAGAGGGAGGAAAGGGCAGGGGTCAACATGGGCACACTTTTTGCAGGGGGAATTGCCTCCTCCAAACAGATGAGAGGCATGGGGGAGCACACAGGCTTACATGCAGAATGATGGGGGGCAGTGGCAAGTGCAGAGCTGCCCAGCTGAAGGAGACTGTGTCTTGGCTCTGCTGACTGCAGCTGAATGCTGCCTCCTGGGTCCTAGTGCTCCACTTCTGGGAGTCTTCCTGTTTTCTATTCCGTGCAACAGTGAGTGCCCCCGGTAGGGCTGGGTAAAGAAGGGTGGGGAGAAGAGGCAGTGGGGAGGGTAGAGAGAGGGGAATAAGGAAAAAAAGGGGATAGGGGAATTGTGGGGGGAAGCAGGAATCCGGCATGTGGCATCCCCTCTGCAGCAGCTGCTCCCCCATTAAGTAGGCCCATCAAACCCTCACTCTGAGAAGCCCTACGTCTCTACACCTGGGCCCCTCCCAGTGATCCCCAACCAGCTGTGCCTGGATGCCCAGCCACCCAAGCCCCACTCCTCCAGACCCGGACCCCCCAGCTTAGCCTCCCACACCCAGAACCCCCCTGCTGAGCTGCATCTCCCCACACCGAGCCCCTCCTCCTGAGCCCCAACCAACTTCACCTAGATCCCCTGTAGAGCCCCATTGCCCCAGCACACGAAACCCTGCAACAAGCCTCTGTGCATGTCTCATGCTGAGCTGCCCATGCCCAGATTGCCCCACACTGAAACCTCTCACCCCAGGTTTGGATCCCCACCCCCCCCAAATCCCTCCATACTTGGTTCCTGCTGAGTCTGCCCACCCACACCTGGCGCAGAGGGGCAGGGCCCAGGGGTATTTCTAGGGTAGGTCCAGGCCTTGCACTGTCTCAGGGTGAGGTGCATCCTCACTGCCAAGTGCCAATACCAGAGGAGTTGGAGGCTTCAGGGTGATCTCCCACCTCAATGCAGCCAGTGGCCTGTGCTCCCCACTGCCATGCTGGAGCCACATTTATTTATTGACTAATAGAATTTGTAGAATTTAAAAATATTGTGTGCAGAATTTTTAATTTTTTGGTGCAGGATTCCCTCAGGAGTAGAAATTGAAGACAAGTAGCTTATGTTTGTGGAATAAAAGAGGGGCCAGTGTAAGGATTTCAATAGAGGGGTAGAATGGTGAGAGTGACCAGTTAGAAGAATGATCTTTGCAGCAGCTTTCTGAATGGATGTGAATGAGACAAGATTACATTAGTCAAAGCCAGAAAGAAGAATGTTGCAAGACACGTTAAGAGTCCATATGAGAGTTTTAACTGGGGAGATGGGTAGGAAAGGCCGTACCTTAGAAGTGTTATGAAGAAAAATTCTTCAAGATTTGGACTAGCCTGGAAGCGGGGACCTAGGGGGAGATCTGAGTCAAAGATGACACAGATTATGAGCCCAAGTGACCAGCAGAACAATAGTGTTGTGTCCACAGTGATCAAGAAAGGAAGTGGCAGGGAGGGAGATTGAGTTCTGTTTAGTCATGTAGAGCTTGAGCTGATAGCTAGATATCCAAAAAGAGATGTCAGAGAGACAGGTTGAGATTTGAGTTTGGCCAGAAGGAGACAGGTTTGGAGTAGAGAGGAAATCTGAATGGTCAGTTTCAACACGATAGTTGAGTTTGTGTTTGCACATGAGATTATCTAGAGATAAAATGTGGAGGGAAGAGAGATGGGGATCAGGATCAGAGTCCTTTGGAACCCCCACAGAAAGTGGGTTGGGATGTTGAGAGTCCTCTGAAGGTAACACTGATGGAGTGATTAGAGAGGTTGGAGGAGAACTGGGAGAGGAAAGAGTTTCAGAAGCCAAAGGAGGACAAGATTTAATGAAGAAGAGCATGGATGACTGGATCAAAGACAGCTGATGGGTCAAGGATGTACTCCCCTGTTGGTCTGTCTGTTCACATTATATTGTCTCCTGTTTTATATTTAGACTATAAGCTCTTTGGGGTGAGGACCATCTTTTTATTCTGTTTGTATGGCACAGAGCAAAAGGGGTTCCTGATCAACGACTGAGGGTCCAGGGCATTACAATAATGTACATAATAAATATATGTTGCTATGCACTGTACTGCAGCTGGCGCTCTTAACTTCACCCTAAACCCAAATAAACATAGAGGTAAACCATAAAGCTTCTGGTGAGTCATGTATGTTTTTTTAAATGTTAAATTATGACATATAATCGTAAAACTGAAATTGGTGTTATATTATTTCCCCTAGATTTTTTCAACCAAAATTGTAAAAACATGAAATCTGAAAAATGCATTGTCTCACACCATATATAGTTTCAGATTAAAGAGTTGGGTGTGTCCTTGGACTATCAAAAGAATTTTTTAGTAGTAGCAAAAGTAACAAATTATGATACAATTTTCTTTAATGGCTGAAATGTTTGAATACTTTTCATAGGTTTTAAGCTGGTTCGAAGGTTTTTCTGTAAAATAGGTACGCTGTTACCAGTAACACATGAATCCTATGGCAGTAAGCCAAGATAGTAATTGAAGGTCACGGATTTTTTGCCAAGTGCAGTTCTGTATGCTGCTTGATTCCATAGGGGACTGGCAGTGCCAAGGAACAAAGACAGCTCTGTTTTTTATGTTTATAATATGGATCATGTGACAGAGTTTATGCCTGATTGTGAAATGAAGCAAATGCTGAAATAATGTATATAACTGTAAAATAAGCTGCTGTTCAAGTGTAAAAGTTTGTGTTTTTCAACAACAAACTCAAATATTAATGTTTTCTGTCAGTCTCAGAAATAAGTCACCTACATATTGCATGTTACAAGACACTCATTTTTAACTGATATATTAATTTTATCTTGAGTGGTTTTATATCACTGGTTTTAAAAATATATTGTTGTAAATTACAAGAGTAGGCCACGCTGGTGTCAATCTTTCTATATTTGGTGCAGTGGACTTACCGTAGATGTTTGCACCAGGTTTAACTACCTCAGTATATAGAGGTCCTTAACATGGTTAGTGGATTTTCACTGAGAACACTGCAAAATAAAATACTAGAATAGAAATTAAGTTATCATTTACCTTTAGTTACTATTCCATTGACGTGGTTCTATTTAAGTATTTTTTAGCAAAATATGTTCATGTTAGTGTGCGAAAGCATTGCTACACTAGATACTAATTTTCTTTGTTATTAAGTTGCAGTCTATTAATAAAGCTTTGTCCAAACACTCAAACTTGTCAGCCCTCCAGACAGCCTTGTGATTTATATTTTAACAAGTGCCTGCCTTGGATATTATTAAGAATTGTCTGCTTTGTGACAGATGTTCTGCAGAGAGTTCAGAATTTCAGTAATTAAATATCTCAGAAATATATTGTGCTTTGTAACAGGCATATTCCAGTTGTTCTAACTTATTGGAATAAATTGCAGCAGTAGAACTCTTACTTAAAGGCTTAGTAAAGGAGGATGGGGAAGGCCTAGGTGAATGGAAGTAGTTAGTAAAAGAAGTAGCAGTATATTTTTCTTTAGGGAGGTCTATAACTACAGTCATCTTATTAAAAGTTGAACTAAAATGCTTTTTAAAAACTAAGATTCCAAAGTATTAGCCTAATGCAGGTATAGAATTAAAAATAATAATTTCAAAACAAAATGCTGTTTCTTGCTTGCTTGCTTGACAAGATGTGAAGCCAAGGTTTTGTTTCTCCTGAAAGAGCTGATATTGCTAATCGCTGTAGTCCTGATTTTTATAGCTGCTGAGTCCACAACTCCGTCATGTCAATAAGAGAAGCTTTCACAGAGCTAAATATTTGATATGATTATCCCTGAAGCATAAGGGATTGAGGCAAGTCCTGCTTTAGTGCAAGAGAATTGATGAGCTTCTCAAGAAAGGTATGAAGTTGGTATAAATAAAGTCTAAAGAAGTGCCGTTGTTTCTTCTCTGCTACATCTTTTCTGATGACCAGTCTTGGTGCTGGTGAAAGTAGTTGCAGTGTTTCAAAAAAAGATAGCAGAAAGAAAATCTAGTGAAGTTAGTGTGACTAAGTATTTATTTTAAAATATTTCTTTGGTGGGGATGAGGAAGAGCTCTCATATCCTTGACTGCTGGTTAGGAATATAAAATCATAGAAATGTACGACTGGATCTCAAGAGGTCAAATAGTCCAGCCCCCTGTACTAAGGCAGGGCCAAGTATATCTAGGAGACCTTCCATCTCTGATCATCTGTCAGTGGTGGAAGAATGCGCTATCCATCCCTCCTAAACATTTCCCCACACATTCAGATAACTCTGATTGTGAACAGCTACATTTAGTCCAATAGACCCCTTGAAATCACCTTTCCCCTGGATGAGTTCTGCTAACGATGTAATTTGGGGTCCATGTAGCCTGTTTAAATTGATTTCCCTAGCTATTGAAATCAAATAATTATCCAGTCTGCAGGTATGAGGAATGTCTTTAAAACATTCCTGATATTCCTAAAACCCCGATTGCCATATATGGTAGTTGAGTTGAGCTGTTCTGATTCTATCACTTGGAACTGGCAGGCCTAGAAGACCAAGGAATACTAAAACTCAGATTATTTTTGAGGAGAGGATAAGTGTCCCCTTGAATTAAAGTGCAGTTATGCAGCCTTAATTTAGGCTAGGTAATGTCCTAAAGTGAGTACAAATATGATGGTTTGATGCACGGGTTCTGTGTGTAAGATATCATTAACAGTTATGGAAGAAACCCTACTCCTGAAGAATGTCTTTGGTGGGCAAAAGACCTTTCATTTCACCTTTAATTTTTACCCTCACATTATTTTATGATTCCACATTTTGGTATATTTATTGCATTCCAATTAATTGTTACATCTGTCATTTGGAATAATTCAGTATGAGAACAGGGTTAGTCAAAAATTGATTTCATATTATTTTCTTGGCAAATTACATGTCTTCCCCCACTCCCATAAAATAAATAATGTGCCAATGTTTTTTGTTTAAAGAATTTGGAGAAAATAATGCCTGTACGTTTGGCAATCCCAACCTTCCTTATGATTTTTTCTACCTATTGTGTATGTGAACTAAAACCAAAGAGTGGATTATGAGCATAATTGCTGAATTTTAGAATAACTTATTTGGAAACAGTTTTTTATATTAGATGCTGCACCCTACACATTTTTTTCCTCTTTAGAAAGTCTGGTGCATTGTTCGTTTTGTTTTTAATGCAAACGATAACTAATAAAAGCACATAGCATGTAGAATCAAACTTACAGTAGTTATGGCAAGTTATCAAATAAAATCTGTCATGTCTTTTTGTTTGTAACTGTACATGTAAGTTGGTAATTCCTGTACAGTAGCAGTGAAACACACACTTTTATTGAGTTGTAAGTATTTGTCAGCGGAGAGCAGGTTGGTGGTTGTAATCAGAAAGTGAGGGAAAAATGTATACTTAAAACTCCCCTTTTCTTTTGCATCAGTTATAAGCTGTTAACATATATTGTGGGAAACTAAAGGGCTTCCAAATAGTAAAACCCTGCCAGACTTCACAATCCATTTCATGTTGTAATGTGGTGGGATTGTAGCAGCAAATTACATATAGCTTAATCCCCCGGCTATGAATATAATTTACCTTACCCTCTTCTGATCTGAGTGGTTGTTGGTCTTAAATCAGTCCTGTATTAAAGCTATTATCCTGCACGCATCTTTTTTTCCCACAGTTTTAGGGCAATTTGTTGGCACTTTTATAATAATAATAATAGTGAATGCACAGCAAACTAAGTTAGGTTTCTGGTGTGTTCCTTAAAAAAAACAAAAACAAAAAAACCCAAAACCCCCCCAGCAGCCTCAAAGCTGTTTACATTGCTTATTACACAGAGATTTGAAAGAGAGAAAATTTAGATTTTGTAAAATACTAATACACTGGACAAATTGCATTTTACTTATCTTTGCTAACAAAGATTAGATTGTTTTGAAAGTTAGATCCAATAACTGCTCTTGTATCTAAAACGGTTTAGGAAATCAGAATTGTTTAGTAGCAGTTTTCTATAAAATTGTAGAATGGCTGGGGTGTTAAAATCCAAACTGACATTATCCTTTAGGAGCGAGACAGACACCAGAGGCCTGCCATTTGTATTCTTATATCCTGTCTCTTTCAAGTAAATTGGGAAAGTGAAAATTTGATATTTGCATTTGCTGTATGGCAAGGACGGTAAACTTGAGCTGTCAGTCTCGCCACTAGTCTGGTTTTGTCTGTAGTTAAAATTATGACCCACTCTCTCTGGCCAGCCAAATGAGTAATCAGTAATGTGACTCGTGCTGGAAGTGACTCCATCACCACCTGTGACGGGGGATTAGTTACAGTTTACAGAGCACCGCCTCTTCCCTTCTTTCAACATGCCCTAAGCAAAGAGCTGGTTTCTCATTTGGGTGTCTGCGCTGTTGGAATCTACTGCACTGTTTCCAGGCAGAGAGAAGTATCCTTCGAGAGGCTTTTTTCTGTGGATATTTATCTGCTGTCTGGCTGTGCTGTTTGGAGTGTCTGCTAGGTTATGTAAGCGGCCTCGGCAGAAATTATCATGACCCAGATCTGGGGACGCAGTAGTGCTTCAGCTGCAGGATTTCTCAGTCGTTAACACCACACTGTTGATGACAAAGACCGAGTTGTAATCCGCCTCCGTGCCAGGGCTGAGTCGGAGACAGGATTTGCTCGTCGAATACTTGTTAGGTTACAGCCTGGGCTTGGTTTTGATCTCTTAGCTTTTCTGAATGTTCAGTGTCGAAGATGCAAGTGATTCCGGAAATAGTTGATTAAAAACCATTTTCTTTTGATTTTGAAGACTAAAGTGGTGTGTATGAGTGTGTGAGACCCTGTGAAAACACTGTTCTAGAACAAATGGGAGATTTACCAGCTATATGACTGCCATGACTTGTAAGAAGGCTACTTTGAGACTATCGAGGACAAAGTAAGATTTATATTTTGTTCTTTTCTGGTCTTTTATTAATTCTTAGTTGTAGAATTTTTTTCTTCACTGAGTGTGGAATGGGCTATTTGAGATTTCTCTGTTTTAGAAATGTAGCAATACAGTATTTAACATTTGAAGATAGTTTTTAATAAAACTCAGTTCTCATAGGACATTTACAAAGGAGTGATATAAAAAAAAATAAGATACAGTATAAGAAGTTGCTGGTAGCCTGTGTATGCTGTTACCCTTACTTCTCTCAGTGTTTTTAAATAGTTTTATTTTTATTCCAGGTATGCTGATTTTTCCTTCTTGTAGCACCCCATTTGTAGCGACTCTGGTGGTTGTCCCAAACCCCTAACTGGCTGAGAGATTAGATTTGACATTCCTACAGGACACTAACTGCAAATTTTATTTAATGTATCATATTAGTGTATTGGTTATATTAATGTTTGTTGTTTGCAAACCTTGTATTTATGAGATGGAAAAGGTGTCAACAGAAACCGATTTTTATATAGGTAGTTTTCTAAAAATACTTAAAAGGATTGAGTACAGTTGTAAATTAAAAAATCATGGAAAAAATAATGTTAACGATGTATGTATTTCCTGTTACATTTTAAATAGCGTGCTTTCAACATGGTGTGTGCTGAGCAGCTCAATTGTGTTGTAAGGACTGTGGCTGATTTATTTTAAAAATGCCTTTCAGGGAAGGCTCATCTGGTCTGCTTTTTCTCATGTGAATGGAATGTAGTGCAGCATGTAGCTCCAAACAGGATACAGTTGTTCTAAGCATTTTTCCTATGTAGTGGTAGGCCATAATAAGGCGGACATCCACACACACTATTGGGAATTTATTTTAGTTTGGTTCAATGTGTGATATGCTAGTGGACACCTTAGTGCCATTTGTGTAACCAGTAGTTAGATATTCTTTCCCAGCTCCGAATATAGAATATAAAAGCCAATTTTCTGTTACTTTGTCTTCTGCAGTAGTATTGAATTCTAGACAGTTTTGTGGCCAGAATTGTATTCCATAGTGACTTTTGTCAGATGGCAGCCCCCTAAGGCTGTAGAAGTACCTAGCAGAATGATAGATCTGCCCAGTCTTGAATTACTTACTTATGCATGTGTTCTATTTACATTTCTTTACATTCTAGTGTACTTAGACCTATAAAATATTTAGTAATAATTCACTGGAAAAGCCAGAATAATGTTAGCAGAATTTAAGTTTTGCTTTATTAAAATAAATGCATACATAATTTCTTGTTTTCATATATGAAGATGGTGTGTTGACATGTCAGTAGAATATGTAATTGTGCTTCTGATGACTTCAGTATTTAGATGAATAATTGATACATTGTGTGCCACTTAAAACCAGGTGTATGTTGAATTTAGATGATTTTAGAAGTGCCCTTCATTTTTTTTAACATGTTGGAAATTATTCATAGATGAAAATGCATCTAGTGTATATAGTAAATACTAAAATAAATTTATATGTCAGAATGTATTTAGTTGATCATAAAGGTATGTGTGTCATGGTTTTTTAAGTGTGTGCATGAGATGTAAGTAAAAATATATATGTATTTTAAAAGTATTTAAGATCAATGCAGTTACTTAAATGTAAATATCTAGCTTACCTTTTTGTAGATTCAAGTCATTTAGTACTGTAGAACTAGTGTATTATAGTAGAAACAAATTATTTAAATAATAGTTGAAGGAATTTGTGTACATCACAGCTTGATATATCAAAAACAAAAATGCCCCACCAGTTTGGCCTAAAAAAATAGGAAACTCTTGTTAATTACTCCTGAGGTTCTAATAATTTTAGTTTCTAATTTTAGCCAGTACTAACAGTTGTTAAACATTATTCTCATTGACCTAAGTTGAAAAGTTGGGATGTCCCCTAAATTGTGTTTTTTCAAATTGGAAAATGACTAGCTCTTTCACAGGAAATACAAAAAAAAGTGTGGCTCTTGTATGAGAGAGGGGTTATAAGAAATAAACTTGTATTTCAAATCTTATTTTATTTATCTTTTTATCTTTTGCTACTTGATAAAATTACTTCTTTGTATAAATCATGGCAACAAACAGCTATTGGGCGAAAAAAAATATAGCTGCTTGGAGGTTTAATGATTAAGCCGCATAATGAGAATGGGCCAGTGTTTGTGTTATCTTACTAGCATATATAAAACTAGTGTATATGCTCTTTTTGAGTATTATAGTTTAAACAAAAAATGTGTGAAGTTTTCTTTTTTTTGCTAAAGAAAGCAGAAGCTGGTGAATATTAACGTTACCACTTTTAGCTAAAAACAGTAACTGTTATTTAATTTCAATATTTTTTAATGGATAAAATGCTGTAAATGTTTACTAGGCAAATGGGTATTTTAACAAGGCCAATATACCATATAAGAATAATACCTAAATGACCTTAGTGTGAGATGAAGAGTGGGGCTTTAGGCATTTGAGTTCAATACTCTCCTGAATAATATGAATTATTATTACATCTTGAATATTTGAACATACCCGAATGAACTAACCACATAATTATTTATTTAGCTAGAACTTGAGTATTCCTTGCAATGAAAATTAGCTACTGTAATAATGTAGACATTCTAAAAATAATATTTTGTAGACAGCAGTTCTCAAGTTTAAGGTCCATGGACCCCACTGGTGCCCTCTGTGCTCTTGCTGATGCTCTTCAGAGAGCCGGCTCATCAAATGGTAGTGGAGTACTTTGTTTCCAGCTGCTTAATTATATGTTATATTATATGTTTTCTTGATACTAGTACTTTATGTGAGCAATATCTATAGTTGTTATAGGGGTACTGAGATCATAAATGGGAGAGGTGATTTGTATGATTGCAGAGGTGAGGGGAATTTTTCTACAAGACCCACATTATGAAAAAGTTTGAGAACCCCTGTTAGGCAATGAGAGTAATTTTTTAAATATGTTAATCCACCCAATTTCTGCATCAAGGTTACAAAAACCTGAAAGTTGCATGGTGTTATCAGCCTGAGATGCCCCCTCCAGGCAGGTACTTTGCTGCATGCACTGATACAAAGTTGTGTTAATCATTATTTGATATAAGGAAGGAGCAAGTCAATTTTAGGCACTATATATATTAAGTATTAAGACATTGGTAATAAAGAAACTAAGGCATTTGTATTCATGGAACTTCTTTTGGCGAATCACTGGATCACAATGCAGTAAAAGTAAACAGGAGAGGAGGCACCAATTCAGAAGAACTACAAAGTCCTATGTTACTTAAAGTTAATCATGTGCTTATGTGCTGTTTTGAAAAGATATAGACTTAATTATGTGCTTAAGTGCTTTGTTTAATTGAGGCCTTTATGGTTTTAAGTCCTAGAAGTGTATGGCTACAAGAAATAAAAAGGGAAAGCTATGTGGTGTTGCCTGTGTAAAGGAGAATTGGTTGCAGGCTGAAGATGTTCAGTTTTTCCTACTTCCAGCACATAGACCTGGTTCTCAAGAGACTTGGTCTGTGGTTTGTAAAGAAGCTTTTTCTCTACAGTCCTGTAAAGAGGCCACTTGGACTTCCCTTGTATATATTTTCTTGTCACTATATATTTGACTTGCTAACCTCTGGTCTCTGAGTCCTACACATGCTGTAGTTGATTAGTCTCTCAATTTTTTTTTTAACTCATTTTATGTCTTCTGTGGCGTGGGATACTGCTTATTGGAATTCCCACTGTCTGGGCTGGCAGGTAGAAAAATGAAGAAACAGTTGAAGAATGACATTGTTTTTACTTGATGCTTTGCTTCTCCAAATCCCTTACTATATTCCAGTTCAGGAGTCTCACTCAGTTGATGGAATCTGGACTGTTTTTCCAAGAATTCTGACTTCTCTTTAGAGATGTTTTATATAAGAATGTTTTCCATTACTGCTTGGGAAATTTCAAACTAAGCACATTCAGCTGGCTTGCCACCTCTGTTATAAGGACATGTGGCATTGCACAGTTTTGGTTTATTTTCTGTCTGTCTGCTGGTAGGAGGACTTATATTCCCAGACTGTCTGGGCTGGCCTATTAAGGGGTTAGAGAAACTAAATTAGTAGGTATTAAATTACTTTTCTGAGTAGAGAACCACATTCACAGATACATGATTTGGGATCAGTTCATACAATACATGCAATCAGATAAACTAGTGTTTTATATGTAACTTACTATGTAATATTGCTCAAAAGACTAACATTAGGTCACACTCCAGATAGGTTTTTGTTTGTTTGTTTT
Source organism: Gopherus evgoodei (assembly GCF_007399415.2). Taxonomy (NCBI): domain Eukaryota; kingdom Metazoa; phylum Chordata; order Testudines; family Testudinidae; genus Gopherus; species Gopherus evgoodei. The sequence continues at coordinate 48,793,907 of NC_044328.1, forward strand.
TAGTTAATTACATTCTATGTACAGATATATGGATACAGGATCATTTTTATTGACTTAAATTTTCAAGGCAATGTAAAGAAATCAGTTTGAAGAAGTAGAAGAGTATATGTAAATATGCAGATGCTAATCAGTAAATAGAAAAACTAAACCATCAGAATTGTTAAATTAATCTACTTGTTCTTTAAAACTGTATTTGGCACATGTGGTTTGTTCCAGATTATAGGGTTTGAACTCCATTTTTTACTGACTCAGAGGACTAACAATTCCAAGGTCAATTATATGTAAACAACTTGAGTAAAGGAATTCTGTAAAGTATTAGAAGTTACATAATTACCAACCATTGATGATCCATGATTGCCCAACATTCCAGAACATTCTTTCCTTTCTCTCTCTTCCTTTCCTTCTGCCCCTTCTCATCTTCATTCCCCTCCCACAAATAATCTCCTATAGCTATCATACTTTTGAGGACGACTGACTGGCTGGTGAGTTTTTTTTCTTCTCAAAGATGGTAATAGAAGGGGTTATAATTAAGAAAATACAGAAACGAGCAACGTAGCATGCTAAATCTGCATGGTAAATATAGATAAAGTAGCTCTCTTCCCACGAATAGAATGTAGTTAAAATAAACTAATACATGGCTCTGGGAATATATCTCCTCATTTGCTGTGTAAGTGTCAGACCTATTAAGCTCTGCAGATTTTTGATTTTTTATTTTACCGATAATAGTAACAAGACAACACTCTAATAAAACATAAGTAACCTCTGGTGATGGTATTCTTAATTTGTAAATGAATAACAGTGAAGTTAATTTTGCCTTCCAGTTGGGTTTTGTGCAGACTTCATTCTGTACTTTAAAACAAATCTAAAAGGAAGTGTTTAAGAGGGTGGGGTTTTGTTTCCATTTCTGTTATTTTAGAGAAGTTATTAGTACAGTGTATGCTTTCTCAAGAAGAATTAAGTTTCTTTTTAGGATGATTTCATAGTATATTTCTATTTGGATTTGGATAAATAAACCAAGTGTGAAATTTCTGATTTGCACTCCAACTGGGAAAAAAAAAAAAAAAAAAAAAAAGGGAGGGGAAAGGGGTTTTGGAGAGACAGATTCAACATGTCATATTGTGGAACAGTGATTCATATTGGAGAAGCTCCTACCTGGTTGGTGTGCTTTTAAACGTTTTAATAGAGTGGTGCTACAGAGATGCTAGCTCCCAGTTTTTCGTTTCATGTTTAACATATCAGTGTAGATTATGATTGCTGCACTGTTTAGGTGACCGAAGTAAAATTCTGTGTGTGATTGTCCCAGGCACATTATTTTAGCTATCTGTTCACCCTCATTTGCACACACACACACTCTCACATATGTGGCATATACATTTTGAGTGTATGCGTGTTGTTTCTTATTTTTTATTTTTTTCCTCCTGTATGCTCTCTGTTTTGATGTATTTTCCTTTCATTGCCTGTATTCCCTCATTCCTGATTTTCTATCTTGTACAGTTTTCTTCATCTATTCTTTTTTTCACTTTTTTTCTGTTGCATTATGCACTTTGTCTTTGCTGAAAGTTCCCTTTCTTGTCTTCCCCCAGTCTCTTAAATCATTTCCTCTTTCTGCTGTCAGCCCATTTTCACAACCTCATCATATCTCTTTCCGCTACCCTCAGTCACTTTCCCGGTATTTCCTCTCACCAATCTCTCATCAAACTCCTTCTTTTGGTACACCCCTGTCCAGTCACACTGTCACTGTACCTTTTCTGGTCCAGGAAACTGTGCCCCCACCAATCAGAGTGACTGTTCAAGGGGAACCTTCTTCCCCAGTTATACTTTCTTCCCACTCATTCTCTGTAAGATTCACCTTCCTGTACTAAATAGGAGCGTTCTAAAGCATTTTGAGGCCAGAGGAGGCAGCAGAATTTCCACTTGGGACATGCACATCATTCTCTGAGTCAATGTGCAGGAGCTGATAGTTCTCTCTAAGTGTGGAAGAAGCCCTCCAAGGAGAGAGAAGAGAATGTCAATGGAGGCTTAAAAGCTGTTCTGTCTGAGGCTGCTGTGTTGGAGCAGCTGAGTCTGATTGCTGGTAGGGGAAGGAATAATGTAGCTTGGAGGGAGTGCAGAAGGGAAGATGAAAGTAGGAGAGGCAATGTAAGCTGCAGAAAACAGAAGAGTGGGGAAACTGACCAAGCATGGTGGAAGAGACTTCAGCAGAGATGAAGGGTGCAATCTCATGCCTACATTTCCTTCCACCATGTTGTCTTAAGCAGATGCTTCTGTGCAAGCCTGACCTGCAGGCTGAAAGAGGGGACCTGAATATGCAACTGTGTAGCTAGAGTACAGTCCAGTGCTTTGAAATGGAACATTGATCTTCTGTGGTAAATACAGTCTTGCTCGACAAGGATGTGGACATGGAAGACTATGTATTGCAGTTCTGTGTTCTCACCCGTGTCTTTCCACTGACAGCGCAAACAAACAAGCAAAATATGTTCAGGTTCCTATCTTAAATGACTAGCTGTTCTGAATAAGCAAGAGATTATTAATCATTAACTCGGTTTTTGATTACAGAAATAATGGCTGTTATCATATGAAACATTGGTTGATAAATAACATACATGATTTTATATTTGCTGGAACAATGGCGTAAAGGAGGAGCCAAATCTTATTTTAGTTCTTTGAAATTCTTAGCTTTTGTTAATTTTATTTTTTCAGACATTCAAGCCCTTGGTTGGAAAAAGTGTGTACAGTTCAATCACTGCAGTAGAATTCCTTGTGGACAAACAACTGGATTTTGTAACTGAAGATAGTGCCTTTCAGCCCTATCAGGTAAGAAATATGGGTAGCGTACAAGTGCAAGTCATGTAGTTTAATTGAATCCCATGTGCCTTATTTTTAAAAAGCTTTTTATGGGCCAAATCCTGTGTAATGTTGAGCCCATTCATTTCCCGTTGATCAGTGGAAACAGAAAGTGCTCACCATTTCATAGACTTTAGTGGCGAATCTGGAAAGGGAAAAAAACTACACGTGTCACAGATCCTCCTTCAAAATAAAATTGCTAACTTGTGTTAAAAGTTAACCAATACAGCTAATTATGGAGTAGATAACAGTATATTGTCTATTCTTCTGGGGCTGTACTTTGGTCACTGAAACTCAAGTAGTGCAATTATATTTGATTATTTATTGTTGTTTTCTTAAGATTGAATTACAATAGTTTTTCTTTTTAAAAATAGTCTGATTCCTCCCTCATGGGTGACATAAATGGATAATTGCTGCTGTTTTAAATTTGTTTTCACAATTCCAGCATTCCAGATTTCTTAATCATAGCCCTAATAAATTGGAGTACTTTCAGTATGTGTATATGTTTAAGACATGGTGTTTGTGAGGGATCTAGTCACCAGAATCCTTAGAAAAATATGATTTGATTTTCTTTAAAGATAAGATATCAAAACATTTCTTCCATGTTAAATATAAAGGGATAGAATACTGATATATAAAATATATATTTTTACTCTGACTGTAATCAGTCCAGTGCAAAGTTGCTGTAAGCTGTCTCTCTATTGTAGGATATACAAAGTTAATACTTTGAGTCTGTTTGAGAGACATTGTTAATGGCTGATCAACACCACAATAATGTTCCTCCTTCCTTCATTATTACTGTAGTATTTTTTCCAAATACATGACTTAAAGAAATAAAATGGAAATACGACCTATGTAGATAGAATTCCATTTTTCAGTTCACTTAATGGTTGATGCTTTTATCGTGAATCACTGATATTTGAAGTACCTAAACAAATTCAAAACTATTTGTCTGAGTCAACTTGTTCTTAGTTCATTAAGAAAATATCTGCTATAATTGTCTTTTGCTTTGCATGAGAGAGAGTTTATTTCCTCCAATCTTGCTATTCTAGTTGTGGCAAGCATCCTTATTTTGGCAGTAGGTTGCTTTGGATTCCCAGAGAACAATCTGAGCAAATTTACACCAAAGCAAAAGTGAATATATAGGAAAAATGTTGCATCTTGTAAAGCAATCTGATTTCTGGTCAATTGACAGTCACCTGTCTGTGCAAAAATTGTAGTGGATAGGTGCCACGGAGGCTTTGTTCTTGCCCCAAAAAATCGTGAGTTTTGTTGAGGGTGCTAAATCAATATAGAAGTAATAAAGTAGTTCTTGAAAAATGTGCCTGTCACATGAAATGCTGGCTACATAATAATTATTTACAATTAATACTCTATTATAATTACAGCATGGAAAGAAGTAGGATACACTATCTTGTAGCACATTTGTACACCTCTACCGTGATATAACGCGACTCGATATAACACGAATTCGGATATAACGCAGTAAAGCAGCATTCCGGGGAGCGGGACTGCACACTCCGCCGGATCAAAGCAAGTTCGATATAACACGGTTTCACCTATAACGCGGTAAGATTTTTTTGGCTCCCAAGGACAGCGTTATATCGAGGTAGAGGTGTATCTATTAAATTTTTAAAATAGGTGTTTGAAGGTTAAAGATGCTGCGTTGAATTTTGTCTAAGACTGCTTTTAGGTTTAGGAGTTTTTCGTTTACACTAGAATCGGGATCATCTTCTTACCTGGAGTTGTTAATCCTTGATTTTGTCTTTAGAAGACATTTCAGTCTCTCTTATTTTCTTGCATAAGAGTAGTTAGTTTCACAGATATTTGACTTATTATTTTAAAGAGAGAGAAGTTTTATGCCAGATTGTTGATCTCAGAAACTGAATTCTTATTTTCACTGAAAAGGCGTATTATGAGCAGTGCAGAGTTACAGTTGTGTCAGTCCCAGGATATTAGAGACACACGGTGGATGAGGTAATGTCTTTTATTGGACCAATTTCTGTTGGTGAGAGAGAGACAAGCTTTTGAGCTACACAAAGCTGACCTAATGAATAACTCTGTGAAGCTTGAAAGCTTCTCTCTCACCAACAGAAGTTGGTTCAATAAAAGATATTACCCCACCTACCTGGTCTCTCTAGTATGAGCAATAACATATAGTGGACACTAGTATAAGATTTCTCTAACTTCTGTCTTCAGTGTTCCTCCTTCTGACAGGGAGAGGGTCACCATAAGAGTGAGGGAGAAATTATTGTTCCGTGCATCTCAGCTGTCCACTGCTGGACTGAGATCCACAATTTATGAACCATCAAATTAAAATTACTTGGTTACAATAAGAATCTAAATTACTATTTCACTGACATGGTAACCAACAGATTACTGAAATTAGAGACTTTTTAACATACTGATGGAACCCTACATTTTAGATCTAACTGGATACATTTCATATGTTTTGTGTGCTGTATACCAAGATGCTGAGCTCACTGACCACTTGAACAAAGATTTCATTACAGTAATTATTTATTGACTTAAATCATAAGCTGTTACTGGCATGTATTTTGTGAACAGTAGTCAGAATCGTATCCGTCCCCCCATTTCCAGGGACAGTGCAGTCTCATGACCAATTATTTTGTTTAGACTGTGCGAATAAAAATATTGAATGGTAGTGTTCCCAGGATATAATGGAATCCTTCAGTAAAATACATCATAAGAACAGCCATACTGGGTCAAACCAGAGGTCCATCTAGCCCAGTATCCTGTCTTCCAAAAGCAGCCAATGACAGGTGCCCCAAAGCACTGTGAAAAAATAGATGAGAGCTCCTTCCCTGCCTGAAGGAGCATACAATCTAAACTAGTTTCTATTTTCATCGGTTTTTAGAAATGCCTTCCATCTTGTATTCTAGAAACAACAGAGGTAAGAGTTGTGGCGTTCAGGAGAAAAGTTTGTTCTCCTGCTCGTTCTAAAATGCCATTGACCCATTTCTGAATGGAGAATTTAAGAACCCAGGTATGCAAACATATATCTATTTTAATCCTTCCTAAATATATTCATCCTTCCATTTTGGACTCTAACAATGTTGTGTTTTCAGTTTGGAATCCTAGACTGTTTTAAAGCTTTCTGGTGAACTAGACTCACCTCCCCCCCCCCTTTTTTTGGGGGGAGCACACATCATGATGGTAGTCTGAACACTTAGTTACAGCCCCATTGGCTCCGATTTTTAAAGATACTTAGGCATGCTCTGCTGATTGCTGCATTGCCTAACTTAAGAGCCTAAATCTCATTTTCAAAGGGTATTCAGGCACGTAGGTGCCAAAATCCTGGTGACGGTCAAAACAAGCAGAATTTAAACCTGTGTGGGGTGACTCCATCAAATTTCATATCCTGTGCTTCAATTTCTGGTTCATTTCTGTTGTAATTAAGATAATGAGCATATTCATCATAATGTTACTTATTAGGAAATAGATGTTTCTAGAACCTTTCACCTGTAGATCACTGGTATGGCTCCTTCTCAGATCAGTTGTTATAAAACACATTGTCATCTAACGTGATAATCTGTCTTGTGACCTAGATGAACTGAGGTTGTTTTCTTAGTCCAGTTTCAAGATGACAAGTGCTCAAACCAGACAAAACAGCACAATTGACATCCTTTTAGTCTTAGCAGAAAGGATAAAGATTGAATAGGCAAGGAAAAAGACGGTTACTCACCTTTGTAACTGTTGTTCTTCGAGATGTGTTGCTCATATCCATTCTAGTTAGGTGTGTGCGCGCCGCGTGCACGTTCGTCGGAGAAACTTTTACCCTAGCAACCCTGGTGGGTCAGCTGGGCGCCCCCTGGAGTGGCGCCGCTACGGCGTCCAATATATACCCCAGCTGACCCGGCCACCCTTCAGTTCCTTCTTGCCGGCTGCTCCGACAGTGGGGAAGGAGGGTGGGTTTGGAATGGATATGAGCAACACATCTCGAAGAACAACAGTTACAAAGGTGAGTAACCGTCTTTTCTTCTTCGAGTGATTGCTCATATCCATTCCAGTTAGGTGATTCCCAAGCCTTACCTAGGCGGTGGAGTTGGAGTGAAATGTGGCGGTATTTAGAACTGCTACGCCAAAGGCTGCATCATCTCTTGATTGCTGGACTAATGCATAGTGTGCGGTGAATGTGTGGACTGATGACCAGGTCGCTGCGCGGCATATCTCCTGGATAGGCATGTGCGCCAGGAAGGCTGCCGACGACGCCTGAGCTCTCGTGGAATGTGCCGTGAGGTGACCAGATGGGACACGAGCTAGATCGTAGCAGGCGCGAATGCATGCAGTCACCCAGGAGGAAATCCTCTGAGAGGAGATTGGTAGACCCCTCATCCGTTCTGCGACCACCACAAACAGTTGAGGAGACTTCCGGAACGGCTTTGTTCGCTCAATGTAGAAAGCGAGTGCTCTGCGTACATCTAAGGAGTGTAGCTGCTGCTCCCTCCGAGAAGAGTGGGGTTTCGGGAAGAAGACCAGGAGGAAGATGTCCTGGTTTGTATGGAAGGCAGACACAACCTTAGGGAGGAACGCCGGGTGGGGTCGCAAATGTACCTTGTCTTTATGGAAAACGGTGCAGGGCAGGTCCACTGTGAGAGCTCTCAGCTCGGAGACCCGTCTGGCCAATGTAATGGCCACCAGGAAGGCCGTCTTCCATGACAGGTACAGGAGCGAGCAAGTCACCAGTGGCTCAAATGGTGGAAGCGTGAGCCTGTTTAAGACCAAATTAAGGTCCCAGGTAGGAGCAGGGCGGCGTACGGGGGGATAGAGACGCTCCAGGCCTTTAACGAATCTAGCGACTAAGGGGTGGGAGAATACGGAGCGGCCACCTTCTCCTGGTCGGAAGGCACATATGGCCGCTAAGTGTACCTTCAAGGAGGATGTCGCTAGGCCCTGCTGCTTAAGGTACCAGAGGTAGTCTAGGACCGTGGGAATCGGAGCCTCTGAGGGGGGTCACCACCTGAGTAGAACACCAGCAAGAGAAGCTCTTCCACTTGGCCGTGTACGTTGAGCGGGTGGAAGGCTTCCTGCTGTTAAGGAGGATATGCTGAACCGGTGCGGAGCAGCTCAACTCTGCCGCGTTCAGCCATGCAGGAGCCACGCCGTGAGGTGGAGGGCTTGTAGGTCCGGGTGACGGAGCCTGCCGTGATCCTGTGTGATCAGGTCCGGGAGGAAAGGGAGGGGGATTGGAGGGTCCACAGACAGACTCAGCAAAGTGGTGAACCAGTGTTGTCTGGGCCACGCAGGTGCGATCAGGATTAGACGCGCTTTGTCCCTGCGGAGTTTCAACAGGACTTTGTGTACCAGAGGAAACGAAGGGAAGGCATACAACAGGTGGTGGGTCCATGGCAGGAGGAATGCATCCGTGATCGACCCGGGAGAGAGACCTTGAAAGGAGCAAAACTCCTGGCACTTCCTGTTGGACTTGGTCGCGAATAGGTCTATGTGGGGAAATCCCCACTTCTGGAAGAGGGAATGGATGACATCCGGTCTGATCGACCATTCGTGGCATAGGAAGGATCGACTGAGTCTGTCCGCCAGTGCGTTCCTGACCCCTGGGAGGAAGGATACCACTAGATCTATCGATTGGGCTATGCAGAAGTCCCAGAGTCGAATGGCTTCCTGACATAGGGGAGACGAACGGGTTCCCCCCTGTTTGTTGATGTAGTACATGGCCGTTGTGTTGTCCATGAATACGGAAACACAACGGCCGTGCAGGTGTTGTTGGAACGCCTGGCAGGCGAGGCGGACTGCCCTCAACTCCTGGACATTTATGTGGAGTGCCAGCTCTTGGGACGACCAGAGGTCCTGGGTACGTAGGTGCCCTAGGTGGGCCCCCAAACCCAGGGATGATGCATCAGTTGTTAGAGTCATCGACGGTGGTTCTGGATGGAACGGCATCCCCGCGCATACTAGGGATGGGATCAGCCACCAGTCGAAGGAGCGGAGGGGGCCGGAAGGGACTGTCACCAATACGTCTAGGTGGTCCTTGCCCGGGCGGAATACCGAATGAAGCCACGTTTGGAAGGGTCTCATTCGGAGCCTGGCATACTTTGTCACATGAGTACATGCGGCCATATGCCCCAGTAGTGCGAGACAGGTGCGAGCTGAGGTGATTTTGGAGGCCTGCAAGCTCCGTATGATCGAGACGATAGTCTGGAAACGGGGCTGAGGTAAGTAAGCCCTGGCTTGAGTAGAGTCCAGGGTCGCGCCTATGAAGTCCAACCTCTGCGTGGGGACCAGGGTGGATTTCTCGGCATTGAGAAGCAGGCCTAACTGGGAGAAGAGGTCCGTAACCACCTCGACATGCTGCTTCACCTGCGACTGGGAGGACCCCTTTAGGAGCCAGTCGTCGAGGTACGGAAACACGTGGATTTGCCGCTGACGGAGGTGGGTGGCCATGACAGCCATGCACTTGGTAAACATCCTCGGGGCCGTGGAGAGGCCGAAGGGTAGGACTGCGAATTGGAAGTGCTGATGTCTGACCGTGAAGCGAAGGTACTTCCTGTGCGGTGGAAAGATGGCAATATGGAAGTATGCGTCCTTCATGTCAAGGGCGTCATACCAGTCTCCAGGATCCAGGGATGGGGGATAATGGTTCCCAGGGAGATCATGCGGAACTTCAACTTGAGCATCCATTTGTTGAGGCCCCGCAGGTCTAGGATGGGTCTGAGACCTCCCTGGGACTTGGGAATCAGAAAATATCGGGAGTAGAACCCCTTCCCTCTCTCGTCTAGAGGTATCTCCTCTATAGCTCCTGCTGCGAGGAGAGATCGGACCTCCTGCAGGAGGGTTTGCTCGTCAGAGTGGTCCCTGAAGAGGGACTGGGAAGGGGGTGAGGAAGCAAATTGTAGGTGGTATCCTTGCTTCACCGTGCGCCGTACCCAACGGTCTGATGTTAACTGGGACCACGCCGGGAGGAAGTGGGAGAGGCGGTTGGAGAAGGTAGGGGAAGGATCCTGTCTTGAGGCTGGTACGCCGTCCCCGGGCGCACCTTCAAAAGCCGGACTTGGGGCGCGGTGGTGCCTTGGAGGGCCCTTGGTTTTGGCCTCCCTGGGAGCTGGACTGGCGTCTGCGGCCCCCTCGGCCACGCCGTCTACTGAAGTCCTGCCTCTGGTGGGTGGGAAGTATGGGAGGCATGCTTGGGGCCTGAAGGGTCTACGCTGGGTGGAAGGGGTATGCATCCCCAGCGAGCGTATGATGACTCGATTGTCCTTCAGGTTTTGTAGTTTGGAATCCGTCTTGTCCGAGAACAAACCCTTCCCGTCAAAAAGTAAGTCCTGGACGGTATATTGCAGTTCCGGGGGTAGGGTGGAGGCCTGAAGCCAGGAAATGCGCCTCATGGTGATTCCCGAGGCCAAGGTTCTGGCTGCTGAGTTGGCTGCGTCGAGGGAGGCCTGTAGAGAGGTCCTGGCCATCTTCTTACCCTCCTCCAGGAACGCGTTGAATTCCAGGCGTGAGTCCTGGGGTAGTAGCTCGGAGAACTTACCCACCTCCGCCCATATATTGTAGTTATATCGAGCCAATAGGGCCTGTTGGTTGGCCACACGGAGTTGCAAGGCCCCAGCTGAGTACACCTTGCGACCCATGAGGTCCATCCGCCTAGCCTCCTTGGATTTGGGGGCCGGTGCCTGCTGGCCATGTCGTTCCCTGTCGTTGACGGACTGGACAACTAGGGAGGAGGGAGGAGGGTGGACGTACAGGTACTCATACCCCCGAGAGGGTACCATGTACTTCCTTTCCACTCCCTTAGCCGTCGGTGGAATGGAGGCTGGAGATTGCCAAAGGTTATCGGCGGTGGACTGGATAGTTTTGATGAATGGGAGGGCTACTCGGGGAGGAGCGTCCGCAGACAGGATGCTCACTACTGGGTCCTCAACCTCTGGTACCTCCTCCACAGGTAGGTTGATGTTAAGGGCCACTCTGCGGAGGAGGTCCTGGTGAGCCCTGAGGTCTATCGGTGGGGGCCCTGAAGCTGAAGACCTGGCCACGGCCTCATCTGGCGAGGAGGAGGAGGAGGATACTCCGGGAATGAGGGCATCCTGGGTGGTCTCCTGCTCCTGGACTGGTTCCTGCTCCAGCTGACCCGGGGAGTCTGGTGGCAATTGTTTTTCCGACTCAACCGCGGGGGGGGGGGGGGGGGGGGGGGAAACAGTGGCCTCTGGTACCCGATGTTCTGAGGTGGCAGAATGGGTCTGGGGCAGGGGGCCTCCCTGGGTCTGATGGTATGCCCAGGGTGTCCAAAAACCCCACTGTTGGGATCCCACGTCCTGCGGGCGGGGGTCCTGGAATACTCCCAGTGGTACTTTGGGATCCTGGTCCAGGTCATAGTAGCTACCCGCCTGGGAGGATGCCGACGTGCCTCTGGACGGCCATAGTGGAGCAGCGAAAGCTGGAGCCGAAGTTCCCACAGACCTTACACCTCTGGATTGTGGTGACCAGTGCCGGTATTGGTGATGGTGCCGAGAGTGAGACCGGGACCTGCGACCGGCTCGGTGCCGGGAGGTCGACCGAGATCTCGAGTCTCTCTGTCTCGACCTGCTCCTGGAGGTGCGGTGCCCGCCGTGGTGCCGTGAGCTGGGGCGGTACCGCGAGTATTGGGTTGATGCTCGAGATGTCGACCGGTGCCGGGAGCCTGACCGGTGCCGGGAGCGTGAGCGGTACCGAGGTGAAGGTCGGTGCCGGGAGCCTGAACGGTGCCTAGGTGAATGCCAGTGCCGGGAGTCTGACCGGTGCCGAGACCGAGATTGCCATCAAGAGTGTGAACGACGTCTCGATGGAGAGCGTCCGCGGGACCGCGATCTGGAGCGGTGCCGGTCCGCTACACTGACCGAAGCTGGTCTGGTCAGGGTCGGCTTGCCCATTGAATGCAGTACCCGCACCGGCAGTGCCGGGAGTAAGGGCGGTGGCGCCTCGGTGATCGCAATCAGATTGCTCGCTGCAGCAAACGTCTCCAGGGTAGATGGTGAAGCAGGCTCTACCACGGTGGGTACCGGGGAGCCGCCAGGTGCCGGACTCGACGGCCCTCGTGGGGTCGGAGTCAACGGTGCTGGCTTAGTCGGTGCCGTGGCAGGTATCGGTGCCGGGCGGTCTGGCTTTGGCGCAGGCTCTGGCTGCGAGGCGGATGTTGGTGGGATGATTTACGCCTTTGCCGTCTTCCACCTCGGGGAGAGGAAGCGGCTCGGAGCCGGTTTCGGCGCCGGCGGGGGCCGGTGCCATGAGTCCTTGGTGGCAGCACTCGGTGCCGTGGCGGTGCCCTTGCTCACCGGCTGGCCTGTGCTCGGTGCCGAGGGCGAGGGTGTCAGGGCCGCTTCCATAAGGAGCTGTCTTAATCTAATGTCCTGCTCCTTCTTGGTTCTTGGCTTGAAAGACTTGCAAATCGAGCACTTAGCCGATAAGTGTGACTCCCCGAGGCACTTTAAGCAGGAGTCATGGGGGTCTCCAACCGGCATAGGCTTGTGACAAGCTGAGCACTCTTGAAACCCGATGAGCCGGGCATGAGCTCCGGCTCCGGGTGCGGGGAAGGGGGTGATTCCCAATCCCCTCAAACGATAACTAACAACTACACTATTAACACTAACTAACTAACTGACTGTATAACTATATATATATATACACACAATAATTAACTACAACTACGGTATAACAACGATAAGGAGAAAATGAGCTGCTAGGGAGTGTGGAGGTCAGCGAAGCCGCACTCCACAGTTCCAACGTCCGACACGGGCGGTAAGAAGGAACTGAAGGGTGGCTGGGTCGGCTGGGGTATATATTGGGCGCCATAGTGGCGCCACTCCAGGGGGCGCCCAGCCGACCCACCAGGGTTGCTAGGGTAAAAGTTTCTCCGACGAACGTGCACACGGCACGCACACACCTAACTGGAATGGATATGAGCAATCACTCGAAGAAGAACTAAATTATTCTCCCTTCTAGTATGTTCGCTCCAGAACAGGGTTAGAGGCACGTTAACTGAGGAATTTTGAGCCACAGATTTCTACGCCACCCATATCTGCTGTGTAGATCAGTAAACTTCAGTTTCTGTGATAGTAGATCCAAAACCTTTTCACAAGCAATAAATGTACTTATTTTTCAAAAAATGGGATACATATACTAGCTAAATCACAGCATCTGGTGATTCTTATAGCACCTTCATCTTCTTAGTTGGTTACTAAATCTTGCGCTTCATATGTGCATTTATGTAATACATCTATGTTTGTCATCATAAGATTTCCATTTTTCATGTCTGTATTGGTGCTGCTTGGAAGTCAGTCCATTTCTTCACAAATCGATAAGAAGTTGCTCTGAGGCCCTTCATTTATAATTTGTGCCTACAAGATCCTGAACATGTAATGCAGTAGTCACCACCCTATAATTTTTGATTGCCTACCAGTCACACACCTGCAGTTGTTATTTTGATTACCGTATAAAGGACTTAGTAGGTATTATTTCTTACCTGAAAATTTTGTGTGTGACGGAGTGCTATTCTCATTCATTAATCTGGGATGGTCAGGCCTGTTAGATGAGTATTTCCTTGTTATGGCAAGACTCTTTGCTTCTAGGGAAAAGTCAAACTTAAGCAGAGTATTGAGGCAAACCAGTTTAGCAATGGCATGTAAATTTCGTCTTGTTACATACAATAAGTGGTGGGCATAAAAATGTTTGCTATACATTCATTATTCTACTATATATCTATAATGAACACACATGAGTATGAAATGTGATGCATAAGACAAATGGTCAACATTTTTTTTTGTAATTTGGGTCCAAAATATGGCAGATGTACTTTAAAACTGTTTATATTTTCCCATTAACATGCAGTACACCCTCGCTATAATGCCCTGTGCAATAGTAAACCTTAGACTATAGAGAACTTGGTCCCTGAATCCCACCTACAGTCCCACCTTCTGCAGCAAGGCAGCTGAGAGCTCCTTCAGCCCCAAGGCTGCAAATGGTGGGTCAGACAGTTCCTCCATGGCTGCAAGCAGGGGTTGAGAGGGGAGGCAGACAACTTCTCGAACCCTGGGGTCACAAGCCGGGGTGGGTGGGGGGCAGACAGCTCCGGCCCCGGAGCTGTAAGCAGCAGGGGCCCCACAGGAGCCAAACGGTTTGGCTGCCGGGCTCAAGATGTCAGCAGTCCTCTCCCACTTCCCCGCCCTGCAGCCCTGTAACAAACCCCTGGCTATAACGACCAAACGGCTTGGATCCTCAGGGGTTCATTATAGTGAAGGTGTACTGTATACTGTTGTGTGGTATGAATGTATATTAAGTTTTTTTTAAAACAAAAACTTGCAAGCATTTAGAAAATTACCCAGTAATATTAGTTTGAGTCGGGTATGCTTCCCCATGCAGCTTTACAATTTCACTTAAGTTCTGATTTTCACCAGTCCTGCTAATTATCTCTGGGGCTTCTCTTGTGCAGAGATTGCCAAACGGTATAATTTTATGGTTGCATTTATTGTAGACTGAAAGATTTCAGTGTGTCGTCAGATATCTATCTAGTATATTATTCTACAGCACTGCACCATTTTGCCCCAACTTGAAAATGATAGCACGATAGTAATTGTATTTATCTAAAATTTTCTTTGAAGAACAACAAATTTATGCATACTGTTATGTCATCAAACACATTCCAATCTATAAAACATTAATACTATGGTATATTACAGTGAAGTTGTATATTTCACAGAAATTCACACTAAGCAGAGGTTCACTATAAATAAAACCGCAAATTGCACATTGTTATGAATTGCAAAATTCAGGACAGAGTTTGCCTCACTACAACTGAGTTTCACAATATTTGAGTTCATCATAAGGAATTTCCAGTATTCAAAAAAAAAATCAGTGTATAAATATGTAGGTTAATAATACTGAAGGGCGGAACTGAATGGAAAATATAGTACGATACAGAAAACTCAACTATATATTAAGCAATACATTGACTTGAAAATTACTCGTTATGAGGGTAAAATCTCAGTGTAGCAGGCTGGTATGTATATTTTTGCTTTCAGCAGACACAATGTTAAGCTTGCCTTTTCCCAAAAAACATGATAGCAAATTGTATAATATTAAATAATGCTTTATAAAAAAAGTTTGTCCTATAGTAGACATTTCTGGGGTTTTAAATTGAGTGTTCTTAAATATCTAGGCACAGTGGAATAGATACAAGGAAGTGTGTGAATTTTTTTCCCTTTAAGCGCTCCTTTGATTCAAACTGAGTACCTGTACTGTTCCTAAACATAGCTAAAATTTGATGTTTTTAGACAAAATCTAATCTTAACAATTATTTCTGAATATTGCATTTGAAAAGCAAGACTCCGTTAGTCTGTTTTTGTACTGATTTTTAAGAGGTTGGGTACCTGTGAACTGGGATGTTTATTTTAAAAAATCAGCTAACTACCTAGGCAGTTAGAGGTATAAGGTTCAAATAAGTGGTTTGTTAAAAATATCAGTGAATTTACAATAAACTTATAAAAGAAATGTGTAACCAAGATTGAGTAATTAAAACTGAAATCTGTACCTTTTCTGGAGCACCATGCAAATAATATATAATATCCAACAAACACATCCATTTAAGCAATTATAAATTCATTTTTATAGTATTCCTTGCTGGTGAGAGAGCCAGAATTATAGCAACAAAGCTGCTGCTTATGTTCCTTTGTTTTAAATATTGTAGTTTGCCTGAAAGTAAAAAGAGAGGACATGAAGAATTAAAACATAATATAAGCTGTGTGTAGTGTCATCAACATGGTGTCTTTTTCTGAACTACATTTGGAAGACATCAGTCTTTCACAGGCCCAGATCAGTTGTATTATATTGTGGACAAACAACAACATCATCCTTTCAAACATGTTTCCCACAACAAAATACATATCAGAACCAGAAGCACAAAACGTGCACAGCACAAATAATCTTATTGCTTCTCTGCACACTCTTTGGATAGAACAGAGCAATGAGTGAATCCACAGGCTGCTATTATAGTTGCCTAGCAACCAATGCTGGAAATAGTTCTTACACTGCCTACTGCTCCCAGGACAGCAGCATTAGTATTGCAGGCCCTGCAAACACTGCTTTGTGACCTTTTCTATGGGTTAAATTTTAGCGAAAGAGTTTATGAACACACAATGACCCCAGACAAGAACAGACTGGTTGCACAGCTGACTCTGGGAGGTTAGTACAAATTCAAATTCCGTTTCTTCACATTTATTACATTTCCTGCTGGGGGTATTTCAGCACACAGGGAAGGAAGTGGAAGAGTGTGCACATGACCATCTTTAAAAGTTCCTCTCTGTGGGTCCTTTTAAAAAATCAAAAGTTGCTGACACACAAAGTTTTGAAAATATCTTACTAGCTTTTTGTTGTTGGACCTTTTCATCTGTGTAAATCTGCTTTTTCAAAATCTATCACCAGCCAGAATAGATGGGAGGAAAAAATGAAGCCATAATTTAGCTGGATCTTACTGTACCACATATCAGAGGAGTAGCCTTGTTAGTCTGGATCTGTAAAAGCAGCAAAGAGTCCTGTGGCACCTTATAGACTAACAGAAGTATTGGAGCATGAGCTTTCGTGGGTGAATACCCACTTCCTCAGATGCATGACATGCATGAAAGCTCATGCTGCAATACTTTTGTTAGTCTATAAGATGCCACAGGACTCTTTACTGCTTTTACTGTACCACAGTATTTCATTAGGGTAAGCAGAGGTCAGTGTGTCCACCTCCTACAAATTGAGGGTTCCAGATATCAAGACATAAGATGTTGAGAACCTAAATGTGTGAGAGATGGTATGCAAAGTGAAGACAGGGAAGAGTAAGTCTGTGCTTCAAAAGGTTCATCATTTATCAACATTAAAAGGTCAAAAGTGTAACCACCTTTAAAGATAGTTATAACTATGTATGCCTTACTGATGATGAAAAATTTGCCTCCAAAATGCAGGCTTTGGCATTGATTACATCTTTATTCAGGCCACAGCTATCCCAGATTCTGAATTTCTCTAGTTGGCAGTATTAGGCATGTATGTAACACCATCCTTCCACTTTCCTGTTGCAGTTCCATGGTTATGAGCAGAAACAGGGTTTCACAGTCCTCACAAGTGTCCCATCTTGTCCATCCACTAGCACTGTTGTGAAGGGAATCCAGACCTTTGCTGCTCTGGATCACTGGCTGTTTTGAGCTTCTAGAGTCTCAGCAGGCTCCAGTACTGATTCCTACCTGGGCCTTTCTGGCACATTTCATAGGCAGTGACTCTGTCTGCTGCCCCCTCTCAGAAATGGAGCTCCACAGCCCACCTGCTATAGACTCCTAGGCCTGACCCTCCCCGCCCCCCGAGATACTCCAGTTAGTTAAATATATCCCTCTCCCAGAACTCAACCCCAAAGGTCTGAAGCTTCTGGTTTGCAGTTTAACCTTCTCAGGGGCATGCAGCAATTGTGAAACAGTTAATGCACAACTTGCACAGAGTCTAAGGGCTAGTCTGCACTGGCAACACTAAACTGCTGCTGCAGCAGTGCTTCAGCGTGCCTTATGTAATCACAGCACAGTGCTGGGAACTCTAAAAAACCCACCTTCACGAGAGGCATAGCTATCAATGCTAGGAGTGGCTCCCAGCAGTGGTGCACTGTGTACACTGGCATTTTACAGCGCTGAAACTTGCTGCGCTTAGGGGGATGTTTTTTCACACCCCGAGTGAAAAAGTTGCAGTGTTGTAAAGTGCCAGCGTAGACAAGCCATAACTCATGCTGTTTTACGTAATCGTACAAAGCACAGGAGAGTACTGATCCTAGCTCTGAGTCCTTGATTCCTTCTGGGCACAGAGAGCAGGTAGGGCATCCTCCCCATGAGGCTGGTGTTACATACTGATGGCATGGCTACACTTGCAGATGTAGAGTGCTTTGAGTTAAACCAGCCTTCAGAGAGTGCAGAAGGGAAAGCGCTGCAGTCTGTCCACACTGACAGCTGCAAGCGCACTGATGTGGCCACATTGGTGGCACTTGCCACAAATGAGCGGTGCATTATGGACAGCTATCCCACAGAGCACCTCTTCCCATTCTGGTGCTGTAGCTTGTGGGAAGGGTGCGGGGCATTCTGGGTCCTGTCTCAACACCCCATGATGCATTGGTTCGCATCCCAGAAATCCCTCTGCTTCTCTCCACATTTGGCGCCATCTTTCAACGTTTTTTGTGCTGTGTGCTCTGTCTTCGCTTTCGGTCTGCGGGAATGGAGCCCTAACTGCTGAGGAATATGCCGACAAGTGTCGTCAGCACATCACGTTTGGCAATCAAGTTACTCCTTAATATCCAAACTGATAGTGAGGACTCCGATGATATCGACTCGAGTAACGCATACGGCATTGTGGTATTCATGGACATGCTCACCACTGGGGAACGCTGCTTTTTGGCTTGGGAAACAAGTACTGAATGGTGGGATCACATTCTCATGCAACTCTGGGATGATGAGCAGTGGCTGCAGAACTTTCAGATGGGCAAGGACATGAAATCGAGAGCTGCCCTGACGGTGTAGAAGCGGGTGGCTATTGCAATCTGGAAGCTGGCAACTCCAGACAGCTACCGATCGGTCGCGACTCAGTTTGGAGTGGGAAAGCCTACTGTTGGAATCGTGTTGATACAAGTTTGCAGTGCCATTAATTGCATCCTGCTCCGAAGAACCGAGACTCTGGGTAACATGCATGACATTGTGTCTGGCTTTCCACAAATGGGTTTCCCTAACTGCGGAGAGGCGATAGATGGGACGCAAATTCCAATTCTGGAACCAGTCCACCTAGCCTCCGAGTACGTTAATCAGAAGGGGTGAAAGCTTCTCTCAGGCATGAACCTTGGAGGTTCAACATCTGGAGGCTGAATTTGAACAGCCAGACAGCAGGGCTATTAGAGGAGCTGAAAGGATTAGGGATGCCCTTGAGGGAGCAATTTCAGGCTGAAAGCCACCAGTAATGTCTGGTGCCCTACACACGAGTGAAGTGCAGTGGTTCCAATGTTAGTAGGAATCTGTTTTTGCTACACTGATGTGCAGTGCCTGTTGCTTTCCTGGGCTAAGGTATCTTTTACTTTATGCAATAATAACGAATGTTTTCAAAGCCAAAAAATCCATTTATTGAAAAGAAACAACTGCTTGGGAAACAGAAAGGGCAAGGGGGGTGGGGTGGGGAACGGTACAGTCACGGATTTGCGTATGTCCTGTTATACTCAGCCTTCCTATCTGGAGTGCTGTGCAATGAGTGCTGCACTTCAGGATGGCTATACTGCATGGTGATGGGAGTTGAGTGCAGTGGGTAAGGTTTGTAGTTTTCAGGGCTGGGTGGTGAAGCTACAGGTGTTGGAGGCAGCTGGTGGCAATAAGAACCTGAATGTTGGGGAAAGTGGGTTGGAGGTGACATGAGGGCACAACGGAAAGAGTTTTGGGACAAAGGCTGCAAGGGGGGAGGGCACGGTAGTGCTCTGCCTGCATGGCTACAAGCACCTGGACTGAGTCCACTTGGTGCTCCATGATTCTTATCAGCCGATCTGTGCTTTGCTGCTGAAGTTTCGCGCTTTTGTGCCCGCAATCCACATTCTGCTGGCGGATCCTCCTTTCACTCTCCTTCCAGTCCTGCACTTTTAGATTCTCATTAAGTGACTTCTGCATTACTTCATGCAGCATGTTGTCTTTGCTTCTACGTGGCCTCTTCCTGATTCTTTGCAGCCTCTCAGCTGGTGGTAAGACAGACGGCTGAGATCTCAAGGTTGCATCTGGAAAGGTAAAATGCAACACTTAACAGGGGCAGCATGGTTCACACCAGACAGAGCAATGATTCCCCCTTACTTAAGGAGGGCAAGCACAGTCCACACAATAGCATAATTTTCCCATCCCAAAGCGAGCGCACATAACCCATGGGAGCCCCAAAATGGTGAGTAAGCACAGGGTCAAGGGGGACTGATTGTTTCATGGCTGTACTGCCTTCTGGGTTTCTGTGCCTTGGGGAGAGCCAACAGCTGCAGCAGGCCCCTATACTGAACAGTGTCCCCACATTTTCTACAGGAGTTCATCCTGGAAGATATCTTGCTGCTGAGGGTGACCTGGGAAGCAAGGGGGAGGGTCTTCTACTACAATGTGGCTTTCGCCCTGGCCCATATACAGCTTGTCTGTGTGCAGCAATGGTCCCTCTGCCTCTCACAGCATAGTGGTACAGATGTGTTAGCCTGACTGGGACAAGGACCACAGTGGCTCTCCCAAGAAACCTGTGCAATCGCATTGCCCAAGTTCTGGCTGAGACCTTTGAAGAGATTACGGTGATGTGAGAGACCACATCAGCGCCCTATTCTGCATCTAGGCATGCATACAGCCCTAACCCTCCTCACCCCAAGAGCCCACGGTGAACAATTTCCTTCCCAAAAGAAAAGCCACTTACTGGGCACCTCCTCTGGTCTTTGTCCTTCCCCAAGCACCGGCCGCTATGACTGGCTACCTTCCTCCTGGCTTGAGAACAGCTCCTGGCTGCATGCATCTAGGGATTCTGGAGTATCTTCCTCCGCCTCTGCACCCTTGTTCCTGCTTTGGTGCTCCTTGTTGGACTGGGCTCCAAAGCGTCCGTGGTGGTACTCAGACTGGAGATGGGGTCACCCCCAAGTATCACGTCCAGGTTTTTGCAGAAATGGCAAGTTGCGAGGGCAGCACTGGACCAGTGGTTTGCCTTGCGGGCTTTGTGGTAGGCATTCTGCAGCTCCTTCACTTTAACCCTGCACTGCAGTGTGTCCTGGTCATGGCCCCTTTCCATCATGTTCCTTGATATCTGCCTGAAGGTATCATGATTCCTACGTCTGAAACGTAGCTGGCACTGGACAGCCTCCTCCCCGCCAAACACTGATGAGATCCAGCACCTCGCCATTGCACCATAATGGGGATTACCTGGCGCGTGGAGGCATGGTCACCTGGAAAGATTCGCTGAGAGCACTCCACACCTGGCTGAGCAAACAGGAAGGAGACTGTCAAAATTCCCAGAGAATTTAAAGAGTCTGACGGTTGGTCACCTGAGGGCAGGGCAGTAGAGTTCAAACTGATGACCAGAGTGGCTAGAACAGGCATCGTAGGACACTTCTGGAGGCCAATCAGAGCGTATTAACAGACCAGAGCATCTGCACTGGCGCCACAGCACTCCAGCGGAGGCGCATCAAACATTATTCCTCATCGAGGTGGAGTACCAGAAGCGCTCTAACCGCAAAGTCAGAGCACACTACGTGCCATGCCAGTGTGGATGGGTCACAAGTTAGAGCTGCTTTAATGCACTGTAACTTGCAAGTGTAGCCATGCCCTGAGTGATCTTGTTCTCGTCTGCCTCAAACTTTCAGGCTTAAACAGCGCTCTTCTTCAGGTTTGGGAAACTTACTCATATGTCACAGATAAATACAGAGTGAGACAGATGTTTAGCATAAGTAGTTAAAACACATTTCAAGGGGCCTTTCAAGGTGAAGTGGCCTGTTACCCTTCCAGTGATAGGGAGAAAAAGAAATGGGTGGAGGAGGAAAGCAGCTGGAAGGGAGGTTATTTGTGGTTTACAGATAGCTGTAGTAAGTCATAAATCCGGTGTGTCTGTTCAGTCCATGATTTGTAGTGTCTAGCACAAAGTTAGGAATTTAAATGCCCACACTGCCTTTGTTCTGCCCCGATTAAGTTTCCACTGCTCCTACCATCTTTTCTTCTTTCAGAGGAGTCCGCTAAGCTAACTGCAGCTATTGTTCCCAGATGTTTTCATCTGAATAAGGCTGTTGAGTCCTAAGCACCTTCTTTGTGTTTGTCTGGTGTGTACCTGCTACAGGCCCTGTCAGCTGTGGTAGATCTACAAATATGGGTATGTCTACACTACCCACTGGATCGGCAGGTAGTGATCGATCCATCAGGGATAGATGTATTGCGTCTCATCTAGACGCAATACATTGATCCCCAAACACGCTCCCCCTCGACTCTGGAACTCCACCAGGGTGAGAAGCGGAAGCGGAGTCGACGGAGGAGCGGTGGCTGTTGATCCTGCTCCGCGAGGACAAGAAGTAAGTCAATCTAAGTTGATTTAAGATGCATCGACTTCAGCCGCACTATTCTTATAGCTGAAGTTGCATATCTTAGATCGATATCTCTCCCCTATCCCCCCACTCCCCACCCTCAGTGTAGACCAGGCCTAAGTACAGGCACTTATGATACAGGTTTTCGTAATACAACTTCACAATATTAGCCAGAATTCTAAAGTTTTACAGATATAGCCCCAGCTCATCACACAGAGCATAAGAAAGCTGAAGGAGTTTGGGTTTTGTTACCCTCTTTTCTCATAAAAAGAAAGGAAATAGTGTTGTGTGGATGGTGTTATATGTACATACATACAGATTAAAACACAATGCAAACATTATACTATAAATGAGTTTAAAAATAGTGAAAATATGAAGAAAAGAGTGAAATAAAATGTCCGTATGTATAGATGGGTAGAAAGAAAATGTAAGCAATCCCTAATCATAAACAGAAGAATTTTTTCAACCCTTTTCCCCCCTCTTCAAATTACAGACTTAAAAATAGCTATTGTAACTGAAAAATGCTCTTCTCATGGGTTTACCCTGCAGCACTCCAGGGGCTTTTGGGTTTGTCCCACCCATTGAGAATGACAGAAACAGCTTGAAAACTTCAGTGTAGGCCAGCTGGCATTCCCCACCATCATGTGCTCAGCTCCTGGTTTCGCTTCCTTCATAGATGACAGAGCAGCATCCAGTTTCTCAGTCTTTAACTCTTCTCAGCATTCTCTTAAAAATAGTTTCTATTCATGTTTTTTAGTGTCCGGACCACCCAAAAGCAGTCCAGCTGGCTTCTCTGACTGCATCTTGCATAGTGATGGTATGAACAGCTTGCTGCTGATACCATTTATACTGTTTAATGTGCAATCCTGGCATGAAGAGAGTCAAAAGGCTAAATCCACTGGAAAAGGTTGTTTCTCTGAACTTGCACATTGATCAGTCCTGAGATTCCTTCCCTAAGGAAATAAATTGTGTTTGTAGTTACATAAATTACCTTTAGTCTTACTATTCGTCTTCTTTAGATATGCTAGCTAGTGGTGGTACAATGTTCTGTATAAGCTACAGAACGTTGTATGTAAACATAATTATGTATACTGGCCATTTAAGGATACTTTAAAAATACTTACGCTGTTCAATGGAATATAAGTCTGAAGAGTCAAAATATATATATGTGTAAGCTTTGCCCAGGGACAAAAATGTAGCACTCAGGTAGCGTTTGTAGCCCACTCAGAACAAAGAAAATTTAGAGGGAACATTGTTTGGAAATTATCAAGCTGTCACTGTCATCTGTGAATGGAACTAGCACGAAATTTGCCTCTGCAATGCTAGATGTACGAGAGCACACATTTTGGTAGGGAATTCCCCATGTTAGGTAAAAAATGATTGATTGCAGTGACTTTAAATATCCAAGGAAGCCCTGCCTTCTAATCTGAAGGAGAGGCCTCTTCACCTTCAATCTGTGTGTGTGTACACAAATTTATTTTCTCATTATTATTATTATTTATTATTAAACCTAAAAATTTCAAATATCTTCCTGATGTGACAGCTTCCATCTTGGCCAGCATATTTGGATTCAATCTGGGACTTGCAAAACTAAACACATGAGTCTCTACAACTTGAGTTGTAGAGCTAAGCTCTGTGACTCTGACAGATTCATATCCTGTATCGATTGGGTACAGAGGGTGTCGCACCACACACACTGGCCAGTGAACTGCTGCTTTGTCCTTTTTTTTTTTTTTTTTTAATTAAACTATTTATGCTGTTGTTTTACTTTTTGCATTTTCCTCGATTTGGATAATGAAACTAGATTTGTCAGCTGCATTTTTAGAAACAGTTTTTAGTGAATATCCCTTTTCATATTCTCACTTTGTTGCTGACAGGGGCAGCTGGAGGTTCTCAATACCTTTCTGAAGGAATTCACCACCTTACAGAATTGATGACCTAATGTTGCAAGCACTGCAGGGGAATGCTTATTTTAAAAACAAAACAAATACACACACTCCTAGTTACAATAGGTATTGAAAATAAATTTGACTTGACCACAAAGTACAGTTTGTTAGATAGGAAACAAAAGGATTTCAGTTACTATGTTTTAGGGTTGCCAGGTGTCCAGTTTTTGACCAGAAAGCCCGGTCAAAAATGGACCCTGGTGGGACAGCTGAGGGGGCCATTAAAAGTCCGGTTGGCGGTGCAGGCAAGCTCCTTACCTGGCTCCGTAGGACTCCTGGGAAGCTGCTGGCATCTCCCTCTCCCTCCTAGGCAGAGGGATGGCCATGGGGCCTTTGCATGCTTCCCCCAGCATCAGTTCAGCTGCTCCCATTGGCTAGGAACCACAGCCAATGGGAGCTGAGGGGGCAGTGCCTGCAGATGGGGGCAGGGCACAGAGCCATGTAGTTTTGCTTCTGCTTAGAAGCCGGCGGGAGATGCTGACAGCTTCTTGGGAGCCACCTAAAGTAAGTGTCACCCGGAGCCCACATCCCCTCCTCCACCCCAAACCCCTGCTCCAGCCCAGATCCCCCTCCTGCACTCTGAAACCCTCATTTCTGGCCCCACCCCAGAGCCCGTACCCCTTCCCAACCCCCTACCTCAGCCCAGAGTCTAGTCCCACAACTCAACGCCCTGCCCCATCCTGGAGCCGTCTCCCGCACCCCAAACTCCTCATCTCCAGCCCCAGCCCAGAGCCTTCACCCCCTCCAAAACCCTTGCCCCAGCCCAGATCCCCTTCCTGCACCCAAAACCTCTTATTCCTGGCCTCATCCCCTCCCACACCCCAACCCGTTGCCCCAGCCTGGAGCCCTCTCCTGCATCTCAAACCCCTTATCTCCAGCCCCACACCAGAGCTCTTACTCGCAGCCTTCAATGCCACCTGCCTCCTGCCCCAGCCCAGGGAAAATGAGCAGGTGAGTGAGAGTGGGGGAAAGCAAGCAATGGAGGGAGGGGAATGGAGTGAGCAGGAGCATGGCCTCAGAAAAGAGGCAGGGCAAGACAAGGGTGTTCAGTTTTCTTCAAACAGGAAATTGACAACACTATTATGTTCTGTTACTCTATCTTTCCCTTGATGATCTATTACTATATTCTCTAAAATGCAATTATAATATCTTCTACAAAATGGTACAGAAATGTGTGAATTAGGGCTATCGATTAATTGCAGTTAACTCACACAACTATTAATCACTCACAATTAATCGTGGTTTTAATCGCGTTGTTAAAAGAATACCAATTGAAATGTATAAAATATGTTGGATTTTTTCTACACTTTAATATATATTGTATTAAATTGTAACTGAAGTCAAAGTGTATATTTTTTATTATAACTATTTGCACTGTAAAAATGATAAACAGAAGAAATAGTATTTTTCAGTTCACATCATACAAGTACTGTAGTGCAGTCTCTGTCATGAAAACGCAGCTTACAAATATAGATTTTTGTTACATAAATGCACTCAAAAACAAAACAATGTAAAACTTCAGAACCGACAAGTCCACTCAGTCCACTTCTTTTTCAGCCAATCACTAAGAGACAAACAAGTTTGTTTACATTTACTGGAGGTAATGCTGCCCTCTTCTAACTTTCAGTGTCACCAGAAAATGAGAACAGGCATTTTCTTGGCTCTTTTGTAGCCAACATTGCAAGGTATTTATGTGCCAGATACGGTAAACAGAAGTCTTAAAAGAGCAACATTCTGCGGAAACTACAGAACCCGAACCACCAAAGAAGAACAACAGCCTTCTGCTGATGGCATCTGACTCAGATAATTAAAATGAACATGCATCGGTCTGTACGGCTTTGGATTGTTATCGAGCAGAACCTTTTGTCAGCATGGACCCATGTCCCCTGGAATGGTGGTTGAAGCATAAAGGGATATATGAATCTTTAATGCATCTGGCACATAAATATCTTGCGATGCCAGCTACAACAGTGCCCTGCGAATGCCTGTTTTCACTTTCAGGTAACATTGTAAATGAGAAGCAGGCAGGATTATCTCCTGCAAATGTAAACAAACTTGTTCATCTGAGCAATTGGCTGAACAAGAAGTAGGACTGAGTGGACTTGTAGGCTCTAAAATTTTTATTTTTATTTTTGAATGCAGTTTTTTTGTACATAATTCTGTTTGTAAATTAAATTTTCATAATAAAGCAATTGTACTTCAGTACTTGTATTAGGTGAATTGAAAAATACTTTCTTTTTTTTTTACAGTGCAAATACTTGTAATCAAAAATAAATAGAAAGTGAGCACTGTACACTTTGTATTCTGTGATGTAACTGAAATTAATACATTTGAAAATGTAGAAAACATCCAAAAACATTTAAATATTTGGTATTCTATTAATGTTTAACAGTGTGATTGATTGCGTGATTAATCGTGATTAATTTTTTTAATCGCACAATTAATCGCAATAAATTTTTTCAATCAGTGGACAGCCCTAGTGTAAATTAATAGAAGTTATTGTTTTCATGGAGCAAACACTGCCCTTTGTTAAGAGAGTTTTCAGATATTTCTGTGTAAAACCTTAAGTTGCGTACATCTTAAAGTCGTAGATTTGAGGAAACTGGAGTTAGTAAATTGTGATGTGTCAGGCACACTACATTGGTGGCACATGTGGTAGAGGTGCTGAATAATTCAGCTAAGTAGAAGCTGAGTGCAGATGAATAGTATAGGGTAAAGTCAGACTTCAATTTTTTTCAAAATACTATCAGCATAAATAACTTTTTGATTAAAAGCATTGAACAATGGCATTTTAAAATTAAATCCTTGAGGATAAAAAAAAGTAATTTTATATAAAGAAGATATTAAAAAAATTATACTTAGTGTAAGTACTGATTTTCACTTGAGGATTAGTACCGTTTGAGAATTCTACTCAGCAGTCTTCACCAAGTTGCACTTAGTGGAAACTGAGAGTTAGTAGTTCCCAATGAAATGATCTAAACATGTGTATATGGAATTCTGATTTCAGGCCAGACATCTGGTGAGAAACTCAAGTAATTTTATCCAAACTTCATGTTTGTTAAATAAAAACAAAGATGGTTAGTCAATAGCTCACCCCCTGCCTTTGACATTGGTATGACTTTATTAACAAAACAAGAAATGCAGTGTTTGTTTTGATATAGAGGACTTTGAGTACAATACATTTTCTGATCAAACTTCATGCTTTTTTAAAAGGATACTACTTAATTAAATATAGTTGTATTTTTTTTTTTGTGCTAACCATTGTTCGTACATTTCTTTGCTCACATTCAATTAAGCAAACATTTTCTGTCTTTAACTTTACTATTCCTCTTCTCTCCGTCCCTACCCTCCCTTTTGTGTGCCTGCCAACATGACTGGTAATAGTGATTTAATTTTCTCTTGCAGAACAAGTAGAGGAGAACAAAACATTGATTTCTCTGGATTTCACAAATATTAGTTTATTTTATTATTATACATTGACTTAGAAGTGAATTTTAAGTTACATTACACAAATTGGATTTATGTTATAATACAGAGGATTTCTTTCTGTCTCACTTTAATCTCTACTCTCCCCTCTGCTGCACCCTTCCTCCCCCCTCCCCTGCCCCAGAAATCAGAACACAATTTTTAAGGTGGGTAAAATACTGGGCCTGAAGTACAGTATTTAAGAACCTTGTATATCAGTGGAAGTCAGTCTCGAATAGATTAATTTATAAGCTTTTCTGTGATGCTCAGCACCATAGTATCTGAGTACATTCCAAATGAATGTTAATGGATTTATGCACACAACACCTTTATGAGGTAGAGAAATAATTCTCTGTTTTACAGATGAAACAGCAGAGGCACAGAGAGATTGAATGACTTGCCCAAGATTACACATGAAGTTTGTGAGAGAACCATCAATAGAACCCATATCTTCTGAGTCCTAGTCATGCTATTCCTTCCCACGGTATCATCCTTAATCTTTTCTTGAAGAGTCAGAGAGTCATTTCTTCAACAGATGAAGTTACGGAGAGCCACAGCATTAATCACAATATGATATCTAGATATTACTTTGCTATTGGCAGTGTGAAATTACATTATTATGATTATTACTATCCTCTCTTGAGTGAAACATCACAGAGGAACAATAACATTTTCTACTTATCATAATGTTCTTTTCTTATAAATAGACTAGTGGAGTCCATTACTGGTTTGGGCTGAGGTTTTGGTACCTGATGCTCATTTTAATGCTTAGCACTAGCTGGAATTCTCCAGAAAAACTCTTTGAACTTGAGAGTTCAAAAAGTAAAGGATAAAAGACACCAAAGTAATATACTTTAGACCGTTTTTATGAAGGTGAGATCTTTGAAAATGGTGACTGTCCCATTTATGGGGAAAAAAATGTACAGGTAAGGGGGGAAAATTCCCCTTTCTCGCTCAATAAGTCACCTTCCATTCTGGAAGGTATTGCTCCAAACTAGTAACCAGTAAAAACGAAGAGGAATTACCTAGATCCAGACTATGTGTAGCATGCTACATCAGTCATATCTCTCAAATCCTAGCCACTTAAATGCATGACATTGTGGTATGTTAACAGCTTTCAGTTTTTTTAAAAAGCATGTACCTTATGTTGTGTGTTTTCCACCTTTTTTCCTTCACTTTTTTTCTGAATTTCAACTTGAAGTGTCCATTGAATTTTTGTTTCTATCCTCATCACTTTCCTGTTTCTCTGTGGGATTGTTTTCCATTAAGTCTCTTATTATTGTCTCTTCCCTACTATCTTTTTCTTTCAGTGTTCTTTTAGCAGTTTCAGTGTTTATTAGCCTTTTTACAGTACACGTACCATGATGATGGGAGCAGTATAAAATCCTGAATAGAAGGTTTTATTTACTTTACGTTGAGCCTCTTGTCTGTTCTGCTGAATTCTTCCTGCTCACATGCTCTAGTTTTGTCCATAGTAGATAAAGACCGTTCTTGCTTAAACATCTCCTTAAAATTGGTTTCAGTCAAATGGGCTTCAGATATGTGAAAGATACATACACAACTCTGTCTGAAGTGACTGTACAACTTCAGGGGAGGGATAGCTCAGTGGTTTGAGCATTGGCCTGCTAAACTCTGGGTTGTGAGTTCAATCCTTGAGGGGCCCACTTAGGGCGTTCGGGCAAAAATCAGTACTTGGTCCTGCTAGTGAAGGCAGGGGGCTGGACTTGATGACCTTTCAAGGTCCCTTCCAGTTCTAGGAGATCGGTATATCTCCAGTTATTATTATTAACTTCTCATTTTACTTATTTGTAAAACAGGAGAACTTGACAGCTTTCTAGGGTAGGAATATGAGGCCTTCGTCAATACTAAGGGCTGTCAAGTGCATGGAAATCTAAGTAGCAGTCTGTAAAGGTGTAAAGGTGACATTTGAACTCATGTCCTGGCGCTCCCAGCTCAGTACCTTTTCCCAGGGCTACAAGGTATTTGGATGGGAAGGCTTTGTCTCTCTTGTGTGGCTGCAGAACATAGCTTATTTTTCTGGTGCAGTGGAACAGGCAGCCTTACTGAGTCAAAATGCAGAGTGGCCTGCAAAATCTGATACGCTTCAGAGGTCTGAACCTCAGCTGCCATTGTGCTGCTACTTCTTCATGGAGTGACTAAACTCTGCTTCTTCCAGTCATGCATTCGTCACCACCTAGGGGCAGATCAAGGTTAAACAGAATAGATTAGCAGGCTTAGTTCTTGGGAGGGAGGAGCAGCCTCGGAATAACTGCTTGGCTGTGGGCAGGCAGAGCAGGGGAAACCACAGAAAGGTAGCTTCTCTTTTAAAAAAAAAAAATAAATAAAACAAAAATAATGTGCAACTGCATGGAAACTCCTTGTATTTTGAGCTATGACTCCAGGTGTTCCTTTTTGTCTTTTAAATCTCAGTTGGATTCCTTTTTCTTAGTAGGAGCTATATCTTATGGACTTGCTTCATATAAATGTAGCCTCAAGAAGTGAGAGCCATGATTATGGATGCCATAACACTGTAACAAATCCACTGACTCAAACACACATTTTAAGGAGCTTACAGTCAATGAAATTTTGAGATGCTTCCACGCCATCTGTTGGGATTAGAATCTCTCAGGATTGTGGATACTGTTAGCACAGTACCAAGAAAAAAGAATCTTTTATCAGAATTGTCTATTCAGCTACCATCCAGGGGCCCTCTGAATTATCACAGGAGTCCTGAAGAAGAGGAAGTATCAGACCTACAGAATTATTGGCCATTAGTTTGAAAGTGCTCTTAGGGATGAGGAGTTTAGAGAAGAGGGCAGAAGATGCTTGTGCTTTACACGAGAGTTGCGGCTCTCTCCTGACTTGAGTTATGAGAATTGATTCCTGTTAGAAGTCTCTCCGTCCAAATCAGGAAAAATATTGAGGATCCGGACCCCAGTGTTGTCTGTAGAAGAAGCCGGGCACCTAATTTAAGAAATATCTGAAAAGAGGACGACATTTCTACAACCACAAGATAGTTTAGGACCAGGGCCCTCACAAAGAACAGTAGTAGGCCAATTAAGTACAAAAAAAGCTGTCCAGAGAACCTTGTCAGGTCTGGCCACAGTGACGGTGGGGGAGAGTATCCTTAATTTGTTGTTTTTCTTCCCATGGCAAGGAGTTTTCCCACATCATTTGTGGTAACCTGCTGAAAAGCTAAACCGACAGCAGGAATTGAAGGAGGCTCTGTGTTGCTCAGAAAACCACAGGAGGAGTATTTGCCACACAGGCAGCTGTACTGGGGTAGGATAAGAGAGGGAGAGCTACCGTAGAATCTGAGTTACGAGTGGCTGAGGAGTGGAGGTTGTTTGTAACTGAACTGCTCATAACTCTGAATAAAACGTTATGGTTGTTCTTTGTTGTTTGTAAAGTTTACCACTAAACATTGACTTAATACAGCTTTGAAACTTAACTATGCAGAAGAATAATGCTGCTTTCCCTTTACTTTTAGCAGTTTACATTTAATACAGTACTGTACTGTATTTGTGCTTTTTTTGTCTCTGTTGCTGCCTGATTGCATACTTCCAGTTCCAAATGAGGTGCACATACAAGGAACCAAAAGTTGTCTCAAGATATTAGAAACTTCTGCCACATACACAGACCACCACTGTAGTTTTGTGTTCTGAGAGTTTGGGGAATGGAAAGTGGTGGCACTGAGAGAGGACTCTCACCGTGTGTCACCCCATACAAATTTTTTCAGTTGCAAGGTCCCAGAGTGCCCCCCACCCCAATTTTCTGAAATAAGAGGTTTAGTGCAAAAAAGCAGGGGAGAGAAAAAATGCTCTCTGCTGAGAGAGCAAGTTGCCAAAGGTGCTTTGAATGCAATGGAGGTAGTTTAACTGAGAACTTCAGCTGCTGCTAATCACTAAAGGGAACCTCATGTTTCAAAACTTCAGCCCAACCCAGCAGTGACCTCCAGAATGGTAGATAGGATGATGTGGAAAAAATATTGCAACACATAATTAGGACATTATGCAGTGATTAGCTTTTGGCTCACTGCTTTTTCCTTCCCCCTCTCTTTATTCCCCTTCATCTTGCCCAACATGACTATGTGATGGGCCAGAGAGAGATTTTCACAACTCTAGCCTGTTTGTTTAGCAGTCTCCTCTTCCTTAGTCCTTCACTCCTTATGCATGTGTTAGGAAATGCAAGGAGTGCTCTGTCTTGTGATCAGTATTCTGTTTTCCCTGATTGAGAACAGAATATGGGAAACTCTAGTGAGGCCTGTGAACCCTACATTAGTGATATGCAGGGCACCATAGTGCCACATGTGTTTCTAGGGCCATAGGTAGGTAGGCTGTCAGTTATTTAAACACAGAATTAATGTTTACAGCAGTTGTTTCCAAACTGTGGTATATAAGCTAGATATTTCATTCATTCACTTTTCAGGGTTTTTTTTTTTTTTTGAAAAGTGGTACATGAACCAATAAAGTTTTGGGAGCTGCCAGTTTAGAAAGTTGTGTGGGAGAGGTGTTGAGACTTTACTATATGCAGGGTAACACAATCCAAATACTGTGTGTATTCTGTGGAGCTCACATATTTTACTTTTAATGAGTAGTAATTGGTGATCTGTTTCAGCAGTAGTAACTCTCCTTAACTTTTTTTAAACTACACTGTTCTTTACAACAATGTAATTATGGAAGTACAGATGTGGCTTATGAGTTAAAATTAATTAATTGAAATAGGCCTTTAAAGAAATTTAACACCTGGTGTCAGACTTTTTTATTCCTAATTATCTCAATGTCAGAATAGTGCAGACTGTTCAGATTTCCTAAACTATTAGACATCATTGAAATCTTGTGCAGAAGCTATGATTTAAAGGACGTTTTAAGTTTAATGGAATATTTTTCTTTCTGTTCAATAATGTTTCTCCTTCAGTAAAGATTGAAAATATTTCCAGCTAATTTAATGAACAACTAGGCTCTTTCAAAACGCTGTATATTATTGATATTAGTGGGAATGAGGCCAAAGACTGCCTTTAGTAAAGATGGCCACTGCGTCAATTAACTTGCTTCTCAGCCTTCTGGTACACCTCCTGAGAGAGGCTGCTATCTCCCAGCAAAACCCACAGAGTCACCCACCCTCACTCTTACTTAAAAAAAAAAAACAAAAAACATAAACTTGAACGGCAAAGCTGTGGGCCATATTTAGTTTAGAATACATTTCTTTCTAAGGATGGATATTGTCCCAATTGCCCCCAAAATAAGTAGTATGAACCCAGGAAAATTCAGAGGCATAGTTAAAGTTAAGTGTTGAAATATGGAAATACATGCTTAGGGCACCCAAATAATCTTAACTTTGTAGAGATTTGGAAACTTGTTGCACAGTAATTATGATAGTTAACACTTGAGTGTTCTCAAACTATTGAGCAACTATGGAACATGATATAATACTAGAAAATACCTTTTATCAAGAAATTACTGACAAGCGCCTGAAGATTAAAAAAATTATGTACATTGTAATTAAAAAAGAACTGGGTGCTACTAAAGTGCTAGAAACTTTCTAGATTGAACACTGAGTAAATATGGCAACTCCTTGAATATAGTCTGTTTACTTTTGGAATGACGGATTCTACCTTGGCTGGGGAGAGAAAAACTGACATTTATGGAGATATGAACATAAGAACTGCCATACTGGGTCAGACCAAAGGTCCATGTAGCCTAGTATCTTGTCTTCCAACAGTGGCCGATGCCCAGTGCCCCAGAGGAATGAACAGAACAGCTAATCATCAAGTGATCCATCTACTGGGAAACACAGGCTAGGGAAACCATGCCTGCCCATTCTGGCTAATAGCCATTGATGGACCTATCCTCCATGAACTTTAGTTATTTTTTGAACCATGTTAAAGTCTTGATCTTCACAACATCCTCTGGCAGAGTTCCACCGGTTGACTGTGCGTTGTGTGAAGAAATACTTTCTTTGCTTTTTTTAATCTGCTGCCTATGAATTTTATTTGGTAACCCCTAGTTCTTCTTCGAGTGATTGCTCACATCCATTCCAGTTAGGTGTATGCGCCGCGCGTGCATGTTCGTCGGAAACCTTTTTACCCTAGCAACTCCAGCGGGCCGGCAGGTCGCCCCCTGGAGTGGCGCTGCCATGGCGCTCTATATATACCCCTGCCGGCCCGCCCGCTCCTCAGTTCCTTCTTACCGCCGTGTCGGTCGTTGGAACTGTGGAGCGCGGCATAGCTGTCCTCCACGTCCCTAGCTCTCCTAGTTATCTATCGTTTATCTCTAGCACTATCGTAGTTGTTAATTAGATTGTTAAATAGTAGTTAAGTTAAGTAGTTTGTAAATAGTTCTTCGCCGGGGGCTTAGCCCTTCCTGGCACCCGGCGCCAGGCTCATGCCTGTTTCGCCGGGCTTCAAGCAGTGTGCGGCCTGCAAGAAGCCCATGCCCACCAGCGATCCCCACGAAGCGTGCCTGAAGTGCCTGGGGGAATCGCACAGATCCGACAAGTGCCGCATCTGCAAGGCTTTTAAGCCAAGGACAAAGAAGGAGAGGGATCAAAGACTCCGAACTCTCCTTATGGAGGCGGCACTTGACCCGACGGCTTCGCAGGCCGTGATCTCGGCGCCGGCACCGGGTCGCACCGGCACAGAGAAGACTCCCCGGCACCGACCTTCTCCGGCACCGGAAGCAGAGCCAAGGCCGTCGAAGTCCACTGCTCCGGCCAGGCAGACCCGGCTAGAGCGCCCGGCCTCGACATCGGCCGCGGCGCCACCGGCACCGTCGACTCCGGGCCCGGCGGGTCCGTCGAGTCCAGTGCCGCCGAGCTCCCCCATGAGATCTGGGGTTGAGATAGTGGTCCCATCCACACCGGAGACCTTCGCCTCGGCTCGGGACCTAATAGCCCTGACTGAGCCCACTCGGCTGCCACCCCCGGTACCTCCGGTGCGGGTCGTGTCCAGAGGCAAGCCCATGATGTCGGCACCGTCTCGGGACTCTCGTTCACGATCCAGGTCCCGACGTCATGGTCGCTCCAGATCCCACCGCCGCTCGCAGTCCCGGCACCGCTCCCCTCAGCGGTACCGGTCGCACTCGCGGCACCGGTCGACATCAAGACGATCGCGGTCAGACTCCAGCCGCCGATACCGGCACCGCG
The DNA here is from genome assembly GCF_007399415.2 of Gopherus evgoodei. Lineage (NCBI taxonomy): Eukaryota > Metazoa > Chordata > Testudines > Testudinidae > Gopherus > Gopherus evgoodei. The sequence goes on from NC_044328.1 coordinate 48,828,371, forward strand.
ATTCCAGGAGCAGGTCCCGACGTTACTCGCCGCACCGGTCGACCTCCCGGCACCGAGCTGGTGGCAGGTCCCGGTCCCGGTCGACCTCCCGGCACCGAGCTGGTGGCAGGTCCCGATCCCGGCACGGAAGCGGCACCCGGTACCGATCCGGATCCCGGCACCGTGACAGAACCCGGTCCCGATCCCGGCACCGATATGACTCCCGGCACCGGTCCCCGGCACCGAGACGATCCTCCGTGCCGACCCGCGCAGACCCTTACCATCCAGGGTCGGCCCCACCATGGCCCTCTAGACAGCCGTCCGTATCCTCGCAAACGGACAGCAGATATGCGCTGGGCACCGACCGGCAGGCGGCGCTGTTCAGTGATCCGCTGCAGCAGGACCAAGGCCCGCAACAATGGGGATTCTGGACACCCTGGGCATACCATCAGGCCCAGGGCCCCCAACAGCTCCCTGCTAGGCCGGCGACTGCGGAGCGTAGGGCTCCTGAAGCCTCGTTGTCTCGCCCCCCTCCCTCCCCGGATGGGGAGGAAGGGTCCAAGCAACAAGACTCCGCTTTGGCTCCTGAGGCAGAGGCGAGGGCTGAGGAAGACCCACAGTTAGACACTCTCTTGCCTGGGGTCTCCTCATCCTCCTCCCCGGATGAAGCGGTGGCTGGTACCTCCTCCAACAGCCCCCCCCCCGCTGGATCTCAGGGCGCACCAAGACCTCCTCAGGCGATTAGCTCAAAATCTGAGTCTGCAAGCCGAGGAGGTCTCGGAGATAGAGGATCCAATTGTTACCATCCTCTCATCTGATGCTCCCACCAGGGTCGCCCTGCCCTTCATACGAACCATCCAGGCCAACGCCAACACCATCTGGCAGTCTCCGGCCTCCATCCCCCCTACTGCGAAGGGCGTCGAGAGGAAGTACATGGCCCCTTCTAAAGGCTATGAGTACCTCCATGTGCACCCGACACCGGGTTCCCTGGTGGTTCAATCCGTGAATGATAGAGAGCGTCATGGCCAGGAGGCTCCAGCCCCCAAATCCAGAGAAGCCAGGCGGATGGACCTCCTCGGCCGTAAGGTGTACTCGGCTGGGGCGCTGCAGCTCAGGGTCTCCAACCAGCAAGCCCTGCTGAGCAGATACGCCTTCAATTCCTGGGTGGCAGCAGACAAATTTAAGGAACTGCTGCCACAAGATGCTCGCCAAGAGTGGGCGGCCATCTCGGAGGAAGGCAAGAAGGTCGCACGCACGGCCTTGCAAGCCTCTTTGGACGCTGCAGACTCGGCTGCCCGCACCCTCGCGTCGGGAGTAACGATGCGTCGCATCTCCTGGCTGCAGGTTTCCGGCCTTCCGCCGGAGCTCCAGCATACTTTACAGGACCTTCCTTTCGAGGGCCAGGGCTTGTTCTCTGAAAAGACAGACCCCAGACTCAAGAGTCTGAAAGATAACCGAGTCATTATGCGGTCCCTCGGGATGCACACTCCCGTGACGCAGCGTAGACCCTTCCGGCCACAGCATCAACAACAGCGCAGGCCGTATTCCCAGTTCCGCCAGCGGCAGGACCTTAACAGGCGCCGCGGCAGGAATGGAAGGCGCAGGCATTCGGGGAACCAAGGGGGGCAGAACCAAGGCTCCTCTAAGCCCCCGCCTGGACCTAAGCCTTCATTTTGAAGGTGCGCCCGAGGGCGCAGTAACAGTTTCCCTAATGGATCCTTCCCCCCCGTTTTCCAACCGCCTTTCGTTTTTCTTCCCGGCGTGGTCCCAAATAACATCGGACCACTGGGTCTTAAGCACGGTGCGGACGGGATACCGCCTGCAGTTTGTTTCATTTCCTCCTTCCCGCCCCCCTTCCTCGTCCCTCTTCAGGGACCCCTCTCACGAGCAATTCCTTCGGCAGGAGGTGCAGACGCTCCTCAGCAAAGGAGCTATAGAGGCGGTTCCGGAAAACGAGAAAGGCAAGGGGTTTTATTCCCGCTACTTTCTGATCCCCAAGGCCAAGGGAGGCCTCAGGCCTATCCTCGACCTGCGAGAGCTCAACAAATACCTGGTGAAGTTGAAGTTCCGCATGGTATCCCTGGGGACCATTATCCCATCCCTGGATCCGGGAGACTGGTACACCGCCCTCGACATGCAGGACGCGTATTTTCACCTTGCCATTTGGCCATGCCACAGACGCTTCCTCCGCTTCGTTGTGGGGCCTCTTCATTATCAATTTGCAGTCCTCCCATTTGGCCTGTCCACGGCCCCGAGAGTGTTTACAAAATGCATGGCAGTTGTTGTGGCGCATCTTCGGCGCAATCGTGTCCACGTGTTTCCTTATCTGGACGATTGGTTGATTCGGGGCACGTCGGAACAACAAGTCTACAGCCATGTCCGCGTGATCACCGGCATGTTCGCAAGTCTGGGCCTCTTGGTAAACGCAGACAAGTCCACCCTGATTCCCACACAGAGGGTGGAGTTCATCGGGGCCGTCCTGGACGCCACTGTAGGCAGGGCCTTGCTGCCTCTGCAGCGGTTCCAGACCATGTCGGCGATCGTTCAGCGTTTGCGGACGGCCCCATTGACGTCAGTGCGGACATGTCTAACCCTGTTAGGCCACATGGCGGCTTGCACCTTTGTGGCCGATTACTCGCGGCTCCGCATGAGGCCCCTCCAGTTGTGGCTCATCAATCATTACAGGCCGACAAGGCAGCCGCTAGACATGTTAGTCACAATCCCCCAGAGGGTATTAGATTCTCTCGGCTGGTGGCTAGACCAGTCCGTGTTATGTGCGGGTCTCCCTTTCCACCCCCCTCAGCCCTCGGTGTCCCTAACAACGGATGCCTCAGATCTAGGCTGGGGGGCCCACCTAGGGACCCTGAGGACGCAGGGCCTGTGGTCCCAGGAGGAGGTGGGACTACACATCAACATGCGGGAGTTGAGAGCGGTCCGCCTTGCTTGTCAAACGTTCTGTCGTCAGCTTCAGGGTCATTGTGTCGCGGTGTTTACCGACAACACGACGACCATGTACTATATCAACAAGCAAGGCGGCACCAGATCCTCCTCCCTGTGCCACGAGGCGATACGACTCTGGGACTTTTGTGTAGCCCACTCCATTCACCTCACGGCTTCCTTCCTTCCCGGAGTACGGAACACGCTGGCGGATCGATTGAGCAGATCCTTCCTGTCACACGAGTGGTCCCTTCGCCCGGATGTCGCCCTCTCCATTTTCCGGAGGTGGGGTTATCCCCGGGTGGACCTCTTCGCGTCCAAGGGGAACAGGAAGTGCCAAGCGTTCTGCTCCTTTCAGGCAGGGAGCCCGGGTCGATAGCGGATGCCTTCCTAATCCAGTGGTCGACCCACCTGTACTATGCGTTTCCCCCGTTCCCTCTGGTCCACAGGGTCCTGCTGAAGGTGCGCAGGGACAGGGCTCACGTGATCATGGTGGCCCCGGCATGGCCCAGGCAGCACTGGTACACCATGATGCTGGACCTGTCCGTAGCCGACCCAGTTCTCCTGCCCCTTCATCCGGACCTGATTACCCAGGAACACGGGACCCTCTGTCACCCAGACCTGCAGTTGCTGCACCTAGCGGCGTGGCTCCTGCGTGGCTGACGGGCTCTGAGCTGCGCTGCTCCACGCCGGTGAGGCAGGTGCTCTTGAGCAGCAGGAAACCGTCCACAAGAGCGACATATTCGGCCAAGTGGAAGCGCTTCTCCTGTTGGTGCGTGGAGAGAAATCTCCGCCCTATGGAAGTTTCGGTAACCGACATCTTAGACTACATTTGGTCCCTCAAAGGGCAAGGTCTGGCCATATCGTCATTGCGAGTCCACCTAGCAGCTATCTCCACCTTTCACCCGGGTGCGGATGGTCGCTCTGTTTTTTCTCACCCAACGGTGTCTAGATTCCTTAAGGGGCTGGAACGTTTATTCCCTAACGTCCGTCCCCCTGCTCCAACCTGGGATCTTAACCTGGTGTTGTCCCGGCTCATGGGGCCCCCCTTTGAGCCGTTAGCTACTTGCTCCCTGCTTTACCTCTCTTGGAAGACTGCCTTTCTAGTAGCTATCACCTCAGCTAGACGGATGTCGGAACTCCGGGCTCTTGTGGTAGACCCCCCATATACGGTCTTCACCAAGGACAAGGTGCAGCTGAGACCACACCCTGCCTTTCTCCCCAAGGTGGTCTCAGCCTTCCACGTCAACCAAGAGATATTCCTCCCGGTTTTTTTCCCGAAACCTCACTCCTCAGGCAGGGAGCAGCAGCTCCACTCGCTTGATGTCCGTAGGGCTCTCGCGTTCTACGTGGAGAGGACCAAGCCCTTCCGCAAATCCCCCCAGCTTTTCGTAGCAGTAGCGGACCGCATGAAAGGGCTTCCTATCTCCTCCCAGAGGTTATCCTCTTGGGTAATGTCCTGCATCAGGACCTGTTATGACTTGGCCCATATCCCTACGGGCCTTGTGACTGCGCATTCTACCAGAGCGCAGGCGTCGTCGCTGGCTTTCCTCGCCCGTGTGCCCATCCAGGAAATCTGTCGGGCAGCGACCTGGTCATCGGTCCACACCTTTGCTGCCCACTACGCCCTGGTCCAGCAGTCGAGAGAGGATGCGGCCTTCGGAACTGCAGTGCTCCATGCCGCGACTTCTCACTCCGACCGCACCGCCTAGGTATGGCTTGGGAGTCACCTAACTGGAATGGATGTGAGCAATCACTCGAAGAAGAAAAGATGGTTACTCACCTTTGTAACTGTTGTTCTTCGAGATGTGTTGCTCACATCCATTCCGCACCCGCCCTCCTTCCCCACTGTCGGAGTAGCCGGCAAGAAGGAACTGAGGAGCGGGCGGGCCAGCAGGGGTATATATAGAGCGCCATGGCGGCGCCACTCCAGGGGGCGACCTGCCGGCCCACTGGAGTTGCTAGGGTAAAAAGGTTTCCGACGAACGTGCACGCGCGGCGCGTACACCTAACTGGAATGGATGTGAGCAACACATCTCGAAGAACAACAGTTACAAAGGTGAGTAACCGTCTTTTCCTGTGTTATAAGACGACGTAAATAACACTTTCTCCACACCAGTCATGATTTTATAGACCTCAATCATATCGCCTCTCAGTTGTCTTTTCCAAACTGAAAAGTTCTTCACTCCACTCGGCCAGAGCCTTCCTTCAAGAGGCACGTTTTCAGGCCCTGTCGGACCTGCTCTCCCATGTGAAAAACCACTTGCTCGCCACAACTCACACTGCCTGCAGTTTTTGGGCCACATGGCTACATAGAATCATAGAACTGGAAGGGACCTTGAGTGGTGATCTAGTTCAGTCCTCTGCACTCAAGGCAGGACTAAGTAGTATCTAGACCATCCCTGACAAGTGTTTGTCCAACCTGCTCTTAAAAATCCCCAATGATGAAGATTTCACCATAAGCATGCACATATGTCGTCAGTCATGCCTGACTCCATATTCAGCCTCTGCAAGAGTCACTGGCATCCGTCTACTGTCCCAACGGACATGGCCTAAATCGGGTTGCACCCAGTCATCCCTGGATTGGTGGTTGGACCCCAGGTCAGTGTTGGAGAGAGTCCTCTTTGCGGCCCCGGTCCTGTCACTGATTCTTATCTCTGATGCAGGGCCACTGGTTGTGGGACAACATGGCGTGCCATATGAACATCAGGGAGTTCAGAGCAGTTTGCCTGGCCTGCCAGGCTTTCTTGCCCCACCTGAGCGGTAAGGTGGTGAAGATCCTGATGGACAATACCACCGCAATGTATTACATCAGCAGGTAGGGTGGAGCCAGGTCGTCGGCCCCTTGCCAAGAAGCTCTTCACCTTTGGGACTTTCGTGCATCTGGTAGTCGCACACCTACCCGGGATCAGAAATGTATTAGCAGATCACCTCAACAGGACCTTCTCATCTCACCATGAATGGTCGCTCCATCCAGAGGCGATCAGTATGATCTTTCAGAGGTGAGGGACTCCCCAGGTGGACCTGTTCGCGTCCAGGCAGAACAGGAAATGCCATGTGTTCTGTTGGATCCAGGGGATGTATGGGGGCTCTCTGTCAAATGTGTTTCTCATCCCGTGGTCGGGGGCTCTGATGTACGCCTTCCCGCCAGTTCCATTGGTTCAGAGAGGCCTCGTGAAGATGAAACAGGACAGGATGAAGGTTAACCTAATGGGCCTGGCCTGGCCTCACCAGCACCGGTTTGGCATGCTGCTGGAGCTTTTGGTAGCTGCCCCTCTAGCTGGATCTGCTTTCCCAGCACCACAGCAGCCTTCTGCACCCAAACCTGGCGGTGCCACACTTGACAGCATGGCAAAACACGGATGAACAGGAATGTTCCACCCAAGTTCAGCAGGTCTTGTTGAGTAGCAGGAAATCCTCCACCAAAGCAACTTACCTGGCCAAATGGAAAAGGTTCACGTGCTGGGCCTCAGAATGGGATATCTGGGCTCAGCAGGCACTGCTGCAGGAGACCCTAGATAATCTTCTGAACCTCAAACTCCAAGGTTTGTCCCTGTCATTGATCAGGGTCCACCTGGCCGCCTTTCAGCTTTCCACTATCCGTTTCAAGGCAGGTTGGTCTTCACTCACTACATGATGGCCCGGTTTTTGAAAGGTCTGGCGTGTCTCTATCCGCACGTCCAGGATCCCCTCCCTCTCGGGGACCTGAATTTTGTGCTGTCGAGACTCAGGGGGCCTCCCTTCGAGCCTCTGGCTTTCTGCTCTCTCCTGGAAGGTTTCGTTCCTGGCAGTGATAACATCAGCCTGCAGGGTGTCTGAGACCAGGGCGCTTACTTCAGAACCACCCTATACCGTATTCTAGAAGGATAAGATCCAGCTGTGACCACACCTGGCATTTCTGCCCAAGATATTTTTCTAGTTTCATACTGGCCACGACATACTTACCTGTCTTCTTTCCAAAGCCTCATACATCAGATGAGGAATGCAGGCTGCATGTCCTGGATGTCAGGAGGGTGCTGGCCTTCTACAGAGATCGGACAAAGCTGTCCCGTAAGTTGATGCAGTTGTTCGTTATAGTGACAAACAGAATGAAGGGTCTCCCAGTGTCTGCTCAAAGGATTTTGTCCTGGATCATGGCCTGCATCCACTACTGCTATGAGCTGGCAAACGTGCTCCTGCCAGTATCATCAGCGCCCTTCCTGGCTCAAGTTCCAATAAAAGAGATTTGACTGTAGGGCTGCTAGCTGATTGTCCACACGTTCACATCTCATTATGCTTACCCAGCAGGCTTGAGATGATACTGGCTTTGGCAGAGCAGTGCTGCAAGCTAAACGACTGTGAACTCCAAGCTCACCTTCATAAACACTGCTTCTGAGTCACCTAGAATGGAATCGACATGAGCAAGCACTTGAAGAAAAAAAAACCTACCTTTTTGTAAACTGTTCTTTGAGATGTGTTGCTTATGTCCATTCCATTACCTGCCCTCCTGCTCTTCTGTCGGAGTTGCTGGCAAGAAGGAACTGAGAAGGCATAGGGCTGGCAGCGCCTGATATACTGACACATGAATGCTGCACTCAAGGGGCACCACAGCAAACCCTACGAATACCGCTAAGGCAAAAATCTCCGACCACGCATGTAGGTGTGCGCACAACTAGAATGGAATGGACATGAGCAACACATCTCAAAGAACAACAGTTACGAAAAAGAAGGTTAACTGGTTTTTCCACCATAAATATATTTCACCTGAGTGAATTTTATTTTTTGTATGGTTTAGGAAGGCAAATATCTGTGTTTTATGGTATAATATAGAAATGTTTTATTCTTGATATCTGTGTAATGAAATGGTAGCAAGTACTCAGCCCATGGGCTGGATCTGTCCCACACATAATTATGGCCTGCATAACTTATTTAGATTCTGCAAAGTCTAAGCTTTTATTTTTAAACAAATAAACTTCTGGTCCCCTCAAAGTTGTGAAATTACACTTCCAAACATGACCTGTGTGTAAATCAATGCAATTAAGTCTTTCTGAGCCTGTTCTGAACATGACATAATAACTGAGACTTATGAAACACCCCTGCGCACGCATAAATCTCACCCCGGCTTCCTCCATTAATCTCAATGGGTGTTAACGTGAAAGTCTAACAACATGTTATATATCAGCATTAATTATTTAACTATAGACTCTCCCTCACTTATGTAAGGATTCTGTTCCGGAACGCCTTGCATAACTCAAATTTTGCATTAGTCGGAAACGCATACCTGACCATTACACCCAAAAAAAAGAAAAGGGGGGAAAAACCAACCTATTTCTAGCTTACGGAACTTTTTCCATAAGTGTGGATTTGCGTACGCCAAGTTTGCATAACCCCGGGGGGTGCGTCTCTACTGTTGATCTTAGCAGATGGAAGGGGGAAGGGAGTGGGGAGTGGGAGTGAAGCCAATGGTTATGGGAATTGGAAGTTTCTTCAGAGAAGGAAATGCAGAGAGGGAAAGAAGGAGACAAGACATGCAGGAGGAGAGATATAAAGGGCAGAAGTAATGGTGATTGTGATGGGAGCCTTTTTCCACTGTTACTGAATATAACAGTAAAGTACTAAACAAATAATGGAAAATTTAGTTTATACTTAAACTCTTGATCTTTATGCAAACTTCTCATTTATATCAACATTAATTTTATTTTACTGAGGATAGCATATAGTCATAAATTTATACCACAGACCATGAATATAAAACAATTTAGCCCTTTCTAGAGTATGACTCTGACACGCCTCTGTAAAGTCATTAGTTCTTCCCTGCTCCCGTACTTGGAATCATGATTTTCAGCAAGAAGGCCTATCCATTTATACTCTTTTTTAGGTTCAAGCCTCTGCACATAGTACTGTGCAGAAGAGAGTATCTCTGTGCTTTCTGTTGACTGTCGTTTTCTAGTGGTCAACTTTAAGCTGCATACCTGATCAGACCCTTGGTTAGGCACTTCTTTTCCACCTGAAGCCTGAACCTAATTCTTTGTACCTTCCATTTATGCCCTCAAAGCTCTGTTTCCTGTTTATACTTTTACTTCGTCTCAACTAGGGAGAAACGGTCAAGCTTAGATCAGGCTTAGCTACCATGTGCTAGCTAAATCCAACATAAACTTGACCTTTTCCCTAGCATAAATGCAATATAATGCCCTGTAGCATGATTTAAACATTTTAGTTGTAGTCTAGGCTCCTGCTAAGCTAAAATGGAGCTGAGGTATTACACACTTTACAGTAGGAAAAAGATCGTTTAGATTGAGTTTAGCTAACATATGTATTAAGCCCTGCCTAAGCGTGAGCACTTCTCCTAGTCAAGACTAAGCCTTTAAATACTCTTCATGGTCATAGTATCTGTGAGGAATTTTTAAAATGTTTTTTTCTCCAGGATAGCCTCTCAGTCTTGCTTTAGTCAGGAGGAGGAGTCTCATAGTTCCAGGGTGAGCTGTGTTTTGGACCCATTAGTTCTTCTTGAATGCATCCCTCTGGTGATAGGTTTCACTATCTTCACACCTCTCTGGGTAGAACCACAGAATCTTGCCACTCTTGGATTGGATCTCTGTTCTACGGCCCCCTGTTTATCAAATGTGATGACACAATGGGCACAACTGGTTATGGCACCTCTAAGCCCTTTTCCTTAAAGAGTCTGTGACCACCAGCTGTTTAAAGTGACTCAAGAACAGCTGTTTTAAAATAAAATATTATTTATTCACACAGAGGTGCACAGCAAGCAGAGAAAAAGCATAAAACAAAAAAAAAAGCTTATATTCATCAGGCTAAAATGTATTCTTTCCTTGCAAGTTTTGGGTGAGTTCCACTCAGTCCAGACTACTCTACTCCTGATCTGGGAGATACAGACAGCTCCTTCTATCTTCTCTTAATGTCTGTTTGAGACTCTTCTCCAGCTGCTGCTTCCTGTTCTTACCTCCACCCCCCTTTCCACTCTAGGTTCAGTATACTCTTTGATCCTAGGCTCAGGCCTGAGAAGAAGAAAGGTTGCTAGCATGGCAGCAACCTGAACATTCCCCAATTAAGTTCCCCCATTGTTTCCTTAAGGACCCTTGGTATTTTTTCTGGTGTTACCATATCTCTTTCATTGTTTCATTTCCCATTTGTTCCCTCAATCCCCCAACAGCCTCCTTTTATTTAATTCCATGCGGTCAGGCAAGATAATATCAAGCAGGTATACTGAGGTGCAGATAATATCCATTTAAAAAAAACAAACACCTTTCTCTTTCTCCACAAGGGGTTACAACCATCAAAAAAGATGATGATGGGGAGCATCCAACCAGCAAAGACAAAAGGGAGGGAGAAAAGGGAAGGGAGGTGGAGTTTCAGCTAACGGGGCAGTAGGGAAAGGAGTTCATCTTCTGTAAAGGCTGAGGGCTCAGTAGAAATTTGGAGGGTGGGAGAAGGAGATCACTTTGATTTTTTCTGTAGGAGGGGCCCACTGCTAAAAATTTCTTGTTGTCCAGTCCAACTGTTATGTTTGATGACAGTTTGCATCTAAGAGGAGAGGATGCAAGCTTTCAGCAATCTGAATATTAAAGATGACACTCGTTGCTGCCATTGCCCTCTGAAAATCTAGAAAGAGCTTTAAATCCAATAAGTTCCTGAGACTGAAGACAGCTTTGACAGTTTGGACAGGCATCTTTATCTAAGGATGCAGTTGTAGCCCTTATAGATTCTTTAAATGATTCCTGTGCAAATAAGTAACTGTTTCTACCCAAATGATTTTAAGTCAGCTAATTTTTACCTGGGTCTTTACTTACTCCAGACATTGAGATAGCAAGAAAACACCTCTGTCAGGGTTTGAGAAAAAAATATATATAATATAGATAATTGTTTATTATTAAACTTGTGTTAAAACTATACAGTGTTCCTTCAGAAAACCTTTGTTGTCATGTGTCTTGAGGTAATGCATATGTATAAGGGATAGTGATAATAACACCATGTAAAACTAAACACTGTAAGTTAGTTGTGTAAACTGAATAATGTGAAGTGTATTGTTGATAGTAGTTTTTGTAAGTGGTGGTATATGATCTAGAGAACATTGGATAGAAAATATTTTTGACATGCAAAGAATTTTTATTAGGGCTGTCAAGCGATTTAAAAAAATTAATTGCAATTAATCGCACTGTAAAACAATAATAAAATACCATATATTTCAATATTTTTGGATGTTTTCTACATTTTCAAATATATTGATTTCAATTACAACACAATACAAAGTGTACAGTACTCACTTTATATTTATTTTTGATTACAAGTATTTGTACTGTAAAAAAACAAAAGAAATAGTACTTTTCAATTCAGCTAATACAAGTACTGTAGTGCAATCTCTTTATCATGGATGTTAAATTTACAAATTTAGAATTATGTAGATAAAAACCTGCATTCAAAAATAAAACAATGTAAAATTTTAGAGCCTGCAAGTCCACTCAGTCCTACTTTTTGTTCAGCCAGTTGCTCAGACAAACACGTTTGTTTACATTTGCAGGAGATGATGCTGCCTGCTTCTTGTTAACAATGTCACCTGAAAGTGAGAATAGGCATTCGCATAGCACTTTCGTAGCCAGCATCACAAGATATTTATGTGCGAGATGCGGTAAAGATTCATATGTACCTTTATGCTTCAGCCACAATTCCAGAGGACATGCGTCCATTCTGGTGACAGGTTCTGCTCTATAATGATCCAAAGCAGTGTGGACTGATTCATGTTCATTTTCATCATCAGCATCAGATGCCACCAGCAGAAAGTTGATCTTCTATTTTGGTGGTTCAGGTTCTGTAGTTTCCGCATCAGAGTGTTGCTCTTTTAAGACTTCTGAAAGCATGCACCACATCTTGTTCCCTCTCAGATTTTGGAAGGCACTTCAGATTCTTAAACCTTGGGTTGAGTGCTGTATCTATCTTTAGAAATTTCACGTTGGTACCTTCTTTGCATTTTGTCAAATCTGCAGTGAAAGTGTTCCTAAAATGAACAACATGTGCTGGGTTATCATCCGAGACAGCTATAACATGAAATATATGGCAGAATGCCCTTAAAACAAAGCAGGGGACATACAATTCTCCCCCAAAGAGTTGAGTCGTAAATTTAATTAATGCATTATTTTGTTAACGAGTGTCATCAGCATATCCTCTGGAATGGTGGCCGAAGCACAAAGGGGCATAGAAATATTTAGCATATCTGGCACGTAAATACCTTGCAATACTGGCTACAAAAGTGCCATGCAAATGCCTGTTCTCAATTTCTGGTCACATTATAAATAAGAAGGCGGCAGCATTATTTCCTGTAAATGTAAACAAACTTGTTTGTCATAGCGATTGGCCGAACAAGAAGTAGGACTGAGTGGACTTGTAGGTTCTGAAGTTTTACATTTATTTTGGTTTTGAGTGCAGTTATGTAACAAAAATATCTACCTTGGTAAGTTGCACTTTCGTGACAAAGAGATTGCCCTACAGTCTTGAATGAGGTGAATTGAAAAATACTATTTCCTTTATAATTTTTACAGTGCAAATATTTGTAATAAAAATATACCCTTTGATTTCAATTATAACATAGAATACAATATGTATGAAAATGTAGAAAAACATCCAAAATATTTAATAAATTTAAACTGGCATTCTACTGTTTAACAGCGCAATTAAGACTGCGATTAATCACGATTAATTTTAAATCATGATTAATTTTTCTTAGTTATTTACATAAGTTAACTGCAATTAATCGACAGCCCTAATTTTTATCTGATCAACAGAGACTGAAACTTTAAGCTTTTGAAATATTTGATATGTCTGTACTCCGACTATACCTGGAGTCAGTGGGACAAATTCATCTCTTCATGTAAATTATCACCAGAGTTGAATTTGGCTCGCTGACTGCTGAATTCAGATGAGACCTCGTTATCACATAAATATGTACAAGTTAATATTTAGGAAATGCTTGTTTTCTTGTGTAGCACTTGGTGAATATAACATTGTAAACATATTTTTCAAGTGTGTTACACACCAGTTTTTATTTAATTCCTGTCTTAAATCATCTGAAAATCTCTAAGCAGCAAGAGGAAGCTGTAGTTAATTAAACAACAGATGGCAAAGACTAATGTGGTGCTGACCTCTGTGAGGACTGCAGAATCTACTTAGTCTTTTTTTGGTGAAATACTGCTGCTGAAATGAGTTCTTATTGTTACAAAGAAAATGTCTTTAATGCATTAAACATTGTGTTGCAACACTGTAATTTGAGGAAGGCACCTTCTAAGTCCATATTTTCAGGTGCTTATGATGTATAGAGTACATTTTAGCTTCGGCTGTTTTTCCGTTACGGAGTCTTTTGTGTCACAGACCATGGGATTTTCCCTCCTCCTTGGTCAGACAGGAAGAATTGACAGTAATTGGAGAGTTTTAAAGCCCTCAAAGCGGGGCTCAAATTGGGCAGTGATGTGGATATATACTACTCCTCCATTTGCTCTGAGCTTCTATCTTGAGCTCCAGAGTTGCAGTTCTCATTTTAAAACAAAATCAGTCTCTAGCCCTTACAATTGTGAAGAAAAGCTTGGAAATGTGAAAAAGTCCCTCTTCATTTCAGTGAGGTGTTAATTCAAATGTCATAAGGCTGGCCATTCTGGGTCTGACTAATGGTTCAACTAGCCCAGTATCCTGTATTCTGATAAGTGGAAACTTCATGAAAATCTCTGTTTAGACAAAGTCACTGTTTTGTGTTTTGGAGGAAAGATTTAACGAAAGTTTTGACTATCTTTTAGTCTACTGTACATGACAACTTATTTTGGTGCCAAAAGTATCTGGCAGTTGGGTGAGTATCACCACTTCCACCTCATATCCTTTCTCCTGTCTCCCAAATCAAGAAGGAAAGAAGCAGGGCATCTGAGACCCACTGGGGAGTCAAGCTCAAGGGTCCAGTAAGGATATGGAGCACTGCATTATATTCTGAACAATCTGAAGAATCACATTTTGGTATCTGAGGGGGACAGAACTTGGTTTGTGGGTGGCGCTTGAAAGAATATTGCTGTTTTGTGGGGTCTCTGCACAATTTGATCCTTTGTCTCTTTGGGTCACCTTCAAGTTTCTAAGTTTGATTCCTGACTCACAAGGTATCTGAAGCAGGACAAGTAATCTGTAGCTTCCCTATCAACTATCTTGGATGCCTTGTTGTGTATTTGGAACCTGGAAATGCTTTTTTGGACAAAGAAACTGTTTGTTTCTTGTGCTGTGTGTCTCAGCACTCAAACGTATTCTGTGGTCTGGCAGTCTTCCTGTGCCTGACCTTTCCACTCCTGCTACTGGGAGAAGCAGGAGGGGGCCTGGTTAAATAGGAATTATGGCAGTATAGCTTGCAATTCCAGCCTCCTCCACCACATTGTAAGAAAGGAGAAACAATGGCATAGGTATACTCATGTTCTCAGAAGAATTTGGAACATTTACTTAAGATCTTTTAGGAAAATGGACTCCCTTGCATTGTTCAAAAATTGTAGGAAAGTCCTAAAAGCTTTGCAGTGTGTCATCACACAGTGAGTCAGAATCTGAATCCAAGAGCCAAATAGATAAGTCAAATAATTTTTGCTCAGAGAGGAAGAAAACCACTCCACTAAAGCTGTGTCCACATCTTGGTGGGGTAGAGGTGGTAACAGCAGATGAGCTCTGTAAAGCCTTACATGACCTGGGAGTTCTTAATTCAGCCTTCATCCACCGGTTGCTTATGGCCATGCTACTTTATGCAGCTGTCTTCTGGAAAGATAGTGAGCATGGGAATACTCTCCATTCCCACCCTTCCTTTCTGTGGCCCTAGGGCACTTTCTCTTGCCAATATTTAGTCTAGTCCTCCTCTTGTATGAGATGCTGCTACTGTATTAAGAATGCCGAGACTTTGCTGTAGTCAACTCAGAAGGGCAAATTATAATCCCATTTACATGATCATTTGCTTTTTGTGACAGTGGCAAGCCAGCACAGATATCCACTCAGAGGACTCTTGGGTTCCAGGACTGAGGGAAGACTAATCTTGGATTGGGAGATAACAAGACTAACACATTTTCTTTCAGAACAGAAGAACTCAAACTGCGGAAATTGGCAGAGAAGAACTGTAGAGGGCATGAATATTCTACAAGTTGACTGGTCGTCAGTCTAGCTAAGAAGGAAGTAAGAATCCAGGATCTGTGCTGTCTTGATCCAATCACAGGAAGTACCTTTATAGGGTAAATGGGATTATATTTTTTTCTTTAGGAAAGTACATTGCTAAGAAGTAAAACCAGATAATTGCATACCAAGTGCACTGCCTGCAATGCCATCTTAAAAAGGAATTGAGGAAGCTGCAGGTCTGATGGCTTTCCTCTTGTGCTCTCTACTAGCCTTTCTTGTAGGGTGCAATGAAACACTAATGTGTTTCGCTCCAAAACATGTTATTAGATTTGAATCTATGACTGGGTGAATGCAAAAATATCAGGAAATTCAAAGATAACATGGACTACAAAAAACATAATTCAGCCACTTGGCATATACATTTAACTGAATATACGGAAGTACAACACATGCATAAGGGGATAGAGTTATGGTGGTTGTGGGAACCATTACTTTGAATTTCCTGACATACTGAGCTTAAATTCTCTAATTAGAATTTCGCCTTGACAGTGATTTTTATTGACCATTGACCAATTATTTTAATTGTGTGTGTGTGTGTGTGTAATGATCAATGCTGTGTAGAGAATAACTTTTTATATTAAATGCTTATAGGACAGTATGCAGAGCAGTCTTTATTAAAGGGTAACAAATCTGAATGAACTTGTTCAAATGTACTCTTTTCTGTTTTAAAAGGTGTCTTTTCATGTGATTCTTTTATATAAATATGAGAAAGCCATAACAGAAAGTATGTGCAGTCAAAACCCTAGTTTTCAGGATATTTTCTCAAGATATACTTTATTTTTTGTGGATTAATACACTTGGAGATATTTTGGGTGATCTCTTAGGCAACAAGGGGTTTTCTCATATAGGTTTCACATATTGTCTTTGCTTTTTGTTGCTGTGACCTCATGTTTAATGAATTGGAGATGTATAATATGTCAAGAGGAGTAAGCCATGTGTGAGGGCAAGGGGGTAAGAGTTGACGCCTAAGTAGAACTGTTGGTGGGAGACAGATTTTCAGTTTTCCAAGTCTGTGTCATCTTTTGGACCTCTAATTAGGTTCTTCACACATCCTTCCTCCCATTCTAAGGATAACACTTTTGAAGGCAAACACTTTTAAATGGTAACAAGCAGACACTAAAAGGAAAAAAGGCAATTATTGTTAAAATATTTTATAACCTATGTGCTGAGGATCTCTCATTATTTTCTCTCTCTGTGGGGGCCTCTTCACACAACTACATGACTTTCTGTTCACTGTTTCCAAGGTCTGCCCACGTACTTCTCAAAGAGACATCAACTATGGCTGCTGTTCCTCCTGGTTACTCTAAGGCTCCTGCCACTGATTTCAAATTCAGGAGTAGTAATTGTGCTTTGAAAGAGAGAGAAAAAAATATCAGAGCCCAGAGGTGAATCAACAGGTTGTAGTAGATCCCATGACTGAATAACCATGTTTCTAAGTACAGAACAAAAACGTTAATTTGTGTCTAGATCTGCCTCTTGGTGAGGACAATGCCACCAAAAATTTATTTATTTTTCTAGATACTTTCTGATTAACTCAAAGATGTACATTGGAAAGAGAATTTGTTTTAAAATAAAATCTTTATTCATGAGAGTTTGGACCAAAACTGAAATCTGTCTTATTTCATGCAAGACAGTTTACCAGGCTCTGTATAGTATTAAAAACTAGCAATAGTAGTTTTCTTTTCTTACATATACACATGCATTTGTTGGTATAAATATTTAAATTCTCTCTTGCAGTGTGCCTGTGTGTATAAAAAAAATATGAATTGGACATTTCAGGCTTCTGATTTTAACGCCACTTTGTTGAAACAAATGTTACCGTGTTCTTGTAAACACTGAACTCTTTATAGGGTAACGTTAGGTTATAGGGAAGGCCTCATTTATGACAGTATGATCCTATTAATAGCTTGGAAGTCTGATCATGTATGGGATACAGTGTACTTGTTTCCTCATGAAATCACTCTTGCTACTATCAAATACAACTTGCACGTATGAGATTTTTCTAAAAATGACCCATGGATTTGTATTGAACCAATACATTTTACAGTCTTGTTTCAAATTGTACTTTGGAATTTGTTTAGAAAAATAAAACATCATGAATGTTATGAATAAACATAACATATGGTTCTTTTAAAAATCTCTACTTTAGGACGACGTAGACAGTCTAAACCCAGTTCTCAGGGACAACCCGCAGCTTCATGAGGAGGTAAAAGTCTGGGTAAAGGAACAAAAGGTTCAGGAGATTTTTATGCAAGGTAATTTGAGAAATGTGTTTGTATTATTTGTATTTCCCTTTTTGTGTGTGTGTGTGGGGGGGCTGTTTTGACACACTGGGTTGGATGGCATTTATGCCAAGTGGTATTATGATATAGCACATCTTCCATAGTTCAACTTTTCTAAGTAGGCCTTTTGAAAATCGTTTGTTAAAACATCAAAACACAATTGGTAGAAAAGCTGTGATATAAATATACACCCAGATTTTCAAAAGCATATGCATAAATGTTCATGCACAGGTTGTTGTTTTAAAAAAAAACACACCCTTGGTTCACACCCTATAATAATTATGCAGCAGTTTAATAATACCATCGGATTGAATGTTCGATGTTTTATTCATGATTTTGGTGTTGAGACTAGTGATGGTGCTTTAATCAATAAGCACATTTTCTTTTTTGTCGACACTGTAATGTGCTCTAAAGAAGGAAGCATTCTTTGTGATAACAAAGTATTAGTCAGAAGTACAATTGATTTTTCTTAGAACTGCTCAGCTCCAATAGCAATGGCCTGCCATTTATAGTTGCACTTCTTTCCAACCAGGTACTATTATATTGTGGTAACTGTATCTGAAACACACTCTGATTTTGTGCTGTATGAGGGCCTTGCTGAGATTTTGACAAGTGGCTTTCAGTAGTTGAGGTTTTGTAACTCTCAGTCCCCATTCCTGTAGTTGATGCTAATCCATGAAGTTGTTGGTTTTCTAGTTCGTAAAATGGAAGTTTTGTGAAAGCTGACATGAAGTAGGGGAAGGGGATTATTTGGAGCAACTTTGCTAGTAAATAATTCTAATGTAGCATACGTTTCCTATTGTCATGTAAGTGTTTGTAGGATCAAGAACTAAATCTCTAGTTAAATAAAGACACAAATTGTGAAGGACAAAATGTGCAAAACAACCAAACGGAATTTAAAGTATGAGCATGAGCAAACTAGAATTTTAAAGAACAAATCAGGCCAAACTTCATTGCTGCTTTGATAAAATGACAAAATTAGTGGTTGAAGGGAACACAGTAGGTCTAATATCTGAATTTTAGTAAAACATTTTATATATTCTTGCTTGCTGAATTTGATTTGCTTAGACATGATTGCTATTCCGTGGATGATATGCTGGCTAATGGATGACAAACAAAGACTACTGAAATAGACAATGTCCTCAATTGTGGAGGAAGTATCTAGTGTGGTGACACAAGGGTCAGTATTAGATTTAGTTTTATGTGATCTGGAAGAGGGAGTTAACAGTGTGCTGATTAAATTTGCAGAAGATAATGGATTGGGAGTAGCATGAACTCAAGTTAGGGCCAAATGCAAAGGGAGCTAAAACTGTATTTTTTCTTCTTATTTGTTTTTATTTGAATATAATAAAAACACACCTATAGAAGGCTGTAGGCACCCCAACCACATAATACAACAAAACACTAACATCATGAAAATAATTGTTCAAAAGAAACTCTGCTAGCCTGTCCCCTACCAAAAAGCTCCTTTTCCACCCCTTCTTCATTCCAGGAAGCTTACCCTTGTCAAAAACCCTATGAAACATGTTTTTGCATTATGCACAGAAGGTCATCAGGTTCAGGCGGTTACCAGCCAAGGGTTGGAGCAAGTTCCAGAGCCTCAGATCTCTCACAGAGAAGGCCTTGCCCTCAATCCCCTCTTTTTTTATAATGAAGGGGATTTTAGCTCAAGTACCTATGCTGACCACAGATGTGGAGGTGTGGCATGGGGAGAGGTCATTTCTCAGTTAGCCAGGTTCTACGCCATTTACCCCTTTTGTAGGTGATAGCCAGCACCTTAAACTTTGTGCAGAGACCAATGGACAGTCAATGCAGTTTCCAGAGCACTAGTGTCAAATGCTCCCAGCAATGGGGCCTACCCAGTAAAGCAAGACATTGCGTTCTGTCCCAGCTTCAATCTCTGAATGATTTTAAGGGAAGGTTGATTTTCTTTTTTGGTGATTTGGGTTCTGTAGTTTCCACAGCGGAGTGTTGCTCTTTTAAGAATTTCAAAAGCATGCTCCACATGTCATCCCTCTCAGATTTTGGAAGGCACTTCCGATTCTTAAACCTTGGGTCGAGTGCTGCATCTATCTTTAGAAATCTCACATTGGTACCTTCTTCGCGTTTTGTCAAATCTGCAGAGAAAGTGTTCTTAAAATGAACAATGTGCTGAATCATCATCCGAGACTACTATAACATGAAATATATGGCAGAATGCAGGTAAAGCCATGGAGCAGGGGACATACAATTCTCCCCCAAGGAGTTCAATCGCAAATTTAATTAACACATTATTTTTTAACGAGCGTCATCAGCATGGAAGCATGTCCTCTGGAATGGTGTCCAAAGCATGAAGGGGCATACGAATGTTTAGCATATCTGGCATGTAAATGCCTTGGAATGCTGGCTACAAAAGTCCCATGCGAACGCCTGTTCTAACTTTCTGATGACATTCTAAAGAAGCGGGCAGAATTATCTCCCATAAATGTAAACAAACTTGTTTGTCTTAGTGATTAGCTGGACAAGAAGTAGGACTGAGTGGACTTGTAGGATCTCAAGTTTTGTATTGTTTTGTTTTTGAGTGTAGTTATATAACAGTGAAAATCGACATTTGTAAGTTGCACTTTCACAATAGAGGTTTCACTACAGTACTTGTATGAGGTGAATTGAAAAATGCTGTTTTTATTTATCATTTTATAGTGCAAATATTTGTAATAAAAATATAAAGTGAGCAGTGTACACTTTGTATTCTGTCGCAGTAGAAATCAATATATTTGAAAAGGTAGAAAAATATCCAAAATATTTTATAAATTTCAATTAGTATTGTATTGTTTAACAGTGCAATTAAAACTGCAATTAATCACTATTAATTTTTCTGAATTAATCACATGAGTTAACTGCAATTAGTCGACAACCCTACATATTAGTATTGCTTTCTTTTGCTTCCTTGTCTAAAAATTGTTGGGGTAACAAGCGTCTGAAACTCACACAAAAAAAATGTTGGAAGAAGTGAACTAATGTAGAATCTTTATCCTGCTGAGTGAAGTGGCCTTTCATTCTTCATCAGGCTATCAAAGTCTGTGTCTTAATAAGACCAAGCAAGATAACTTGTTCATTCAAGGCCAGTTTGACCACACACTGTTAATAGAGCAACAAGATGTATTACAGTAATGTTTACAAGTGTAAATACAGGAACATTTTAATATAAGTTCCCTGTAAGTTGTGCGGCTGTGCAGCAGCCTATTTAGCACCGTGCAGGTGCTCAAGGAACCTGCCCTGGGGAGGGACGCCTCTCTCCCAGCCCCAAACTAGCCTGGCCCCCAACCTGCCACGGCTGGGGCACTCCTCTGCCAGCTGAAACAATGCTATGGTCCAAACTCAGCTGGGGCAGCCCAGACCAGACACACGCATGGCCCGGTGCCCCTCCCCTGGTCCAAACCCAGACCCCTCCTGGACCTGCTTGGGTGGGGAAAGGGGCGCCTATCCTGCAGCCTCAGCCCTGGAGCTGCCATGGGGAGAGAGCTAGGGGGAGGTCTCTGTCCCCACTGTAGCCCTGGAGCATCCTCCTGCACCCCAACCCCCTCATCCCCAGCCTCACCTCAGAGCTTGCACCCCTGGCCAGAACCCTCACACCCCTGCACTCCAACCCTCTGCCCCAGCTCTGAGCCCCTCATCCCTAGCCCCACCCCAGAGCACACACCCCTGCACCCCAACCCTTTGCCCCAGCCCTGAGCCCCTTCCCACACTCTGAACCTCTCGGCCCCACCCCTACCACATGAATGTTATGTATCAGAGGGATAGCCATGTTAGTCTGGATCTGTAAAAGCAGCAAAGAATCCTATGGCACCTTATAGACTAACAGACGTTTTGGAGCATGAGCTTTCGTGGGTGAATACCCACTTCCTCAGATGCAGCACCAATATGTGCACCAATATGAATCATAGATTATCAGGGTTGGAAGTGACCTCAGGAGGTCATCTAGTCCAACCCACTGCTCAAAGCAGGACCAGTCCCCAATTAAATCATCCCAGCCAGAGCTTTTGTCAAGTCTGACTTTAAAAACTCCTAAGGAAGGAGATTCTACCACCTCCCTACGTAACCCATTTCAGTGCTTCACCACCCTTCTAGTGAAAAAGTTTTTCATAATATCCAACCTAAACCTCCCCTACTTCAACTTGAGACATTATTCCTTGTTTTGTCATCTGCTAACATCTGCTACTGTGTTACACATCACCTCCATATTGGTGCACATAATAAAATTAATTCCACACATGGGTGGGAAAAGTTAGAGGGAACACTGATTTTAGCCTATCTGATATTAAATCCACAAATAGTAAAATGTTCTTTGAATATTGTATCTTAAGTATGTCATACATAAACAAGTATCTTTCTTTTTATAACCACAAGGCCAGATTCTGCTACCCTTACTTATGTTGAGTAATACCTCTGTCTGAGTATTCTCAGTAAAATTAGTGGGAATTAATTCCAGAGTAAGGTTCAGCTAAATGTAAAAAAGAGTAACAGAATCTGGCAGAAATGAATGAACAATATTTTAGTGTTTTACATAAGTTAGTTCTTGCTTTGAAAGGCTTAGGTTTAGTTATAAGCCTTTGAAAAAATCAGTTTGCACATGCTCAATAAAGACTTCAATTTTAGCAGCTAAAATCTTCAAAGATTCCATCCTCACTTAAGCCTCTCTCAGCCTTTAGTGCTGATCAGAGTGTGTGTGCGCCATCCCTACTTATGTGCTATCCCCTTACTGCTTCTTTTGTGAATGAAATGCACATGTGCCATCCCACCAAAGCGACTGAGTATGCTCCATCTTCTCCCCACTCCTCTCTGTGACTGGACTGAGCATCCTCCAGCCTAAGGCTACAAAAGTGAAAACAGATTTTCCCAGTAATCACTGGGATGGATCCAGAAACTGGAACTGCAAGCAAAGAGAGTTTCTCCTGTGCTCTCAATGACACCACCCACTGTCCTCCCACGGCACCCAGGCAGCATGAAGAAGGAAACTGTCTGATGTGAATGCAGAGGACACAAAAGCTGGTGCAGGAGAGAGGGAAACGAAATAGATTGAGACAAGAAGTTCAGTGAGGCTGGGACTGGAGAGAGGGCAAGAAAAATTTGGACTGGCTGGGCAAGGACACTAGAACTAGGGATTGAGTAGTAGAAGAAATTGGAACTGGGAGTCCGAGAGAGGGGATATAGGTGATTGGGACTGGGAGCTTGCAGGTATGAGACTTGAACTGATTAAGCAAAGAGAATAGGAGCCAAGTAGAGAAACGGAGTGCAGGGAGGAACTAGCTATGGGAAAGAGTGCTGAGAACTTGCGGAGCAGAGGGGAGATTGTTACTGGCAGGACAGTGAGAC
This sequence comes from Gopherus evgoodei, assembly GCF_007399415.2. Classification (NCBI taxonomy): domain Eukaryota; kingdom Metazoa; phylum Chordata; order Testudines; family Testudinidae; genus Gopherus; species Gopherus evgoodei. Next base: position 48,851,086 of record NC_044328.1, read on the forward strand.
TGATTCTATGAACTAGCAGTGGGGGAGGAACACAGGGAGGGAGAGGAGACGGACTGGACAAGTAGGTAGGGTACAGGAAGAGCGCTGTCATTGGCTGGGCAAACAGTCTGAGAGTTGGGAAGGAATTGATATTTGGACAACAAGCCCAGAAGGGGAGACTAGGTCTTGCTAAGCAAGAAAACTTTTGGAAGGCACAGAACAGAAAAAGGGTCAAACTTGAGAAAAATTGGCAGAAGAGGAGTCTTTGCTCACTAAATACACTCCCTGCCAGACCCAGGAGTGGAATCCAAGATTCCAGAGTCTCATCGTTCCTCTGCTATCAGCAATTATCAGTGAAATTCACTGGCAAAGTATGTGTCTCATCCCCCTCTAATGCTGGTCCATATATAGAATGACAACCTACTATTGCTGTCAGTTGCTCTGTTAGTTCAAGTGTCAAAAATCTGTGTCATGGATCTAAGATTCCAATCCTGCTGATGGATCGTGGGTGTCAATATTATGCCACATGATGGAATTTCTGTTTTTTTTTCAGTTTGCTCTTTTAAAACCCTAGGAAACTACAGGCAAAAACATTTTTGTTGCTATGTCAAGCTCTCAAAAATTAGCAAATGCCAGGATTAAGGTTGTCTGTGCAACTTTAATTTGGTCCCCTTGTCATATGCATTATGATACTGTCTTTAATTACATTTGGACCCCTTCTACATTCAGTGCACAAGATGGAACTGCTTTGGGGGTGAATCAAGGTTGTATAGTGAAGGATACTATTGCCTGTAGGATCTCTGTTCCGTTTGCTGCAGAATTTGGAAGGTGTATAGTGAATGAGGCGATGGGTTGCAGAAAGAGAGAGAATGGTCTCATGGTTAAGGCATTTGAAAGCTGCCTTGGGGAAATACTATCCCTGTTTCTGACACACAGTTCCTATGTGATATTTAGCAAATCACTTAAATCAGACTTTTTCACAGGTGCCCACTAACTGTTTCTCATTTTCTGGATATCCAGCTTGGGACCCTAAGATCTAATTTGCAGAAGTGCAAATCACAGCTGCAACTGAAGTCAATAGGAGCTGTGCTTTGAACATAGCAAGTGCAATATAATGCTAAGTACTTTTAAAAATCAGGTCCTAGAAGTCTCAAATTGAGCTCCCAAAATTGTGGAAACATTTGATCCTTATCTTCGTGCCTCAACTCCCTAGCTGCAAAATAGGGTTAAAACCACCCCTTCCTCTGTCAGAGGCATTGTAGAAGGTAAATTAATGTTTGTGACACATTCAGATACTGTAGTGATGAGAGAGAGGCCAGGTATACTATAAACATACATTGGTATAACTAGGTCACTCAGGTGTGAAAAATCCACATCCCTGAGCGACGCAGTTGTACTGACCTAACCGATGCAGTAGACAACTGTGTCGACGGGAAGGCTTTTCCCGTCGACACATCTACCGTCTCTCGCAGGCGTGGATTAAATGTGCCAATGAGAAAAGCTCTCCCATCAGCGTAGTAGTGTCTTCACTGAAGTGTAACAGCGGTGCAGCTGCTCTACTATAGCATTTTAAGTGTAGACCTGCCCAGAGATAATGAAAGTGAGTGGAACACGTTTCTAATGGTCATGTCATGGTTGTGGGAAAACGATTGAAAACATGAACCCTACGATCTCAGAAAGCAGAAGGCAAGTCTCATAATTTGTAATGCTTTAGGATGACGATGCTGAGCTGTCTCATCTATGTTGTGTATGTAGCCTTCTTTTAAACTTGAATTTGTTCATATACTTTTAAAGGACAGTGTTTAAGATTTCTTTAATAAAGTTACACTTTTTAAAACTAGAGCACAATTCTTTTTTTTTAATTAAGGTAAAGTTACAATAAAATGTTAATATATACTACATTGTATATTACTTATTCAGGGTCAGGTTAATAGTCAAAGAACCTGGCAAAAAGTTCTGTTTTGCTGGCTGGGGAGCTTTCCTCTGAGTACACTAAAAAGAGTCACCAAATTTCTAAATACCTTCCTACTTTGGGGCATTTCTCTTCTGTGTATACTTGGTGTGAAAGCTTTTCCATTACAAGGACAGTCCTTATTTTTCTGTACAACAGTACCATAGCAGGATAAGTCACATTTTTCCAGTAATGTGCAATACAATGTCTTAAATAAAAAGGAATTATTGTTCTGTGTAAAATGTAGGTATTTTATTGGAGCATTAAGTAAGCAGATCAGGGGTCTCTTCAAAGCCAGCATTTTGTCACAAAATAAATCTCTTTAATAATATCCTCCCCAAATCATCTAATTCCTGAACACAAACACCACATTTGAGATTATGGTCCCCATTTCCTGCAACCCCTCCAACAGAGTGCTCCCTAGTAGCAAAAATGTGGCATCAAATGCCATCTATACAGCAGTAGATTACAAAAAAAAATTCTTTGAGTCACACAAACTGAAGATGTATATCCCTATTGACATATACAGACCACTTATTCAGCTCAGTTCCTTTGTCCAAATCCCTATCCCATCTTTTCATCTGAGTGGTTTTCTTATCAACATCTTTTTTTAATCAAAATGATACATATCTTGGAAACTAAATCTTTTTGTTCCAGCTTGCTGCTGGATCAACTCCTCACATCTGATGAAAGGTCTAGAGAGAGCTGTCTTTTATTCAGATTTCACAATAAAATGTTTGACTTGTAAATCTGAAAAATATGGGAACTTCATCTTTACAGTATTACATATCTCTTGACCTGATTTCAGATCAGGTTGCAGGAACAGCTGTCCAAACTGAGTAAGCTCAGCTTTTACCCACAATGCATAATCACTTAGGTATTTCCCACACGTAAATGCCTAATTATTAATGAAAATACTGTAGTTAAGGATGAGGGGCCTCAATGAAAGGAATTTGACAAATTTGTCCAAGGCTGCTAACGTGTTCTGGATGAATGGGTGAATTTATTTATTTATTTATTTACTTATTTGTTTATTTTGGTTGCCTATATTTCTTTTTAATGAAACAAGTATCAGAGGGGTAGCCGTGTTAGTCTGGATCTGTAAAAGCAGCAAAGAATCCTGTGGCACCTTATAGACTAACAGACGTTTTGGAGCATGAGCTTTCGTGGATGAATACCCACTTCCTCAGATGCATGTATCTGAGGAAGTGGGTATTCACCCATGAAAGCTCATGCTCCAAAACGTCTGTTAGTCTGTAAAGTGCCACAGGATTCTTTGCTGCTTTTAATGAAACAGTTACTTTAAATAGTTGTATTTGGGCTCCAGTCGTATTCAGGTTTTACCCAGAGTTCGGATGGTCCGTCATTAATCCAGCTGAATTGTTGTGCATAATAACAATAAGTCAAATTAGGGTATGCTAGTTCACCTCTTTTTATAGGCTTATACAGAACTTTAGAACTCACCCTTTTTCTTTTATGACTCCATATGAATTTTAATAGCTCATCATGCCATATTTTTAATGTCATGTCAGAGAAACCAACAGATATGCACTGAAACAAAAATAACTTTGGGAGGACATTCATTTTTACTGAAGCTAGCCTGCCTAGCCACTGAATTTCATATTTGTTCCATTCTTCCAAGTCTTTTCTGATTTTACTTCACTGTGGAGGGTAATTATTTTTTCTCTCCACCAGTATTTATTCCTTAATATTCAAAGATTTTTTTACCCATTTAAATTTATGTAGCTGACAGTGGTTTTTGACCTTTCTGGGGCTATTAAATCATAGTTTATTTTCATGCCTGATACTTGACCACATTCCAAAGTCAGTTATTCTATTATTTTTATGGGACTTCTGTATCCTCCAAATATAACAAGACATCCTCAGCGTACAACCTATTTTCTGTTCTAATCCAGAATATCTTGATGCACTTTACTAAGTGCATTTTCTCACATTTATTTGCAAATGGCGTTATTGCAAAAGCAACCAACGGGGGATAAGGGCAACCCTGTGTCATTCCCTAGACAAATTGAAAGACAAATGTTTGATGGCTATTAACCAAAGCAGATGCTTAAGGATCAATATACAAGACCAATATGCCTCTACAAAACTGATTCCCAAAACCAAACTTTACTAAAATCTGTCTGAAGTAGTCCCACTCCAGCCGGTCAAAGGCTTTCTCAACATCCAGAGAAAGAAGCGCACAGGAAGAATTGTGAGAATTAACATTGTAGATTAAATTCAGAGTTCTTCTGAGATTATCAGATAGATGCCTGCCAGCAATTAGCTGAGACTGGTCTGGGTGAAACTATTTGAGCAAAATGACACTCAGTCTTTTTTGCTAGCAGCTTGGCATAAGTTTTAGCATTCACATTAATTAAGAAATAGGTCTATATGATACACAACTGGAAAGATATTTTCCTTCTCTAGGAATGAGTACAATTTCTGCCTCCATCTATGAATCTGGAATCTCATCTCCCTGAAATATACCGTTAAATCATTCATTTAAAATAGAACACAATTCTTTCCATCTTTTTCCGGCTTGTTATGGGGCCACTAGAAGAGGTTGGGCCACTTTGCTTTTCTGAACTACCTCAGTGGAAGTAAACTTTGTGGTCAGTGATGGACAAACTTGGCAGCTGCAGAACCCAAACACGGAGATCTAAATTTTCTCCTGAAAAAGCATCTAAGCATGTGATCAGCCTGTTCAACAACATCTGTATAATCCTCTGACACACACTCTTGCCTTTCAGCTTATTCTTTTATACCTTTTGTGGTTCGGGTTTTTTTTCATGATTTGTCATTACAGCTGCAGCAGGAGTTAGTAAGATAAGAAAACTGTTGTTTGAAAACATTAGCATAAATGACATTAGAATCACTAAATCATGTTAAACGTTCCCAGGCATTCCAAAATGTCTTTTTGAATCAGAAGTAAAATGCACAAGCTGGCCAGTGTGCTAGATACACATCTGGTTTGTTACTCATTCCCTGTGCATTATATAGTATTATATAGTATTATAAATGCTACATGATGAAAAAAAAATTTTTGGAGGAATTTCTCAGTTTTTCTGTAACATTTTCCTTTTAAAGGTCCATATTCCTTAAACGGATATAGGGTGAGAGTATACAGACAGGATTCTGCCACCCAGTGGTTCACTGGTATAATTACTCATCATGATCTCTTCACCCGCACTATGATTGTTATGAATGATCAGGTAAATATTATGACCCTTATTCAGAAAAGTTTTATGCCCAGCGTAAATGTTTGATATTTTTTGAAGTGTTGTGGTGGTGTTAGATTTATTATGCTGTTCACTTCAAATGGGTACAAGTATATCTCTTATTAGTCTGAAAGTGATGTTTAAATAATATGCATTTAAGCAATAAATCCAACGTCTAAGATTTTAGGTTCTCTTATATAATCATTACCTGATTATTGAAGTGCTTGAAATGAAGTAATCTAGAACCAGGAATCAGTGTTTAATATCGACTCTGCTTCGAATTTGTCTCCTATCACTCTGGTAATGATAACTTTTTTCACAAGCAGTTAAAAATCTCTATGAGTAATGTGATATTAAGCATTTATTGTAGTACCTTTCAGTTGCAGTTGCTGCTATTCCTAAAAGGTTACAACAAGAATTTTCATGGAAAAATGGAGAATTGTGTTCCAAGAGAAACCTGGGAGTATTAACTTAGTGTTAATATAGTAAATGACTTGTCTTCCTTGAAGTGACCAACAAAATCAAATGTCAGTATGCAAATTTAGGTCTAACTTAATGTTCAGATTCTTTATAATTAACTTGCAAATTTCTTGATATGAATCTGTCGTCTAGCTCTGCATTTTGCCATTCTCTTTCACCAGTTACTTTCCTCTTCTCTTTATAGCCAGATTGTAATCAGTTTTTACAAACTTACTTAATGGTCATCTTCTAAGAAGAGTTTGATGGCTTTCCAGTTTATCATTATCAGGTTGGAGAAAAAAGGAGCCAATGTAATAGTTGTCTAATAAAACTGTTAACTTGAACACAGGATGATAATGCTTGGGTTTTGCCGCTTCCCCATTCCACTGAGAAGTCCTGCAGCAGGCTAGCTTGTCAAAATCAACTAGGGTTTTCCTTTGGGTACTTTTTCAGTGTACCAAATGTACTATGTATTTGCACAAACATTGATGTAGAAATATAGGGTAGACTATGTCTAAAAAACTGTTAATTATGGTTTTCTTCTTCTTTTAATAAACCAGGTGTTAGAACCACAGAATGTTGATCCTTCTATGGTTCAGATGACCTTTCTAGATGATGTTGTTCACTCTTTGTTGAAAGGTGAAAATATTGGCATCACATCACGTCGCAGGTCTCGTTCCAACCAGAACAGCAACACAGCCCACGTAGATATACTTTCTCTTTTTACTTAAGTGATGTTTTGGTTTATTGTAAATGTTGAATATCTGTATTTAAACAGATTAATTAGGATCATGTTTGGTGTATTAATTATTTGATTACTTTCAGGGGCATTATACACGTGCTCAAGCAAATAGTCCCAGACCAGCCATGAATTCCCAAACTGCAGCACCAAAACAGAATTCTCACCAGCACCATCAACAACGGAATGCTCGTCCAAATAAAAGGAAGGGCTCAGATAGCAGCATGCCTGACGAGGAGAAGATGAAGGAAGAAAAATATGATTATATAGGTCGAGGAGGTAGGAGCAGTTTTGGAAGGGGAGGGAGAGAAATTCTTAAAACTGTACCTGACTAAAAATACAAATATAATTTTTCTCCTCTACAGAAAATCCCAAAAATAAAAATAAACACTTTATTAGTAAAAGAAGAAAACCCGAAGAGGATGAAAAGAAACTAAGTATGAAAAGATTGAGGACAGACAATATCTCTGACTACTCTGAGAGCAGTGACTCAGAAAATTCAAATAAAAGATTAACAGATTCTTCATCAGAGCAAAATTCAGAGAATGAGTTGAAAAGCAAGAACACTTCAAACATAGGAGAAGAAGGAAACTCCCAGGGTAGTGAGAGGATAGAGGAACAGACACTAATAGATAGGCAGTCTCCATGGGATGAAATACAAGCAGATAAAAATCATCAAGGTGCAGAAAGACTGAAGTCAGCTGAATTAGACCAACAAGAAAAAAATTCACTCCATCCAGCAGAGCAGCTGAAATTTTATGGTCAGAGTGCCAGTGATGCACATGTTCAAGAGTGCAATGTAGAAAATCGGCATACTATGGATTTGTTAACAAATGAGCAGTTTGTACCCAGGCCTCCTACACCAAAATGTGGTGTTGATGCAACTAATGAAAACAATTCTGATGAGGAGAGCCAGGAAAATGCTGCAAGTACCTTTGGTTTGCAAACACTTCAGAAAATAGTGTCTTGTGGCAGCAATTTAAAACATCGGTTTACAAATGTAAATTTTCAAGAAGTAAGAAAACAAGAAACTGATCAGAGTTGGGTTAGCAATGTTGTCAGTAAAATGGATTTGATACAGTCTGGGATTATGAAAACGACAGTAAATGAACATTTAAATCCTGAAAAAGAAAAAGTTCAGCATGGCTCATTTGTGTCTTCATTAAATGTAGTTTCATTAGCTGAAGAGGGTAAACTCCATAAACGAAGTCCAGCCCCTGATGCTGTGAAGTCAAAATCTAGTACTTCAGTTGATCATCCTAAAACAAAGTCAAATTCTTCACCTGATGTTAAGCCTAAACTCACCCAGTCTCCTGATACTGTGAAGTCAAAGGTTAGTTATGAGACCAGCCATGTTACTGGAGTATCAAGGTCAGCAAATAAAACTGAGCATGATATGCCTAGGTCTAGTTTTCATCCAGTTCCAGCTAGAGTTAGTGCTTTAGAAGCTACTAAAAGTCCTCTTATTATTGACAAGAATGAACATTTCACAGTATACAGGGATCCCACTCTTATTGGTCAAGAAACAGGAACTAATCACATTTCACCTTACTTACATCAGCATAATTATCCTCTTCATTCCTCATCCCACAGAACCTGTTTAAATCCAAACACCCATCATCCTGCATTAAGTGGTGCACCCCATCTATTAACTGTGTCTTCAAATCAGACTCCATTATCTGCTATTAACACTCATCCTCTTAGTACTGCATCTCACCATTCTGTTCATCACCCTCATCTACTTCCTGCAGTGTTACCTGGAGTGCCTACAGCTTCCTTATTAGGTGGCCATCCACGACTAGAAACTGCTCATGCCAGCAGCTTAAGCCATTTGGCATTAGCACACCAGCAGCAGCAGATGTTACAGCACCAGTCTCCACATCTTCTTGGACAAGCTCATCCTTCTGCTTCATATAATCAGATAGGACTTTATCCAATTATTTGGCAGTATCCAAATGGAACACATGCTTACTCAGGACTTGGTCTACCCTCATCTAAATGGGTCCATCCAGAAACTCCTGTTAATGCTGAGGCTTCTTTAAGAAGGGTAAGTGATTCTGCTTTCTTTATTATTACTTTTAATAGTACTTTAAGGTCACTGGTCTCTATGTGCAAGTGCGCTGGGTTACAAAAATAATTGTTAGCCCATTTCCCAGCAGTTGTCCATTTTCCATGAAAATGTTTTTTTTTTCTTCTGTGCAGTTTTGCCAAGAGCATATAAGTATGAGTGTTCCGGTAAGATGACTGTTTCATAATGCACATGAACAGGGGGACCAAACTAAGATGGCATTGGCAACTTGAATTCTGGTCTTTTCTAGCTTTTACATGCTTGACTTTGTAATTTTAACTGACTTTTAACATAGCTGTTTGGAGAGGGGAGATGGAGAGGAGAGGGCAGAGGTTGCACATAACTTCCTATGGTTTTTAAAATACCAATTGAAGATATAAACACTTCATCTTGTGGAACTATATTGGGTCATCAGTAAGGTTAGGACCTGTAGATCCACAGCACAAAACTTTACCACTTGAAGTTAATCGTATATCTGGTAGCAATTCACTATAGGGACCAGATACTGGAAAAACTTTAAACAATCTTTAAACAATTCCATGCTTGAATAATGAGAGGCAGTAGGAATGTAGTACTGGCCACCTGACCAGAATGGTAACAGTGATTGTGAAATGCTCAGGGAGATTAGAGAGGCTACAGAAACATATAGTGCCCCCTATCCGTTTGGTTCCTCAACCTGGTTGCGGAAACTTTTCCAACAAAACTCTACAAACTGGGAGTCACCCTGGAGACAGAAAGGGTCAAGTTTGAGGGATCTTGCTTTCAGGTCCCCCCGAGGCCAGTTCTCAGGGGAAACCCTGCATGCAGACCTGGAAGTCACCAGCCCCTCACACAGCTGGTGTGGCTTTCCCTGGCTTGCTGCAGACTGTTCCAAAATGGCTTCTTGCCTCTCCTGAGCTCCCAGGGAATGGCATCTCATTCCCTATTGGTTGCAGAGCAGACTCTGAGTCTGCCCTTACTTCATGTCTCCCAGGGATAGTGTGCCCTGGATATAGTGTACACCTCTACCCTGATATAACGCGGTCCTCGGGGGAGACAAAAAAATCTCACTGCATTATAGGTGAGACTGCGTTACATCAAACTTGCTTTGCCCCCCACCCACCCCACCACCTCCCCAGTTCCTTGTTCCCTGACCACCCCCTCCAGAGACCCCCATCCCTAATCACTCCCAGGACCCCACCCCCTACCCAACCCTCCCCCCATCCCCTGACTGCTCCGACCCCTATCCATCCCTCCCTGCCCCCTGACAGGCACTCACTGGCAGCAGTGGGAAGCGGAGCAGCCCATCCCCAGTCCACTCCACTCTGCCAGCTCCCAGCCATGGTGCTCCACTTCCCGCCGTCGGTGAGTGCAGGGAGGTTGGGGAAAGGATGCCCCACACACACACACTCACCTGTGGTGGGAAGCGGAGCAATGTGGACCCAGCCCACTACGCTTTCCTTGCCCCGGCCCCAGCTGTGTTGCTCGGGGGCTGCTGGGGAAAGGTCCTGCACTCACCTGGCGGAGTGGAGTGGGCTGGGGCCAGGCTGCTCTGCTTCCGCCACTGCTGGTGAGTGCTGGGGGGGATCCCTTCCCCCAGGCTTCCTCCCGTGAGCGACACGGCTGGGGCTAGGGTGAGGGAAGCAGAGCGGGCTGCTCCCAGCCCCCCGCTAATCCCCCAGGCCACTCTGGGACTGCGGGGCCCCCAAAAGTGCCCTCCCACAGCTCCTGCCCCCCAGGCCCTGGGAGGGTGGAGCCCTTGGCCACCCCCAAGACCCTCGGCCCCTTATCGAACCCCCCAGCCTGGCCCAGCACCCATAACATGCTGCTCAGAGTAGCGTGTCAGAGCTTTACCGCATTGTGTGCGAACCCGCGTTATATCAGGTCGCATTATATTGGGGTAGAGGTGTACTTGGACTTTCAGCAGTCCTTTGACCAGGTCCTTCACAAAGGCTTCTAGGCAAAGTAAGCAGTCATGGGATAAGAGGAAAGGAATAAATGGTCAGTTTTCACAGTGGAGAGAGGTAAATAGCGGAATCTCTCAAGGATCTGTACTGGGATGAGTGCCATTAAATATATTCATAAATGATCTGGAAAAGGAGGTAAACAGTGAGATGACGAAGTTTGCAGATGATACAAAATTGCTCAAGAGAGTTAAGGCCAAAATTGACTGTAAAGCATTACAAATGTGGCTCCCAAAACTGGGTGAATGGGCAGCAAAATAGCAGATTAAATTCAATATTGATCGGTGCAAAGTAATGCATATTGGAAACCATAATCCCAACTATACATAAAAATGATGGGGTCTAAATTAGTTGTTACCAGTCAAGAATGAGATCTGGGAGTCATCATGGATAGTTCTCTGAAAACATCTGCTCAATGTGCAGCAGCAGTCAAAAACGATTAGGAAAAGGATAGATGATGAGACAGAAAATACCATAATACCGCTATATAAATCCATAGTATGCTACCTCTTTGAATACACTGTGCAGTTCTTGTTGGTTCATTTCCAAAAAGATATATTAGAGTTGGAAAAAGTACAGAGAAGGGCAGCAAAAATGATTAGGGGTATGAAACAGGTTCCATTTGAGGAAAGGGTAAAAAGACTGGGATTGGTCATCTTAGAACAGAGACGATTATGGGGGGATATGCTAGAGGTCTGTAAAATCACGAGTAATGTGGAGAAAGAGAATAAGGAAATCTTATTTATCCCTTCACATAACACAAGAACAAAAGGTCGCCCCAAGAAATAGGCAGCAGGTTTAAAACAAAATGACATGCTTCTTCACACAATGCAGTCAGTTTGTGGAACTCACTGCCAGGGGATGTTGTGAAGGCCCAAAGTATAATTGAGTTTGAAAAAAAATTCAATAAATTCATGGAGGGTAGGTCCATCAATAGGGTCGGGACAGTTCAGATGTTTGGGGCTTTTTCTTACATAGGTGCCTATTATTCCCCACCCTCTGTGCCAATTTTTTACACTTGCTATCTGGTCACCATATCCATCAATGAGTATTAGCCAAGATGGTCAGGGATGCAACCTCATGCTCTTGGTGCCTCTCAACCTCTAAGCTGGGACTAGATGAATCACTCAATAATTGTCCTAATCTGTTCATTGCTTCTGAAGCATCTGGCACTGGCCACTGTTGGAAGACAGGATACTAGGCTAGATGGACCATTATTCCAACCCAGTATGGCCATTCTTATGTTCTTATATTGTTACAGGGATAATACACTCGTTTTCCCTGTGGATTTCACAGCTGTTTGGTAGATAGCAGAGGAATGTTGAAACTCAAGAAGTTCTGGTTCTGTTCCAGGTTCTGTAGGGAAGTGTGCTCCAGTGGTTATAAACTCTTTGGCCTTTGGCACTGTTCCCCTCTTTTCCTATCCATGTACACGACTGGCTTCTATCCCTCTTTTCCTTGTCTCCTATTGAAACACATCCCTGGCACCTCTCCCTTCCTTCTCATTTGCTCCTCACCACTTTGCAATAATCAGACTGATTATTTCTTCTCCTTCATGCTTCCTGAGTGCTAGCAGAGGAAGGATTGAGATGGTTTCAACAGCATCACTAGTCAGTTCAGTGACTGATGCTACAGTGTCCCCTGGCAGCCAAGTGTAGCAATTGCGTGAAAAGACTTGCTCAGGAGCATGCTCAGTTTAGTTGGCATGTAGAATCATGCTCAGTTCAACTGAAACCTTTGGAGAGCAGTGCTTCCAGTTTTTATCAAATTTCTGTTTAACAAATTGATTTTCAGAGGCTTATGATACAGTCTAATTTTGCTTTTCACAGGGATAGCAAAAGGCAATTCCCTAACAATAAGGCAACCTCCCTACCAAATTTTAAATTTCTGCCTCACAACATGTAAGTGCTAGAACTTCCCAATGATTATGTAAAGATATTTTAACATGGGCAAAACATCTTCTTTTTTCTGACACACATTCTTAGAAATGGCTGAACCATTGTAGCTGAGCCTTTTTCCAAATAGTTCAGTCTGAGGCAGACACCTGGCTGGAAAATATCAAGTGATTAAAGTTTGGCCAAGTTATAAGCAGTTAAAAAATGGCCTCATGAAAGAAAGAGGTAGGCAGTCTGAACTGTAGGTGTCTGTCAACTCCACCTATAATGAAGGTGTGGAAGAATAAACTCATTTCACTTAGGCCTCTGAAATCTGTTGTTCTGCAGCTATTTAGTTTCTTAATTATATTGATATACAGCAATTGTTTTGTGCTGACTGTTGTCTTCTAGTTACAGCCCAAGCCCGTGTTCCCTCTTAATTTTCCCCACCCATGTGCAGAGTGAATTTTGTTATGTGCACCAATATGGAGGTGATGGGGTGGGGCTGGGGATGAGGGGCTCAGGGCTGGAGCAGACAGTTGGGTGCTGGGGGTGCAGCCTCTGGGCTGAGGCCAGGGATGAAGGGTTTAGGGTGCAGTAGGATGCTCTGGAACTATGCTGGAGAGAGAGGACTCCCCCAGCTCAGTCTCCATACAGCAGCACCTGGACTTGGGGGTCGAGGAGAGGATCATTTATCTGGTGTGGCAGCTCCAGGACTGGGGCCACAAGCTAGGCGGCCCAGCCCTGGCAGGACCAGGCCAGGGGAAAAGTGCCATGGCAGGTTTGGGCTGAGGGAGGGGTTGCTCCGGCTGCAGAAGGTCCAGGCTGCAGCAGAATTTGAGGAGGGGCACCGCGACAGGTTTGGGTGCCCTGGCTGCGGCAGAGTTGGGGCTGGGAGAGGGGGTGCCCTGGCTGCGGCCGGGTTCAGGCCGTGCCTTCTCTGGTTGTAGCAGGTTGGGGGCTGGGCTAGGTTGTGGCCAGGGGAGGGGTGCCCCTCCTCCTGGCCAGGGCAGGTCCCCAGACGGGTTCCCTGAGCGCCTGTGTGATGCTAAATAGGCTTCTTCGCAATTGCGCAGCTTACAGGGAAATTAGGCCCCAGCAACCTTTTTTGATTTCCTCAAAAACTTTACTATGTTAAACATCTTTTGGGTTTCATAGTGAAGTGCTCAAAGTCAGGAAGTGAGACTTAAGGTTTCACATGCAAATTTACTCCCTTGTGTGCGTTATGATACAATTGTTAATTATGACATCTTATGCTATATTTCAATATAAAAATGTTTCTATCATAGACATTTCTGTCTTCAAGGTAACACATCATTAATTTTACATTAACTTACATAAGTTATCAACTTCATTTAAAACAGCCTACACTAGTTTTCAAATAAAGATTATCATAATACATTCAAGCTAGGAGATAGAATTAAAATTGTATATTCACACTTAAATTTTGTATTTCCTAACTTTTGAATACTTAGCTATGCAACCTGAAGATTTCCTTAACATAGTTTGTAGTTTTAATAGTACTGTACTAATTGTGTGATTGAATTGTGTAAAACAATTCAGCTGAATGTAACAGGTTGCCTAGGCTTATCCATAGTTAATCATTTGTAGCATGAAGAAAAATAGTAAGAAAAGGGAATGCTTATTCTTTCATTTGTTTTATATTTACAGTTGAAAGATATTCCCAAGAAATATTAAACCTTATTTATTTTTAAAGAAAATATTTCAAACGCTAATCATTCAACAAATTAATAATTGAACTTATACTCTCTTAAACACCAGTTGTTGTTTAAAGAGAGGCCCTGAGTTGAAATTGTAGAAGTAAAATGATCAAGCTAGGTATTTGAGAATCAAACCTATCTCAGAATACATGTGGAAAATGTAAACATTTTCATATGCTATAAACCATTTCAATAGCATACTCAAATATCCCTACTCTATCCAAATAAGCCTAAAAAACTTGGGGAAAAAAGTGTATCATTTGTACTGGGAAAGTATATAACTTACTCTTTGTTCGTTGGTAAGATTTTAAAACAAGATATGATGATATGGCTGTGCTTGGGTTCCTGTGATAACTTTAAAGTCTGGTTTTGTTGCTGTTAACAGAATACTCCCAGCCCTTGGTTACACCAACCCACCCCTGTGACCTCAGCTGACAGTCTTGGGTTACTGAGTCACATTCCTGTAAGACCATCCAGTGCAGATCCGCATCGGCCACTCAAATTGACAACACATTCTAGTCCACCATTGTCCAAAAATATAGTAGATCATCACAAAGAGTAAGTTCTCCATTGTCTAAATAATTAAACTGATGTATAAGCTAATGTTTACAGTATGAGACTGTGAAGTTCTGTAGCTTGTGTTTTCATTTACCTTCATTCCAATTCACTTGTAAAAATGCATGACATGGCATATGTAAAAGTGTGATAAAATATGCTCTCAAATAATAAGTAAAATTTTCAAAAGCGCTGAAGTGGCGTCTGTGCCTAAATCCCATTTTAAAACTGAGGCACATTGACTTTCAATGGGACTTAAGTTCCTAAGTCACAAAGAAGCCTTTGAAAATTTTACCCAGAATAAAGAACTACATCAGCTTTATTTTGTGTTAATAGATAATTTTGTTTGAGAGTTGAAGAATAGGTTTCTTAAATTCTGTTAGCATATTGTAGTATGTTTGTAACAAAATTTAATCTGTTTTAACTTTTTTCATACAGAGAATTTGAGAGGAAAGCATTTATTGAACCTTTACGTTCTGTTACAACTGCACCAGTGAAGACTGATCTGGAACACAGCAGAACACAGACGGCGAAAGAGAGTCATTTGCACAGACATTTTGTGGACCCAATGTTGAGTCAATTGCAGAAGCCACCTCAAGAGACAGGAGAGCGACTAAGCAAATATAAAGAAGAACATAGACGGATACTTCAAGAGAGTATTGAAGTTGCTCCTTTTACTGCTAAAATCAAGGCACTTGAGGGTGAGAGAGAGAATTATTCTAGAGTAACACCATTATCATCTTCCAGCCCCAAAAGCTATGCAGTAAAACATGACAAAGAACCAGAGCGTTCTGTATCAGAACTTTATAAAATCAAGCATTCAGCACCACAGAGTTTGCCGCAAAGTAACTATTTCACCACCTTGTCAAACAGTGTAGTGAATGAACCACCAAGGTCCTACCCATCTAAGGAAGTTTCAAGTTTGTATGTCGATAAACAGAATAGTTGTCCTTCAATAGCAGCTAATCCCCAGTCTCTCGCTTCTTTCATTTCATCTCTTTCAAAACCTCCACCTTTGATTAAGCATCAGCCAGAGGGTGAAGGTTCAGTAAGCAAGATAACAGAGCAACCTTCCCATCAAATGACATCTCACTCTGTAAATTCTTTTAGAAATGACTGTGGAAGCCCTACTCAGTTGTCAGTTTCATCTTCAAATACGCTCCGAAGTATGCCTGCCTTACACAGAGCACCAGTGTTTCACCCTCCAGTTCATCAAAACCTGGAGAGAAAGGAAAGCAGCTATAGTAGCCTTTCACCTCCAACCCTAACTCCAGTGCAGCCAGTTAATGCTGGTGGCAAAACCCAAGAATTACAAAAACCACCAACTTTAGTACCTGAACCTAAGGAAGCGCAAACAATGTACAAGAGCACTTCTGAGCAGAATTTATCAGATATTTGGAAATCTAATAATGCTCCAAACAATGAAAAAGTTGAATGGCATGTTGAGCGAACCAGTGGAAAATCGCAGTCTGCCACAGCATCTGTCATTGTACGTCCACCTTCTAGTATAAAGTATGATAGTATGCCAGTAATGCAGTCAGCTTCCAAAGATCGAATTAATGAAAGATCTTCAGCTGGGACAAATCAACCAGATTGCCTAAAACCAGTGGAATCCAGAGACACCGGAAGAATAATTCTGCCAAATATGAACTCAGACACTACACACACACATTATGAAAAGAACTTTCCGGCTGTGTCAGAAGGCAGCACTCCCAGTTCTGTCACACCTACCACAACTATAATGTGCAGTACCAAAACAGATGTAACTACATCTGCAGCCACAACTACCAGTGTTTCAAGCTGGGGTAGTTCAGAAGTGACTTATTCTTTATCACACACAGTTTTGGCCTGCACACCAGTGGAATGTACCTCCTCTGGAACAGTAAGTCAGGTAGTGGCACGGACACAAGAAAGCAAGGTCAGTACCACAGCTCCAGTTACACCAGCCAGTGGCAAGACAGGAAGTGCTATTCAGCCCAACTCTGGATTTTCTGGCCCAACTGATTTTATCCATTTGAAAAAGCACAAGGCAGCATTGGCTGCAGCTCAGTTTAAAAGTAGTAATGCCAGTGAAACTGAGTCCAATGCTGTGAAAAATCAGACATTTCCAGCTTCCATTTCCCTAGACAGTACTATCGTCTGCAATACAATAAACAAAGCCAACTGTGTAGGCAATGGGCAAGCTTCCCAGATAAGTCAGCCGAACTACCACACAAAACTGAAAAAGGCTTGGCTTACTAGACATTCAGAAGAAGATAAAAACACTAATAAAAAAGAGAATTCAGGGAACAATGTATCAGAAATTATTAAGCCATGTACTGTCAATTTAATAGCTTCTACATCTAATGATTTACAGAATAACATAGAAAGTACAATCCTAGCAGATAAATTTGTGAAAGAAGATAAACATACAAGAAGAAAAGCAAAAAGGACTTACGAATCTGGCTCGGAATGTGGAGACTCTGATGAAAGTGAGAGCAAGTCAGAGCAAAGGACTAAACGGCAGCCTAAGCCAACTTACAAAAAGAAACAAAATGATTTGCAAAAGAAAAAGGGTGATACAGAGGAAGAAGTAAAACCCAATGGTATTCTTAGCAGGAGTGCCAAAGAAAGAAGCAAGATGAAGTTACAGAACAGCAGTAACAGCAGTAAGTATATCAGTTGATCTGAATTAGAAAAGATAAGAAAATAGATGGACATTTGTGAATTACAATACTATTAATAAATGGAGGGTTTGTGATATGATAATACATGAATGAGAATAGAGCTTAAAGGGGTAGTGTCAGAGGTTGGTAGGCCTGCAGATTCACCAATTCCGACCCCATCTGTAATGTCTTATTTGAGAAATTCGTCTTCTGTTATGTCTATATGTATTAGCACAAACTATTTCTTGGTTTGAACATGTAAATAAGCCTCTCAGTTTAAAGTAAACAAACTGTTGTACACATGCTCTGTCAGAAAGTGTCAACACCAGTATGTTTGCAGTCACACTTGGGTCAGTCATTCCAATTTTTAAAAATGAATAAAAACTTCAGACCAAGACAATGTGAACATCTGTATTTTTGGGGTGGTGGGCTTCCATTTGAGGGGTCATTTTTATTGCCAGACCTTATTTTTTCCTGGCACACTTTTGATGTGGCTTTACATTTAGGGTAAAAGGGGTACGTTAGAGAGAAGTGTGAGAGAGCCCCTCCTACTGCGGTACCACCGCTGCAATCTAAGGGAATGAAGAATAAACTTGGAATTTGTCTCAGATGGTGTGCTATTGTCACAGATACTGGATTGCAACTAAACTTTGCAGGAAATAGAAACTGGTCTAGAAGCAGGAAAGACTTTATTTAAAGTAAAATGTTTGAAAGAAAATGTATCTTATTTTTTATGAATGTCTAATATATTTCTTATTTAAGAAAAAAATGGTCAGTTTCTTACAACATTGGTCTAGTCTGAAATTCCCCGTTAAATCACATTTCACAAGGTTTTTATTAAGCTGGTACAAAGGATGGATTTTGATCTTTATCTGAATTCCTTGGCTTCTCAGTTTCATAACCTTATATTGAAAGATTCTGTAATTGTTTGAGTTTTAATTTGTGTTAAGTGCTGCCAGTTCCGCAACCTGTAGGAGATACTCTGGACTGGATCAAGTGCTGGTACAGTACTTGGTCTACTTCTTTTGTCTTTAATTTTAATCTTTTTACGAAGGGGAGGATCAAAGACAATGTAATGTTCAAGTTTTTTTCTAAATCTTATTCAGTTTTTACTAATTCAGGACCTGAGGTTGAATCTCACATTTAGTCACACATTCAACTAGTGCTGGATGATCCTCCTACTGTAAGGAGAGAATATTTATGGGTTTGGTGTAGAGGACAATCATGTACTCATGTAGGGGCATGGATTAGATGGCTTAACTAGAGAGTCCTTTGGTATTTTATCTAGTATTTTATCTGCAAGATAGCTGGGGACTTAAAGAATTACCTTCCCCTGTAGCACAGAGTATTATGCATTAAAATATGGACATATCCTATAGCATCAGTTTCCTGTGATTTCAGGGGAGGGGAGGCTGAGCAATAGTAGGTCGTGTCCCCTCCTGTCATCATCTTTATCCTCCTCCTCATTGTTCTTTCTAACAGATTAGTATTTGATATTAATATCTTATCTATTTTGGGTACTTACATAGACCATGTTACATTATTATCTTTGTCTTCACAGTCCTTAATGTATTTATTTCTGCAACAAGACTGAGGTGGGGAGTAGTAGTATCCCTATTTTATAGATGGGGAACTGAGGCACAGAGACACTGTGACTTGTCAAAATTTACAAGAAATCTGTAGGAAACAGAACTCAATCCAAGTTTGTACAGTCCTATGTTAGCACCTGAACATTTGAACCATCCAATATCTAATATGCAAGTTTTGCCCAGCTCCACGGGATATGGACTTTCAGGAGTAAAGGCAGTTTGAACTGATACCCCATCTCTTCGTGCAGATAAAACTAATCCCATTTTTAAACAGCGCTTGAATCCTAAAAAAAATGTGCCAGAACTCACTTCTCCCGTGGAGCCTGCTGACACTGGGTTCACTCACTCACAGGCAGCGGAGGAGGATTAGGATAAAGCACTATGCCCCTGGCAGGACCCTTCAGTCTATACAGTGGCAAAAGGCACTCCCCTGCTCCTCAGCCTGGCAGGGGAGGGAGGAAGTGGTGCAGCTGCACTGACCATATAGGGGGTAGGGACAGGGTTGCTATGAAGAGGGGGAAGCCTCTCTTCCACGCACCTAGCCAGCTCTTAGGAAAGGCCCAGCAGCTGCCACCTCTGCTCCTGGCCATGCTTGGGATAGCAATGCAGGCAGCTCACCACCCAGGATCCCACGCCTCATGGAACTCCCAGCACCTCCCATTCTTCATGGAAGACCCTGGTGCTGCACAGTATCCCCCAGCTGCTGACCCTCTTGTGGCAGGACCCTCAGAGAAATGCTATGGCCTGTCCTTCCAGCCTGCAGCACCAGGACTCGGGCATGGGCTCCCATGATGGGTAGGGATTCAAGTGCCCTAGCTGGAATCTTGTACTAGAGAAGGGTCCCCAGCCATGGGGCTGCCCATGCTGCTGTCTCAGGCCTGGCCTGAAGAGGAGGCAGTGGCTGCTGGGTCTCCATTCAAAACTAATCAAAAGTGGATGGGGGTGAAGCAGGCTGCCTCCCTCTTCCTTGCACCCTTGTCCGAAGTAGTAGAACACCATTCCATCTTCCCAAAAAAGTTCTAAAACACCGTTCCGGAGCACACGGGCACCAGAGCACTGCTTGTAAAAGTTATTAAAATGAAAGATTGGCCAAATAGCAGTGTGTATTTAAATTGTGTTTCTACTTTGAAATGTGATTCTGAAAATTGCAGCATTATACTCGACAGATCTGCTCCCTGTGTGTATTCAGTTTCAGATCTGCTGAGTTAAATGATAAAAATAAGTTGTTATTGCTTTTTGCTCCTGTTAGACTTGTAAAACCAACACAATTGAGAGCTGGATTCTGTTCTTCCTTGTACATAATGAACAAATTGTTTAAATTCCAGTTACTTTACATAGAACTGCACCAAAGTAATCATATGTATTTAACTCTCCTTGTTATTGAATCCCATTACTGTTCTGGAATAATGATGTGTTATGGCCACACTTTTCTGTGGAATATCTACCAAAATGATATACCAAATACAAGAGAAAAGTACATTTGGTTTACATATGTGATATGTAAATCAGCAATAAAATGGTTAACAGCAGTTTTATCTACAGGACATTAGATTTGTAGCCACATTTTTCAAACTTGGATGCTTAAAGTTAGGCACCAAGTAAAGGTAGCTTCACTTTAGAAATGCTGAAGGTTTATTGTTCCTATTGAGTTCTACGTATAGATAATTTGTAAATTTCTCTTGCCTTAAGTTTTTGTTGTTTTTTCAGCTGGCATACCTCGTTCAGTATTAAAAGATTGGCGCAAAGTAAAGAAGCTGAAGCAAACCGGAGAATCCTTTTTGCAAGATGACTCTTGCTCTGAAATAGGGCCCAATTTGCAGAAATGCAGAGAATGTAGACTCATTAGAAGTAAGAAAGGTGAAGAACCAACTCATTCTCCAGTATTTTGTAGATTTTATTACTTTCGTCGGTAAGTTCGCTATTTTTTAAAAAAGTTAATTTTTGGTTTAAAAAAACCCCTTCCTTATAGTCATGTTTATATTTCTCAGTTCCTTTTGTGTACTGGCCCTGTTGTAGGTTGAAAGAGGCAGGCTTTGTGTAAAACTGCAGCATTATACCAAAGACATCTGAACAACTAACCAGCCTTCCTGAGCCAGAAAAAAGATGCAGTAGTGTTTTTTTTTCAGTCTAGCCTAGAGAGAGAAATCATTACTCTATCCTTAAATTGGTGGGAAAGAGCCTTGAATTCACATACAAATCACTCAATTCTGGTAATACCCCTCAGGCATGATTATGGGAGTTTCCCTAGACAACAGTGAGAATTTGACCCCTTCTTCTTACAATTGCCTTTGGCCTACGTATGCAGAAGATGATTTCCCAGAATACACTGTACCATGATTGGTGCAATACAATGCTACTGTGGAAGTAGAGCAAAACTAGGTGTTGACTTGTACAAGTGGAATACTTACCAATGTAGACTCATTCACTAAGAATTTGAACACTCAGTTGCTGTTACACAGACTGATTTTTGATTACTTCAGTGTTTGGCTTAAAATGTTTTTCTGTACTAAAGTATACATACATGGCAATGACCTGCTTACTGAAAGGACTGCTGTGTTCTCCTTAGATTTGTTCTTTTGAGGAAAGAGAGTATTGGAGGTTAACTGAAAGCATAGAAGAGTTTTGCTACCATTTTAAAATTCGATCATTTACTTTAAAAAAAACAAAACTTTAATTTTAAATGTAGTATCAAAAGGAGTTTATTTTCATTGTACCATAGACATGAGATCTGAATTTAAAATCAAGATTGCTTTACTTCTAAGAGTCTTATCAGGCTTTACTGTAATAAAAATCAATGGATTATTTTTGCTACCTGCTGATTAAGGTGAGGGGGATCATTTTTGATAGTGTAACAGTGGTCATAAATTACACTTCAGTCCTGAATGTAGGACATTGAGTTTTACTGATGCTCATACTACTAAAATACTTCATATATGTATCTGTTTATAAATAAACTAGTATAAATTATTCTGTATTATAAGGGATTATATTGTTCAACAATACTGCTTTGATACAGGCTTACTGAGAGACCATTACAACTACTTGGAAAATATTTCAAATTTTTTTTAATTAAAATGATACAAAGTAGGACACCATACAAATTTTAGGCATTTCAAAGGTAAGAAATGAGCTGACCTGGTTGCCTGGAAGTAATAATCTATGCTGCCATATAGAAACCCAAGTTCAGGTTTGAGATCTTTGTTCACTTGACCGGCAGGAGTGTTAATATACAGAAAATAGGCACAGATTGAGTGATCACTGTCAGCCATCCTCCAAGAATCAGAGAAATGAATTAGATCAAAACTTGGTTGGAAAAAAAAAAAAAGAGAGAAATGCCTTATATTGGCATCAGTTTATTAATTTATGTGGTGATAAGTGTTAAAGGGAGAGTCAAGTAAATTGGATTGAACAAGTGATTTACCTGAGCAGTTATTCTTGAGTTTCA
The DNA here is from genome assembly GCF_007399415.2 of Gopherus evgoodei. Lineage (NCBI taxonomy): Eukaryota > Metazoa > Chordata > Testudines > Testudinidae > Gopherus > Gopherus evgoodei. The sequence continues at coordinate 48,873,275 of NC_044328.1, forward strand.
GAATGTCCTCATTATTTCTTCTTAAAACTGAACTTTGTAGCAACAGAATTTGTTCTATAGAAAACTTGTTTTTCCTGTTTGCCTTAAAGTTAGTATTAGTCTTATCATCAACTCTGGAGGACTTGTATTGAGGTTTCTGGTTTAGGTCATGTGAAAATATGAATTTGGTTTCATCCAAGTCACTTAATCTACATCTTAAAGTAACAATTCAGTTTCATACAATTATCAGTTTCCACTCTAGAGAGGAAACAGGATTGAAACAAAAGAGGCATTGCAGATCAAAAATGAAGGGGTATTGACAAAACAGTGGAAGGAAGCTTGGACGAAGCCAGTACTATTAGTTCCTCACTTGATAGAACATTAGATTCACTTTAATAATAATAATAATAATAATAAAAGAAAAAAAAAGAATGTGAGGGGTGGGGACAGGGAGAAGGAAAGAAAGGGTATATTTGTTTGTTACTGCAAAGATTGAACCTGATTAACCTTTTATTCAGTATTCTTTTATAATAGCATTGTATAATATATGCAGACTGCATGCAGACATGTTCGTTAAAATGGTTTTTAATAACAGCAAACAAAGTTTAGAGTGTAAAGTATAATGAGATGTATAGTTAAACTATTTGTTTCCATTTTTTAGGTTGTCTTTTAGTAAAAATGGAGTGGTTAGGATAGATGGTTTCTCTTCTCCTGACCAATATGATGATGAAGCAATGAGTTTGTGGACACATGACAATTATGAAAATGATGAAGTAGACCTAGAAACTTCTAAATACATTTTAGACATCATAGGTGATAAATTTTGTCAGCTAGTAACATCTGAGAAAACAGCCATGTCCTGGGTGAAGAAAGATGGTAAGGAAATCTTTATATTCTTTGTATTATTCTATAATTCTACATGAAAGATTATAGCTCAGATTTTAGGCTTCTCTTTGATCATTCCATATATTCAATGTAGCTGCATGCTAAATCCTTTCATTGGCACTACAAGAATGCATTAAGAAAGGCTGTCTGCGTGTGCCACATATCCTGTTTAAGAGGGAATAATTATTTCTGTATTTTGCTACAGAAATTTTCTAGTTAGTATTTGTCATTGATTTTTGTATCTTTCTTTGCAAAAATATTGATTCTTAACACAGAATTTTGCTACATAATAGTCATAATGCAGTCAAATTTTGCATATTTAAGACTTGTGTATATAGGGTCACTTTTGGATTTGCTTCTGAGAGGAAAATTATGATTGGTATTTTTAGATGAACATTTATTTCTGTGCTACAGTTTACAGATGTTTGCCTTTAAATTTTGATACTTCTGTTTATTTTGTGTTTCAGCCAAAATTGCCTGGAAGAGAGCAGTGAGAGGAGTCCGTGAGATGTGTGATGCATGTGAAGCCACATTGTTTAACATTCATTGGGTCTGCCAAAAATGTGGGTTTGTGGTCTGCTTAGATTGTTATAAGGCAAAGGAAAGGAAGAGTTCTAGAGGTCAGTTTATAATTTTACATGAACTAGACCATTCTCTGTGTTGTTTATTGTAACATGTTCTAGAATTGCTGCTCCAGAAAGTTCGGTGTCTTTCTGTAACCAATAAATGCTATTCTTTTTGCGTAAAGCACAACTTTTTCTTATTTCTCAAAGCTTTCTTGCTTTTGTCATGATAATATATAAAACCAACCCTTCCAAAAAGAACTGTCACAGTTATGGAGCTAACTATCCTCTACCCTTTTTGTTTTCTTTGAATACATCCTCCCAGGTTTTAGACCTCTTGCCCTTATCTGTCTCAAGGTTAAATTTTGCAATTCTTCCTCTTTTATACTGGGACTCCACGTGCTCCACTCTATGTATGCTAACCACTTGTTACCATGAAGGCTTGTCTTCATTTGAGCACCTCTCTTTGTGAACCTCTGACCAGTGATACAGACCAACAGCCATCTTAAAAGAAAATAATTTTATGTAGTACAGTATACTCCTGATTTTCCAAAACCCTATTATCTGAACCTCCACAGTATTAAAATACCTTCTTTATCCCCCAGCAATGCCAACATGAATAATAGAACAGAGACCCCTGGAAGCAGGAGAGGCCACCCAACTGCTGAATGGCTCCTGTGATAGTGCAGGGAGTCCTCTGCAGCCCTACCATCACGGGAGTGAGTGAGTGGAGCTGTGACAAAAAGCTGGAGGGCTACCTGCACTGACGCAGGGCCAGTGACACCCGATCCCAGCGGTCACAAGGTGTAGGGAAGACTGTGGTCCTGGTAGGGCACAGCAGAGTCCTGACCAAGGGTCTCTGCCTCACTAGGACTGCAGCCTATAAATTTTTATATTAAATTTTCCCTCTTACATAGGTCAGCAGCAGGGTTTGAACCCACAACAGTCAGTTCCGCAGCTCAGACCTCTTCTGATTTAGTTATAGGAGTAATTTGTGATTGAAACAGGCAAGTGTCTTTTATGTGGATGATCTTGTAAAGGGAGACATGACAAACTGTTTGCCGGGGGTTATGTAACTATGTGAGAGATGACACTGGAATGTTGGTATCAAGATTTCTGGGTTGCATTCCTGGCTCTGGGAGGAAAGCATGGTCTACAGCAGGGGTCCCCAACACGGTGCCCACAGGCAACATGGCACCCGCCATGGCATCTATGTGCTCCCACCTCCTATCTGCCAGAAGAGTAGCTGCCGAAATGCCGCCAAGAAGTGGCAAAGTCAAGAAGTGCTGCCGCCGAAATGCTGCTGATTTTCAGTGGTGACGCCTCTTGATGACACTACCTCTCGGCATTTCAGCGGCAATGCTTGTTGGTGTTGCTGCATTTCGGCAGCTGCTTGTCCGGCAGCCACGCTCCTCGGTGGCTAGTCGTCAGGTGCCCGGCGCACTGAAAAGGTTAGGGACCACTGGTCTACAGCCTGCATAACCAAACATCAATTTTAGTTTTAGAATTGTCCAAAATGTGCTATGTCTGTCAGCATTTTATTTTTTGAGAACACTGTTTGAACATTTACTAGTTCTGCAACCTGTGAGTGATTGTTCTGTTGTATAATATCTATTAAATGTGCAAAATTAAAGACTAGGAAAATACACAATTATGAAGCTGTCTTTACACATGCAGCTATACAAAATGAGAGATGAGTTAGTTATATTTTTAACTTTGCTGTCAGGCACTTTAGGCATAATACTTGAGTATTGTACTATGATCAGGAATAACTTCTAGTTCTGTAATTAGCTCAGCACAACCCCCTGTAGCCACGGGATGCTCTGTTGACTGATGTACAAACATTGCTAGATATCAGTAGGGGAAGGCTTTCCTAATTCTAGTTTCTATGCATTCTTCAAAAGGTCAGTTACAAAATGTGCATGTAATATGCTAATAATAAAATTTGAGTAAATGTTTTGAGACCTGTTGTACGATAGTGGTATTTTGTTCTTGGTATATGACACCTACATGATTGTTTTGAAATTGTATACTTTAAAGTTGTCCTGCAAAGTGAGTTACACAATTCTTTCACTTTTAAGAGTATATGCTTAATGTTTCTAAATCCAGGAAAAGAGAGGTATTTGGTGCATTGTACATTTTAAAGCATATTTTCCTTACATTATAAAATGTGCCGAACATATCTCTTAGCCTGCCTGTTTGGGGCATGCAACATATATTGCTATAGCTGAGTAAAACTGAAAATAGGTTTGATCCATTAAAGATAGGTAGCATGGTACAGTAGATGGAATATCGGACTGGGTTCCATTCCCATCTCTGCCCAAGATAACACAGCAGATCAGTGGCAAGTCACTTCCCTGACTTGGCTTTTTTTTCCTTCTTCCACCTTTTGCCTTTGACTTAATATGTGTTTGTACAGTGCCTAGCTAAAAGGGGCCCCCCTCAGTAGGGCCTCTATGTACTACTGTAACAGGAGAGATTTTGACAATACAAGCTATCATCTACTCATCTTTCTATACTGTGTTAGGAATTGTTCAGTGAGCTAACTTTAGTTGCTTAAATGGCAACTGTATGATGGATTTTTTACTCAGGCAAAAATAACAGATCTAAATATAATAAAATGAATAAGCAAGGATCTGTGTTGTGGATGCTACTGTCTTTGCTTCTATTTTTATTAAAACCCCATTCTGATTGTCTTCTCTGTCAAACTGTTACAAACAAAATGTTTGTCATACAAAATACCAGTATAGAACCTCAGAGGAGTGTAAGTGTAGAGGCTTCTAAACAATGGATTGGGAATATCTGTGATTTATATGATTTAAGTAATAAAGCCACAAGTGAAATAAAATAACTGGGAATGCTGTTATTTTACAGATAAAGAATTATACGCTTGGATGAAATGTGTGAAAGGACAGCCTCATGATCACAAGCATTTGATGCCAACTCAGATTATTCCAGGCTCTGGTATGATCACATAAAAACAATTTATTCATCATTTCTTTGTGTGGAAAGACCACATTAATTTTACTAGAAGTTCTAGTAATTTCTGATATTACTTTTCAAAGCTAGCTGTAGCACAATATATCCTCACCAAATAAGTGGGGAGTACAGATTAGGGATTGGTGCAGAGGTGAGAATTGATGGATGTGTATGCGGGGAAATATAGAGAACAGGGAGGCAGGGGGGAGGGAAAAGTAGGGTTTACACTTTGCCTGCTTAATCTTCTCCAGAGTGGTCTAAAGCAGTGAGAATGTACTAGTAAATCTGACCATAAACGTTAAAATTAAAAAAAATATTGTGTTGACATTATATGCTTTCCAATAATAGAAACTTTACATGGTAACATTCTTTTGGGGATTCTTGTTTATTTTTCATGAGTGAAATTATTAATAAACTTTTTAAAAAGTAGAAAATTTTCAGATAGTGAAACTATTGTGGTGCAGTTTAGGTTGAAAGTATGAATGTATAATTTAGGGTAAAAAGAAATACAAGAATGTTTCAATTATCCCCAAAACAAGCTTTGTAACCCTCCAAAATATCAGACTTTAACTTAAAAGAAATCAAAACATTTAGGTATGGAATACCTAATACAATTGGGGCACCTGAAGAACCTTAACTCGGCCCTTTAGTGATACCATAAGGGGAAAAAAAATAAAAATCAAATGTCTTTAAACAGTTTAAGTAAAATCATTCTAAATGGGACAACAAACACATAATAAATATAATCTTATGGTTATTGCTTGGTATTATTTCAGGGGAAAGTTAGGGCCTCCAAGCAAACTTCACAAATTTAGATTTCTAACTCTCAAACACACAAATGCCATACCAAAATTGTGTTAAAAATATTTAAGTTGCCAAATGAAGCACTCATCTCAGAAAATGCCAATGTTAAGACTGCCTGCCTATCCTCTGTTCTGTCCCCTTGTGCACATCCATTATTATGTAGTGTTTTAAATAGGGATGTAAAATATTAAATGGTTAAATAGTTAACCGATAAGTATTAGTCTTATCGTTAATCCTCCCTTGTTCACCCACCTCCTTCTGGCTGACAATCAGCTAGTAGAAGACCTCGCTGGGGGCCAGGGCCTGTGTGTGGGTCTCAAACAGGTTCTCCTGCAGCAGAGACTCCATTTAGGATGCTGGTAAGAGGTGACTGTATGGGTGGGCATCACGTTTTTTTTGTCAAGATGCGTCTCCACACAGAACCAAGTGGGGATCATGCAGAAAAATAGTATGTGATTATATAATTAAATACTATATCTTAAAGCTCGTACAAGAGGCAGAATTAAGACTAAGAGGACAATCTTAACTTTGTTGTTTCTTGATTTGTGAGTGCTTAAGAATCTTTTCAGCTTTTGGTATGGAATATAAATAGTTTTATAACACCATCACACTTTTGTAAAGAGGATCACAAAATAAATTTACATTGTTCATGAAAGAACTGTTAATGGTTTTCTTTATTCCTACTTTAACTTATAGTTCTGACAGATCTTCTAGATGCAATGCACAGTCTTAGAGAGAAATTTGAGATTAAATCCTACTGTCAGTGTACCAGCAAACAGAACATGCTAATTGGGAAGTTCCCTGCAATGAATGGTGTCTCTCAGGTGAGTCTATAATATATTTAAGTTCGGAGTTTAATGTTTAGACATGTTGATAATTGTTTATTTTTTTAAAAATTTGAATATCAATAAAAGAACTTTTTCATGAATTTTATATTATTATTTTGTGTAATATATTGGCAAATTACCATTGTTGCTACTTTTTTGCTCATATTAAAACAAAGTACTATATTTAAAAATAAAATTATTCTGCTCTATAGGTTTTACAGAATGTCCTTAATCACAGTAACAAAATTTCTCTGTGCATGCCTGAGTCTCAGCAGCCAAATACCCCTCAAAAGTCTGAGACAAATGGCAATACAAGTCCAGGGAGTGATGTAAGCGCAGACAGCAAGTTAACTCCACCAGAATCCCAGTCACCACTGCATTGGTTAGCTGATCTAGCAGAGCAAAAAGCCAGAGAGGAAAAAAAAGGTAAATATTAGAGATGCTAATGGTCAGTGCGTGGTTTTGGGTGCTCCAGGAATTTCTGTTGAACTCACTATAAAAAAAATTCCATATTGGGTATGATTTGTGTCATAAGTAATTAAAATGTCACATTCCCTAATCTTATAAACTTTGTGCTGCCTTCTAGGGGCATCAGAACTGGTTATCAATTAATTATTTGTTGAATATAACAGAGAAGCCACTAGTGGAATGCATGTGTAATGTGTTAGTGTTTCCCAGCCCCTCTCAGCTACAGCATCTCTCATTTGTGACAGGTGCACACTCAGCTACATGTCTGAGATGTTGAGGAAGGCCTTTTCAGGGTACACTGTTTGACTGCATTTTGAAGGATCTAATTCATCCTCTGGTGTGTTTTCAGGTGAATAAAGCACTAGTGCTACAGTATATTACCACAACTATAAAATGCAGGATGCCAGTGTTCGAATTTCTACATCATGACACGATCATGTAAATATAAAAAAAAATATTTTTTATTTTAGAAAATAAAGAATGTCCTCCTGGAAAACATACTAAAGAAGAGAGAGACCAAAACATTTCAGAGTCTCTAAATTGTAAAACATCTCCTCCTGTGTCCCAGAACAATGAACAGGGCTCAACCTTACGAGATCTCCTGACTACAACAGCTGGCAAATTGCGTCTGGGCTCTACAGATGCTGGCATTGCTTTTGCTCCAGTTTACTCTACAGGAACAACAGTGAGTGTATTACCAGAATGCATGGGGTTTTGAAAATTCACACAATGTTTTGGTACAATTTAATTAGATGTATTAATTAATTAAATGACACATGCTTTGAATATTAATTTATAATTAGATATGTAAGTAAATATCACTAAAGCTTCCCTGAAAGAAAGGTAATGTGCATGTTTAATGATTGATACATATTGTAAACAATTTGGACATTTATTTAGATTAAACATTGACTTAGTACTTTAAAGAGAGTTGAATATATTCATTGTCATTTTAACTGCAGTTGCCTGATTCCAGATGATTATTTCAGTAAACATTTCTGTGGGTGCAGTATATTAGTATATAGATTTTATTTATATTTAATATTTCTGACATTCTGTTGAAGGTAAATCTGAAATTTCCTATTAAACTATTTTTGTTTTTCCACAAGGGTGGCAAAGGTGGAAGAACTGTGCCAAACATTCTTGATGACATAATTGCTTCAGTTGTAGAAAACAAGATTCCACCAAATAGACCACCAAAGATAAATGTAAAATCTGAACTGAAGGATGGACCAAAAGATGGTCAAAAGTCTATTCTGGATGATTGCAGTAAATTCTATAGTGATATTCCACATTCATGGATCTGTGATAAGCACATTTTGTGGCTCAAAGATCATAAGAACAGCAGCAACTTGAAACTCTTTAAAGAGTGCTGGAAACAAGGAAAGGTACATATTCTATATTGAAAGGTGATTATGAAAAGTGACTCTAGGTATAGGATTCCATGCTTGTGTGTCTGAGACTTTCAGATCCATTCTGCCCAGTTTACAAGTAAAATTATGGTAATTCAAACTTTCAGCTGTATTCGTTCAGCAGTGCTAACAGGAGTAAAATGGTAGTAAAACCTAATTAGTCAGTAAAGTGAACAGGTATTTTCATCATCTTATTACTATTTCACCATCAGCAGTAGTTTCTCCCTCCATCACCAACACAAACTTCCCCTAATTCAGTAGCATGACCTTTAGAACTTTACCTCCCAAGATTGGTAGTTCTTTTTTTCTTTTCTTTTCTTTTTTAATGTAGGGCATTAGAAATAAATAAATTTAACATCTAAGAATATAAAGACTACTGGAAGAAGTCTGAATACACATCTTTTGTTCACCCTTGGCAAATACAGAATATATATGTACTGAAAGTAGAGTTTAAAATAAAAATGTAATTACTTGAGTTTTTTCCAAAAGGTTATAAAATATATTCATAGATTATTTGGATCCAGTGATGCAGACTGTTCAAATTATGTTGGATAACTGGAGAAATTCTAGACTTCTTATTTAGACAAGTGTAAAGAAATATGGGTTAAAAATAATCCAAAGTTAGTTTTAATTTATTAAGTTTTTCCATTTATTATTCTCCCTAAAATTAGATAATAGAAAAATCAGATTTTAGTTGGCAGTAGGTGCTGTGGGAGAGAAACAGCATATTAAATGCACTTCTCTTCATAATTATAATACTAGAAGATGGAATTAAATTAGCCATTCTAACTATATACATTACTAACAGGCATTTGCAGTTACAGAAGAAACTGGGATGGGGGAATGAAAATAATCCAGACTGACTGAGATTAGAAAATGAGACTGTTTAAAGAAAAGATGGATACATGACATTGGACAGAACTTCGTGTGTTCATGTTTGAAATGGTTTTTCACAATAGTAAGGGTTGGAAATGCAATTTTTGTTTAAACAGAAACTTAAGTTCTAGGTGTTGAAAGCTAAAGTAAATTGACAGCTCAAAATCTAGAGGAACTGAGTGATAACGCTCCCTATGCACTGGGGAAAATTTCTTATCATTAGAGACCAGCCAAATTTATTTTATAGGTTATTTAATAAATGTAATTATTGTGTTCCTTTTGGTGGTTTTGTTGTATCAATCAAAACTGAAGTTTGTCTCACTGGTCTGCCACATTTACTAGCTTCTGAGGTTGTATAAGCAGAAAATGTAAATACATATGCTAAGAAGCACTAAATGTGTAGCAAAAAACTTGAGCTCTTCAGTATTGTGTGTTCTTCTTTGAGTGCTTGCTCATGTCAATTCCATTTTAAGTGTGCACAGGCTCATGTGCACAGTTGTTGGAGATTTCTGCCTTAGTGGTATCTGTAGAGCCGGCTGTGGCGCCCCCTGGAGTGGCACTCTGATGCGGCGGTATATCAGGTGCCACCAGCCCTGAACCCTCTCAGTTCTTTTTTACCGCCCGTGACAGTTGGTTGGAGTACCTTGTCTTGCATCACAAGAGCAATAGCAGTTTTTCCTCATAGACTTCATTCTGTTCGTTGTTGTATATAGTTCATAGTAGATAGTCATAATGTTAAATTAGTAGAGTCACTCAAGGTGACTGAAGCCGCTCCATCCCTGGCACCAAAGGGTAAGCCCAACAGGGTGCAAAAGCATAGGCTGACAGAACACTCCTGGTCACCAGACCATAGGCCTCTTTCGTCGCGACCTTAGGGACTGCACCCCAGCTCTCTGGTGAGGAGGCCTAGGTTCCCGACAAGATTCCCATGTACTAGGCGTGGGACTCGGGACTCGAGGCACCATTCCCCGTACCGCCGGTACCGGTGAACATCTATCCACAGGTCACCGAGGCACTAGTCACCCTCAGGTGATCTCCTTAACATCGGTCACAGTCCTGGAGGGGTCGTTCAGGATCTCGGCACTGGTCTCGTTTGCCCCAGTACCGTTCCTCGGGCATGCGGCACTGCTCACCATCACCCCGCCCACCAAGGTCAGTAGACAGACTCAGGTGTAAACAGCCCCGCCATGGTTGCTGGAGAGCCAGTGATCGGGGTTGGACCGTCGCTGAGGAGGGAGAATTCTCCACTAGCGCAGGAGACTGGGACAGCACTAGCCACAGTGCTGATGCAGCAGGGACAGTACCTGCTCTCCCAGTGGCAGTACTGGAACCCATGGGGGAGTACCGGTGATGCCGGTCCAATACTGCCAACCCTCCCTGGCCTCATTGGACAAGCGGGCTTGGGGCACTGCTGTCAGATCATGGTGCTGAGGCAGTGCACCACGCCGAGGGAGCCCTCCCCTGACAAGGACAGAGACAACACCCTCCCACAGGCCCTGCAGTTATCATCATCGTCCCCAAACAAGGCAGTAGCTGGGCCATCCCACACTAGAAGCCCTCTGGACGATTTTAAGGGGCACGAGGCCCTCCTTAAACGAGTGGCTGACAACCTTGGCCTGCAGATTGAGGAAGTCGCTGAGGAGGCAGATCTCTTCAGTGTCATCTCGGCCACCGCACTGGCTAAGATTGTGTTGCCTGTCCACCCAGGGGTGCTCAGAAATCCCAAATCAGTGTGGCAACCCCCTCCTGCATTCTGCCAATGTCAAAGAAAGCGGAAAAGAAATACTATGTCCCTGCAAAGCGTTTTGAGTATCTCTATTCTCATCTGCCCACAGCTCCACTGGTCATGTCCATGGTGAACGAAAGGAACAGACAGTGCCACCTGAGCGGAACGCCAAAAAATAGAGGCTGAAAGACTAGACCTGTTTGGCAGGAAAGTTTATTCAACGGCCAGCTTACACTTTAGGGTCTCTAACCACCAGGCCCTGCTGGAACATTGTAACTTTAGCCTGTGGGACTCCCTTAATAAGGTGACAGAGGCCCTCGCACAGGACCATGCCCAAGAGTTCGCTGCGTTAGTGAGCGAAGGCACGGCAGTGGTCTGGTCAGTCCTCCAATTGGGATGCGATGGACTCGGCTGCCCTGGAGGTCACATTGGCAGTGGCCATGAGACGCAACTCCTGATTGCAGGCTTCTGAGCTGTCCCAGGAGATGCAGACCACGATCCAGGACCTCACATTTGAGGGTTTGGGGCTCTTCTCTGAGCTGACTGACTCTAGGCTCCATGGACTCAAGGACTCCCATGCCACCTTCCACTCCCTGGGCTTGCACACCCCTCAGCAGGCCAGGAAGCCATTCTGACTGCTGCCGCTGCCTCCTCAGTTGCAGTCTAGGTCCTGGGGGTCTCCCAAGTCTGACTCCTACAGGAGGAAGGACAAGGATAAGGGGCCTAAGAGACACTACCCGTCCTCTTCCCACTTGACTGCCCAACCTGACCCTCCCAGAAGTCAGGGAGGCCAGAAGCAGTCATTTTGAGGGTGTGCTCAGGGATGGTACTTCAGCCAGTCAGTGTACTGGATCCAACCTTCCCTTTCCTCAACCACGTCTGCCCTTTCCAGTTGGCCTGGTCCCATGTCATCTCGGACTGCTGGGTGCTCGATACAGTTTCATCGGGCTACAGCCTGCAGTTTATAGCTGACCATCCCTCCCACCCTTCTTCTCCGTCCCTCTTGGGACCCTTCTTATGAGCAACTCTGCATTCAGGAGGTCAAAAACCTCCTGTGGCTGGGGCCAGTGGAAAAAGTTTCTTGGAACATGGAAGAAAGAGGGTTTTACTCCCGTTACTTCCTAATTCTGAAGGCAAAGGGGGGCCTCAGACCCATCCTAGAGCTGCGTCACTTCAACAAGTCCTTCAAGAAGTTGAAGTTTTGCATGGTCTCTTTAGCCTCCATCATTCCATCTCTGGATCCAGGAGATTGGTATGTCACCCTTGATTTAAAGGATGCATACGTCCATATTTCCATCTTCCCGGGGCACCAGCACTACTTCCACTTCGTGTTGGGCCAGTGCCATTTCCAGTTCACGGTGATGCCCTTTGGTCTCTTGTTGACCCCGAGAGTATTCACAAAGTGTATGGCACCAGTGGCCACTTACCTGAACTGTCAGAGGTCCGTATACTCCTACCTCGATGACTGGATGATAAGCGGCCAGTCCCCAGATCAGGTGCGGAGGCATCTCGATGTGCCACCTGTCGTGAAAGTCATCCTTAACCCCAGTGCAATGCAGAATTCATTGGAGCGGTCCTTGACTTCACTCAGGCCAGGGCCTTCCTCCCTGAGACTCAGTTCCAGGCTATGGCAGACCTCATCGCAGGCCTGCGGGTCCACCTGCTCACCATTGCTCACACGTCTCACCTGAGACTGTTGGCCACATGGCAGCATGTACATACATGGTCTGGCACACATGTCTCTGTCTCAGACCCCCTACAGGCAGGGCTGGCGTTGATCTACATCCCCAACCGGCACAGAGTGGACAGGGTGGTCAGGATTCCAGACAGCATACTGTCATCCCTCCTCTGGTGGCAGGATCCCACATCGGTGGTGGAAGGAGTTCCCTTCATGGCCCCAGCCTCGTCGGTGACCCTTGTCTCCGATGCATTGGACCTGGGCACTCTCAACACTCAAGGTCGCTGGTCAAGTCACGTTCGTGCCTTGTATATCAATGTCAGGGAACTCAGGGCAGTTCGACTAGCCTGCCAAGCCTTTCTACCTCAGATTCAAGACAGAGTGGTGCAGGTCCTGACAGACAGTACAACTACAGTCTCCTATATCAACAAGCAGGGCAGAGCCCGATCGTCTGCCCTCTGTCAGGAAGCCCTCTGGCTTTGGGACTTCTGTCTGCAGCACAACATCCGTCTCGTAGCCACTCACCTCCCAGGGACCAAGAACACTCTGGCTGATTGCTTCAGCAGGACAATCTCTTCTTGCCACAAGTGGTCCCTTCATCCAGAGGTGGTCGATTCCCTCTTCTGCAGATGGGGAACTCCCCCAGGTGGACCTGTTCATGTCCAGGCAGAACAGGAAATGCCATCTCTTCTGTTTGATTGGGGGCATGGACAGAGAATGCCTTTCTCCTTCTGTGATTGGGGTCTCTGATGGACTCCTTCCCTCCAGTGACATTGCTGCCCAGGGTCCTCACAAAGATGAAACAGGACCAGGTGAGGGTCATCCTTCATAGTGGCAGCATGGCCGTGCCAACACTGGTTCAGCAGTCTGCTGGACTTCTCAGTGGCAACTCCGTTCCAGCTACTGCTCAGGTTGGACCTGTTGTCCCAGAACCATGGTAGTATTCTGCACCCCAACCTGGCAGTGTTACATCTTATGGCCTGGCTGCTGCATGGCTAAACATGTA